>NC_066582.1:366841622-367526040 GCF_024323335.1 Lathyrus oleraceus
TCAGAAGATCGGCCACATGGTCTTAACTTCTACAATACCCTAACCTCAATCTTCATTTACTAACAAGCTCTCTCAAGTAGTGAAATCTCATCTCAATATGTTTTCTTCTCCCATGTGCAATGGGATTCTTAGCAAGGATTATAGCGGAAACATTGTCAACCATGAGCATTACAACCTCACCCCTTCAACAAAGTCATCAACCATATGGCTTGGCACACACACAATAAAGTTTCAATAATATACTCGGCTTCACAAGAAGAGAGCGCCACTACCGGTTCCTTCTTAGAACACCATAAGATTGATGTTTCTCCAAACATAAAGAAATATCCAGTTGTGGATTTTCTGTCATCTTTATCTTTGCACTAGTTAGAATCGGTATATCTGAGTAAACTACATTTTATTCCCTTGTATGTTGCAGGTATCTTTGACGTATCTTAGAATCCTCTTGAATGCTTCGACACTAAATATCAAATCCGATCTCATATTATATAAGTATCGTAAAGATCTAATCAACCTCCGATGCTGAGGTGGATTAACATCCCGTTCATGCTCATTCTTTGACAATTGCAATGATGGTTCAGTAGGAGTAATAACAATATTACAATGTTCCATTTTATATATTTTTTTAATTTCAAGAGAATACCTTCTTTTGTGCATAAGCAGTCCCTTCTTGGACTTGTAAAACTCAATGCCAAGGAAGTACGTCATGAGACCAAGGTCGGTCATATCAAATTCCTTCATAAGCTTAACCATGAACAAAGAAATGCAACCTTCATCATTGCTTGTAATCAATAAATCATCCACGTAGAGACAAAGAATTATCACGCATTCATTTGTATCCTTCTTCACATACACACCATGTCCGGATACACATTTGTTGAAGCCTGACTCTTTTGAGAAACCATTTATCCTTTTGTTCCAAGATCTTGGAGGTTGTTTAAATATGTGCAAAGCCTTCTTCAATCTATAGAACTTTGTTTCCTGGTTTTTCCCAACGAAACCACGGGTTATTCCACATAAACCTCATCTTCCAATGATTCGTTCAAAAATGTGGATTTGATGTCCATTAGATAAACGGGCCAGTTATTGTTATTTGCAATCCCAACAACCAATCGGGTGGTCTCAATCCTTGTTATCAGTGTGAATACTTCCTCAAAGTTTATTTCATCCTTGCAAAAATCTCTTAGCTACCAATCTAGAGTTATGTTTCACAACCTCTCCTTTGGGATTTTCTTTGACCTTGTACATCCATTTCACACCTATAGGCTTTTTCCCTTGAGGAAAATCAACTTGCTCCCAAGTCTTATTCTTCTCAACTGATTTCAGCTCCTCCTTCATAACATGAATCCATTTTAGATCACTCAAAGCCTCGTCCATTTTAACGGGTTTAGATTCGGCCTTGAGTGAAAAATGAGCGAAGTCACCATCGTCATTAGTTTCATTATCCTGGAATAGATCACAATCTTGGATTCTTGTCGACAAACCTCTTTGGCATGTTGACCTTCTCACATTTTCTTCAATTTGGGATTCAAAGACAACTATTTATGCACTTCCTTCCAAACATTATAGAACCCATTTTATCATTCCTATAACCGATTACAGTCTGTTGGTAAGCGATTAAAGTTATTGTCATTCCGTTATTTCCTCGAAAATGACGTTCCTAATGATCATAGTTCTTTTGTTTACTGCATCATACAACTTTTGACCACCGATAAAGTAATACCATACACATATTGATTGCTCTCTGTAAGACCCCAATTTTGACCCTAAGATCCCTCATGATATCTCATCATATGCATTGGCTTTGGGATCACACCTTAGCATCCTCATTACCCCTCATTCATTGGGTTTGCATTGGGAGAGATCACCAAGTACATTTGATTGTATCATACTTTGTTTTTCATTATTTACTAACCAAAATACCAAAAATATGTCTATGTATATCTTTGTTTCTTCTGTAGGTAGTGTGTGCATTCACCAATGCCTCATCAAGCTCATATCTAGGGTTTAAGACCCTCAGTACAAGGATATTAATCAAGATATGGTTCACATTGGTTCAAGAAATCATATAAGGATCCCCATGATCTTCATTTATCATTTTGATCAAGAATTCATCAAGAGTTTGAAGATTGTTTGCCTTGGAAGCCCTAATTCATCTAGGTATCTTGCGTGACTTCCTCAGCAAGTTTCTTCAACAATTAATCATATATTTCAAGGTATACTCTATTATACATCATATTAGGCATATGTGACCCTCCATGGGGCCAAAATATCAAGAGAACTTCAAGTTTGCAAGTTGGTTCAAGGAGGATGACTAGAGAAAGTCAACTAGTCAAAACTGGGGTTCACTAGACCCTATCTCCTACACTTTTTGTCATATGAAAATGATTCCAAGAGAGAAGTTACTTATTATCACATTCCAAACAACTTTCATGTTTAAGTAAAGAGCTAGTTTTTCTTTGAAAGTCATTTTTTATGGTGAAAGATTATAGGTCTTTTTTGTGTGCCTTAGTTAGGAGGTCAACTTCCAAGGACCATAACTTGCTAAATTTTAATGAGATGAAGGTCACCTAAGTTTCATAATCAATTAACTTTTATTCTTTCATAAATGTCAAATTCAACTTGAAAGGGCATGTGCCAAGAGGAAACATTATAAGTCATTTTGGGCCATTACCATTGAACAAGCAATTTTCCTCAACTTCTAAAATGCATAACTCCCTCATTACAAATCCAAATGAGGTCAAATTTGTGACCAAATTTAATATTTTTGAAAGATATACAACTTTTATGAAGTAACGTTTTCCATTTGAAGCTCATAGAAAAAGTTGTTCAAGGTGGAAGAAGTGAACATTTGACTTGGTACTTAGAAAATTTTCAATTATGTTTGATTTTCCAAACTTCCCACCTCAAAATTCATAATGATCCAAGCTTCAAATGAAAACGTGTTAAACATGAAAGTTGTTCCCCTTGATCTCAACTTTCCAAAAAGTCCAAGATCACCTCATTTGGAATAATATTGAGGGATTTGTGCATGGTTCCTTTCATAGGTTTGTTTTGGCAAGATTTGAATTCAATTGAACCATTGCCTCCCTAACCTTCATTAAAGGATAAACTTGAAGATTTCACTTGAAATCGAGTTTCAAATCTTCTTCTATTTTGAGATTGAAACTCCAAGAATCCAAGTCATTCTTTGATCCAATTAACTTCCTGCAAGCTTATGGAGTCGAGCCAAGGCCAATTAGAAGCAAGATTACGCCAGATTCAAGCTACTCGAAAGTGATTTTTCAGAAACTTTCTCTCTTCGATTATCTCTCAATTCTTCACCATTCTCTTTGATTTTTGGTTGGCTGAAGTCCTACCAATGTAGGCAACAAGATTGAGTTGCTTTGAGGTCAAATCGAAGTAACTCGGATCATGAACCTCAAATTTCAAATCCATGTATCTTTCAATATATTTGGAATTGGAAGAAATAGAGGTCAGATTCGTGATTCTAAGCATTTTTCCTTCAAAAACATGTACTCACTTTTCATTTTCCATTTGATTTATGATGGACCAGTCCGGTGAGGTCCACCGGAGAAGATGACCAGAGCCCTAGCTCCGATGCTGTGTTGGTGTGTCCTGAACCCTTTGATCATCATCCCGAGTTTTAATCTGGTCCTTTGCTTTTAAATACCAATTTTGCAACGCGTTGACTGCAGGGCACCATGGAACGCGCGCGCTTGGCCATCAGATCTGCCACCTCAATTAATGAGGGAGATCTGATGACCCTTGTATTTTTGTATTTTTTGAATATCCATTTAATCCACTTATTTAATTTTATTCATAGAAATTTCATTTATAATCCAAAAAATATGGGACTGTCACCATAAATCTTTAAATATTTTTCTCTTCCATATTCTGAATTAAAATTATTTTTTGGATTAGTTTTGGTATTTTTCATGAATTAAATTTTTATGTGCATATTTTTAATTGTTTAAAAATACTTCTGACTTTTAAAAAATAGTGAAATCCTTTGTTTAAGGTCCTTTGACCTTGTTTGACCTAGGATAAATCCCTTTACCATTTATTTAGTGTTTTGAAGGGATTTTAGGTTTTGACTAAATTAAAATGTATTTTAATTCATTTTTAAATTGATTTTTAATTATTAAATGTTTAAAAATGTTGTTAATCCATTTTTATGGTCTTGTGATGTTTACTTTCTATTTGGGCCTTGATCAAGGTTGATTTGACTTTTGTTGGATCAAAACCATTGGATTTAAGGGATTGATGAAACGTACATTTCATCTCCCAAAATGAATGAATGATTTTGACTTGATGAAATTCCTCCCATGATCAATTTGTGTTTCAATCTTCCCCTTGTAATACCCCAAAATTTACCCTTCATTTTTCCTGAAAAAAAAAAAAGTTAAAAATAAATAAATAAATAAAATTAATTAAATAAATAAATAAAGTATAACAAATTTTTTTTTTGGACTTGGGTCTCCCTCATTTGAGCCCATTACCCACGAAAATCAGTCTATAAATACTGAAGTTTCAGTAGAGGAAAACACACTTGGAGTTACACTGGGAGATTCACTTGAGAAAAAGGGGGGGAAGCAAAATACTCTGAGGTTTCCTTGGAACAAAACCCTGAGGAAAAAGATAGTGAGAGAAGAACTAACAGAGTTCAGAGCAGCCTCCAAACCCTGAAGGGAACTCAACTGCACAGAATCACCTCTGCCTCACATAAACCCTAAAGATTGTTTTGTAAACCTCACGGGTGCAACTCAATTTCAATCAAGCTCTCCAATCAGGTTTGCCCTATATCCATCATCTTTATGCCTTTAATTTGAATGCTCTAAATGTATGAGGTATTATGGGTGAATTTGATACCCTTTTGATGCATGTGTTTGACAAGAGGTTTAGGCCTCCTACCCTTGGTTGCTTTTTGTGAGCTTTTTGTGAATTTTGATGGAATTATTCATGTGGTTACATTTTGATTTGGGGGCAACTCTTGGTTACCCTATCTTGTTTCACTAACCCTTTTGTTGAGTTTTTGTGAAGGCACATGACTTTTGCAGGGATAACTTGCGTGGTTTCCCACTTTATTTGTGGGATAACCCCTGGAGGTTCATTCCGATTACCTGTACTGACCCACTTTCTTTGATGATGTTAGCTTGGAAGGATCTCAGGGTTTATCGTTCCTTTAATTGCTGTTACTTCGGATCTTTATCCGTGTGGTACTTTTACATGTTTCCCGCATTTTACTGCTTTCTTAGCTGGAAGACCTCGATAGGAGGCAATGTTTGAGCCCCTTGGTGGCATTTTACTCTAAGATACATGTTTTGTGTGGTGTGATTGTTCCCCCGTGGGTCATGAGGCTTCGGATAGTCTCCCGTCTGCTTGCCAATTAAGGTAGCACTGTTCCTTCGCCTAGGACTTCCATTTTGCATGCGCGTTCCTACAACGCAAACAAACCCTAATACCCAAAGCAACACGTTATCTCCTTCTACTACAGGCGAGTAAGTCTCCAAAGGTCGAGCATCCGGGAGATTGCGTAGTAACGTTGTTCATCCAAAACCCAATCCATAACCCCGTAGTTAGCCGAACTACGGCTTGCTCTGATTCTCATTCCAGATGAGATACGTAGGCATAAGACGTGATGTCTTAGCGAGCACACATCCCCCAACCCATAGGTCAGCCGAGCTACGAAGACTTTGATTCTCATATTCAGATGAGATACGTATGCAGTGGATGCGACATCCGCGCGAGTCATTTCTCTTAACCTTTTTAGTAAATAAACACATTAGGTAAACCCACACCCTTTAGACAAAAACCACAAAAGTGGATCCCGTAGAGTACTATGGATGCGTAGGGGTGCTAATACCTTCCCTTCGCATAACCGACTCCCGAACCCAAGATTTGGTTGCGAGACCCCGTCTTGTCCTTTCCTTTTTCAGGTTTACTTCGAGTGTTTCCTTTCCCTCCTTTGGGATGAATAACGCACGGTGGCGACTCTTCTGTCTTTTTCTTTCGCCGGTTGTTTTTTTCGCGCACTGTATTTTTCAGGTTGCGACAGCTGGCGACTCCACTGGGGACTTTAAGAAGTTGACCTCTTGTTGGTCCATCTTCCCTAAGCGAGTCCCTCCTAGCTTTTGTAGTTTGTTTGTTTATTGGGTGTTCATGCTTTTGTACAGTTATTTATTTACCTGCTTTACCTTATTACATTGTGTACATATCATTGTTGTATCTGTTTCTGTTGGTTGGCTGCTTGGTGATCTTTGTGAGATGAGTTCTATACCCGAACTCGAGTGCACTTAAGATAGGAGAATGACATAGTCCTGTCAACTTGTGTGGAGTATTCCTTAGCGAGTTGACTTGCAAGCCCATTCACTTGGTGGAGGTCATGTTGAGATCAATAAGGTCACATAAGTAAGTTGTGGTTAGACATTACTTGTTCCAATATAGACCTAAGAAGCCAAGGACCTTAGTTTACCTAACCCATCTTGGCCTATTCGTAGGACGTAGTGCGAAAGTCGTTCAAATGTAAGATTTGATACGATTGTTACGCGATACTACACTCATAAGAGTCTCTCTTGAGAATATTGTTGGAATACGAGTAGTCGTTCCTCTAATAATATCCGAAAGATGGGATTATGACTATGGGAACCTTTTTGTAGAACATGTTTGGCAGGTTTAAACCTTAGTACACTCCTTTTGGGTGGTTCTTAACCTAAACTCCATGCTCGTGACTTGCGACAAACCCTTGATTCATGGTTGATCCGATCAGGTATCCTTAATATCAATGAAACTCGGGTGTTGATAAGGTGTAAACCATAATCCGCCAAAATGGGTGGTTGATATTAAGGATAACATGATCCATCCCATGACCTTTGTTTGGTGTGCTCTTAATTTCTCTCCAGACAGTGCAACCTAACAGATGTTCAAGCAGATATAGCAATCCTGATTGACATACCACTGCATTGCATTCACATCATCACATCATTTGCATTCATATCATTTAACACATGTTTATCCTTTTCAAGGGGGTTTAAATCTTCTTCTTGATTCTAGTCGGGGTTTTCTTCTTACGCTGTTTATCAAATGTGAGACTGGAATCAAGGAGGTAGAATACTTTTGGAATTGATAAACATGTCATTGCATTTGCATAGTCATCCGCATATCTTGCATAACAGGTACCGCCACAGTGTTCTCAGTTTGTTTGGTGTCCCACTAGAAGGATAGCTGACTCAGGCATTCATCGATACGGTACCCGAAGGAATCAACAGAGAGCAATGGAGAGCCTACAAGCAGAGCTCGCCGAGATGAAGATTCGCATGAATCAATTCATGGATTTGGTACAAGGGGTGGCTCAAGGACAACAGGAGCTTAGATTGTTGGTACAGAGGGATCCCCCTATTACTCAACCGGAGACGTTGGCTGATCCTCCAGCTGGAGAGGCTAATGGTCCCAATGGACCAGGGCCTATCCCGATCCCGCGTATCAACCTAGATCAACAACCCATTCAGGATGGTCAGGATGATCAGTTCCCTTTGCTTCAGGAAGACTTTGGCATGGACCCCATGTTTAAAAGATTGGAAGAGAGGTTGAAAGCAGTGGAAGGACAGAATCTTCTGGGAGTAGATGTTGCTGACTTGGGGCTGGTCCCAGGTGTGCGAGTGCCACCGAAATTCAAGGTCCCGATATTTGACAAATACAATGGCAGCTCTTGCCCCAAAACTCACGTGCAAGCCTATTTCCGTAAAATGGTTGCATACTCTGACGACGAGAAGCTACTTATGTACTTCTTCCAGGACAGCCTGGCTGGGGCATCCTTGGAATGGTATATGAGGATGGACAGAGCCCACATCCGTTGCTGGAGGGATTTGGCAGAGGCTTTCGTGAAGCAGTACCAGTATAATGCAGACATGGCTCCGGACAGAACTCAACTTCAGAATCTGTCTCTTAAAAGCAATGAGTGCTTCAGGGAATACGCTCAACGCTGGAGGGATACAGCTTCCCGTGTTCAGCCTCCTATGTTGGAAAAGGAAATGGCCAACATGTTCATGAATACGCTGCCTGGACCTTATCTGGAGCGTCTGGTGGGGTGCAATGCTTCCAACTTTGCTGATGTGGTCTCTACCGGAGAAAGGGTGGAGAATTACCTAAAGACCTATAAGAGCCAAAATGGAGTTGGATCCTCATCAGGGGTGAAGAAGCCGTTCATTCAGGGACAGAAGAGGAGAGAAGGGGATGCAAGTGCCATATCTTCTTATCATAACAGGGATAACCGGAGGAATAATTTTCAGAATTATCATCAGCAACCGTATGTTGCGGCTGTGACCATTCCAGCTGCAGCACCACTACAACAACAACAATCACAACGTCAACCAGCTCAGTATCAACAGCAGCAACAACCGGGTAACAGACCCGCTTATCAACAGAGGCAAAGGATGATGGACCGACGTTTCGACACTCTTCCAATGTCGTACGCTCAGATGCTTTCTAGTCTTCAACAACTACAACTTGTGCAACTGCGCACTCTGGCTCCTCCTGTTGGTAGACTTCCGGTGGGTTACGACGCCAACGCTAGGTGTAGCTTCCACTCTGGGGCACCTGGCCACAATATTGAGAACTGCAAAGCTTTTAAGCACGTAGTTCAGGACCTCATAGATTCAAAGGCCATCGACCTTGCACCGGCTCCGAATGTCGTTAACAATCCCATGCCCCAGCATGGTGGTGCGAACGTTAATTTGGTAGAGGGAGAAGCCAAGTCCATTAAGGACGTGTTGAAGTTGAAGACTCCATTGTTTTTTATTAAAGGATGCTTGCTGAAGGCCGATGTCTTCCCCGGTTGTGGGAAGGGTTGTTTGGATTGTGCCGCTCAGAGTGGAGGTTGTTTGAAGCTACAACAGGGTATCCAGGCCTTGCTCGACAAAGGTATCCTCCAGGTTGAAGATTTGTCTGTCCAAGAGTCGGTGGAAGAGGTTAAAGCGGGTGCCTCTATCTCATCCTTTAAGCAGGCACGGGCTGTGGTGGATTCAGGTGTTGCTCCCGGTTGGGGGCGTCTGTTGGAATTACCAGTGAAAGAAGATAAGTTCGGGATTGGGTATCAGCCAGTTTTGACTTCTACAACTTCAACACTTCAGACTCGTCAGGGGCCGATCACTTTCTCCAGTGCTGGCGTCATTCAGTATGGTCAAGTCTCTGCAGTCAACGAAGAAGATGGGGATAGTGATTGTGACATTGACAACTGGGTGCGTCCGAGGATCCCGGGTGAAGTCATCAACAATTGGTCTTCTGAAGAGATTATCCAAGTCACTCTTCTTGAAGAGTAATTTTCTTTGTTTATTCATGCATATCCAAGTCTTACGTTCCGCCCAGGGCGTAATGACTCATTGTAGGGCCCGCCTATGTGACACTTGCATTTTTATCATAAATAAAGGACGTATTTTTGCATTCAAATATTTCGTTCCCTGTCTTTCTATTTTTGCAGTTTTTCAAAATAAAAAAAAATGGCAATGTTTTGTTTAGTTTCCACTTTTTTTTCACACTCATAAGCACATACCATCACTCATGCAGATGCACATCACCGGATCCTATTGATAACGGTTCTGCTATGGCTCGCTTCGACTTTGAAAATCCAATCTTTCAAGCTGAAGAAGAGGGTGATGAAGACCGTGAACTCCCTGAAGAGCTTACCAGGTTATTAAAACAAGAGGAAAGGGTTATTCAACCGCATCAAGAGTCTGTTGAAGTGATTAATCTCGGCACCGAGGACGCCAAGAGAGAAATCAAGATAGGGGCTGCTTTAGAAGACAATGTGAAGAAAGGGCTGATTGAATTGCTGCAAGAATACGTTGACATCTTCGCCTGGTCTTATCAGGACATGCCTGGGCTGGACACAGACATCGTGGTACACCGCTTGCCTCTCAAAGAAGGTTGTCCCCCGGTCAAGCAGAAGCTCAGAAGAACAAGACCAGAGATGGTTGTCAAGATAAAGGAAGAAGTGCAAAAGCAGTTGGATGCAGGGTTTCTAGCAGTCACCAATTATCCGCCATGGGTTGCGAACATCGTCCCAGTACCTAAGAAGGACGGAAAGGTACGGATGTGTGTCGACTATCGGGATCTGAACAGAGCTAGCCCTAAAGATGATTTCCCATTACCTCACATCGACGTTTTGGTAGATAATACAGCTCAGTTCTCGGTATTCTCCTTCATGGATGGTTTTTCTGGCTATAACCAAATCAAGATGGCACCAGAAGACATGGAAATGACAACTTTCATAACCCCATGGGGCACCTTCTGCTACAAGGTGATGCCGTTTGGTTTGAAAAATGCCGGAGCAACATATCAACGAGCTATGGTAACTCTGTTCCATGATATGATTCATCATGAAATCGAGGTTTATGTGGATGATATGATTGCCAAATCTCAGACAGAAGAAGAACATTTGGTGAATTTGAAGAAACTGTTTGAGCGTTTGAGGAAATTCAAACTGAGACTTAATCCGAACAAGTGTACTTTCGGGGTGAGATCTGGAAAATTGTTGGGTTTTATTGTTAGTGAAAAAGGGATTGAGGTGGATCCTGACAAAGTGAAAGCAATACAGGAAATGCCTGAGCCAAGAACGGAGAAGCAAGTCCGTAGTTTCTTAGGGAGGTTGAACTACATTGCAAGGTTCATCTCTCACCTAACAACCACGTGTGAGCCAATTTTCAAGTTGCTGAGGAAGGATCAGGCTATCAGGTGGAATGAAGATTGTCAAAGGGCTTTCGAGAAGATAAAAGAGTATCTACAGAAACCTCCGATCCTTATACCTCCAGTTCCTGGGAGACCTCTGATAATGTACCTATCAGTGACTGAGAACTCGATGGGGTGTGTATTGGGACAACATGACGAGTCTGGTCGAAAAGAGCATGCCATATACTACCTTAGCAAAACGTTTACCGACTGTGAAGTCAAATATTCGCAGCTTGAGAAAACTTGCTGTGCTTTGGCCTGGGCTGCTCGCCGACTGAGGCAGTATATGCTGAACCATACTACCTTGTTGATTTCTAAGATGGATCCAGTCAAATACATATTCGAGAAGCCAGCTCTCACCGGAAGGGTCGCTCGTTGGCAAATGATTTTAACAGAGTATGATATTCAGTATACGTCACAGAAGGCCATCAAAGGTAGTATTCTGTCAGACTACCTTGCCGAGCAGCCGATTGATGATTATGAGCCGATGAAGCTTGAATTCCCTGATGAAGACATCATGTTCCTCAAGATGAAAGACTGTGAAGCGCCAGTTGTTGAGGAGGGACCTGATCCAAACGAAAAGTGGACTTTGTTGTTTGATGGGGCTGTCAATGCTAGAGGAAGTGGAATTGGTGCTGTCATTACAACTCCGAAAGGTGCCCACATGCCTTTCACCGCTCGTCTGACTTTTGAGTGCACAAATAATGAAGCTGAGTACGAGGCCTGTATTTTGGGTATTGAGCAAGCCATTGATTTGAGAATCAAGACTTTGGACATCTTCGGAGATTCAGCTCTGGTGATCAATCAAGTGAATGGTGATTGGAATACTCTCCAGCCCACTCTGGTCCCCTACAGAGATTACACGAGAAGACTGTTGACTTTCTTCACAACAGTAAAATTGTATCATATACCTCGTGATGAGAACCAGATGGCAGACGCACTTGCTACTCTATCCTCCATGATCAAGGTAATTCATTGGAACCATGCTCCCAGGATCGATGTGATGCGCCTTGACAGGGCCGCGCATGTGTTTGCTGCTGAACTGGTAGTCGATGACAAGCCCTGGTATCACGATATCAAGTGCTTTCTGAAGAATCAAGAGTACCCTGCAGGGGCATCCAACAATGACAGAAAGACTTTGAGAAGATTGGCAGGCAGTTTCTTCTTGAACAAAGACGATGTGCTGTATAAGAGGAACTTCGACATGGTTTTGCTCAGATGCGTGGACAAACACGAGGCGGACATGTTAATGCAGGAAGTTCATGAAGGTTCCTTCGGTACTCATGCCGGTGGACATGCAATGGCTAAGAAATTGTTGAGAGCGGGTTATTATTGGATGACCATGGAGTCAGATTGCTACAAGTATGCTCGGAAGTGTCATAAATGCCAGATTTATGCTGATAAGGTGCATGTACCGCCGAATCCTCTGAATGTGATGTCTTCGTCGTGGCCGTTTGCTATGTGGGGTATTGACATGATTGGAAAGATTGAGCCGACTGCTTCCAATGGGCATCGCTTCATCCTTGTTGCCATCGACTATTTCACCAAGTGGGTCGAGGCAGCATCGTTCGCAAATGTCACCAGACATGTGGTTGCCCGTTTCATCAAGAAAGAAATCATTTGTCGCTACGGGATTCCCGAAAGAATCATTACTGATAATGGTTCTAATCTCAACAACAAAATGATGAAGGAGTTGTGTCAGAACTTCAACATTCAGCATCACAATTCTTCCCCTTACCGCCCTAAGATGAACGGCGATGTTGAGGCGGCAAATAAGAACATAAAGAAGATTGTGCAGAAGATGGTCGTTACGTATAGAGATTGGCATGAGATGCTACCCTTCGCCTTGCATGGGTACCGTACTTCAGTACGTACATCGACCGGGGCAACCCCTTACTCCCTTGTGTATGGTATGGAAGCAGTCCTACCTGTTGAAGCGGAGATTCCTTCTCTAAGAGTCCTGTTGGATGTCAAGTTAGACGAAGCTGAATGGATTCGGACAAGGTTCAATAAGTTGAGTCTTATCGAAGAGAAGCGAATGGTAGCCATTTGTCATGGGAAGTTGTATCAGAGTCAGATGAAGAGAGCCTTTGATCAGAAAGTGCATCCTCGTTGTTTCCAAGTCGGAGATTTAGTGTTGAAAAGGATCCTTCCTCCTCAGACAGATCACAGGGGCAAGTGGACTCCTAACTATGATGGACCGTATATTGTCACCAAGGTTTTTGATGGTGGGGCCTTAATGCTTGCAACTATGGATGGTGAAAACTTCACTTCCCCTGTGAACTCAGACGCAGTTAAAAAATACTTTGCATAAAATAGACCCGCTGGACAGTAAAAAGAATAGTCCATGCAAAAAATGGGCATCCCGACGAATCAAGAAGATGAAAAGGTTCGGGCAAAAATTAGGGATTAAAAATGAAAAGGTCGTACACCCGGTAAGTTGAAAACCTGAAAAGGCAACTTAGGCAAAAATGGGTATCCCGGTGGATTGAAAACCCGAAAAGGGCGATCCAGGCAAAAGTTAGGGATTAAGCGAATGACTGCGTTCTGAGTTAGTTCTGAATCTCATCTCATGTCTATGACTGAAAATTTTCGAAAGGTAGGAAACAGTCGAATCACCTTTTCAGAAGGCTGATCATCTGGAGGATCTTGAAGACGGGCAAGTCATAGCAGAATTGAAACCCAATAGAAATCCATTTCACATTGCCATTAGATTAATTTCTGTTTTTATCTTTTGTGCGATTACCTCTTTTCAGGGATTGCTTCCTGATGTAAATGCCTATTCAGAGGCCATTCAATCAATAAAATCATGTTATTCAGTATATCTCTGTTTTCATTTTCATTTTACTGTTTTGTTTGCAAAAATGACGTCCGAATTTTTGATAAACATTGCATCATGACACATAAGGGCTTTACAGGTACATGCTCAATAAACATTTAAAATTACTGTAAATTTTAAGTGCTTTGGATCGTCTATTCAGAACAGATACCCTCGGGGCATTTCCTTAAAATCCCCTTGCAGATGATCGTGAATATCTTCCCCAATGAAGTCGCCAACAAACGAATCCGGTGTCTTATCCCTGCAGAGCTGATCAGAGTGTTGGATTCTTCAATCCCCAGCAGGTTCTCACCACCGTACTTCCCCAAGCGGTTGTTTCAGAATATACACTCCCCAGTAGAGTTGACAATGTCAGATTGTATACCCCCAGCGGAGTTGACAGTGCCAGACTGTATCTTCCCAGCAGAAGTGGCTGCTCCTTAGAGTTCGAGGCCAGATCGATAATCCCAATGCCAGATCCATGGTTTCTTTCCTTGAAGCAGAACCTCGGTACCGTATCGGTGTTTGCTTCCCTTGCTGAGTCATCTCTCGCAAATCGTGGTTGCCAGAACCACTATCGCTTTCCCCAACAGCAGGTTTTCAGTGTCGTTCTCTCCCCAGTCAGAATCTCGGTATTTCGTCATTGCTAGAACACCGTGTGGCGGGTCATTTCCCCACATAATTCTTTGCGTTGTGCATCTCCAACAGCCTTGCCAGAGTCCAGAAGAAGGTGATCATTTCCCCAGTAGATCCCCTTGCCTTAGCTTGGCATTCTACCCAGCATTTCGCATCCCTGCATGTAGAATCATATTGCATTGCATCCTCCCAAATCACGTAGCATTTTCATTTTCATGGAGCATTACGCCATTGAAAAATTCAAACATACGCATGTAAGCATAAAACATTCTCGGTATCCCAAGTGATAAGCTAGAAGTTGTTTCCAGTACTCAGACTGAAGATTGTTCATGACCCACCTTGGTTATCCCCAGCAAGTGTCATTGGCCCATGCGTCGCCTTTATTATCATTCCCTATTTCTGCCAATGCTGACAGGCATGAAGTTTTCCGATGTTCAGATCGAAGAAGTTTCCGACGTTCAGGTCGATGCAACTTGTGGCACTCAGGCCAGTTTTCCGGTATCCATACCGAAGTGGCATTCAGGCCAGTTTTCCGGTATTCAGATCGAAGTGGCATTCAGGCCAGTTTTCCCGATATTCAGATCGAAGTGGCATTCAGGCCAAGTCTTTCCGATGTTCAGATCAAAGAAGTTTCCGACGTTCAGGTCGATGCAACTTGTGGCATTCAGGCCAATTTTCCGGTATTCAGACCGAAGTGGCGTTCAGGCCAATTTCCGATATTCAGATCGAAGTGGCGTTCAGGCCAGTTTCCGGTATTTAGACCGAAGTGGCATTCAGGCCAATTTTCCGGTATTCAGACCGAAGTGGCGTTCAGGCCAATTTCCGATATTCATATCGAAGTGGCATTCAGGCCAATTTCCGATATTCAGATCGAAGTGGCGTTCAGGCCAATTTCCGATATTCAGATCGAAGTGGCGTTCAAGCCAATTTCCGATGTTCAGATCGAAGCAGTTTCCGACGATCAGGTCGACGCAACTTGTGGCATTCAGGCCAGTGTTCCGGTATCCAGACCGAAGTGGCGTTCAGGCCAGTGTTCCGATATTCAGATCGAAGTGGCATTCAGGCCAGTGTTCCGATATTCAGATCGAAGTGGCATTCAGACCAGTTTTCCCGATATTCAGATCGAAGTGGCATTCAGGCCAAGTCTTTCCGATGTTCAGATCGAAGAAGTTTCCGACATTCAGGTCGATGCGACTTGTGGCATTCAGGCCAATTTTCCGATGTTCAGATCGAAGTCATTTCCAGTATTCAGATTGATGAGCGGCATTCAGGCCATGGTTATTTCTGTGTTACCATTTATTTTGGTATCCAAGTTAACATTCTTTTTCGGTATTCAGACTGACTCTCACCGTACCAGACGAATTCTTCTTTCAAGACCACCTCTTTGCCGATTCTGACAGACATTGTTACTTCACTTCACTTCAGTGCAAATTTTTGGGCTTTTATTATATTCAATCCCCTGATACCTCGAAAGTACGAAAGCAGCTGTCATCTTCTTTCCGGGTCTCCAGTTAATTGAATAGGGGCAGCTGTAATACCCCAAAATTTACCCTTCATTTTTCCTGAAAAAAAAAAGAAGTTAAAAATAAATAAATAAATAAAATTAATTAAATAAATAAATAAAATATAACAAATTTTTTTTTTGGACTTGGGTCTCCCTCATTTGAGCCCATTACCCACGAAAATCAGTCTATAAATACTGAAGTTTCAGTAGAGGAAAACACACTTGGAGTTACACTGGGAGATTCACTTGAGAAAAAGGGGGGGAAGCAAAATACTCTGAGGTTTCCTTGGAACAAAACCCTGAGGAAAAAGATAGTGAGAGAAGAACTAACAGAGTTCAGAGCAGCCTCCAAACCCTGAAGGGAACTCAACTGCACAGAATCACCTTTGCCTCACATAAACCCTAAAGATTGTTTTGTAAACCTCACGGGTGCAACTCAATTTCAATCAAGCTCTCCAATCAGGTTTGCCCTATATCCATCATCTTTATGCCTTTAATTTGAATGCTCTAAATGTATGAGGTATTATGGGTGAATTTGATACCCTTTTGATGCATGTGTTTGACAAGAGGTTTAGGCCTCCTACCCTTGGTTGCTTTTTGTGAGCTTTTTGTGAATTTTGATGGAATTATTCATGTGGTTACATTTTGATTTGGGGGCAACTCTTGGTTACCCTATCTTGTTTCACTAACCCTTTTGTTGAGTTTTTGTGAAGGCACATGACTTTTGCAGGGATAACTTGCGTGGTTTCCCACTTTATTTGTGGGATAACCCCTGGAGGTTCATTCCGATTACCTGTACTGACCCACTTTCTTTGATGATGTTAGCTTGGAAGGATCTCAGGGTTTATCGTTCCTTTAATTGCTGTTACTTCGGATCTTTATCCGTGTGGTACTTTTACATGTTTCCCGCATTTTACTGCTTTCTTAGCTGGAAGACCTCGATAGGAGGCAATGTTTGAGCCCCTTGGTGGCATTTTACTCTAAGATACATGTTTTGTGTGGTGTGATTGTTCCCCCGTGGGTCACGAGGCTTCGGATAGTCTCCCGTCTGCTTGCCAATTAAGGTAGCACTGTTCCTTCGCCTAGGACTTCCTTTTTTCATGCGCGTTCCTACAACGCAAACAAACCCTAATACCCAAAGCAACACGTTATCTCCTTCTACTACAGGCGAGTAAGTCTCCAAAGGTCGAGCATCCGAGAGATTGCGTAGTAACGTTGTTCATCCAAAACCCAATCCATAACCCCGTAGTTAGCCGAACTACGGCTTGCTCTGATTCTCATTCCAGATGAGATACGTAGGCATAAGACGTGATGTCTTAGCGAGCACACATCCCCCAACCCATAGGTCAGCCGAGCTACGAAGACTTTGATTCTCATATTCAGATGAGATACGTATGCAGTGGATGCGACATCCGCGCGAGTCATTTCTCTTAACCTTTTTAGTAAATAAACACATTAGGTAAACCCACACCCTTTAGACAAAAACCACAAAAGTGGATCCCGTAGAGTACTATGGATGCGTAGGGGTGCTAATACCTTCCCTTCGCATAACCGACTCCCGAACCCAAGATTTGGTTGCGAGACCCCGTCTTGTCCTTTCCTTTTTCAGGTTTACTTCGAGTGTTTCCTTTCCCTCTTTTGGGATGAATAATGCACGGTGGCGACTCTTCTGTCTTTTTCTTTTGCCGGTTGTTTTTTTCGCGCACTGTATTTTTCAGGTTGCGACACCCCTCCCTCTTCATCTTCATCCCTATTCTTCCCCATTCTATCATCTGACCAATGAAATCTCTAATGTCTAAAGGATACTTAGTTCATCAATGACCTTGTGTCAGATGAATCAATATAAGTATGACTGAGATAGGTCCCTACCTCTTGATCTTTTATTTTATTGTGTGGTATGTTTTAGGAGTTTGGTTCTTCATACCAAATCTCTAATATGCATTAACGCCTATATTTTTATTGCCCGACCTCATATAGTTGTGACTTCTACATAAGTCCAATTAAGATTGCTTAACATAGAGCTAAATTTAACCCTCAAGGCATAGCATTCTAGTAAGTGGGATTGTAGGTCTTCCATTCTTCATGGCATTGGGTGGAGACTTGACCTTTTTTCCTTTCATGGGAGCTAGTGGCATACTTGTTGAATTATCCAAGTTGGAGCCCTTCTCATGGAAGATGTCTTTCTTTAAGGATTCATACTTGTGAATGAATGGTTGAGTATTCTCTAAAGAATGACTTAATCAATTAAAAATCACCATTAACACTTGACTAACTTTTGACTAACATTTGACTAACTCTTGTTAATATTGTTTTACTTTCAAGTTATTTACTTTATGCAATTTAGATTCAAGTCATTTATCATTCATTGCCATTTACATTTTATATAACTTCTTTATGTTTATGTCATTTTCATTTTGCTCATTTGAGCCATATCTTGTGATTATATATATATTTTGTGTGTTTTGGTTTTGTTCGTGGTCTTAGGACCTTAAAATACTTAATAACAACAAAAAGCCTAAAAAACATCTGGTGGACTGTTGAACTTGGTCTGAACTTTTTGACTTAGGATTAAGCAACATTCCCTATGCAAAAAGGACTTGGCCAATGCCAGCATTTTGAGACCGAGCAATTGTGAACTGAGCCTTCATTTAATACAAGCCTTGGGATTTGTTTGAATTCATCTGCTACTCTGTCTTTTTGTTTAATTGTTATTTTGATCTTGTGTCTGATGCTTTGCTCTGAGTTGATCAAGGAATATTTCATCTGATACATGGGAAGGCAATGAAGACTACTAGCTATTGGAATTGCTTGCTTGGATGTGGCTATCTTAATTTGATAACTTGATCTTTATGATGTCTAGATATTGCTCATTGCTTATTGATTATTTCTTGATAAAAATCCAAAGTAAAATGTGTTTCTATATGTCATTCTTGTTTGTTGGATTGCATCCCATTTGCCAGATCTTTTCAACTCTTAACTTTTAAATGTGTGCTTAGGATAGCCTCTTCATCTCCTCCCACTTCTTAAATTTCAAAATATCTCCCCCTCTTCAAAAACTTTCTTTGCTTGTGATTTCAAACTTAGACTTTGTTTTAATAATTAGAAACTTTGGACTTATGCCATTGAATTTTCAAACTCTTTCTTAAATCAAATTTGTAAACAAACTTAATAATATTGACTTAAAATTTCAAAAGACAAAAATAACTAACAACCCCATTCAAAATTTTGGCCATTTGTGCCTTTTCTTATTAAACTTTTGTTAAAAGCAATTCACCAACTTACTTTAAATTTTTACCGCGAACTACGAGGTTTTGATCCCTCATTTTTATTTTGGTACGTAGGCACAAGTCCGAAGGTCTTGTCAAACACAAAAATATAATCAATGAATTCTTTTCTCACCCTCACACTCTATTTTTTTCAAACATCTTTTATACCAAACACATATGCACACATAAAAAAGGGCTCCCTAGGAGTACCCAGGACACTTTGGGTGCTTTCACCTTCCCTCTGTGTAACCAACCCCCTTACTTGTAATCTCTGGCATTTTATTAGTTTTGATTTGAAAACTTCTTATCTTTGTGTTTTGTTCGTACTTTTCCATTTTCCTTTGGAAACAATAAAAGCGCGGTGGTGACTCTGGTTTTATTGACATTAAGCTTATCCATAGCTTGATGGTCATGAATTTACCTCTACAAAAATTAAGTGGCGACTCTGCTGGGGTGTAGTCCTCAGTGGTTTAGCCTACTTTTTTATGTGTATATATTTGTATATTTAAGTTTGTATATTGTTTGTGTGACATAATTTGTCTGTTGTGCTTGGTGATCTCTGAGTGGTGAGATAAGTTCTAACCCGAACTTGAGTGAAATTAAGATAGGAGGATGGTATAGTCATGTTCAACTTGTCTAGAGTAGTCCTTAACAAGTTGGCTTGAGACCCATCTACTCAATGGAGACCCCTTTGGAGTTACTGATGTCACACAAGTTATTTGTGGATATGCATTACTTTCTCTGATTTGGGGTCCGAGAAGCTGAGGACCGTAGAACATTTAACCCAACTTGGCCTATTTAGGATGTAGTGCGGAGACTGTTCAGGTGTAGACCTGATAACACTTATTACGCGATACTACACTCAGACGAGTTTCTCTAGAGAATATTATGGGATGATGAGTCAGTCATCTTAACCTATAATATCCGATAGATGGGATTAAGACTCTGGGAACTTTTTAGAACATGATCTACAGGTTTTTATCCTTAGTACACTCCTTTGAGAGGGTTCTTATCCTGACTCCATGCTCGTGACTCACAATAAACCCTTTGATTCTCAATTGATCTGATCAAGTCTTGTCAATATCAATGGAACTTGGGTGTTGATAAGGTGAAATCCATAATCCACCAAAATGGAGGATTGATCTTGATGATGACCTGATCCATCCCTTAACCTTTTAATGTGTTTGCCTTATGTGTGATCCCTTGTGTGTGATTGTTGCATTCATGTATACATGTGCATCATAACCTTCATCATATAAAAGTAAATTTCAAGGAAACTGAGGTCTTATTTGAAAATATTTTTAGACCATGGATTGTGGACGAAGGAACATTAAAAAGTACAGTTTCATATGTCCTGATTTGAAAGAGCAAAGGAAGTTGTCATCCTTTATATTAGATCCCTTGGACTTCAAGCAACATCGTGGGAAGCTCTTATCTGTATTATCTACTAATGTGGTTGAAGGACTTTTGAGTGTTTTGGTTCAATTCTATGATCCTCTCTACCGGTGTTTCACTTTTCCTGATTATTAGTCTGTACCTGCGTTGGAAGAGTATGCCCATCTCTTGGGTATACTCATATCTGACAGGGTACCTTTTAGTGGATTGGAGGAGATTCCCAAATCTCATATCATAGCTAAAGCTATTCATCTGAAGAAATCTGAGATTGATGCTCATTTGGTGAAGAAATGAGGTATTTTTGGGTTGACTTCTGAGTTCCTCATTGGTAGAGCTACTGTTTTTGCTCAAGCCGATAGCATGGATGCTTTTGAAGTCATCCTTGTATTGCTCATCTATGGTTTAACCTTGTTCCCTAACATTGAAGGTTTTGTTAATGTTAACGCCATTAGAATCTTAATGATTGGGAATCTTGCTCCTACTCTGTTGGGTGACATGTATTTCTCTTTGCATTTGAGGAATTCTAAAGGTGGTGGGACTATTGTGTACTGTGTTCCTCTTCTGTACAAGTGGTTTATTTTGCACTTGCCTCATATGCCTTCTTTTTTGGAGAACAAGCAATGTCTATGGTGGTCTTAGAGACTTATGTCTCTCACTAATGATGATATTATTTGGTATGATTCTGCATTGAGTAGCTTGGATATTAATGATAGTTGTGGTGAGTTCTCTAATGTGCCTCTTATTGGTACACAAGGAGGAATCAACTAAAATCCTGCTTTGGCCCGTCATCAACTTGGGTTCCCCTTGAGAGATAAACCTAATAACACTCAGTTAGAAGGTTTATTCTATCAAGAGGGTAAAGACCCCCAACATTTGAAGCAGAGGATGATACATGTGCATAGGAAAGGAAGATCCGAGCTTGTTCCATGCAACTGTGTTGCTTTGGAAGCTTACACTATTTGGGTGAAAAAGAGAGATTTTGAGCTGAAGATGTCGTATGCTTGTGAAAGACCTATGTCTGTGGTTATGCATGAGCCATCACCTCTCCCTAACCAAGATGTAGAGGAGTTGGAAGACACACTCACCAAGATGAGGCAAGATAAGGATATCTGGGAAGAGCGGTTTCATGCTTTAAGCCGAAGGCATGAAGACTTGCAGCTTTAGTCTAAAGACAAGGATGCACTTATCGAGATTCTTGAAGACCGAGCAGTGAAGAGATAGAGAGAGCCAGAGGGTTTATCTTCCTCTAGCATGCCTCAACCTTCCGGTGCTTGGAAGAAGATTGTTGATCAGCTAGTTCTTGAGAAGGCTTAGATGAAGACATCATTTGAGTCCGAGATTCGACACATCCGAAGGAAGTATGCATCCATGGCCAGATCATTTGATGTAGTTACTAAGGGATCCTTAGGATGATAGTTTCCTTTTCTCTTGTATTTGTATTTTGGTTTCTTAAATTATACTCAGTGTAATCCTTCCAAAATTTTATGAATAAAAAGAGATTTTATCAAATTGTTATTATTATTATTATTTAAATATATATTTTCAAATAGGACTTCATATGTTCCTTGAAATTTAAAATAAAACAATCAAAAACATTGCATTTCATGCATCATTTGCACAACAGGTCTTCTTCCGCCAGATGTCTTATCAGTTCTTCTTTTGTGCATTTGTCAAGCTGACTCACTGTTATAATACTCATGCTAATCAACCGAAGATCATGGAACATCTAGAGCCAGAGAACCGAGAGCTAAAGGACGAGATCGCCAGATTAACGGCACTGGTGGAATCTGTGATCGCCGCCCAAAATCAGTCATCACCAAATCCTACAACTCCTCCTCAAAGGACTGTGATTTCTGAGGTTGTTACCCCAACTGCTCCTGTTGCTTCTTCCAGTCAATCCATTCCTTCCATGCCTGTTGGATTCCCTTGGGGAATGTCGTCAAATTTTATGCCAGAAGGGTATGCGCCCACATTTGTTTCTCTGCCGGCATTTAGCCCGGTAATGTCAATGCCATCTCCAGTTGTTCACACTCTGCCGCGTGTTAAGGACACTATCTACCACTCTGAGCCGTCTGAACGTTCGGATGTGTATGAAAAGATGGATGAGATGAAAGATCAATTCCTAGAGTTGCGCAAAAAGTTGAAGACTCTGAGAGGGAAAGACTTGTCCGTTTGGTCCCCAATGTTAAGATCCCGGTGAAATTCAAGGTCCCAAATTTTGAAAAGTACAAAGGGAATACTTGCCCTCTAAGCCATCTTGTGATGTATGCTAGAAAAAATTCTACTTAGACTGATGATGATCAGTTGCTGATTCACTATTTCTAAGATAGTTTAACTGGAGCTACCTTGAGGTGGTACATGGGTCTGGACAGTGCAAGCATTCGTACTTTCAATGACTTAGGCGAGGCCTTTGTCAAGCAGTATAAGTACACCATGGATATGGCGCCTGATAGAGACCAGTTGAGGTCTATGTCTCAGAAGGATAAAGAGACATTCAAAGAATATGCCCAAAGATTGAGAGAACTGGCTGCCCAGATAAGTCCACCTCTTGAAGAAAAGGAAATGAAAATATCTTCTCGAATATGTTGAGTTCATTTTATTATGAACGTATAATTTCGAGTTTTCCTAATGATTTTACCGAAATGGTAAGCATGGGGATGAGGCTAGAAGAAGGAGTCCATGAAGGACGTTTGTCTAAAGAAGAAACATCAGGCAGCAAGAAATATGGTGGGAATTTCTCCAAGAGGAAGGAAGGGGAAACTAACTTAGTGTCAGTGGGGAGGTAGAGAAGGCCTCATGTCAGAAAGAGTTCTCAACCCCGTCAACACCAGCACCAAGTTTCATCAGTAATTCCAATTTTTTCCAACAATTCCAACAATCAATAAGTTCCAATTCAGCAACAACAACATCAACAACCGCAACAAAGAACCAACTACAACAACAACAATCATCACCAACAAAATTTTGAGACGAAGAAGGTCTCCTTTGACCCTATACATATGACTTATGCAGAATTATACCTATCATTGGTTCTCAAGAATCTCATTTAGCCAAGAAATCCTCCGCAAATTCCTGAGCCACTACCATGGTGGTTCAAGCCTGATCTTCATTGTGCTTTTTACCAGGGAGCCCCTGGACATGATATAGAGAATTGCTACCCTCTAAAATACGAGGTTTAGAAGCTTGTGAAGAGTGGTATGGTGTCCTTTGAGGACAAAGTGCCAAATGTGAAAGCCAATTTGTTTCCTGCTTATGGTAACGCGTTTGTCAACATGGTGGACGCTTGTCCAGGGAATTTCCAAGTTTTTGATGTAATACGTATCTGAAGATCTCTGGTGGAGATGCATAAGACTTTATGTTTAATCAGTGACTGTGAACATGACCATGATGGTTGTGTAATATGTAGCGTGAACCCCCATGGGTGTATGATTGTCAAGAGGGATATCCAGAAGTTGATGGATGAGAATGTAATCCAGATTCAACAGTTGAGGGATATGGTAGATGATGTGAATGTGATTTTACTAGTATTCAAGACCCCTGAGCGGGTAGTTATTCAGTTTTATAGCAGTAGTAGCAATAATGTCAATAGATCGGTATCACCGTTGGTTATACGGTTAACGGGCCTTATCCCCTACTCATTTAATAAAGTTGTGCCATATCAGTACAGTGCCACTATGATAGAAAATGTTCAAGAGGTTCCTCTACCAGTTACAGACTCAGTGGTAAACATTACAGATACTGCGAAGGTGACCCGTAGCGGTTGTGTATTCATTCCAATATTTCCAAAGATTGTAGAAGATGTGTCGGTAAGTAAGAAGGAAAAGATTCCAGTAGCGAATTTGGTTAGTACTCCAATGTGTCAATCTGGTGAATCCAACAAATTGAAGACTAACGATGATGATGAGGTGTTAAGGAAAATCAAGAGAAGTGAATTCGATCTTGTAGAGAAGCTGCTCTAGACTCTGTCAAAGATCTTCGTGCTGTCACTGTTGATAAATTCCTAAGCGCGCAGAGAAGCGTTGCAGAAAGTGTTGGAACAGGCTTATGTTAAACATGACGTTGCCCTGGATCAGTTTGACCACATAGTTGCCAACATTACTTCTTGTAACAATTTGAGTTTTTATGATGAAGAGCTTCCCGAGGAAGGCAGGAATCATAATTTGGCATTACATATTTCGATGAATTGGAAGGAGGACGCTATGCTCGATGTGTTGGTTGATACAGGGTCATCGTTGAATGTGTTACCAAAGTCAACTTTGTCAATACTCTCTTACCAAGGCACCCCAATGAGGTATAGCGGCGTAATTGTCAAAGCATTCGATGGTTCTCGTAAAACTGCCATTGGAGAAGTGAACCTTCCGGTTAATATAGGTCCGAGTGATTTCCAAATTACTTTTCAAGTCATGGATATCCACTTGGCCTACAGTTTCTTATTGGGAAGACCATGGATTCACGAAGTTGGAGTAGTGACGTCTACTCTTCACCAGAAGCTGAAATTTGTGAAGAACGACAAGCTTGTCGTTGTTGGTGGAGAGGAGGCATTGTTAGTGATCCATTTGTCATCTTTTACATATGTTGATGTTGAGGAGGAAGTTGGAACACCATTCTAAGCCTTATCTATTGTTGATGAATTAAAGAAAATTGAGGCACCCATGTCTTCTTTGAAAGATGCGTAAGAGGCTATTCGAGCTGGCAGCATTGACAAATGGGGTCGTGTTGTGGAGGTCGCTGAGAACAAGAACAGAGCTGGACTAGGATTTCAACCATGGTCGTTCAATGCCAAAGTCAAAGTTATGCAACCAATTTTTCACAGTGGAGGGTTCATTCATGAGAATGATCAACACTCAGTTGCCATTATTGAAGACAGTGGTGATGAAGACAAAGCTTGCGCCAACTTTGTGACGCATGGCCAGACTTGCAACAATTGGGTTGCTGTTGATGTTCATGTTGTCATTCACCGTTCTAAGTAATTTATTTTCTATTGTTTTAAGAAAAATCCTTCTCCTATGCCTAAGGGAGAAGTGAACATTGTTGGGTATTTTTATTATTATCATCAATAAAATACAATTTTATTCATACACATCTATGATGTTTTATTTTCACTTTTTGTTTTTTCTGAAAATGGTAATCACAAAAAAAAACATAAATAAATAATAATCTTCCATCTGCATAATATTTGTTCACACTCCACTTCTCTAAAATAAAAATATCAAATCATTATGCAGGTTGGTTCACAAACCCATTGAATACAATGATCCTACTCCCTCTCAAAACTTTGATTTCCCTGTGTTTGAAGTTGGGGAAGAGATTGATGATGAAGAAGTATCTGATGAATTATCTCGTTTGCTTCAGCACGAGGAAAAAGCGATTCAGCCGTTTGAAAAACATATTGAATTAGTCAACTTGGGTTCCGTGGATGATGTGAAGGAAGTCAAGATTGGGTCTCAACTGTGTCCAGAAGCTAAGAAGGGGTTGGTTGATCTTCTTCGAGATTATTTTGATGTTTTTGCTCGGTCTTATCAAGATATGCCTGGGTTAGATTCTGAAATTGTGGAGCATAGATTGCCATTGAAGCCAGAATGCTCACTGGTCAAGCAAAAGTTGAGAAGAGCTCATCTTGATATGGCAGTAAAGATCAAAGAGGAAGTGCAAAAAAAAATTGATGCTAGTTTTCTTGTAACCTCCGAGTATCCGTAATGGGTGGCCAATATTGTGCATGTTCCTAAGAAGGATGGAAAAGTCTGCATGTGTGTTTATTATAGAGATTTGAACAAAGCTAGTCCAAAAGATGATTTTCCTCAGCCACACGTTGATATGTTGGTGGACAATACAACTAAATTCAAAGTGTTTATGGACGGATTTTCCGGTTATAATCAAATCAAGATGGCACCATAAGATATGGAGAAGACCATATTCATTATGCCCTGGGAACATTCTGTTATAGAGTGATGCCTTTCGGTCTAAAGAATGCTGATCCAACGTACCAGAGAGCTATGACCACTCTTTTTCATGATATGATGCATAAAGAGATTGAAGTTTATGTTGATGATATGATCGCCAAATCAAGTGATGAAAAAGAACATATTGAGCATTTGTTGAAGTTGTTCCAGCGTTTGAGGAAATATAAACTCCGCTTGAATCCCAATAAGTGTACTTTTGGTGTTCGTTCTGGTAAGTTGTTGGGCTTCATTATCAGCGAGAAGGGTATTGAAGTTGATCCTGCCAAGGTCAAAGCAATTTAAAAGATGCCTATGCCTAAAACCGAGAAGCAAGTCAGAGGTTTTCTTGGCCGTTTGAACTATATCTCAAGATTTATGTCGCATATGACTGCAACATGTGCGCCTATTTTCAAGCTTCTTCGGAAATATCAGTCTTTTGATTAGACCGAATATTGCCATAAACCTTTTGATAGTATCAAAGAGTATCTGCTTAAGCCTCCGATTATGTCTCCACCTGTTGAAGGAAGACCGTTGATCATGTATTTGACTGTGCTTGATGAGAGTATGGGTTGTGTTCTGGGTCAGCAAGATGAATCTGGAAGGAAAGAGTACGAAATTTACTACCTCAGTAAGAAGTTCATTGACTATGAGACTCGGTATTCTATGCTTGAGAAGACATGTTGCGCATTGGCTTGGGCTGCTAAGCGTCTGCGCTAGTATATGTTGAATCATACTACTTGGTTGATATCCAAAATGGATCCAATCAAGTACATTTTTGAGAAACCTACTTTAAATGGGAGAATTGCCCATTGGCAGATGTTGTTATCTGAGTATGATATTGAATACCGATCCCAGAAAGCTATCAAGGGTAGTGTATTGGCTGATCATTTGGCTCACCAACCGATTGCAGATTATCAGTCGGTGCAATATGATTTTTCTGACGAAGAGATTTTGTACTTAAAGATGAAAGATTATGATGAACCATTGCTTGAAGAAGGGCTAGAACTTGGTTCCTGTTGGGGCATGGTATTTAATGGAGTTGTTAATTCATATGGTAATGGCATTGGGGCTGTGATTATTACTCCTCAAGGCACTCATTTTTTCGTTTACATCTAGATTGACCTTCAAATGTACAAATAATATGGATGAGTATGAAGCTTGGATCATGGGGCTTGAAGAGGACATTGATCTCAAAATAAAGTATCTTGACGTCTATGGAGATTCAGCCTTGGTTATGAATCAGATCAAAGGTGAATGGGAGACGAATCAACCCGGTTCAATACCATATAGAGACTATGCGAGGAGGATATCAACTTTCTTTACAAAAGTTAAGTTTCATCATATCCCTCGAGATGAAAACCGGATGGCAGATGCTCTTGCAACGTTGGCTTCAATGATTATGGTGAAATTTTGGAATGAAGTTTCCAATTTGACTGTGATGCATCTTGATACGCCATCTCATGTATTTGTTGTTGAAGAGGTCAAAGATGAAAAACCATGGTATTTTAATATCAACTGTTTCCTCCAAAGTCAGATATACCCATCTGGGGCATCTTTGAAAGATAAGAAGACTTTGAGAAGATTAGCTGGCAACTTCTACCTGAATGGTGATGTGTTTTACAAGAGAAATTTTTATATGGTTTTGCTCAGATGCGTGGATAGACACGAAGCATACCTGTTGATGACTGAAGTCCATGAAGGTTCCTTTGGTACCCATTCCAATGGACATGCTATGGCAAAGAAGATGTTGAAAGTAGGTTACTATTGGCTGACAATGGAATCTGATTATTGCAAGTTTGTGAAGAAATGCCACAAGTGTCAAATTTATACAGATAAGATTCATGTTCCTCCGACACTGTTGAATGTCATTTCCTCTCCATGGCCCTTCTCCATGTGGGGAATTTATATGATTGGTATGATTGAACCCAAAGCTTCAAACGGGCATCATTTTATTCTGGTGGCTATTGATTACTTCATAAAGTGGGTTGAAGTGGCATCGTACGCAAATGTAACCAAGCAAGTTATTGTAAGGTTGATCAAGAATCAAATTATATGTCATTATGGTGTGCCATGTAAGATCATTACTCACAATGGATCTAACTTGAATAACAATATGGTGGAAGCTCTTTGCAAAGACTTCAAGATTGTGCATCATAATTCTTCTCCCTACAAACCTAAGATGAATGGGGTTGTTTAAGCTGCAAATAAGAACATTAAGAAGATCATTCAGAAGATGGTTGTGACATTCAAATATTGGCATGAGATGCTCCCATTTGCTTTGCATGGGTACCGTACATCTATTTGCACTTCAACAGGGGCATCCCCTTTCTCTCTTGTTTATGGTATGGAAGTTATGCTCCCCGTGGAGGTTGAGATCCCATCATTGCATGTTTTAATGGAATCCAAGTTGATAGAAGCTTAATGGTGCCAGACTAGATATGACCAATTGAACTTGATTGAAGAGAAGAGATTGACTGCCATGTGTCATAGTCAGTTATATCAACAAAGAATGAAGAAAGCTTTTGATAAGAAGGTCAAGCCACATGTGTTTAGAGAAGGTGACCTCGTGCTCAAGAAGATTTTATCTTTCAAACCTGATGCTAGGGGCAAATGGACTCCTAATTATGAAGGCCAATATGTTGTGAAGAGAGCATTTTTAGGCGGTACTTTGATTCTTACAACTATGGATAGTGAAGAGTTCACTTATCCTGTGAACGCCGATGCAGTCAAGAAATACTTCGCCTAAAAAAGAAAAGAACAACTCTCTAAGTTGAAAACCCAAAAGGGAGGCTTATGCAAAAAAGAGTGTCTCGGCGAATTGAAAACCCGAAAGGCTGATCCAGGAAAAAATTAGAGACATAAAACAGAAAATTTATCCCTGTAGATTGAGTACCCCACCTTAGGGCAATCTAGGCAAAAATTAGGGATTATGGCAAGTAACTGCACCCGGCTGGTTTTGAGCAAGTCATTTGGTTCTGATTCATTATTCTCAACTAAAGACAAGCACAATGGATATTGAAGTTGGTAGGGAGAGTAGTGATCATTGTATTCAATGTAGCCCCCTTCCTTGTAAAATTACCATTTTCAAACTTTGTAAAGATCTACGAAGTCTCGTCATTTACGGACTACCATTCTATTAAATAAAGTTGAGCTTTTATCCAATTATTCCTATTCTTATTTATTTCTGCTAAATAAAATTGAATTTTTAAGATGATAATTTTAAATTAATGAATAATTATTTTTCTTAAAAACAATCACTTTAAGAATAATCGATTTCAGTAAGGAATGTCAACAACAATCTGAGAACAAGTAAGTCTTGAAGTATGAAGCATTGTTGGACTTCTCTAAGCAGTTGGTTTCGTAATTACTTTTCCCCCAACAGTTCGTCATTTATCCCTATCTTGGTTAATGAGATTATCCCCAAATATTTCATCATCCCCAATAGGGCCGGTGAGTCCCATCTCCAATAGAGTCGAGCTGATGATCAGTCCCCTTTGCAAAATCCATATTCCTTGGCTGAGGTGCTCATGTTTTGTATCCCCTCAGTTTGTGTTTGGACTCTGGAGATCCGGAACCTTTATTTGGTTTCCATTTTTGCATTTGATTGTGTTGCATAACTTCAGCAGTTTCCCCTATGTGTGAATCAGATTCGGTTATCTTTGCCTTAAAGTTAGTTTATTTTGCAATTTCCAAGAAGAATTCTATGATTATTGAGGAATGTGACGATATTGGTCATAGTATCCCCATCATTTTGCTTAAATCCCAATACAAAGTTTTACCTCTTGTATTCCTCGACAGAGTTCATCTTCTGTTATGAAGATCCCTCGTTCCTGGTAGTATTGGATTCTGAGCAGTATTTGATTTTATCCCCTGCAGGGTTGTCTCCCATTTGATATGGTGCTGACTTAAAATTCCCCGTAGCATTGACAATTTGGATCCTCAGTAGATCCTTTCTTTATCCTCGACATGCTTGGTTGATCATCCTTCAGCAGTGCTCTTTCCTCGTAGAGTTTGCCATGATTGTTTGGAATCATATTCTCCATGATTTTCCCAGCCATAGCTGATTTATGCAGAGCTAGATGATTTATTTTCATCCCCATCATGTTCTCCAGTTGGTGTTTCCATCTTGTTGAGATTAGCTGAATGTTGCAGCAGTGATTCAAATCTTTGTTATTTGTATCCTTTATGTTGTTTTGTGATCATAATCATAATCATATACGTACATATTCATGCATAAAGCACATCACCAGATATTTGATTACGCATTTTATCGTATTTGATTCTTTATTTTGATCCCCTGATTCGGGGATATTATTTACCCGAGCAGATTTGGTGTGTCTGTCCTCCTTCAATTGTAGAGTGTCAGCCCCTAAGCAGAAATAGTTTAACCTTTCTCATTCCCCACTGAGTTATTTCCTCGTGGATGATTATTATTTCAGTTTCCTCCCCAGTTAATTATCTGGATGGAACCACTCCTTTTGAGTTAGAACCTCTTTGGGTTGGGTCTTTGATTGATATTTTCTTTCTAGTTATTACCTAGATAGATATTTTGGTCCCCTGAGAGTTTATTACCCAGTAACTGGTAATATTCTTCTCGATTTTTTAGTACATTATTTTTGCCCAATACCCGGTAAAATATAATTTACTTCCTTTGTTTTCCCCAGCGGATTCATTTTCATGTTTCCCCATGTATTTTATCCTTGATATGTTCATCCTAACCGATGACGGATATTCTTCCTTTTATGGTTTTCTACCTAGTAAAAAGGTAGTTGTAATCCCTATTTTATTCCCTAGAGAATCTATCCTTGATATGTTCACTTTAACCGGTGATAGATTTTCTCTCCCTTTTTGGTATTCTACCCAATAACCGGTAGTTGTAATTCCTACTTTCCCCTGTTGAGTTTATCCTTAATATGTCCATCCTAACCGGTGACAGGTATTCTCTCTTTGGTATTTTATCCTGTAACTGATAGAATACAATTCCTATTTCTCCTCGGCAGTTTATCCTTGATATCTTCATCCTAACCGATGACGGATATTCTTCCTTTGAGTTTATCCTTGATATGTTCACTTTAATAGGTGACAGATGCTCTCTCTTTGGTCTTCTGCCCAGTAACCGGTAGTTGTAAATCCTATTTAAGTACTCTCCCCAGTAGGTTATTCTTACCCAGTAACCGACAATGGATACACCTCTTTTTCCTCAGTGAGTCATCCTTGATATGTTTACCCTAATTGGTAACAGATGTCCCTATGTTAGAGTATATTATCTTACTACCCAGTAACCGGTAATAGATAATATACCTCTGGTAATCCTGTGTTGAAGTTCATTCTACCCTAGTTGAGCTTGAGTTCGTATTTCCTTAGTAAAATTGCCAACCCTCTTCTTGGTTTGGGTATTTCAGTTTTGTTCTGATCTACTCCTATCCCATGCAGATTTCCCTTTACCCCCAGACTAAGTCTTTCCATTGATTTACTTTCATGGGAATTCCCCTTGTGTCTCCAGCAGTTTTAAGTCTTATCTTGGCCTACACATAAATTTTATCCCTAGAGTCTTTGTCTCCCTAGTGAGTTTTCCTTATGGAATGTATTATGCTCATGTGGACCTTCAATCTCTTCCGGATTCTTTTCCTTTGTGGCAATTTATTCCCCACAAAGATTATTTTAACATGCATACCATATGCATCATGAGGTCTCTTAGGGACCAAAATTTGTTTCTATATGTTATTATTTAAGTCCATTACACTAAGTTGATATGAATCTTTTAACCTTCACATCCTCAATTAGAATGTCCTTAAATAGGGGCAGTTGTAAGACCCCAATTTTGACCCTAAGATCCCTCATGCTACCTAATTATATGCATTGGCTTTGGGATCACACCTTGACATCCTCCTTACCCCTTATTCATTGGGTTTGCATTGGGAGAGATCACCAAGCATATTTGATTGTATCATATTTGTTTCTCATTATTTACTAACCAAAATACCAAAAATATGTCTATGTATAGCTTTGTTTCTTTTGTAGGTAGTGTGTGCATTCACCAATGCCTCATCAAGCTCATATCTAGGGTTTAAGACACTCAGTACAAGGAGATAAATCAAGAGATGGTTCACATTGGTTCAAGAAACCATATATGGATCCCCATGATCTTAATTTATCATTTTGATCAAGAATTCATCAAGAGTTTGAAACTTGTTTGCCTTGGAAGCCCTAATACATCTGGGTATCTTGTGTGACTTCCTCAACAAGTGTCTTCAACAATTGATCAAATATTTCTAGGGATACTCTATTATACACCATCTTATGCATATATGACCCTCCATGAGGCCAAAATATCAAGAGAACTTCAAGTTTGCAAGTTGGTTCAAGGAGGATGACCACAGAAAGTCAACTGGTCAAAACTGGGGTTCACTAGACCCTATCTCCTACAATTTTTGTCATATGAAAATGATTCCAAGCGAATAGTTACTCCTTATGACATTCCAAACAACTTTCATGTTGAAGTCAAGAGCTAGTTTTTCTTGTAAAGTCATTTTTTATGGTGAAAGATTATAGGTCATTTTGTTTGTGCCCTAGTTAGGAGGTCGATTTCCAAGGACCATAACTTGCTCATTTTTCATGAGATGAAGGTCATCCAAGTTTCATGATCAATTTAAATATGTCCTATCCAACTTTTATTATTTGAGAAATGTAAAATTAAACTTGCAAGGGAATGTGCCAAAAGGAAACATTATCGGTCATCTTGGGCTATTACCATTTAACATGCAATTTTCCTCAACTTCTAAAATGCATGACACCCTCATTCCAAATCCAAATGAGGTTAAATTTGTGACTAAATTTAATAGGCTTGAAAGAGCTACAACTTTGATGAAGGAACTTTTTCCATTTGAAGTTCATAGCAAAAGTTGTTCAAGGTAGAAGAAGTGAACATTTGACTTGGTAGAAAATTTTCAATTATGTTTGATTTTCCAAACTTCCACCTAAACATTCATCATGATCCAAGCTTCAAATGAAAAAGTTTTCAACATGAACATTGTTCCCCTTGATCTCACCTTTACAAAAAGTTCAAGATCACCTCATTTGGAAAAAGATTGAAGGACTTGCGCATGGTTCCTTTCATAGGTTTGTTTTAGCAAAATTTGAATTCAATTGTCCATTTCATTTTGCATGCTTAGATGTTAATGCTGCAGGATCCATTATGCAGAATTGGAATATGATCACATCATGAATTGGGCCAAAACCATTGCCCATGCATCCATGCACCAAAGTTGCTAAAATTGGCAAATTTTTAAAGCGTGTGAAATGCAACTTGATACACTATAAATACAAGACCATTGTGATTAGAAAAAGGATCCCTGCTTGCCCAAGATTTGAACCATCGCCTCCCTAACCTCCATTAAAGGATAAACTTGAAGATTTTACTTGAAATCGATTTTCAAATCTCCTTCTATTTTGAGATTGAAACTCCAAGAACCCAAGCCCTTTTTTGATCTAATTCACTTCCTGTAAGCTTTTGGAGTCGAACCAAGGCCAATTGGAAGCAAGATCAAGCCAGATTCAAGCTACTGAAAGGTGATTTTTCAGCAACTTTCTCTCTTCGATTCTCTCTCAATTCTTCACCATTCTTTTTGATTTCTGGTTGGCTGGAGTCCTACATATGCAGGCAACAAGATTGAGTTACTTTGAGGTCAAATCAAATCAACTCAGATCATGAACCTCAAATTTCAAATCCATGTATCTTTTAAGATACTTGGAATTGGAAGAAATGGAGTTCAGATTCGTGATCCTGAGCATTTTTCCTTCAAAAACATGTACTCACTTTTCATTTTCCATTTGGTTTATGGTGGAACAGTCCGGTGAGATCCACCAGAGAAGATGACCGGAGCCCTAGCTCCGGTGGTATGTTGGCGTGTCCTGAACTCTTTGATCATCATCCCATATTTTAATCTGGTCCTTTTCTTTTAAATACCAAGTTTGCAATACGTTGACTGCAGTGCACCATGGAACGTGCGTGCCTGGCCATCAGATCTTCCACCTTCATTAATGAGGGAGATCTGATGGCCCTTGTCTTTTTGTATTTTATGAAATTCCATTTAATCCACATATTTTATTTTATTCATAATAATTTCATTTTTAATCCAAAAAAAAATTAAATATTTTTCTCTCCCATATTCAGAATTAAAATTATTTTTTGGATTAATTTTGGTATTTTTCATGAATTAAATATTTTTGTGCATATTTTTAATTGTTTAGAAATACTTCTGACTTTTTAAAAATAGTGAATTTTTTTGTCTAAGGTCCTTTGAGCATGTTTGACCTAGGACAAATCCCTTGACCATTTATTTGGTGTTTTAAAGGGATTTTAGGTTTTGACCAAATTAAAATGTATTTTAATTCATTTTTAAATTGATTTTTAATTGATTAAATGTTTAAAAATGTTGTTGAGCCATTTTTATAGTCTTGTGATGTTTGACTTTCTGTTTGGGCCTTGGTCAAGGTTGATTAGACTTTTGTTGGATCAAAACCATTGAATTTAGGGGATTGATGAAATGTAAATTTATCTCCCAAAATGAATGAATGGTTTTGACTTGATGAATTTTCTCGCATGATCAATTTGTGTTTCTATCTTTCCTGCCCTTTTGATCTTCATCACTATTCTTCCCCATTCCATTATTTAACCAATTAAATCTCTAATGTCTAAAGGCTAATTGGTTCATTAATGCCTTTGTGTCAGATGAATCAATATAAGTATGACTGGGATAGGTCCCTCCCTCTTGATATTTTCTTTTAGTATGTGGTATGTTTTAGGAGTTTGGTTCTTCATACCAAATCTCTAACATGCATTAACACTTATACTTTTATTGCCCCGCCTCAGGTAGTTGTGACTTCTACATAAGTCCAATTACGATTGCCTAACATAGAACTAAATTTGACCTTCAAGGCATAACATTCTAGTAAGTGAGATTGTAAGTCTTTCATTATTCATGGCATTGTATGGAGACTTGACCTTTTTTCCTTTCATGGGTGCTAGTGGCATACTTGTTGAGTTATCCAAGTTGGAGCCCTTCTTATGGAAGATGTCTTGGTTTAAGGATTCATACTTGTGAATGAATGGTTGAGTGTTCTCCAAAGAATGACTTAATTATTTAAAAATCACCATTAACACTTGACTAACTTTTGACTAACATTTGACTAACTCTTGTTAATATTGCTTTACTTTCAAATCATTTACTTTATGCAATTTAGATTCCAGTCATTTATCATTCATTGCCATTTACATTTCATATAACTTGTTTATGTTCATGTCATTTTCACTTTGCTCATTTGAGCCATATCTTATGATTTAATATATATTTTGTGTGTTTTGGTTTTGTTTATGGTCTTAGGAACTTAAAATACCTAATAACAGCAAAAACTCTAAAAAAAATCGGGTAGACTGTTGAACTTGATCTGAACTTTTGGACTTAGGATTACGCAACATTCTCTATGCAAAAAGGACTTGGTCAATGCAAACATACTGAGACTGAGCTATTGTGAACTAAGCCTTTATCTGATACAAGCCTTGCGATTTGTTTGAATTTATCTTCTACTCTATCTTTGTGCTTAATTGTTATTTTAATCTTGAGTCTGATGTTTTACTCTGAGTTGATCAAGGAATATTTCATCTGATACATGGGATGGCAATGAAGACTGCTAGCTATGGGAATTGCATGCTTGGATGTGGCTATCTTTATTTGATGCCTTGATATTCATGATGTCTGGATATTGCTCATTGCTTATTGATTATTAATTGAAAAAAGTCCAAAGGAAAAAGGGTTTCTATATGACATCCTTGTCTGTTGGATTGCATCCCATTGGTCAGATATTTTCAACTCTTAACTTTTAAATTTATGCTTAGGATAACCTGTTCATCTCCTTCCACTTCTTAAATTTTAAAATCTCTCCCCCTCTTCAAAAACTTTCTTTGCTTGTGATTTCAAACTTAAACTTTGTTTTAATAATTAGAAACTTTGGTCTTATGCCATTGAATTTTCAAACTCTTTCTTAAATCAAATTTGTAAACAAACTTAATCATATTGACTTAAAATTTCAAAAGACAAAAAGAACTAACAACCCCATTCAAATTTTTGGCCATTTGTGCCTTTTCTTATTAAACTTTTATTAAAAGCAATTCACCAACTTATTTGAAATTTTTACCACAAACTATGAGGATTTGATCTCTCATTTTTATGTTGGTTTGTAGCCACAAGTCCGAATGTCTTGTCAAACACAAAAATATAATCAATGAATTCTTTTCTCACCCCCACACTCTATTTTTTTTCAAACATTTTTTATACCAAACACATATGCACACATAAATAATGGCTCCCTAGGAGTACCTAGGACACTTTGGGTGCTAACACCTTCCCTCTGTGTAACCAACCCCCTTACCTGTAATCTCTGGAATTTTATTAGTTTTGATTTGAAAATTTCTTATCTTTGGGTTTTGTTCGTACTTTTCCCTTTTCCTTTGGAAACAATAAAAGCGCGGCGGCGACTCTAGTTTTATTTACGTTAAGCTTATCCATAGATTGATGGTCATGAATTTACCGCTACAGAAATTAAGTGACAACTCTACTGGGGAGTATGCCCATCTCTTATATGATTCTCTCTACCGGTGCTTCACTTTTCCTGATTGTCAGCCTGTACCTACATTGGGAGAGTATGCCCATCTCTTAGGTATACCTGTATCTGACAAGGTACCTTTTAGTGGATTTGAGGAGACTCCAAGATCTCCTATCATAGCTGAAGCTCTTCATATGAAGAAATCTGAGATTGATGCTCATCTGGTGAATAAAAGAGGTATTTTTGGGTTGACTTCTGAGTTCCTCATTGGCAGAGCTACTGTTTTGCTCAAGCCCGTAGCATGGATGCTTTTGAAGTCATCCTTGTATTGCTCATTTATAGTTTAGCCTTGTTCCCTAACATTGACAGTTTTGTTGATGTTAACGTTATTAGAATTTTATTGATTGGGAATCATGTGAAGGAGAATGGCGATCCAAAACGCAACGGAATTTAAAATTTTCTCCTTTAATGATCCTTACGAATGGGCATGATCAGTGATAGAATCGTTACCTCTTGTGGCGATCACGAACGTTGAACGATGACAACGTCTCTACTCAGTCCACACGAACGGATTCCTTCAATCTCAGTGCTAGCTGCTACGAATGAAGGCTTTGAGTGAGAGAGAGAGAGAAACGAAATTGCAAGAGTGACAATGCTTCTACCCAAGTGGTTCTATTTATAGAACCACTTGTGTGGGCTGCAAGCTAAAAAGCCCACTCAAGTGTATATGGCCCATATCTTATAATATGCCAAAATCACTTAAGTGTGTGGTACCTTACCATATTTCGTATTCTACTTAAGTACGTCGTACCTTACGATGTTCTATAATTCACTTAAGGGCACCGTACATTACGGTATTCCTTAATTACTCTATCTCTCATCAATCTGTCCTTTGTGTGTGACCCTATAGGTTTTTGCGGCATTGGTAATTATATTAAATCACGTATTTAACATAATAAACAGTGAGCGGTATCTAGCAACACATCACTGCTACCCAAGACACGAAAATGTCATGTGATATGACAAATCCTTCTGTGATAATAATTATATGTATAATTATCCTTTTGCCCTTATGTCTATATTGAACACAAGGCATAGACCGTGTCATCCTTGTCCAGTTCAATATTGGACCCATAGACATTTATCCTGTTACGCAGGATGGGCAAATTCCATCTAGGTCACTCATGTCCCTCAGCATGCTTCGTGGAGTACCCATCAACTGTCTTTATGGTTATCCAGTTACGGACAACGTTTGATCAGCAATAAAGCACTCGACTCTACATCTAGGGTCCATAGTGGTTTCAGGTTGAAGAGTGGTATACACCATTATCACCATGAGAATAACTTATGACACTTTGCATAACTTTCTATATAGTATTCTCATAGCGGGTCAATCCGGTATAAATATTACTCTTAATATTCATACCTATGTTTAAGACTTGATAACTCCTTATCCATGATCCATGAGATGTGATCATCAGTCTATATACATAATAGTCTTAATGCTTTAATGTTATCCTACTTCACAATAAAGCTCGACTACGGATACTTTAAGAATAGTGTCCTTATGTTTAATGTGCTCTCATGATTAAGTCACACTTGATACATTAAACGGACTATCTATTCCAGGGACTTTATTAAACAAACATAATAAAGAAAAACCCTTTTATTATTAATAAACAATTCGATACAAGTACCAAAAGTATTGGCTTCTAGGGCTTACACCAACATCATGTTCCTACTCTGTTGGGTGACATGTATTTCTCTTTGCATTTGAGGAATTCTAAAGGTGGTGGGAATATTGTATGATGTGTTCCTCTTCTTTACAAGTGGTTTATTTCGCACTTGCCTCAGACGCCTGCTTTTTTGGAGAACACGCAATGTCTACGGTGGTCTCAGAGACTTATGTCTCTCACTGATGATGATATTGTTTGATATGATTCTATATTGAGTATCTTGGATATTATTGATAGGTGTGGTGAGTTCTCTAATGTGCCTTTTATTGGTACACAAGGAGGAATCAACTACAACCCTGTTTTGACCCGTCGTCAACTTGGGTTCCCCTTGAGAGATAAACCTAATAACTCTCAGTTAGAAGGTTTATTCTATCAAGAGGGTAAAGATCCCCAACATTTGAAGCAGATGATGATACATGTGTGGCATAATGTGCATAGGAAAGGAAGATCCGAGTTTGGTCGATGCAACTGTGTAGCTTTGGAAGCTTACACTATTTGGGTGAAATAGAGAGCTTTGGAGTTGAAGATGCCGTATCTTATGAAAGACCTATATTTGTTGTTATCGTTGAGCCATCAACTCTCCCTAACCAAGATGTAGAGGAGTTGGAAGACGCACTCACCAATATTAGGCAAGAGAAAGATATGTGGGAAGAGTGGTTCCATGCTTTTAGCCGAAGGCATGAAGAGTTGCAATTTGAGTCTAAAGACAAGGATGCACTTATCGAGATTCTTGAAGACCGAGTAGTAAGAGACAGAGAGAGCCAGAGGGTTTATCTTCCTCTAGCATGCCTCAACCTTCCGGTGCTTGGAAGAATATTGTTAATCAGCTAGTTCTTGAGAAGGCTTAGATGAAGACATCCTTTGAGTCCGAGATTCGACGCATCCGAAGGAAGTATGCACCCATAGCCAGATCATCTGATGCAATTACTAAGGGATCCTTAGGATGATAGTTTCCTTTTCTCTTGTATTTGTATTTTGGTTTCTAAAATTGTACTCGGTGTAATCCTTCCAAAACTTTATGAATAAAAAGAGATTTTATCAAATTGTTATTATTGTAATTATTGTTATTATTGTTATTATTTAAATATGTTTTTTCAAATAGGACTTCATATGTTCCTTGAAATTAAAAAAAAACAATCAAAAACATTTCATTTCATGCATCATTTACACAACAGGTCTTCTTCCGCCAGATGTCTTATCAGTTCTTCTTTTGTGTATCAGCCAAGCTGACTCACTGCTATAATACTCACTCTAATCAACCAAAGATCATGGAGCATCTAGAGAAAGAGAACTGAGAGCTGAAGGATGAGATCGCCATCTATTTGGTGTTTTGAAGGGATTTTAGGTTTTGACCAAATTAAAATGTATTTTAATTCATTTTTAAATTGATTTTTAATTGATTAAATGTTTAAAAATGTTGTTGAGCCATTTTGATGGTCTTGTAATGTTTGACTTTCTGTTTGGGCCTTGGTCAAGGTTGATTTGACTTTTGTTAGATCAAAACCATTGGACTTAGGGGATTGATGAAATGTACATTTCATCTCCCAAAATGAATGAATGATTTTGACTTCATGTAATTCCTCTCATGATCAATTTGTGTTTCTATCTCCCCCTCCCTATTCATCTTCATCCCTATTCTTCCCCATTCCATAATTTGACCAATGAAATCTCTAATGTCTAAAGGCTAATTGGTTCATCAATGACCTTGTGTTAGATGAATCAATATAAGTATGACTGAGATAGGTCCCTCCCTCATGATTTTTTCTTTTAGTGTGTGGTATGTTTTAGGAGTTTGGTTCTTCATACCAAATCTCTAACATGCATTAACACCTATATTTTTATTGCCTGACCTCAGATAGTTGTGACTTCTACATAAGTCCAATTACGATTGCTTAACATAGAGCTAAATTTGACCCTCAGGACATAGCATTCTAGTAAGTGAGATTGTAAGTCTCCCATTTTTCATGGCATTGTATGGATACTTGACCTTTTTTTATTTCATGGGAGCTAGTGCCATACTTGTTGAATTACCCAAGTTGGAGCCCTTCTCATGGAAGATGTCTTGGTTTAAGGATTCATCCTTGTGAATGAATGGTTGAGTGTTCTCCAAAGAATGACTTAATCAATTAAAAATCACCATTAACACTTGACTAACTTTTGACTAATATTTGTCTAACTCTTGTTAATATTACTTTACTTTCAAGTCATTTACTTTATGCAATTTAGATTCCAGTCATTTATCATTCATAGCCATTTACATTTCATATAACTTGTTTATGTTTATGTCATTTTCATTTTGCTCATTTGAGCCATATTTTGTGATTATATATATATATATATATATATATATATATATATATATATATATATATATATATATATATATATATATATATATATATATTGTGTGTTTTGGTTTTATTTGTGGTCTTAGGACCTTAAAATACCTAATAACAGCAAAAACCCTAAAAAATATAGGGTGGAGTGTTGAACTCGATCTGAACTTTTGGACTTAGGATTAGACAACATTTCCTGTGCAAAAAGGACTTGGTCATTGCCAACAATTTGAGACTGAGTTATTGTGAACTGAGCCTTCATCTTATACAAGCCTTGGGATTTGTTTGAATTCATCTGCTACTCTATCTTTGTGCTTAATTGTTATTTTGATCTTATGTCTGATGTTTTGCTCTGGGTTGATCAAGGAATATTTCATCTGATACATGGGAAGACAATGAAGACTGTTAGCTATTGGAATATCTTGTTTGGACGTGGCTATCTTTATTTGATGCCTTGATCTTCATGATGTCTGGATATTGTTCATTGCTTGATAAAAGTCCAAAGGAAAATAGGTTTATATATGACATTCTTGTCTGTTGGATTGCATCACATTGGTTAGATTTTTTCAACTCTTAACTTTTAAATGTGTGCTAGGATAGCCTCTTCATCTCCTCCCACTTCTTAGATTTCAAAATCTCTCCCCCTCTTCAAAAACTTTCTTTGTTTGTGATTTCAAACTTAGACTTTGTTTTAATAATTAGAAACTTTGGCCTTATGCCATTGAATTTTCAAACTATTTCTTAAATCAAATTTGTAAACAAACTTAATCATATTGACTTAAAATTTCAAAAGACAAAAAGAACTAACAATCCCATTCAAATTTTTGGCCCTTTGTGCCTTTTCTTATTAAACTTTTGTTAAAAGCATTTCACCAACTTATTTGAAATTTTTACTACGAACTACGAGGTTTTGATCCCTCATTTTTATGTTGGTACATAGGCACAAGTCTGAAGGTCTTGTCAAATACAAAAATATAATCAATGAATTCTTTTCTCACCACCACATTCTATTTTTTTTTCAAACATCTTTTATACCAAACACATATGCGGACATAAAAAAGGGCTCCCTAGGAGTACCTAGGACACTTTGGGTGTTAACACCTTCCCTGTGTGTAACCAATCCCCTTACTTGTAATCTCTGACATTTTATTAGTTTTGATTTGAAAACTTCTTATCTTTGGGTTTTGTTCATACTTTTCCCTTTTCCTTTGGAAACAATAAAAGCGTTGTGGCGACTCTGATTTTATTTACGTTAAGCTTATCCATAGTTTGATGGTTATGAATTTACCGCTACACTCTCTATTATCATCCAGTTTCTTTCTAAACTGATCTGGCACATGCCAATATCCCACCGAACTAAACACTCTCAAGTGACTCATGTTCATTTTAGATCCAGACCAGGATTCCTCCCATGTGATCCTTTCAAGCTTCTTTGTTGGACATGTTCAACAAATAGGTGGTCGTGGAGACACCTTCTCCCCCAAAATCTTTCGCTAAGTTCTTTCCCTTTAGCATGCTCCTTATCATGTTCATAATAGAGCGATTCTTCCTTTTGTAAATAATGTTTTACTATGGTGTATAAGGTGACACTACCTCATGTACAATGCCCCCTTGATCACAAAACTTCCCAAAATCCTCAGAGACATATTCGTCTCCACCATTCATTTCGAGAACTTTGATTTTGTAACCGCTTTGCCTTTCAACCATGAAGTTGAACTTCTTGAACATATTCTCTTCCACCAAAATTTTGAAAGTTTCCTCTACCTTTGTTTATGGGTCATTTTTCTTTTGTCTTCTTGTCTCTTTCGTTGAAACGAGATTACAAAACACTGTTCGCCTTTACCTTATTAATATCCATTTCCCCTATTATATTGCATCTATAAATGTTTTGAGTCTTGAGGTCTTCCTCCGGAGTTCACCTAAACTTTTTTGAATAAGAAAATAGCAACCAATATATTGCATCAATAAGTGGTGTTTGAGTCTTGAGTGTATAAAAAAATGGCAACCATTATATTGCATTTGAAAAGTAAATTTACTTTAATAATGGAAGAAAAGTTGTGAGCTTTAAATCCTGTCGTAAAGTAAGATCATTCAACAATACAATCTTTTATACGAGCATTGGTTTGAAAAGACGGTTTACAGAAATTGACCGAACCAGATAAAGATTGGTTTAGACTTCAGACCGGGCGGTTCAATGTTGAAATCTCTGGTTGATTTCCATCCGTTTCTTCTGCTCTATATAAGCGGTTATTTAGAAGGAAAGGTAGTTACTGTATAAAACCTGCAAACATGTCGGAGAGTGGCAGAGGAAGCGGCGGCGCCACCGTGGAAATTGTGAGAGAAGAACCGTCATCGTCGTGGAGACTGAATGTGAAAGAGTTTAAGTTGCCACGTCACCACCACAATCATCATGATCATGATCATGATCACCGTCCACGTTCCTTCACTTTCAGTGGCCTTGTTGGTAATCCAAGTAAGAAAGTCTCTTGTCATAACCATTGCATTACTCTCAAATATTAATACACTCTCTGTTTCTAATTTTGGTTTTGTTTTCTTGAATTAACTAATTACTGAGTTTTATATTCTTTGGGTTCTTTTTTCCATTTTTAACTGGATTTTACTAATTTTACTTCTTTTTTTTTTTAAGATTTTGGATTCTAAAGAGATCCGTGTGAGTAACTGAATATACTGTTATTTGTTATTTTGAGATTGTTATTCAACATGTTATATTTACTATATGCTTTACTTTTATTCAATCTTGTGTTTAAGATGTGTTTAGTTTTAGAGAGTTTTTGGTTGTTTTTTATTTCAGAAAAGCAACGCAAGGTTGCAGAATACTACAAACAACAGGAGAGGCTCCTTGAAGGATATAATGACATGGATACCATGACTGAAACAGGACTTTTCCCGGGAAGTCTTACCGAGGTAGATTATATATTATAACAATCATTGTCATCGCGGTAGCGATTATAGTTATGCTGCAAACGTTAATTTTGTGCCAAATGTGGCCGATGCGGTAGCAGTTGCAGATGTGAACTTGATAATCTCAAACATGTGTTGATGAATAAGTTATCTAAGATTTTCATATGCTAATATTGAAAAATTGTTAATTCTCTTATTTTTGTGATGACTAAAATCACTGATATATTCTCAGGATGAAATGAAGCAACTAGCAAAAAGTGAAAGACTAGCAGTTAATGTGTCGAATGCAGTTAACTTGGTGTTATTTGCAGCCAAAGTGTATGCTTCAATTGAGAGCAGATCATTAGCCGTGATTGCTTCCACTTTGGATTCTCTCTTAGATCTCTTGTCAGGGTTCATATTGTGGTTCACTGCTAATGCCATGAAAACACCAAACCATTATCACTACCCAATTGGAAAGAAAAGGATGCAACCAGTGGTATGTCTTTAACTTTTACCCTTTAGGAGTTTAAATTGGCAAATGTAGTGTGGCAATAGTATCTTATTTGTCATGAGATTGAAATGGATGCAACCAGTTGCAGCAACACAACACATCCACCTTAACTAAAATTCATGACACATATATTGACTTCAGATTTCTTATGCAGGGTATCATTGTTTTTGCATCCGTAATGGCAACCTTAGGATTGCAGATTTTGATTGAGTCTGGGAGGCAAATTATTTCCAAGGTAGTTGAGATTAGAGTCTGTTTCACAATGACTGAGTAATCAAAGCCTCTTTTTATTGTGAACCTTACTAGTAAAGCTGTTTTTTAATTTCTTGTTTCATTCTGTCAGACAAAGGCTGAAATGGATCATAGTGAGTTGATGTGGATGATTGTAATCATGGTATCTGTGACCATTGTAAAGTTCATTTTAATGGTCTACTGTCGAAGGTTTACAAACGAAATTGTTAAAGCCTATGCACAAGATCATTGTTTTGATGTTATTACTAATTCAGTTGGATTAGCTGCTGCTGTGTTGGCTGTCAAATTCTATTGGTGGATTGATCCATTGGGAGCTATTATTGTGAGTTCATTTCTACCACTAATTGGATTATAATTTTACATATAGTAATCTTTATTTAGTTTGCATATTTCATTTCACTATTGTTACATATTTTCAAGGACAGTTTGTGACTGCTAGTTAACCTCATGATAGTCTAATGACTATGATATTGTGATAATATCTAATGTAGATAGCACTGTACACAATTAATACATGGGTGAAGACAGTGATTGAGAATGTATCATCACTTATTGGAAGGACAGCACCACCTGATTTTCTAGCAAAGTTGACGTATCTAATATGGAATCATCATGTAGAAGTTAAACACATAGATACTGTGAGAGCATACACTTTTGGTGCTCATTATTTTGTTGAAGTAGATATTGTGTTGCCAGAAGACATGCCATTAAATCAAGCACACAATATTGGTGAGACACTTCAAGAGAAGCTTGAGCAACTTCCTGAAGTTGAAAGGGCTTTTGTGCACATTGATTTTGAATTTACTCACAGGCCTGAACACAAGATGATGGTGTAATGGTTTGAATGAAAAAGTAACAAGCTGGTTATCTTTCTTTTTCCCTTTTTGTAAATTATTCTACATATAAGACAAGGTATTGTTAATTTCCTATTTTTGTTGTTGCTGATACCCTGCATTAGATTGTATTGTCATTGTCACAACTAAAAGCTAAAATGTTACTAAGCTATTAGCATCATGTATAGTGTAAATTAATGAGAATGTAAGAAGATTTACTATATTTTCTATAAGCCTGATTAAGAGATGGATCCTTCATAAGGATGACATGGTACATCTTCTTACAAAACCATACGGATGTTATAGATAGATTATCGACAAAAATACTTACTTTCATATTTACTATAACTTCTATAAAATTCTATAAATTTTACAAATTTTGTTTTTTGTTTTCATAAGTATATCACTTTTGAGTTGTTACAAAATTACCTTGTAAACAGCTTTAATCTTTGTTATTAATTCACATAAATATTTAAAATATTATGAAAAAATTAATCAATAAAATTTAGATAATTTCTCATCCCCTTATGATCACAGCTCATATATTTTGAATTTTACTTAATTGATCAATTATGATGGGATTTGTTAGAAGGAGCTGCTCTTCCCACTTTAGTGTTAAAGAGCCACTCTTTTAAAACATAAACCTGTTTTTTACGAATATGAAAGGATGATTATGTACGCACTTTATATACATCACATTTTCTTATAAGTGAGTTACATCTTTATTTTTTCACAAATTAATACGGAGATGCATTTCCATAAAATTTACAGAAGTAGACTTCTATAATAACTCTTTGGCAGTAAGATTTGACATTTTTAAAAAAAATACACTGATGTAATAAGTATATTGATGTAATAGGTCATTTATAATTAAATCATATATTGATGTAATAAGATTAAAATGTCATATATTAGAACTAATTCAGAATCAATAATACTATTAAAATGACAAATTACATATCATAATATAAATACTATCAAAGTATAAGTAAAATTGAACTACTTGATATATTTGATCCCCTTATTCCTTATCTCCCTCCTATACTGCAATGTCGTTCGTGTCTCGGATAGAATGACATCTATAATAGCCCTTACAGAAGTTCCCTCATAGAAGTACCTTATGGAAACTCTCCTCTCTCTATACTCGCTCGTGCAATATCCATAAAACGACGACAGACGGGTAAAACATCAACGACGTGATTGACCTAGTATGTCTCTCCTTTAATATCTTCTGATAAGATGTCCTAGATGGATCTTCGCAAGCATCCGGTGTCATGTAAGGATGTTACACTCTGAAATATCATTGGATGTAGTTGAATGCACTATTCCATGGGTGAGGAGCTGACATACTTCGTGCTTCCTCTGGTACCAAATGATTATAGAAATCATCAAACATCACATCAACATCTTTATGGAGCATAGAGGGAAAAACAAGCACTAACGGGTCTCTTGGAACACCATATAGAAATCCGGATTGGTGCATGACTCGCTCAAACAAATGTGGATAAATTAGGTGCGACCCACAAGCTAACCATCAAGAGTAAAAGATTGTGTCATCTAATAGACGCGTCTGACGGTGATCGTCGTACGGTGTGTAACGTATATCATTTGTTGTAGTACGGTTAAAAAACACTATGAACGACTTGATCACCTGATTCTCTCTAAGCAGGACGAATGTGCAAGCACACGAAAAATCTTCATAGTAGTCATCCACATATGACCAACCGGAGATGCATGGAAAATGCTAGAGGATCCATGCTTGAAAATGGTATAGATAAAATATTAGAAATGGTGTAGCACAAGTGTTATAAAATGTTAGTAACAATAAATGTGCAAATATATTACCGTAAACAAAATGCATATTATTGCCATATGTCTAGTCTTCCAAAGATAAGCTTCAACTAACTTCGAGTACATATAACCCAAAAAGTGCCCCCCAGTTGTACTCATGAATCCGCTCAAAGTCAATGAAGTATCTTAGGTAGACCACTTCTACGTAATAAACACTTTTGTCCACAAATATGGACGTGTCCACCAAATATATGAGGTATGACCTCAATGGACATGCTCTATGATGCAAAGCTTTTGTATCATCACCATCGACTTCCACTTCTGCGAGCAGGTGGTATATATACAACTTCTCCAAAAATGCAAATCTAGCATGAAACCTTATGATGCCATCCATCTCCTTGTGGACATCACTTGGGTCAGCTCCTAAATAGGTCACCATCATGTTCAGTGCATCAGGTATGGTTATTCTGGGATGGTCTAATAATCTTTTCCCGATCGGAAGATGTAACAGGGATGACATGTTTGGAATTAACTCCAATCTTGGAGATAATATGAATCAATATTGATTAATCGGGAATTAATCTTTTTGATTGAACGCTCGTCTTGTTCCTCACTCTTCATTCAAGTGATTCAACCACTCATTGGTTTCAAGATGATTCTCGTGCACGACGATTTGAGAAGAAAATAAAATTTTAAAAGTAAATTGGGAAGAAAAGAGAAATTAGGATTCTGGAGAATGGAGAAGAAGATGGATCAAATTCTCTAGAATTTCTCTATGCGTTTATTCTTACTGAAGTTCTCTTATTTAACACATTACAATGGTAGGGTACCTCCCTATTTTTAATGATATTACTTTCCCACCAAGTAATTATCAAAGTAACTAACTAAAATAAACTTCAACGAGTTGTATTCGACTTTCTATCAAATACAATTAAGACAAACTTTGTTTGACTCTATCGAACACACATTACTTCGACTTTGTCAAATGCACACTACTTCAACTCTGTCAAACTTACAATTATGCTTGACATAAATAATCATAACACACCACTTGATTCATTGTTTCTAAGCTATCTATATTCATCATTGTTCTTAATCTTTTGAACAATTCAACCTGCACAACCTTTATCATGATGTCTGCAATCTAATTCTCAATTTTGTAGTGTTCCAAGTTCAGCTTCCCATTTGTACTTGCTCTCGAAGATAATCGAACCTCATCTTAATGTGTTTGCTTCTTGCACGTGCTATCGGGTTCTTTTCCAGATTAATAGCAGATATATTATCGATCTTCATGGTCATTTCTCTATGATTCTTCCATGTAATTTCTTCTATCAAATTCATCCTCCATGTTGCTTGACATGCACAGAGAGAGGCATTTATGTACCTAGCCTCACATGATGACAATGTTACTAATGGTTCCTTTCTTGAACTCCAATAAACTATTGTATCACTTAGCATAAACACATAACCATCTATGGTTTTTCTATCCTTAACATCACCACACCAACTTGAGTCAGTGTAACCCACTAGTTTGCATTCTTTTTATTCATCTGTTGCAGGAAACAAAATTCCATAGTCGAGAGTTCCTCTGAGATACATTAATATCCTCTTTATGTCTTCTAGGAGAGATACATTTGGCTTCTGCATGAATCTACTCACCATACCTACAGTATATGCTAGATCATGCCTTATGTGACTAAGGTATATTAATGATCCAATGAGATTTATGTATTGAGTTGGATTGACATCGTCTTCATCTAAGTCCTTCATCAATTGCAGTATTGGTTAGTAGGTGTTGAAGTTGCATTGTAATCCTCAATGTCAAATCTTTTTAGTATCTCACTTGCATATCTTCTTTGATGCATCATTAGACCTCTACTACTCTTGTAGAATTCTATACCAAGTAAGTGTGAAATGTTTCCCATGTCAGACATTTCGGACACCTTTCTTAGATCACCTTTGAAGTCTTCAATCTCATTCTTGCAACTACCTGTTATCAACAGGTCGTCGACATAAAGACATAGTATAAGCATGTCACTCCTGCTTCTTCTAACGTATATTCCATGCTTAGTTGTGCACTTACAAATTCTTTCTCTCTTAGAAAGCCATCTATCTTCTTATTCCAAGCTCTTGAAGCTTTCTTGAGTCCATGTTGGTCTTTATGCATCATGTATACCTTGCTTTCTTGGTCTTGTTTCACAAATCCGACAAGTTGAGTAACATAAACTTCTTCGTCTAATGGGTCATTCAGGAATGCATATTTCACATATATCCGACACATATGCCAGCTGCTTATGTTTACTAGACCAATAACCAACCTAAATTTCTCGATCTTAGCAACCGGTGCAAAATCTCATAAATTTTATTCCGTATCTATGAAGAGATCTTTTGGCTACAAGTCTTGGTTTGTGTCTGGTTAGTTCTCCTTTTGGATTCAACTTTACTTTGTAAACCCACTTCACACCAATTTCCTTTTTGTCTTAACAGAAATTCGACCACTGACCATATATTATTAACTTTTATGGACTTTAGTTCCTCCATTATGGCTTGCATCCACTTTTAAGTCTTTCAATGTCTCAATTACATTAATTGATTGGCTCAGTATCTGCATAGTCAAATTTCACAACAAACAAGCACCATGCACTTAACATTGTGACAGTGAAAATTCAAAACAAAACCCTGCGTAATTCATGACAGAATTCATATAACATCAAGTTTCATTTAACAACAAATTGGAAGCTCCACGATAATTAACAGAAACGCACCACACGGAATCATAAACACCAACTAACTCTGCAAATCAAAAACTAACTGAACCAACTAACTCTTTCATAACGCTAACAAATTTGCTTATGGTACATTTCAATCTAAATTTCAGTTTCATTTGATTGACATTTAACCTAAACTTCTAACAGAATCGTAGGGAGAAAGTTCTATAAAGTCACATCATTCATCATCAATTGGGAAATTCAATCACAAATCAGAACTCTTATCAATTTCTCTCTCACTCTCATTCAATTTCTCCAAAAATCTCTATACTCACACCTCATAATTCAGTTTCAATTCATGGTTCTCACTATGCATACGACGACCATGGCGCATTGAATCACGCAAGCAAATATTGAAGAAGCAGTGGATTGAAAAAGATTAGATTGAAGAAGAAGAGAATCGAAGAAGGACGAAGCATTACCTATCAAGTCGACGTTGATTCGGCAAGTGCTTCGAGCTTAATTTGTCTGCATTTCTTCTGAGCATCCACCATTATCCTTTGATTTCACATTTTAATCTCGAATTGATGAACGTGGAAACATGAACGATGTCGTCCTTGAACACGATGCTGAAAACTTGAACTCTGAAACACGACACCATCCACAAACGCTATGCTATTGATGCTCCAATCAGAACGCACAAACGCGAATCGTGAGCGATGAATACTATAACACAAACGTGATGATGAAATTTGAAGATACAATCCAAAAACATGATGATGTTGTTAAGACGCACAAATTTGGATCCGTGAAATCGAAGATGCGAATCGTGGTGCTGCTTTGAGTTTTTTTGGATAAGCGTTCATTCGTGTTTGCTGTATTCTCTTCACACAAGCGATTTTTGTTTCAGCTATTTGCACAATCATTTTTTCCTTCGTTCCTTTTTGTCCCAGCTTGCGCGCCTTTCTTGTTGGGTGTGGCCTTGAATCCGGTTTGGGCCTAAGGCCCAAATGGTTCTTGCTCTCTCCATCCTTGCAATAGGGCCTGCACCCCCTTTTTTTCATGTTCATTAACGTAATCTCAATTAATGTTTAATTAGTTTAATCGATTCTAATTAATTTCGGGTTTAAGTTCAGTTTCTATTTTTTTGTGCTTATAGACTAATTTTGATTAATGTGATTATTTGTAATCATTAGAGTTCATATGACGAATTATGATTATTAGGTTAATTGGATAAGTGTGATTTAATTGGTTAATTGTGATTTAATTGGTTAAATATGAGTAATAGATTAATGGAAATCATTAGGAATTTTAGGTTTAAGTTAACTAGACTTACCCTAATATTTTTCATCATATATTCATGGGTTGTTTTTAATTAATTAATTGGTTTTAATTAATTCTAAATAATCTTGGTGAACATTGACCATTTTGCCCCTAGGGTTTAGTACTTATTATTTTGCATGCTCCCCTAGTTTAGGGTTTTGCTTAGAATCAACTAATTTAGTTTGACTGAGTAATCCCTTCATTAGATTGTATATAATTCAACTGATCTTTTCCCCGTTGGTTATGTTGATCAAAGTTTACTTTTGTAAACCAAATCTTTTGCTCTGTGCTCAATTCCCCAAGCATGTTCAAGTGATCAAAAGACCCTTGGTAACTTGATAGGGCGAGTCCTTTGTGTTCAAGCTGTACTAGATCTCATAAGATCAAGATCTCAAGATTTAAGATCAAGTAATTGACAAGATCTTCTTCGAGCATTAATGACTCTCTCCTCTTTGGATCTAGTTCCAGACTCCCCTCCTTGATGTCCATACATCTTTTGGGATCATTATCTTAGGGTTACACACCCATTTCCTAATCAATTTCTTCATGCACTGCCTACAGTTACATACTTTGGCAAAGCCCCATTTCATTCTGCCTATACAGTTACAGACTTTGGCATCATTTCTCTTTGCCCTTATAGAGTTACATACTCTGGCAATCACTTACGGCTGCTTATATAGTTACAAACTATGATGGCCCGCATATCATTATACTTTTTCCTTACATAGTTACAGACTTTTACATTCATTCTTTATGCTCATAGGGTTACAGACTCTAGCCACCTCTTTTAGTCCCTATACAGTTACAAACTATGGCATCATTTCTCTTTCCCTTATGGGGTTACAGACTCTGACATTCATATTTTCCTGCCTTGTATAGTTACAGAAAATGGCACATTTACACTCTTGCCTTGTAGGGTTACAGAATCTGGCAATCTTTTTCCTGGCCCTATAGAGTTGCAGACTCTGGAAATTTATTTATGCTCGATAGAGTTAGAGACTCAGGTACAACCTCTTCTTTCCTTATAGAGTCACGGATTTTGACATTCGATTCCTTCTGTCTTGTATAGTTACATACTATGGCACACCCATGCACCTTGCCCGTTAGAGTTACAAACTCAGGCAATCTTATTCTTACCCTTGTAGAGTTGCAGACTCTGGAGATCATCCTTAGTCTCAACCTTAAAGAGTTACAGACTTTGACTACTTTTTCTTTGCCCTATATAGTTACGAACTCTAGCATTCACCTTTTCTCCCTGTAGACTTGCAAACTCTGGTTATCTATGCCTTGTAGGGTTGCAAACCCTGGCAAACATCTTTCCATACCTTGTAGAATCTCAAACTCTGATAGCATCCTTGGTTCAGACCATGCCTTCACAAATTCACTTTGTCTAAACACCAATCATTGGTTTTTAAGAAATTTTCTTTTCCTCTTGGAAACCAAATCAAATCTTTCTTTCTTTGTTCTGCATTAGTTCCACGAACTATGGAGCTCTGACTTTCTCATTGCACGATGAGAATATGTAGGCACAAGGCTTTGAACCCTTGGCGAGCACACTAATTATTAATTCTCCTTTCACCCTAATCATTAATTATTCTTTCGTTATAATTATTCACATTTATAATTATTCTTCCTTCTGCCTTAGGGCATTATCCATATCTTTCATGATCCATCATCTATCTCTAACCAAAGCCATTCATCCCAGTGACATACTATCTCTCTTTGAAACAAAATACCATATTTCTTTAGGGTTCCATATACACCATTTTAGGACAATTGTCCACCTTTGTACCTAGAGTTGTTTGGCCTATTGCCAAACATTTAATTCTCTTTGTTTTTGGCCCCACCATATAGTGGTACCATGCCTTTGGCCCCCCACATATTGGTTCATGCCACCTTTACTCTAAGACTCAAATACCATTTCCTCTATGGATTCCAATAATACCCTTACCTTACCCTTCTATCACTTTTACCAAGCCCTTCAGTTATTTCTACCTTAATTATTTCCTCACTTCCTACCATACATTGTCCATCATTCATTATTCATTGCCTACATTAAATATCTTCTACCTTCATTCATTTCATGTGATATACTTTCTCTTTGAGCTAAATACATTATTTCTCTGAGCTCCATCCAATGTCTTCCCTTGAACCGAGAGATGTTTGCCTTGATGCCAAACACTTAATTCCCTTTATTTTCGTCCCTTCACTATAGTGGTACATGCCTTTGTCCCCCCACATATTGGTTCATTCCAGTTTTCCTCTTGGGTTCAGATATACCTACCCTATGGGTTCAAACACCATAAATCCTTTGGTTCAAAACATACCTTTATCACTCTTCTTTCCATCTCCCACCATTAGTTTTATGAGCTACAGAGCTCTGAATTCCTTATTACACTATAAGGATAAGTAGGCCTGAGGGTCATAATCCTCACCGAGCATTTTACCTATTCTTTTCATTTCCCTTTATTCTTTCACGAGTAATATTTAGATGTAACACCCATTCAAGCAGAACAATCAAAACGGTTCCCGTTGAGTACAACGGATGTGAGGGATGCTAATACCTTCCCCTTGCATAAACGACTTCCTTACCTATTTCTCTTCCCACGAGTTCTATCGATGCTTTCCCTTTCCTTCGGGAATAAATAAAGTTCGATGGCGACTTTGTTGTACCTTCGAGCGTGCGATGCATTCAGGTATATTTTCGCTAGCTTCAACTAATACCTATTTTCAAAGTCCAATTGTTATTGGTATCCAAGTCCACTTGTGACTAGCACCGTTTTCCAAGCCTAGTTGTTACCATCTTTATTTTTAAAGTCCAATTGTCATTGGCACATTATTTTGAAATCCAATTGTACTTCTTACCCTAACTGACATCATTTGTTCAGTCTGATTGTTATCAACATATCTCTTTCAAATCCAGTTGTAACTGGTATCTCTTTAAAGTCTGGTTATCACCAGCATCTTTTGTAATGTCCAGTTGTTACTGGCATCCCCTATAAAATCCAATTGTCATTTGGCCTTCATTCTTAAAATCCAATTGTCACTGGTACCCCTTTTGAATCGAGTTGTAACTGAAACTCTATTTTAAAATCCAATTGTCACTGGTATCCTCTTAACTCTAGTTGTAACTGGAACTTTGTTATTTAAATCTAATTGTAATTTGTACCTTAAGTCTGGTTGTCACCAACATTGTTTGCAAGTTCAATTGTTATTGGTATTACCTGTTAAGTCCAGTTATAACTGGCGTTCATCTTTTAAAATCCAATTGTCACTGGTATCCTTTTAAGTCCAGTTGTAACTAACACTTTGTTTCAAATCCAATTGTAATCGTTGCATTAAGTTCAGTTGTAACTGGAATTCTATTTTAAAAAATCCAATTGTAATTAGTATCTTAAGTCTGATTGTCACCAGCACCGTTTAAAAGTCCATGGTTATTGGCACCCTTGAAAAGTCTAGTTGTAACTGGCACCGATCCATTAGAAGTTGGTTGTAACCAATTGTGTCGTTGGCATCTACAAAGAGTTTTATACCCTGTTTTCCCTGATGTTTCCTAGAAAGTCATGTATGACTCTTTATTCTAAGGAATTCCTATATTTGTGGATCTCATTCTTGTTAGAAGACTCCGACTTTTTGTCTCGTTTGTGTTGGTTCTAAGTGTTGGCAGCAATTTTGTTAAAACAAAGAGTGTTCACAAGATGTTGCATGTGATGTATTAACATAAGATATCTTGTACCTGCTGGAGTTTAAAAATATAATTATGCAGGATTGTCTCAGGATGTCATACACGATGTCATGACATCTGATATAATGCACCTGCTGGATATTTAAAATGGAATTATGCAGGATTGTTCCAGGATGTCAGACCCGATGTCATGACATCTGTACACAGAACATTTAGGGTGAATGTTATGTGTTATGTGATTGCGATTTTAATGGAAATCTATGTATGATTGAAGATCTGATTTACAAACGCATTCAATCATTAATTACAACTTATTTTCCAAAGAGATCTAAGCAACTGTCATGAGAAGTTTTGAATGGAAAATAGTTTTAGGGTTTTATGATGTCCAAGCCCAGCTAAAATCTTCTATAAAAAGGACATGGAAAACCTGATTTGATACACAAGAAATACAGAGCGAAATATTGAGAGAAAATAAGGGTTTGTGTCTTGTGTGGTCGTGTGACTTGTAAGCCATTCAATTCATCCATAGATGATTGAATTGGTCTGATTTGTGAGTTGTAATTTGTCACTATAAGCTTTTAAGCATGAGTGTGTGTCTACATGATTGAAGTTGTTAAGTAAGATCAAGTGTGTGTCTACTTGATTGAAGCTGCTAAGTAAGACCAAGTGTGTGTCTTTAAAGAGTGTCTTCTTTTCATAAGTAATTGTTGTTTAAAATCACTGGTGTGACTGAGGGGGAGTGATTGGGTTCTCATATCTAAGAGTTCTTAGGTAGAAATCATACGGGTAGAGATTAGGTGAAAAAGACTGTAACTTGTTGAGTGTACTGAGAGTCTTTGAACTGATTCTATTTAGTGGATTTCCTTCCTGGCTTGGTAGCCCCCAGACGTAGGTGAGTTGCACCGAACTGGGTTAACAATTGCTTGTGTCTCTTGCATTACTATTCTTTATCTTTATCCTGTTTGTTTTACTCAGATATTAGTGTCGTGACATTACCTTCGACATCTCATATCTGATACCAGAATTTCAATTGGTATCAGAGCAGGCATCCTGCTCTGGTTCTGGGTGAGATCTAGGGACAATACTTTCTGGTACCATGGAGAGAGATGGAGGATCTGTTCACAGGCCACCAATTTTGGATGGATCTAACTATGACTATTGGAAACCTCGAATGGTAGCCTTCCTAAAATCTCTTGATAATAAGGCTTGGAAGGCTGTGTTAACAGGCTGGGAACATCCAGTAGTTACTAAGGAAGGAGAAGCCACAACTGATAAGAAACCTGAATAACAATGGTCCAAGGAGGAGGATGATCTAGCCCTTGGAAATTCTAAAGCATTGAATGCAATATTCAATGGAGTAGACAAGAATATCTTCAGATTGGTAAACAATTGTGAGGTGGCTAAAGATGCTTGGGGCATTCTCAAGACCAGTCATGAAGGCACCTCTAGAGTAAAGATGTCTAGATTACAGCTGCTCACTACCAAGTTTGAAAATTTAAGGATGAAAGAAGATGAAAATATTCATGAATTTCACATGAATATCCTTGAAATTGCCAATGCCTCTGGAGCTCTGGGAGAAAAGATGTCAGATGAAAAGTTAGGAAGGAAAATACTCAGGTCACTCCCTAAGAGATTTGCTATGAAGGTGACAGCCATAGAAGAATCTCAATACATTTCAAATATGAAAGTTGATGAGCTAATTGGATCCCCCCAAACATTTGAGATGGGAATGTGGGATGGATCTGAAAAGAAAGCCAATAGCATAACCTTCATGTCAAACACTGAAGGGGAAGATGAGGAAGGTGGTCAAGATATTGATGAAGATCTGGCAAATGATGTAACAATGTTGAGAAGACAGTTCAACAGACTTATGAATAAGATGGATGTAAGATCTAAGGCAAATGTCAAGAACATCACATCTGACATCAGTAAATCCAACAATATTGGAAGAAGGACAAGGTCAGATGAAAAGCCCAAAGAAGGAAAAGAAGTTCAGTGCTATGAATGTGATGGGTATGGTCACATTAGAACTGAATGTGGGACCTACCTCAAGAAACAGAAGAGGAGTCTTGCTGCCACTTGGTCTGATGAAAGTGAAACAGAAGAAGCTGCAAATCATGTGACTGCATTGACTGAAAGGTGGGGTTCTGATGGAGATTCAAGTGATGATGAAGTAACCTTTGAAGAGCTGGCCACTACCTATAGAGAGTTGTGTCACAGAAGTGCAGAAGTGTGCAGACAAGTTGAAAGTCAGAAGAAAGTGATAGCTCAGCTGGAGAATGAGAAGGGAGAACATGTGGAAACCATCTCCAAGTTAAAGACTGAAGCTGTACTCTTACCTTCTAAATTGGATGAGATGAACAAGTATGTAAAAATGCTTAACAATGAATCTGACACCTTAGACAAGATTCTCCAGACTGGTCAAGCAACAGAAGACAAATCTGGCATTGGGTTCAATGAATTTAAGGCTGAGTGCAGTTACACTGGTGGCAAACGTAAATCCAAACTCAAGAGCAGCCATATTAAAAGAAAACCTGAGATGTCACATCATATGTCACAACATCGTAAGGGAAGACAGCAGAAAGGGAAACACCAAAGATGGAGATGCCATTACTGTGGAAAATTTGGCCACAAAAAGCCCTTCTGCTATAAGCTGTATGGTTATCCTAGCTCTGTTCATCAGCAGAATCACCATCAACCTAGACCCAAACATCACAGGTCTGTCAACAAAAAGCAATGGGTTCCTAAGACTAATGTTACAAGTCTAATAGCTCACACTTCCTTCAGAGTTTCAGCCAAAGAAGATTGGTATTTTGACAGTGGGTGCTCTAGACACATGACTGGAAACAAAGACCTGCTAACTGGCCTTCATCCTCATTCCACAAGCTATGTAACCTTTGGTGATGGAGCAAAGGGTGAAATCAAAGGGATAGGTAAGCTTGATTGCCCTGGAGTTCCTGAACTTGACAAGGTCCTACTTATTAAGGGCTTGACTGCAAATCTAATAAGCATCAGTCAACTATGTGACCAAGGTATAAATGTTAACTTCACTAAAACTGAATGTCTGATTACTAACAAAGAAAGTGAAGTGATCATGAAAGGAGTCAGGACCAAAGACAGCTGTTACATGTGGAGCTCTCAAATTGGTTATTCCTCAAAGTGTACCTTAGTTACTAAGGAAGGAGTGAAGACATGACATCAAAGTTTGAGCCATCTGCATCTTAATGGGATGAAGATGATTATATCTATTATAGGAACTCCCAAATTAAAGATTGATGAAAGAAAAGTCTGTGGGAAATGTCAGACAAGGATATCACACCAGAAACTCAGACATGACATCACTTCCAAAGGTTTGAAACTCCTCCATATGGATTTAATGGTACCCATGCAGGTGGGAAGCCCTGGTGGGAAGAAGTATGCAGTGGTGGATGACTTCTCCAGATACACCTGGATCAATAACAAATCTGATGTGCTTGAAGTCTTCAAAGATTTTTGTCTAAAACTTCAAGAAGATACAAGGGAAGATGAGAGGTCAGATCAAATGGTAGAACATGTTGTTATACAAATACAGTCTAAGATTGAGATGAGCCTTGTTGGACTTGGACTACAAGTCAAGCAGATAGAAGAGTCTATTTTTCTATTTCAAAACAAATATGCCAAGAACAAGGATAAGAAGGCTGGCATGGAGAATGCAGATCATAAAAGGACACCTGCTCCTACACATTTGAAAGATGAAAATGGTGTTCGTGCTATATATCAAGCTGAATACATAGCAGCTAGAAGTGGCTGTTCTCAACAAGGTTGGTTGAAACTAATGTTGAATGAAGACAATGTCACACACGATGTCATGACATTGTACTATGACAACCTGAGTGCTATAACTATTTCCAGAAAACTATTCAGCACAGCAGGACTAAGCACATTGATATTTATCATCACTTCATTAGAGAATTTGTGGAAGAAAAAATCATAGCACTAAAGCATGAAATGCAGATAGCTGATAAATTTGCAAGGGCTCTGAATGTTAATCAGTTTAAATATTTAAGAGGGAAATTGGGGATTGTTATTCATGAGAAGTTATAGCAATTAAAGTGGAATGGAAAAGGTAATAAAAATATTGTCTGCCCACTTAAAAGAAAGTGCCACATTTATGGTTAATCATGTTAGACGGTGTGGCTAGTGATCGAGAGGGGGGGTGAATAGATCACCTCTTTGAAATTTAACGGATTTAAAGTTTTATCAAAGTTTTTAAAGTTGGCGGAAAATATCAGTCCCGAATCGACTTCCGTCTATTCTGAACCGCTACTAGAAAACCTGACACACGAGTTTAATGCTGGATTTGAATAAGAATGACAGAAACAATCAACACCAGAATTTTAGCTAATTGAATGCACTTGTCATTAAAGTCTATTTCCAATGAATAAAACCTAGCTAACAATTTTGTCAAACAGTTGGTGTGTATGTGATCAATGATGAACAGCAGTAGAGTTTAATTAAAAAGGTTTTCTTGCCACTGCTGTCTTGCAAAAGGAACAATCACAACACACTAACTGAAAATGCGAAAACTGTTTTAAACGTAAAGAGGAGTAAGGTAAGAATACGATACGCAGAGATTTGGTAAGGAAGTTCCCCACGTCGTCCTTGCGTGTGGGTACGTCTCCCTCTCAATTTCAAATGAAATTGAGAACTTTGATTATCAATTATTGCCGAATTCGTTGATACAAGGTTATGATACAAAGACAGAATTCTAAATTCCAAGAACTTCTTCTTGTATGAACCTTCACTTGATCTGAGCATGATCAAGAATTTCCTGCACGAAATTGCAAACAATTCACCGGTTCCACGACCTGCTTGCGAAATCACCCGATCTCCAAACGCAACGCTGCGGCTGAATCTGTTCTGCAAACGTGACTCACAAACCCTCAAGAACATCCCAGTTCTTGAAGGATAAACCAGTAGGTTTTTCCTCGAAACCCCCTTCAATCTTCAACTCAGCTAGATCCTCGATCGTTCCACTGAAAACCACAGCTAGATCCTTGATCGTACCACTGAACGTTATCTCGATAATCCTTTAATCCAGAGAACAAGAATGGTTATGTGTTGATGTTCTTGAAGAAAAGTGATTAAGAAGATGAAGAAGATGAAGTCTCTTTCAGGTTTCTATGTGCTCTTGAACAATTGCTGCTACACTGCTTTTGATCTTGTGTTCATGTGTTTTTCCCTCAAAGAATTCGTTTTTAACCACTGCTGTCATAACATTTCTTATATATGCAAAAACAGAAGCTGTTAGAGCATAAAACAGACTTATGCATTGATACATGAGGGTATGCATCGATGCATACTGTAAGATAAATGAGTTTTTGGTGAATTTAAGTGAGCATGGATCGATGCATAATTCGTATGTATTGATGCATATGATATTTACATTAACATGGATCGATGCATAATTCGTATGCATTGATACATAGAGCATTTCAACTAATCATGGATCGATGCAAGGCACGTATGGATCGATCCATAAAGCATTTTGCCTGTCCATGTATCGATACATGATTCGTATGCATCGATGCATACTGAACAAAAGACTTTTGTGATTTACAACATACTGTATGTATCGATGCATGGGATTATGTGTTGATGCATACTGACACAAATTGGATTTTATGAGTTCTTTTAAGAGATGTATCAATGTAGGTCTTTATGTACAGTCATGCAACAATAGAATGGGATAAAACACAATAAAAACACAAATGTGTCATGTATGGTAATGCACAACCAACATTTGGATGATGATCACACAATTTGCTATCATTCAAAATTTATTCAAAGTAAAGAATTTTCTCACAAACTCCCCCTTTTTGATGATGGCAAATTTTTGGTAAGATGTGTGATACTCCCCCTGAGTTTGTGCATGTCTGTCAACATTTGCATTTCTCCCCCTTTGTCAACATCAAAAAGAAGAAAAAAACAGGTTTATCAAGGCAACATGTAGCAGAACACAGCAAAATTGATAGATAAGCTAACAGTCACACAGAATGAAGCTTACAAAGTAAAGAATCACTCACAAAGAATGACAAATAAGGGCAATAACATCAGAAGTAACCAGAAGGTTATAAGCACTTAAGTAGTATGAACGAGTTTAAGAATTACAAAAGCTAAACCATATATTATGCAACAATTAAGAAAACTTAAGCAGCATGAAAAAAATGCATTTAATCCAAATAGCAGTCAGTATGTGTCGATGCATATGGCCATGAATCGATCCATAGCATGCAATTTTGTTTTTAAAGGGTCTATGTATCGATACAAACGACGGATGGATCGATACATCCTGAACCAGTTTTGAGAAACTTGAAATGCATAAGATATGAATCGATGCATACATGTTTGGATCGATACATACTGATGCCAAACCAGATTTTAATGAATTTTTGTGCAGTATGGATTTGCATTATGCCCAGAAGTATGTCATGATAATTATGCCCAAGTATGATTCACAAATCAGAATTTTTAATGTTCAAACAGTATAAGAAAAAAACTTTTGTTCTAACATACACAATCATATAATTCTAAATGAGATATAGATAGGAGTGATATTACCTCTGTTGGTGTAACCTTATGAGGAATAAGTGTAATCTAAAACAAATCTCATCAACCAAGGTGAGGCATAATAAAAATAAGAAGAAACATGCTTATCCTTATCCAGATTTCCGTTGGTAGGTATAGGGGTGTCAATTGATTTTGAGTCATTCATTCCAAAGCGCTTGAGTAGTTCTCTGCAGTATTTTGTTTGACATACTGCTGTACCCTCATCAAGTTGCTTTATCTGCATTCCTAGGAAGTAATTCAGCTCCCCCATGAGACTCATCTCAAATTCACCCTGCATAACCTTAGAAAATTCTTCGACCAAGTGTATGTTAGTTGAACAAAAAATTATATCGTCTACATAAACTTGAACTAAAAGGATGTGCTTTCCTTTGTGCTTAATAAAGAGAGTATTATCCACTTTACCTCTTGAATATCCATGATCAATTAGAAATTTGCTAAGCCTTTCATACCAAACCCGAGGGGCTTGTTTAAGACCATACAAAGCTCGTTTTAATTTGTAAACATGATCTGGATTTTCAGCATTCTCAAAACCAGGAGGTTGTGAAACATATACCTCTTCATTTATGACACCATTAAGAAAAGCACTCTTTACGTCCATTTGGTAAAGCTTAAAATCATTAGAACACGCATAGGCAAGCAAGAGATGTATAGCTTCAAGGCGAGCAACTGGAGCATAAGTTTCCTCATAGTCTATGCCCTCCTCTTGGTTATACCCTTGTGCAACTAAGCGTGCTTTGTTCCTAGTAATCACTCCGTTTTCATCAAGCTTATTTCTAAAAACCCACTTAGTACCTATGATATGATGATCTCGCGGACGAGGGACAAGTTCCCAAACGTCATTTCTTTTAAATTGATTAAGCTCTTCTTGCATGGCCATTAGCCAAAATTCATCAATCAAGGCCTCTTTGGCATTTTTAGGTTCTACTTGTGAAACAAAGGCGAAGTGAGAACAAAAAATACTTATCTTAGAACGAGTCATTAATCCCTTTGAAATGTCTCCCAAGATGTTGTCAATAGGATGGTCTTTTGAGGATTTCCAAGCTGTTGGAAGATCATTCACTTCAGCTGTCTTTTTTTCTTCCTCATTTTCTTCATGACTAGTATCTTCTTCCTTCTCATGGGCAGCTGTTTTGGACTGATCAGTTTCCTCAACAGCTTCCTTGAGTATGTCTTCTGTAGATACACCTGCGTCATCAAAAGAAATACCTTTTCCGACATTTTTCGGATAAGACTACACTACCTTTGCCGAGTATAGCTCCTTTGTTATTATCTCTATAAGTAACATATCCATTCTTCTTTGCTTTGAAGTCTATGAAGAGCGATATGTCACCGGTCATGTGCCTTGACTAACCGCTGTCAAGAAACCATCTTCTATCTACGGAAGCAAGGCACTCATCCTACAATATCAAAAGAGAGAAGTTGGTACCCAATTTTCATTGGGTCCAAGGGGGTAAGGGCTAACATGGTTGCCTTTTGGCTTCCATTGATAAATACCTTTAGGAACAAGATATCTCCTAAACTTGCATTTCTCAATGGTATGGCCAGCATGACAACAATAATGACATAAACCATGATGATGCGTTTGTTTATTCTTGTTCATTAAATCCTTTGGAATAAAAGAGTATTTTGCATATGGAGGATTTAATGACTTCTTAAACAACCTAGAGTCAACGGCATAAGTAACCTTAGGTTGTAAAGCTTTTTCTAATTTGACCTTGAGAGTGTTTACCTCATTTTGCCAAATATGACAAGCGTCACAATACCTAACTTTACTACATCCATCAATGTCAATATATTTTGAATTTTCTGCAATACTAGCTTTTAATGATTCTAAAGCATTTTTAGCTTTGTATACTTTACCTTCCAGAAATGAAAAAATTTGTTTATCGGAAGATAATCTTTTAAAAGCATCTACAGCTTCGTTATGCAGTTTTTCAAAAGCTATTTTCAGTTCAGCAAAAGTCATAGAAGAGAGATTATTATAGTAGGCTTGTTTTACCTTTTTATCATTGATTTTCTTCTTGTGGTAGGACAGATTTTTGGTGTGAGCCGTAAGGCACAGATTTGCGGTTTCATCACTATCACTTGAACTTTGTGTGCTTGATGAATCACTATCACTTTCCCATGCAATGTAAGCTCTTCTTTGTTTGCTGTACCCTTTTGGTGAAGCTTTTCTTTGATCCTTATACTTCATAGGGCAGTCCGTTTTATAATGTCCAGATTTACCACAATTAAAACAAGATCCTCTTCCTCTACTCTTCTTGTTCTCTTCTTGTTTCGAATCTGTAGATTGTCTTCGAAACTTCATGAGATTTTTATCGGAATGCTTGACTCTGTTCTTTCGAATGAATCTATTATATTTCCTTACAAAAAGTCTCATTTCCTCATCATCCGAATCTTTGTCACTACTAGAATCATTGTCACTTTGCTCTTTTCGTGAGGACTTAGAGCTAGAGGCCACAAAAGCTATTGGCTTCTTCTCTCCCTCTTTGTCTCTTTTCTTCTCCTTTTCCTTCTTACTTTTGTTCTCATATTTTTCAAGACTTTCCAATGCTTGCTGATGTTCTTCCAGCTTTCCAAACAGAGTTGTAATCGTAAGTCTTGTTAGATCGTTGGCTTCCTTAATTGCTGTTACTTTAGGTTGCCACTCCCTGCTAAGACACCTGAGAATTTTATTAGTAGCAATTTCATTGGAAATAGGTTTTCCAAGCGCATTCAATCGGTTAGTTAGATGAGTGAATCTCTTTTGCATGTCGGAGATAGATTCTCCTTGTTTCATGCGAAAGAGCTCAAACTCTTGATTGAGTGTGTTAATGCGGGACTATTTTACTTCAGTAGTACCCTCATGGGCAACTTCTAAAGCATCCCACATTTCTTTAGCTGTCGTGCAATGGGATACTCGATAATACTCATCAACACCAAGTGCTGAAATTAGCATGTTTCGAGCTTTCCAATCACACGACCACTTTTTCTCATCTTTCTCATTCCAATCATCTTCTGGTTTAGGAACTATGGCGCCAGCCGCATTTGTCATAGTAATTTGAAACGGACCATTTTCAATGGCAGCCCATACTAGCCTATCCACAGAATTTATATGAACTCGCATGCAGTCTTTCCAGTAGCCGTAATTTTCACCGTTGAAAATAGGCGCTCTATTATACGCCCCCTTTGGTTCAGAATCCATACTGTTACAGGCAGCCACAGAGCACCAGCGAACCGGCGCTCTGATACCACTTGTTAGACGGTGTGGCTAGTGATCGAGAGGGGGGGTGAATAGATTACCTCTTTGAAATTTAACGGATTTAAAGTTTTATCAGAGTTTTTAAAGTTGGCGGAAAATATCAGTCCCGAATCGACTTCCGTCTATTCTGAACCGCTACTAGAAAACCGGACACACGAGTTTAATGCTGGATTTGAATAAGAATGACAGAAACAATCAACACCAGAATTTTAGCTAATTGAATGCACTTGTCATTAAAGTCTATTTCCAATGAATAAAACCTAGCTAACAATTTTGTCAAACAGTTGGTGTGTATGTGATCAATGATGAACAGCAGTAGAGTTTAATTAAAAAGGTTTTCTTGCCACTGCTGTCTTGCAAAAGGAACAATCACAACACACTAACTGAAAATGCAAAAACTGTTTTAAACGTAAAGAGGAGTAAGGTAAGAATACGATACGCAGAGATTTGGTAAGGAAGTTCCCCACGTCGTCCTCGCGTGTGGGTACGTCTCCCTCTCAATTTCAAATGAAATTGAGAACTTTGATTATCAATTATTGCCGAATTCGTTGATACAAGGTTATGATACAAAGACAGAATTCTAAATTCCAAGAACTTCTTCTTGTATGAACCTTCACTTGATCTGAGCACGATCAAGAATTTCCTGCACGAAATTGCAAACAATTCACCGGTTCCACGACCTGCTTGCGAAATCACCCGATCTCCAAACGCAACGCTGCGGCTGAATCTGTTCTGCAAACGTGACTCACAAACCCTCAAGAACACCCCAGTTCTTGAAGGATAAACCAGTAGGTTTTTCCTCGAAACCCCCTTCAATCTTCAACTCAGCTAGATCCTCGATCGTTCCACTGAAAACCACAGCTAGATCCTTGATCGCACCACTGAGCGTTATCTCGATAATCCTTTAATCCAGAGAACAAGAATGGTTATGTGTTGATGTTCTTGAAGAAAAGTGATTGAGAAGATGAAGAAGATGAAGTCTCTTTCAGGTTTCTATGTGCTCTTGAACAATTGCTGCTACACTGCTTTTGATCTTGTGTTCAATTGTTTTTCCCTCAAAGAATTCGTTTTTAACCACTATTGTCATAACATTTCTTATATATGCAAAAACAGAAGCTGTTAGAGCATAAAACAGACTTATGCATTGATACATGAGGGTATGCATCGATGCATACTGTAAGATAAATGAGTTTTTGGTGAATTTAAGTGAGCATGGATCGATGCATAATTCGTATGTATTGATGCATATGATATTTACACTAACATGGATCGATGCATAATTCGTATGCATTGATACATAGGGCATTTCAACTAATCATGGATCGATGCAAGGCACGTATGGATCGATCCATAGAGCATTTTGCCTGTCCATGTATCGATACATGATTCGTATGCATCGATGCATACTGAACAAAAGACTTTTATGATTTACAACATACTGTATGTATCGATGCATGGGATTATGTGTTGATGCATACTGACACAAATTGGATTTTATGAGTTCTTTTAAGAGATGTATCAATATAGGTCTTTATGTACAGTTATGCAACAATAGAATGGGATAAAACACAATAAAAACACAAATGTGTCATGTATGGTAATGCACAACCAACATTTGGATGATGATCACACAATTTGCTATCATTCAAAATTTATTCAAAGTAAAGAATTTTCTCACAAATCATTACCTAGTATTGGAACTAGTATCTATGCCATTTCCAGACGCTACCTCAACACAACCATTTCCATCTTCATCCAACTTCTCAGATAACCTCTGTTAGGGCAAAAAGATTTCTTTCAAAAGTCCAACAAAATGTCACAACATCCCTCATCCTCGGGATCAAAACCCACTCACAAGGCAAGGACTCCCTCCATGGAGTTTCTGGATGAAGATATTTTGGAGGTTATTCCCCTCTCTGTTATTCCAGGCTACGCCCCTGGCCCTTCTTTCACGACTGGAAACAATCAAGGTAACATTCCTGATAACCCTCCTATTAAGGATGACATGCACTATACGGATCGTGTCATTAGGAACCTGGTAACTAGGATTCTTAACGAAGGGCATGCAGTCAAGGGTGTTTCAACCCCTCTGTCTAGAAGGGACCCCTCTCCTGAGGAGGAACCTCAAACTGAGAAAGATGATGATTCATCTAGATCAGATAAAGACATTGCTGCTGAGGGACTATGCTCTCTAAGAAAAACCATGTCTAGCAAAGATCCTACATATGCTTCTCATTCTAAGAAGCATGACACTGCTGAGAGAGTAATTGATTTGGAGGAAGAAAGTTCAGAAGAAGAAGATGACACCTTGGTTCATCATTTGAAACCAAGTGTTGCAAGGAAAATGAAGACCAGGAAAGGTAAGACTGTGGCTGAGATGTTGACAGCCAGAACTAGGAAGAAGACTGCTGGTGTAGGACCCTCTAAATCATGGAGTAAAGTAGAGGTCAAGAAGAGGAAGATCAGGGAAAGCTCTGATTCTGAAGATGATGTCGAAGACGATGTCCCAGACATCTCTCCTGCTAAAAGGCAGACTGTTAAAAAGTCTCCAGCTAAGGTTGCAGCTGTTCATTTGGACAATATTTCTTTCCATCTGGAAGATGATGCTGCCAAGTGGAAGTTTGTTATGCAAAGGAGAGTTGATGTTGAGAGGGAGCTAGGGAAGGAGGCTGTAGAAGTGAAGGAAGTCATGGAATTAATCAAGACTGCTGGTCTGATGAAAACTGTTGTTGCTTTGCCCCAATGTTTTAAAGGGTTAGTGAAAGAGTTTATTGTGAATATCCTAGAGGATATCTCTGACAAGAGTAGCAAAGAATTCTGCAAGGTCTTTGTGAGAGGTAGGTGTGTAAGGTTCTCCCCAACCATAATAAATAAGTTCCTAGGGAGAGGAACTGAAGGAGGTGTGGAGTTAGAGACTACAGACAATGAAGTATGTAGGACTATTACTGCTGGCCAAGTCAAGGAATGGCCTAGCAAGAAGCATCTTTCAGCTGGCAAATTAACTATTAAATATGCCATTTTGCATAAGATTGGTTCAACCAACTGGGTGCCAATAAATCATATCTCAAGTATCTCTAATGGTCTTGGAAGAATCATTTATGCTATTGGAACCAGACTCAACTTTGATTTTGGAAGGTTTATGTTTGAACAGATTGTTAGACATGCCTCCACTAATGCAGTAAAGATGCCTATTGCCTTTCCATCTATTATTTGTGGAATTATCTTGAGCCAGCAACCTGGTATTCTAAACACAAGTGATATTCCCAGCAGAAGGAAGCCTCCACTATCCATTCACTACAAGTTATTTGAAGGTAGCCATGTCAATGATGTTGTCATGACATCTGCAAGGAAGGAGCCAGCCTCTCAAGGTGGCTTGATTGCTCAATTGAAGGAATATTGTAAGGAGCTGGATACTGGTATTAGGGTTGCCAAGGCTAGGAATGAGGCTTTAGAGGTTCTCATTAGTAGCTTGGAGCAGGAAAAGATGGATAAGGTTGGTACATCCAAGGAGTCAGATGTCCATACCTCAAGTGAGAGGTCCAATTCTCAATCTAGTGGCAGTTATGAATCTGAAGGTGAAGAAGATGTTACTTCCTTAGACTAAGTTGTGAAGGTCCCCCTGTTATGAAGACTGTTCTGGATGTTGGATGTTTTGTTGTCTTTTTTCTGTTGAAATGTTTGTAATTTTTGGCAGTCCTTACTGATGCCTTGATGTATTATTTGGGCTCTTTATGAGTTCCATGGATTTATAATTATCTCAGCTATTATAGCTGTGTATAATTATGGGTTGTATCTCATGACATTTATGTTTTAACATTTTATATGTTATAACATCTCTTGTGACATTCTCTGCTAGGCTGATTGAGATTTATTTTGTCTAATTGGTCACCTTTGGTCTATTTTGACTAAAAAGGGGGAAAAGTGAATATGTGGAGAGCTGCAGTTAAATATGTGGAGCTGTGTGGAGATGTATGTATGTGCTGGTGTATCTGAACAGATGAACAACTAATGTTGAAGGAGATGTTTGATGTAAGACAGAATGTTGTTCTGCTTATAGATGTTAGAGGAGATGTCTGATGTTTTACACAGGTGATGTTGAAGCAGATGTCAGAAGGTGACTCTGATTGTTACAGGTGTTGTTATTACATGTGTTATTATTGTTAAAGGAGATGTCTGTGTTGTACAGACTTAGGGGGAGAAGAAGTACCCCCATGTGCATTTGTGTGTTTTACTAGTTGGTATTATAACTAGCAATTCTGTTTGTTTGCTTCTGCTGCTGCTTAAATTGCTGTTATGCTGTTTAACTGCTGATGTGTTTTTCTTGTGAACAAAATGGACAAATATATGTTTTAGCCAAAATTTTCCAAAGGGGGAGTTTGTTGGTTCTAAGTGTTGGCAACAATTTTGGTAAAACGAAGAGTGTTCACAAGATGTTGCATGTGATGTCTTAACATAAGATATCTTGTACCTGCTAGAGTTTAAAAATATAATTATCCAGGATTGTTTCAGGATGTCATACACGATGTCATGACATCTGATATAATGTACCTATTGGATATTTAAAATGGAATTATGCAGGATTGTTCTAGGATGTCAGACCCGATGTCATGACATCTGTACACAGAACATTCAGGGTGAATGTTATGTGTTATGTGATTGCGCTTTTAATGGCAATCTATGTATGATTGAAGATCTTATTTACAAATGCATTCAATCATTAATTACAACTTATTTTCCAAAGAGATCTAATCAACTGTCATGAGAAGATTTGAATGGAAAATAATTTTAGGGTTTTATGATGTCCAAGCCCAGCTGAAAGCTTCTATAAAAAGGACATGGAAAACCTGATTTGATACATAAGAAATACATAGCAAAATATTGAGAGAAAATAAGGGTTTGTGTCTTGCGTGGTCGTGTGACTTGTAAGCCATTCAATTCATCCATAGATGATTGAATTGGTTTGATTTGTGAGTTGTAATTTGTCACTCTAAGCTTTTAAGCATGAGTGTGTGTCTACTTGATTGAAGCTTCTAAGTAAGATCAAGTGTGTGTCTACCTGATTGAAGCTGCTAAGTAAGATCAAGTGTGTGTCTTTGAAGAGTGTCTTCTTTTCATAAGTAATTGTTGTTTAAAATCACTGGTGTGATTGAGGGGGAATGAGTGGGTTCTCATATCTAAGAGTTCTTAGGTAGAAATCATACGGGTAGAGATTAGGTGAAAAAGACTCTAACTTGTGGAGTGTAGTGAGAGTCTTTGAACTGATTCTATTTAGTGGATTTCCTTCCTGGCTTGGTAGCCCCCAGATGTAGGTGAGTTGCACCGAACTGGGTTAACAACTGCTTGTGTCTCTTGCATTACTATTCTTTATCTTTATCTTGTTTGTTTTACTCAGATATTAGTGTCGTGACATTACCTTCAACATCTCATATCTGATACCAGAATTTCAGTTTGATTTCTTTTATAATGAATCATCATAGCCTCTTGCATGGATGTTTTCTTGTCAGAAAACTCCTGAGTTCTATCTTGGACTATTCCTTTGTGAAGTAACTCCATGTTGTCTTTCTATGTGGATGACTTTCTTGTAAGAAATCTTTCTACTTTGTCTTGATCATGAATTCATTGTTAGGAATCCCTGTTTGTTTGGATGTTTATTGTAAGAAAATCCTAGAACATTGTGACATTGGGTTCATTGTTATGAATCCCCGAAGTATTTGATTGGTTGTTTTATCCCGGTTTTTATCTTAGATGATTTCTTTGTGAAGAATCTCCATGTTTCTTTGTGTGGATGCATTTCTTGTAAGAGAGCTCCTAATCTTTGTCCCGTTTGCATTTCTGGTTTGGGATCATTATTTTTGTTTGGTTGGATGACTTTCTTGTTAGAAAGCTCCAGATTTTTGGGTAGGATGCATTTCTTGTCAGAAATCTCCCAACTTTTTTTTGAAGTTTCTATTGTATTATAAAGTATCATTTGTCAACTTTTACTTTGAATACTCCCCAATGTATGTCTGTTCTCCAACAAGATTGTTATTTCCAGCGAGTTTTTACCCTCATTTTTGTTTCCTGTAGGTCATTGTTGTCTTTGTCTCCATCATTCCCCATAGATCCGTCTGTCTTTCACCTCATCTGAAGTATCATGTTAGGGTTCATCATATCCCTCATACATTCATGCATATCATATCATTTTCATTTCAGGATCAAAATTCGGATCTTTTTAGTATTTAACTATCTCCTAGTATGATCATATGAAGAGTGTCCTACTTCATATTCTCTTGTTGAAGATACTTAAATAGGGGAAACTGTCACATCCTGATTTTGACCATGAATCGTTGATTCAATACATTCACTATAGTTGTTGCATTTGTGCGTAGCATAACATGTATTCCATATCGCATAATGCCTAGAATGCCATTCGAAATAAATTTTTTGATCTACATGCAAACCAGTTGAATCAATTTTTTTCAAACGTGCATCAAATCAGCGAATGAAAAATTTCAAAATCAAGCTTGCAGGCATCAATTTTATTAATCTACGTTTCGCGTAGTTTAATTTAGTGTGCTCGATTTATTTTTTGTCTAATTTTTTGGTCACATTTGGATTCGTCTGAGTGTTTTAACCGACATTTTCCTTTTCAAAATTTGATAAAAACCTGTATGTTTTTTAGAAGTTTGTTTCGCATTGATTATTGTGGTGTAGTTATTTTATTTTATTTTTGAGCATTTTTGCGCACATATTTTATTCATTTTTAGTCTGTTTATTTTTGTCTTTTTGTCAAAATGATCGCGATAATTATTTAGATTTTTTTACATATTTGTTTCGATTTAATTTTTATTATTTATATTAGCATATATTTATTGGATTTAATTTGTTTTTTAACCTTTTACACTAACAATTAGAATTAAGGGGCATTTTGGACTTTAGTTTAGATTTAGAAAAACCCTAAGATATTTATTGGCATTGCAAGAATGTTGGAGGAGGATCCCTAGGGAAAACCCCATTCGACGCTATTTTTTTGTTCATGGTGAATCCCTAAAGAAAAAAGAAAAAGGAATGTGTGACATTACTCTGAAAAAGAAAAACCAAGAGAAACATTATCTACTATTTTCCTTCTATTTCCTTTCTTCAGCAAAAAAGCAGACAAAAAAACTTTTTTCACACACACACACACGCACTATAGCTCTTCTTGTTTTCTTCCCCTCACCCTTAACACCCACCGCGCTTCACCATTTCATTATCGTTAACCTTATATCCACATCTCCTCCTTCACGTTACTATAACCACCGTCGTCGCCATGTTCCCTATTCCTCACCCGCGGTGCAGCAGCCACATCACAACCTTGCCTCTACTCACTCTCCTCCACCTTGAAAACTCCTTTTTCTCCTCCACCCAATACCCTAGAATCACCATATAAAACCTCCCTGCACCATTGTTTCCTCACTACATCACACCACCGACCAACCTTACTTTTCCTCCGTACACGAACTCCACGAAAACCCCAACCACGCCGCACCACGCACATCCCTCACAACCTTCATTAACCACCATACACCTCCTTCATAAATAATAATTGTGCCAGACTTACTTTTCCTCGTTTCGTTGTTGGTTTCGTTTTCGGTACGGTTCGCGTTTGGTTTACATTTCTTTGTTTGTGATTGTGACGTTTGCTTTTATTTTCATGAGATTCATGCTTCTCATGTTTAATTTTGTTGAGTTTTCATTTCAATGGAGTTTGGTTTGGGGTTTGTTGTATTTTTTTTCTTCGTTTTTATGGCTTAGGGAAGAAGAAGATGAGTATATGTGTTTATGAGATCCTGCTACTGAGTTTTCTATCTTTTATTTTGTTTTTAATTTTTACGCGTTTTTGTTTTAAATATATTAATAGATGAAATAAGTTGACAACTAATTCGGCATGGTGGAATGGTTGAAACCTCGGTCTCCCAACCACCATGTCCCAAGTTCAAACAATGCATGCCTCTTTGATGTTTTTCTTTATAATTTTTGTTCTTTTTCTATTTTTTAAGACATTGTATATTATATATTCATGGATGTGTTTGTTTATGAGAAATATGACCATGGGGGAATGGTTGAAGCATCATTTCCTGTCCCCATGTCCTAGGTTCAAACCCTTGCTGCAAATTTCTCCATTTTTTCCATTCTTTTTCACCCTTATTTTTTGTTTTCTTTCACTTTTTTTAGCTATGGAAATTGATTCTATTTCTAATTTTTGTGATACGTACTTCTTATTTATGACCTTATCTTTACAAATTAATTTTTGTTTTTATTTTTTCCATTTATTTTATCCCGATTACGGTCATTGCAAATGCCCCTTGTGAATGTTTAAAACAATACGATACTTGTTGGATTTTTTCCTTGTTTCTTTAAATCTTTTCATTGTTAAACATCAGATTCTGATCTGTTGATTCGACAATTCCCATGTTATTATTCCACCGATTACTTTATCGATACATTGATAGTATTTCGTAGCGTTTTGACCCGTCACATACGACATTTCCATTGTTGTCAATATGCACAAATCGGCTTAGAGCATATTACCTAGGGTATTTGCTCACATCTCTCAAATTCGTGTTTGCGTTGCACGTCCTTGCATTATGTTACTTTGATTCGCATCCCTATTTTAATTCGTGCACGGTTCAATTTTACTTCTTTTGACTTAATTATTGAATGTATTGTAAGTATAACTTGTGTGTTGCTAGTTTCTTCACATGACTTACTCTTTGACTTTCTTACAATGAGACCATTCTCTTGCACTTACACTCATTTATTATTGTTTGTTGATTAATATTGATTTAATTTTTTTATTATCTTGTATCCTCATTCGATAAAATGTACCCCCATTCCCATGACGTGTAATAATTTTCACCGTTTTATTTCTTTGTTTGCTTGCTTGTTTAACTAGTTCTAACACAAGAATAAAATCAACCCCTTTCTTAAAAAAATATAAAAAAATGAAAACTCGATCCAACGTCGAGTATTTTTTCCATTCTGTTTCACCCTTATTTTTTGTTTTCTTTCACTTTTTTTAGCTATGGAAATTGATTTTGTTTCTAATTTTTGTGATACGTACTTCTTATTTGTGACCTTATCTTTACAAATTAATTTTTGTTTTTATTTTTTCCATTTATTTTATCCCGATTACGGCCATTGGAAATGCCCCTTGTGAATGTTTAAAACAATACGATACTTGTTGGATTTTTTCCTCATTTCTTTGAATCTTTTCATTGTTAAACATCAGATTCTGATCTGTTGATTCGACATTTCCCATGTTATTATTTCACCGATTACTTTATCGATACATTGATCGTATTTTGTAGCGTTTTGACCCGTCACATACGACATTTCCATTGTTGTCAATATGCACAAATCGGCTTAGAGCACATTACCTAGGGTATTTGCTTACATCTCTCAAATTCATGTTTGCATTGCACGTCCTTGCATTATCTTACTTTGACTCGTATCCCTATTTTAATTCGTGCACGATTCAATTTTACTTCTTTCGACTTAATTATTGAATGTATTGTAAGTATAACTTGTGTGTTGCTAGTTTCTTCACATGACTTACTCTTTGACTTTCTTACAATGAGACCATTCTCTTGCACTTACACTCATTTATTATTGTTTGTTGATTAATATTGATTTTTTTTTTATCTTGTATCCTCATTCGATAAAATGTACCCCCTTCCCATGACGTGTAATAATTTTCACCGTTTTATTTATTTCTTTGCTTGCTTGTTTAACTAGTTCTAACACAAGAATAAAATCAACCCCTTACTTAAAAAAGAATAAAACAAATGAAAACTCGATCCAACGTCGAGTATTTTTTCCATTCTTGTTCACCCTTATTTTTTTTTCTTTCACTTTTTTTATCTATGGAAATTGATTTTATTTCTAATTTTTGTGATACGTACTTCTTATTTGTGACTTTATCTTTACATATTAATTTTTGTTTTTAGTTTTTCCATTTATTATATCCCGATTACGGCCATTGCAAATGCCTTTTGTGAATGTTTAAAACAATACGATACTTGTTGGATTTTTTCCTTGTTTCTTTGAATCTTTTCATTGTTAAACATCAGATTCTGATATGTTGATTCGACAATACCCATATTATTATTCCACCGATTACTTTATCGATACATTGATAGTATTTCGTAGCGTTTTGACCTGTCACATACGACATTTCCATTGTTGTCAATATTTGCAAATCGGCTTAGAGCATATTACCTAGGGTATTTGCTTACATCTCTCAAATTCATGTTTGCATTGCACGTCCTTGCATTATGTTACTTTGACTTGCATCCCTATTTTAATTCGTGCACGGTTCAATTTTACTTCTTTCGACTTAATTATTGAATGTATTGTAAGTATAACTTGTGTGTTGCTAGTTTCTTCACATGACTTACTCTTTGACTTTCTTACAATGAGACCATTCTCTTGCACTTACACTCATTTATTATTGTTTGTTGATTAATATTGATTTAATTTTTTTTTATCTTGTATCCTCATTCGATAAAATGTACCCCCATTCCCATGACGTGTAATAGTTTTCACCGTTTTATTTATTTCTTTGCTTGCTTGTTTAACTAGTTCTAACACAAGAATAAAATCAACCCCTTACTTAAAAAAGGATAAAAAAATGAAAACTCGATCCAACGTCGAGTATTTTTTCCATTCTTTTTCACCCTTATTTTTTGTTTTCTTTCACTTTTTTTAGCTATGGAAATTGATTTTATTTCTAATTTTTGTAATACGTACTTCTTATTTGTGACCTTATCTTTACAAATTAATTTTTGTTTTTATTTTTTCCATTTATTTTATCCCGATTACGGCCATTGGAAATGCCCCTTGTGAATGTTTAAAACAATACGATACTTGTTGGATTTTTTCCTTGTTTCTTTGAATCTTTTCATTGTTAAACATCAGATTCTGATCTGTTGATTCGAAAATACCCATGTTATTATCCCACCGATTACTTTATCGATACATTGGTAGTATTTTATAGCGTTTTGACCCGTCACATACGGCATTTCCATTGTTGTCAATATGTGCAAATCGACTTAGAGCACATTACCTAGGGTATTTGCTTACATCTCTCAAATTCATGTTTGCATTGCACGTCCTTGCATTATGTTACTTTGACACGCATCCGTATTTTAATTCGTGCACGATTCAATTTTACTTCTTTCAACTTAATTATTGAATGTATTGTAAGTATAACTTGTGTGTTGCTAGTTTCTTCACATGACTTACTCTTTGACTTTCTTACAATGAGACCACTCTCTTGCACTTACACTCGTTTATTATTGTTTGTTTATTAATATTGATTTAATTTTTTTATTATCTTGTATCCTCATTCGATAAAATGTACCCCCATTCTCATGACGTGTAATAATTTTCACCGTTTTATTTATTTCTTTGCTTGCTTGTTTAACTAGTTCTAACACAAGAATAAAATCAACCCCTTTCTTAAAAAAGGATAAAAAAAATGAAAACTCGATCCAACGTCGAGTATTTTCTCAATAACAAATCAATCCATTTTAAACTCAATCCATTTCTTTGTTTTTCATCTTCTTGCAAACAATTTCATTTGAATCTTTTACAATCGTTCACCAAATGCTTGATCCAACGTCAAACCATTTTCTAAGTAAAACTCAAAAATACTTAATGCCTATTCAACACTTTTCAATAAAGATGGAAACAGAACATGGTGGATACCATGATCTCCTAAAACTAAGATTTGAGATGGATATCTCGCCCATCTTAGCTCTCGTCCTCATTCAAATCTATCAATTTGGTTTCTTCAAGCCCTTTCTCAATCAAAACACCTAAGAGATATCAAACACTTATGCAAGTAATATGGAAACGGAACATGGTGGATACCACACCCATCCAAGTTCTCGCCATTACTCAAAACACATTCAAACCAATCAAACTCTTTTCTCGTTGCCGTGCGATTGATACTTAAACCCTTTTTTCTTAAAACAAAAGGTACTTTGTCTTGATGATGCAAAATCATGTTTCTTCCACTTGGACGTGTGAGTAAGCTTGCGATGTTGCCCACAAATGTTGGTTTGTAAATTCATTCGATCGTGATGCAAACGTTCCCTTCTCCACTTGTTTTAGGTAGCCAACAGTGGTTTCATCGATTGACAGAAATTAGATTTCACTAAAATCGACCAACTAACAAACATTTTCTACCTAGAACTACGTAATCCTTGAGTTCTCTATTGCACCCGGAGAAACGTAGGAGCAGGATTTGTAAATCTTGTCAGGCGCATTAAAAAAAAACCAAAAACATTTTCTCTTTTCTTTCTTTCCCTCTTAATAACTTGAGAAGCCTAACATTTCTAAGCTAACACTAATGTGCACAACTTACCTAATGGTTCCCGTTGAGTATAATGTACGTGAGGGGTGTTAATACCTTCCCTTTGCGTAATCGACTCCCGAATCCTGATTTGGTTGCGATGACCAATATCATTATCGTTCTTTCTTGGGTTTTATCGATATTTCCCCTTTACTTTTTAGGAATAAATAAATTTTGGTGGCGACTCTGTTTTGTCCATCTTGCGAGCGTGCGATTGTGCTTCGTTAAGTCGTGCTCTCATTTTTCGAGGTATGACATTGGTGAAAGTGGGTCACGCCTAGTAAAAATTCATTTTTTTACTGAACTGAAGGAGCGCGCTTAGCGCCACCAGACCGTGCTTAGCATAATCTATGTTGCCTCACATTTTTCAAATTGCTCTAGGGCGCGCTTAACACCATCAGTCAGGCAAAAGTTTCTTGCTTGCTTTAAATTTCTAAGACATTCACCCCCTTTCATCATTCAAAACCAATACTACTAAAATTAAATCTATAAAAACTTATAAAATTGGGTTGCCTCCTAACAAGCGCTTGTTTAACGTCAATTAGCTCGACGGTTCTTTGGTGACTTCAAGGATCGATAAGTGGAATTATTGTTGTTAGCCGATCAATTTCGCCACCAAGGTAGAGCTTCAATCTTTGACCATTGAGAGTCCAACATTCTTTTTAAACTGATCTTCCAACACAATTGCACCATAATGCTTTAGTTCCTTGATTTGGAAATGCCTAGACCATTTGGACTTCAATTTTCCCGAAAATAGTTTTAATCTTGAATTGAACAATAACACCATTTATCTAGATCTAAAATCTTTGATGATGATTTTCTTGTCATGGTATTTCTTCACCTTTTTCTTGTAGAGTTTGTGAGAGTCATAAGCTTGAAGTATTAGCTCATCCATCTCATGTAACTATAACTTCTTTTTTTCTTCGGATAACTTTGGATCAAAGTTCAGAAACTTCAATGCTCAAAATGCTTTATGCTCTAACTTCATAGGAAGGTCACATGCTTTCCCATAGAACATTTGAAAAGGAGTAAGACCAATTGGGGCCTTGAAAGCTATGCGATACGCCCACAAAGCTTCATCAAGCTTGAGAGACCAATCTTTTCTTGAAGCAAAAACTGTTTTCTCCAAGATTTTCTTGATTTCACTATTGGAAACTTTAGCTTGGACATTTGTTTATGGATGGTATAGTGATGCAACTTTGTGCTTGACACCATAGTGCTCAAGGGATTTTACTAATTGAGAATTGTAAAAATTCGAACTTCCATCACTAGTCAAAACCCTTGGAGTACCAAAACGAGTGAAGATGTTTTTCTTTAGAAATTTTATCACTGTTTTGACATCGGCCTTTTGGGACGCAATCGCTTCTACCCACTTGGAAAAATAATCAACCGCTGCTAAGATGTATTCATTTGAACATGAAGCAGGAAATGGACCAACAAAGTCAATGCCCCAACAATCGAAAACTTCAACCTCAAGCATGTTTTACAACAATATTTCATTCCGTTTACTCATTCCTCGTGTCATTTGGCAACTATCACAATTTTGGGCATCCTCATGTGCATATTTGAACAAGGAAGGCCAATAAAAGCCCGAATGTAGAGATTTTATTGTCGTCCTTTGACCATTGTAATGACCACCATAAGGTGAATTATGATAATTCCATAATATGCTTCTTGATTCTTCTGTGGTAACACATCTCCTCAACAAATTATCTGTTCCAATTTTTAACAAATAAGCTCATCCCAAACATAAAACTTTGAATCGTAAGGGAATTTATTTTTCTATTCCTAAGTCAAATCCCCAGGCAACCAATCGGTGGCCTTGTGATTAGCTAAATATGAAAGCCACGGTCTTCCTTGTATAATGAGTAGATTTTCATCAAGGAATTCCTCCACAACTTCTTTTTCCTTTTCGGTTATCTCACTAATCACCAACTTAGACAAGTGATCTACTACCAAATTTTATGTGCCCTTTTTATCACGAATCTCAAGATCAAATTCTTGTAACAAAAGAATCCATCTTATGAGTCTTTGCTTTGAGTTAGGCTTGGTTAGCAGGTATTTTATGGCTGCATGGTTAGTATAAACAATAACTTTTGAACCAATGAGATAAGATCTAAATATTTCCAATGCATTAACAATCAACTCTTTTTCTGTGGTAGCATAATTAATTTGAGCCTCATTCGAAACCTTGCTTGCATAGTGTATAGCATGAATTTTTTTTGTCTTTCCCTGGCCAAGAACTACACCTATCGCATAATCACTTGCATCACACATTATTTCAAAATCAAGTTTCCAATCAGGAGCAATGATTATAGGTGCAGTTATCCATTATAGCCAATATTGCATAATTTGTTTCCAATTCCATGATTCTAGCTTTATTTTGTAAATGACGTCTATTGTGTTGAACTTGGTGATCATTGAGTGTCATTAGATCAATAATAGTTATTGAATCTTCTGCAATTTTAGACATTAAAGAACCACCTGTAGTTGAATCCAAAAGAAGTTTTGGTTGCGGTTGAAGTCCATTGCAGAAGATGTAAATTTGAGTAAGATCATCAAAACCATGGTTAAGACATCTTCTTAACATTGACTTGTAACGCTTTCATGCTTCACAAAGAGTTTCACTTGAACCTTGAGAAAATACAACAATTGTGGTTTTGGCCTCCATAAATTTGTTGCATGGAAAGAACCTATCAAGAAATATTTCCTCAAGTACATTCCAATCTACCATGTTCTGAGTTGGTTGATCAATATACCACTCTTTTGCTTTCCCAATCAATGAATGAGGAAACAATCTCATGAACACCTGTTCTTCTTCTACTTCTGGAGCTTCAACTGTACAGACAATCTCATAGAACTTTGATTAGTATATGTATCTTCATTGTCAAGCCTGGTAAAAGGATTTCCATACAAGATTTGTAACAATCCGGTCTTCATTTCTGAATTTCTCGCATTTTGTGTGGGTCTGACAATATGAGCATTTCTTCTTGTGTTATTGACACAAGGCCCTCTTATGACTATTGGTTCACCCATAGCCTCTTTAATAAGAGGAGTTATTGAAGAAGTAGAATCATAAGTTCCTTCACGTTGGTTTCTTTGTTTGGCTAGTTGCTTTCTCCTTTTGGTTTTGCTGTTAAGCTTTCGAGTTATTCTTTCAATCTCTGGATAAAAAAGAAGTTGATATTTCGGTAACTTTCCCCGCATAAACAAAGTTCTGAAATGCTAACCACACAAATTAACAAACACAAGGGATAATAAATGCAATAGTTTATAATAGTACGAAATTACTTAAAAGAAGATAAATTGTTGTTATGCTTGCAACATCTAAACGCTAACCCACGAAAACGGCACCATTTTGTTGGTATAATAGGGTAAAGTATTTATGTATAATATCCATAGGGACTGGTGTAATATCAATGTCATTCAATAGTTACTATGGTTTTAAGCCGAAGTTTGCAAGATGTTTGATTATGGAATGTTACAGAATGTAAAACGGATGAATGATAAAGAAAGTTTCAAAGATATGAGAGCTTTCCAGGATTGAATTTCATACATCGATAGAAAATGTAATTTACCAATCAGTTATACACAATCTAAAAATCCATCAATATCATCACATATCGCTCACAAACAGAGTTTATGTCTAAACTTCTGATGAGGTTTCAACCTTATTTAATCAATGATATCTCAGTCTATTAAATAATACTGTAGCATTAAGAATCGATACTTACGGTGAATGTTAAACCTAAATCTATGTCTAGCATTTAGAATCTAATATATGTTCATCTTAGATCAAGATTCAAATATTATTTCTCAATATCAATTCCATTTAATGAAGTTAAATAATAAATCAAAGATAACGTCAATATAGATTCATAAATAGATTGTATATAACACCATGATTAATAAACATACATATTGTTACAATGAGCTACACCCAATCCCAACAAGAATGGGATTTAGCTACTCATGGTAGCTTGATATAAGAAGGAAGAATGAAGATGAAAGTCCATCAATCGTGATTTCCCGATGATTGATATGTATCCAGCTTCTGATCTTCACGAATCACCATTTCCTGTTGTTTGGCATGTTTCTCTATCTCCCAAATAGTGTCTCTTAAAAACAGGAAGTGAGTGGGCTTTTATACAAACACAATTTCGCAGATTGCGCTAAGCCCCATCAGACCATGCTTAGCGCGACTAGAAGACAAGAAGTATCAAACCATCTTAAATGACTCTTAGCACCACTATACCGTGCTTAGCACGATAACTCCTGTCCATAAAAAATGGAATGCGCTACGATCGCGCTAAGCCCTACCTGCAGGCATGCCTTTGATCCAAAATTTAATGTTGAAGTCATTCTTTGGCCTTTTAACTTCCAAAGCTTCTTCAATGCAAAAAAAACTACAAGATGAGATGAAAATTGATTAAATTGTACAAAATTCACATGATGAAATTATAATTCTATATTTACACAAAAGTTGATGGATTGACTTTCAAATCCAATGAATTAAGCTAATAAGTGCCACTAAATTGTACAAATAATCAACACAATTTGGCCCTTATCAATTCCCTATTCCTGATTGATCCTTCTATGCAGGTAGCTCAAGTACTCTGCCCCAACCTTCTGGGTGACCAACTTCTACCACCATTTTTGCTTCCTTCCAGGAGGTCATGGAAAGTTTAGGCTTCTTATGCTCTTTGGAGAGAGGGGCATTTATGATATTTTCTATCTCGAAGGCTTGGAAAGGAGTTTCATGAATTTCCCCTCCTACTTCAACATATTTGAATGATGACAAATGGCTCACCAACATGTCTTCTTCACCATCTACAATGATCAACTTGTTGTTGACTATGAATTTTAGCTTTTGATAGAGAGTCGAGGTGACTGCTTTGACTGCATAAATCCATGGGTGTCCTAGAAGACATCTATACGTAATATATATGTCCATGACATAGAAGGTGATGAAGAAGGTGTGGGGACCAATCTTGATGGGTCAATCCATTTTTCTAATTACTAATCATCTTTAGCCATCAAAGGCTCTCACCACTAAAGTTCTAGGCTTCACCAGTAATCCTTCTATCATTATCTTTGCCAAGGAGTTTTTAGGTAAGACATTCAAAGATAATCACGTGTCAACTAAAAACCTAAATGGGACGGTATCTACACACTCAATAGAGATGTTCAATTCCTTATTGTGAGCTTTTCCCTTAGGTGGCAATTCATTATCACTGAAAACTAGGCAACTTCCCACTACGATGTAAGCCACTACCCATTTAAATTGATTCAGTGTTATTTATTTAGGGACGTGGATTGCGCCCAATAATTTAATTAGTGTGTCTGATGTGCCTCTGAAGATAACAGTGAGGACAAGATGGATATCTTCGAAGGTGTTTGGTTGAGCTGGTCAACCATTTTATAGTTATTTTTTCCAATGATTCAGAGAAGTTCATCAACCTCTCCCAAAGAAGATGCATTTTGATGAGGTTTTTTCCCTAGTAGGTGTTGACAACCTATTTCCCTGTAGTATTCTCCTTTGGAAGTTGTGCAGGTGCGAACACTCGGCCAGTTCTAGTCATGCCTAATGTTTTGAAATTGTTAGTAATAGCTAGCTCTTATATCATTGGCGGTTTGTCCTCCAGCCTTTTCCCCTGTATGTAAACTATGGAATCATAGTTCTAAGGAACGACATTTTGCTTTCAAAAGGGAAAGGATATGGCACAATTATTACCATAGGATTTACTAGGTTTTTCGGTACTGGGATTTGAGCTTGGAAATATGGGATCTATACAGTGGCCACATCGTTGAAGCTAGCGGAAATATACACTAATATATCGCATGCTCGAACATACAATAGAGTCGCCATCAAACTTTATTTATTCCCAAAGGAAAGGGAAAACATCAATATAACCTGGGGGAAAGAGATAACTCGGTAAGGAAGTCAGTTATGCAAGGGGAACATATTATCACCTCTAACATCCATTGTGTTTTGATTGATATTTGCTTGAATAGGTGTTATATCTAAAGGATTACTCACGAAAGAATAAATGGAAAGGAATGGAATAGATAGAGTGCTCGAAGAGGATTAGGGTCCTCATGCCTATGTATCCTTATTGTGCAATAAGGAATTCAGAGCTCCGTAGTTCATATAATCAATGGCGGGAGGTGAAAAGAAGAGTGATAACAAATATGATTTGAACCAAAGGACTATGTGGTTTAACTCCAAACAAGGGACAAAATCTAAACCCAAAAGGAAAACTTGCATTAACCAATATGTGGGGAGCCTGAGGCATTCGCCACTATATGGTACGACCGAAAACAAAGAGAATTAAGTGTTACGTTTCATAGCCAAAAAGCTCCTGGTTCACAAGGAGACACAAGATGGAGTTCAAAAAGATAATGTATTTGGCTCAAAGATAGAAATATATCATATTGAGTGAATGCATGTATAAGGTTTTGAATGAAGGTAGTGATTAATGGTCCATGAAGTGAATGGAGAAAAAGAGAAAATAATGAATGAATATGGATAAATATGTGTAGCGGTAAAGTTTTTGAGATTAAGCTATTGATTAACTTAATTTGCAAAGTAAGAGTCTCCACCGCGCTTTTATTGTTTCCAAAGGAAAAGGGAAAAAGTACGAACAAAACTCGAAGAAGTTTTAAAAACAAAACTAATAAAAAGAGAACAAGGGTCCAGAGGTTAGTTATGCAAATGGAAGATATTAGCACCATAAACATCCATAGTACTCCATGGGAACCTCTTTAAAAATATGTACATTTCGGTTTGAAAAAGGTGTTGTTTGTTAAAAGATTGGAGAGATGGGAAAAAAAGTATATTTTTTTATGATTTTTGTGTTTGCCATGACTTTTAAGTCACATGCCTACGTACCAACAATGTGCAATGGAGGATCAAAACCTCGTAGTTCATGGTAAAAATAACAAAGGGAGTTTGTTTTGATTCATTTTTATGGAAAAATACATTTTGTCATTTTAAGGAGAATACTCAGCTGGTCACCCAAAAGTATGAGAACTTTGCATCATCATGAGAAGGGCTCTAACTTGGATGAGGATCAACAAGTATGCCAATAGTTCTCATAGATGGAAAAGAATTAGCATCAATACTATAGAGATAGGAGAAATCTCAACTATGGAAATGACTCATGTCTAATACCTTGAGAAAAAGTTTAAAAGGAAAAGTGCACAAGGGCACAAAAATGGTTTGAATGGGTTATGCACCTTTTAGTCTTTTGAAATTTATCTAACTATGCTTAATATGAATTAGCATTTATTAGGAAAAAGGTTTTGAAAATCACTTGAGAAAAGTAAAGGTTTATTAAGAAAGTGGTTCAAGTTTGAAATCAAGAAGGTTTTTGAAAGAGGGAGAGTATTTGAAAATTTAAGAAAGGGAGGAGAGGAAGAGGCTATCCTAAAGCATAAAGTAAAAGCTAAGGAGGAAAGATCTAACCAAGAGATAGAAATCTTTAAGACATAAGTCAGAATAAGCAAATGATAATCCATGTATCAGATGAAACCAAAGTAACCGAACCAAATCTTCATAGAGAAGTCCAAAGTCATAGGTATCAGATGAATTCTAAGGTATCAAGTTACAAGTCCCAAAGCAAAGGTCAAACTGCTAATTCTAAGTCCATAACTCCACAATGAGAAAATAAGTGTTTGTTGGTTTTTTTAGTGAACAATGTTAACATTCACATTCTAGTAGTTAAACATTGCTTGTATACTCGCACATGAGAGACATAAGTGTTTGTTTATATTGGGGTAGAAGGGACGCGCTTAGGTCCCATTCTAGCAGTTAAACATAACTTGTATGCTCACACATGGGAGGTTTAAGTGTTGTTTGTATTGCGGTAGAACGGAAATAACATGTCCTATATGAAAGGGTATTTGAATATTTCCCTAAGGTAGAAATTTGTATTTGATTGGTTGTGATCTATTTTAGTCTGAAGACGGATATTCAGACATGGAGCTACACAATAGTATCTGAACATTCGAGGAGAGAGAATCTACATCCTCCTCCTTTTTCTTGTTTTTATTATGAAAATATTGACTTGATTTGGATTACACTAAAGTCTATGAATGGAGGTGAATACTCTGAACAACTGGGTCATGCGTCCCGTATCCAAAGATATTCATAATAAGGGTAAGAATACATCCCTCTCATTCTTCTCTATTTCTTAAGGCTCATGGCACACAATTCAAATCATATTTTTAGAGTATTTTGAAAATGAGGAACCAAAGTTTCTGTTTATTGCAAAAATAACTTTAATCTTATCATAATATAAAGAAAAGAATTTTGCAATGGAAAAGATAAACATCAGGATATTTGCAAGTTCAGTTTTATGCAACACCAACGACGGTCCTAATGTTTTCTAGAAGTACCCTTGATCTTGGCTAACTAGCCTAAGGGTTCATGTTTAACTGATTAATGAATCTACTAAACATGGCATGGATAACAATCCAAAATAACCAAGCATTATTTCAACATACGATTTAATCCACATGTTAACAAAGTTATGGATTGAAAAACAAATATGACATATGATTATGATATTCAAGCTATAATATACAATACACCAAAGGTTATGGAAACCCTAATTTGAAGGGAAATGGTTCACATTCAAATTAGGGACTTTAACACCTGTTATTCAACAAATAAAGATTAATTTATAATTAAAATAAAACCCTAAGGTTAATTCTAATTAAAAATCTAAAAGAATTAATCTCCAAGTTCTAAAGGGACATACATTTCTAAGTAGTGGATTAAAACTTAATTAAATATTATTTCTAGAAATAAATAATTAAATAAACTTTGTCTCTGCCAGAGGGTTTATGTTGGAAAATGGTGGACACATATCAACTTGGGCAGGGCCTAATTTCCTGAAGCCCAAAGCTTTTTTTTGCTTACCGTTTTCTGATTTTTTGGAACCAAAAGAGAGAAAAAAAAGTGAGTGTGCTCAAGTGGGGGTGCATGAAATGAATAAGCTTAATAAGCGTAAGAACCCAACCCACGCTTGGCTTCGAAAAGGGGGGAAGAGGTTACCTACTCTTTCATTTCACTCTTAGAATCTCTAAGGGTCGTTACTCTACTTTATCATGCTCTCTCTCACTCTAAAGGGCGACAGTGGGCGGAAATTACCCTGTCGCATCAGAGACGACGTGGCACCACCAATCACCACTCAATCATCACTAAAGTACTCGTTTCACCTTAAATTTTCCACATCTAAAATTTATCTTCCCCAAATCCATGATCTAACCAAAATCTAACCTAAACATGAAAACCCTAATTTCTGAGAATATGAAATTTAGTCAAGATCATGCAAGGATTCCGACAATTAGTGAAGGGGAAACGTTTATTACGTCATGAAGCATGCTACAATATACATAAAAGTGGAGGAAGATAAAATATTTTAGACCTACCAACGGGGATGAGTCTTTTTCCGGTTGTGATTGCAAGGCTTTGGTGGAAAGGAGTTGTAGAGAAAACCAGAGGTAAGATGAACCTTCTTCTTATCCCCTTCTTCTTCCTACTTTTTTCCTTCTTCTTTTCTTTTTTGATTCTAAAACTTTATGAGGATTGTTGTTGAGTGTTTTGAATAGAATAACTTGTAGATTGACGAGGTAGAATAAAGTGCAGAGCAAATTGAGAATTGTGTGCAGAGAAATTGAATAGGTTGAGAGTGAGATTAAGAACTGATTCTGAGAGTGTAAGAGGGCTTAGCTCAATTGTTCATAGCTTCCATTCATAAAGCTCTGACAATTATAGATAGAGAGCTCTAAGTGAGTTTGTGGGTTGTGAGAAGAGAGTGAATTCAGAGAATGAGGGTGAAGTGTGATGATTCTAGAGAGAATGAATGTGTATTTATTTAAATAGAAGAGCTTGGAGAATGAATTGGAGGGAAAAGTGCAACCAACTAGGGTAGCTTAGGGCATAATTTAGTTAGCAGTTAGGGCAACTGTTAGTTTAGATGTGAAGTTAGTTAAAATGGAAGAAAAATAGTTAGTGTTATAGTTAGGTTTTAACAGTGTTAGTGTCAGTTAGTTTGAGTTAGAAGTTATGTTAGTTTAAACTGTTAGGTTGTTAAGATAGTTGGTTAGTGTGTTAGAAGATTGTTAATTAGGAGTGAAAGATGAAATCCTATTAGTTATTGGTGAGTTATGCTAGGTTAGTTATCAGTTAGCTATGACATGAGGGTAATTTTGCCGGTTAATGTTACTTTTTATTTGGCATGAATTTGGATTTGAGCTTTGTGACTAATTGATGATGTTTAAAGCAAGTTTATGTTAAAATGCAATTCATTTTGAATCTGACTTGCATTTGTAGGTTGAACTTTAGTTATGCCTGGAATGAACTTATGTTGTCTGCATTGAAACTTGAGCTTCATGAAATGTGAATTTGGAATGATTGTGAATATGACTTGAACATGGATTGAATTTTGAACTTTAGGAAAAGCTGTAAACATTGATAAATGACCTATTTTGGTTTGGATTCAAGTAGCATCACATCCGGCTGTATGATGAATTATTTGAATGAAATTAGTATGTTTGAACTTGTAAGGGTTCGTTTGAAATGGTAGATGTTTAGTTGAATGTGCATAATGCTGACTTTATATGATATTTGACTTCGTATTTGATGCTTGATGACTTCTCGGAAAATGTACCGATAGTGTCGCAACAATAAAATATTGAATCCACGAGGATTTCTTTTAACAAGACAAACATTGTATTATGCGTAGAAAATAGTAAATGGGGGGGGGGGGGGTTTAAAATTTCAAAGTGAAAATAAAAAAAGAGTTCAAACAGGATTACGGAAGCGGTCAGGTTGTGTATAGAATCCCTTATTTCTCTATTATTGATGTTTGATGCCTTACATGAATAATCTCATCAATATAATCCCACAACGAATTAACAAAACCGCTATAACCAATCCCTTACGATATAGGTCACTAATAACTACTTGGAGCTTCCTATCCTTAGCCCACTAGCGTAAGCATGATTAGGTGATGCAACAGAGCGTTAATTCACTAACCACTATTTGAGGTTTCCTATTCCTAGTTAACCAGCATAAGCATGGCAATTTCCCTAGGTCCAACACATAGATTAATGGTTAGTATTCCCTATGTGCCTAAAATCAGATTAAAAGAATATCTCACATAAAAAGCATTACGAACAAGAAACAATTGAATAGAATTATAGATTAAAGCATTCATGCAAAGTGAAATCAACATATTATCCAACAATATTGAAATAGGTTCATCAAACCACAACTTAACCTAGAGGAGTTTAGCTTCAAAATATACTATCAAAAATAATTGAGGGGAATTGCATATAAGATCCCTTAAAGGATCGGACTTCAATGGCTCCAAATGCTCTCAAAAACCACTTCTAATGCTGCAAAATTACACTCTCTATGCCAAAATCTGTAACCCTTGAGAAAGTGCAGAAAATCCCCTTTAATAGCCTTCAAAATATACCAGAATGCGTCAGAAAAGCCAGAAAAGGAGCCATTGTGCGCGAGATAACCTGCATCGTGCGGGATGCAACCTTTATGTCCCTATCATGCGAGTGATATCGCGCCTGATTATTCCAGTGGATGCAGCTTTTGCTCCCCTTTTCACCTAACTTTTCACTAAGCTCAATTTCTTAACATTTAGCTATTTTTTTTCTCATTATTTGGTATTTCTTCTTCAATTTTTATCCTCTTTAACTTGTTTTGATCTGTTTCTTTGTCCGAATTCATGCAATAATGGACTGTCATCACAACCTCAAACTTGTATTGTTGCTTGCCCCAAGTAACTTTCCTGCAATTGCACATTTTAACAGAAAATAAGTCGCACAATAACAATTGAGCATCATCATATATATATTTTCTTTACCTGCCATCGTTCTAGCTTCCAACTTCTATCCGACAAATTTGGAAAAAATCCTCAAACTTTGACGAGTACTCAATTGTCTCTCATCTCACCTTGACTCACTCAATGAATACGGTAATCTCTCAATCAACATGCAAAATAGTTTATGTTTAGCTTGATCATGTTCTAATATAATTCATCATAAAAATCAAAACACAGACATTTGAGGAATTTTTAGGTTGTATCTAGGCTTATATTCAAGTAGGATATTTTTGGAAAGTAAGTTTAAACCTTTGAAGTTAGGTATCTAGTTCTCCATCTATCATCATACCCCATTGTTCCTTCTTGATGGTACTAGAGACTTTTCAACTTTCGTCCTTATTATGCTTGACACTCTTTTACTTCTTGTTTTTTTGAAGAAGTGTCTTTTTCCACTTCTTATTTTTTTCACAATCTTTTGAATTTTGACTTGATTAGCACTTGAAATTTGACCAATTTACTCTAGCACCCCAACCCCAAACTTAAAACTTTGCTCACTTTCAAGAGTAAACCAAAACTTAATATTTTTCATACCACTTAAGAACTTAAATTCTACCTAACTCCAAAGAGAGGGTGGGAAGATAAGATCTTTCAAGTCATACGGCTAAAAATTAAGGCTAAGTCACCGAAAGAAAGACTAAGCTCAAAGTGGCTAGCAACAAATATACCAATTACTACATGGTAGTTTAAAAAGGCTCAAAGTTATAAACAAATAACTGCCTCAGTGTGTATTAATCAATCAAGATAAATTTAACCGGAAATAGTTCAAACCGGATAAAACAATAATGCATGGATACACTCAATAAGAAATAATAGGGAACAATGGAATTTATTTGGCTCAAACCTTACTAGTTGAGGTATCTGGAGGTTGAGTACAAGTCCTTTGATTATTTTCTCATCCTTTTCCTTCAAGTTGTAAGATGATTTCCTGAGGATCAAGTTCCTTTTGGATAATTTGTTCAATGCTAAAGTGATAAACTTGTAAATCTGAAGAAAAAAAACACAGTTGCAACTTGTTCATCAAAGACAACAGAGATAGTAATGGAAGGGAATCCTCGAGTAGCTAATTCCTCTTATGGAAGGTCTCAAGTGACATAAATTAATTTCTATAAAACAAAAAAAACTCGTTATAACTGATGGTTTTTCTTTCATCCAACACTTATTTTCCGTCATTAACTTGATGTTTGAAGGGTCTAACAAAAAAACTCGTTATAACCGATGGGCTGCCTCCATAATAATGCTTTAGCCATTGTCCATTCACTTTAAATATCCTCATATCACCAGGATCTTGAATTTCAATAACACCGCTCTGACAAACCCCGGTGACCACAAATGGTCCTGACCACTTGGACTTCAGCTTTCCTGGAAACAATCTCAACCATTAATTGAACATTAATACTAGTTGGCCTACTTGAAATTTACGACTTACGAGCTTCTTTTCATGATATCTTTTTGTCCTTTCCTTATAAATTAGTGCATTTTCATATGCATACAATTACATCTCCTTGAATTCATCCAATTTCAATAATCTTTTCCAACAAGCTAACTTTTCGTCAAAATTTAGGAATTTTACCGCCCAATATCCTTTATGCTCCAATTTGACAGGGAGATGACATGCTTTCCCTTACACCAGTTAATATGGAGATAAACCGAAACGTGTTTTGAAAGTTGTTATGTATGCCCATATGGCGTCATCCAATTTTGTTGACCAATCTTTTTGCGATGCTGCCACAGTTTTCTCTAGAATTTGTTATAGTTGTTTGTTCGATACTTCAACTTGACTCCAGGTCTAAGGATGATATGGTGTTGACATGTTATGTTAAAAATTATATTTTTCCAACAGTCTATCCAAATACCTATTGCAAAAATGTATCCCTCCACCACTGATAAATACTTTCGGTACACCAAACCTGGAAAAAATAGTCTTTCACAAAAAATTAGTAAAAGTTTAGGCATCATTAGTACTGCAAGCAATTCCCTCCACCCATTTAGTAACTTAATCAAGACATACAAGAATATAAAGATATATATTTTATTGGGGAAATGGACCCATGAAATCAATTCCCCAACAATCAAATGGTTCTACTTCAAGCATAATATTTAAAGGCATTTTGTCTCATTTTGAGATGTTACCAGTTTTGTTGCATTCAGGCATGTAGACACATATAAATTACAATCATTAAATAGAGTAGGTCACCAAAACCCACCATGCAGTATTTTGGCTGCAATTCTCTCTCCACTATGGTGTCCCCTATATGTTGAGCTATGGAAGTGCCACGTAATACTATCCGCTTCTTTACCTATAACACACCTGCAAGTAAACCATTAGGATTTCTCTTAAACAAGTATGGATCATCCCACAGATGAAAAGTTTCTTCTTTATAGAAGCGTTTCCTTTATGGCCAAGTGTATTCTTCTGACACTGCATTTATTGCCTTATAATTTGTCATATTCACAAGCCAAGGTCTTTCACTAATTACCATCAGCCGCTCGCCTAGGAATGTCTCTATAATACCTTGCTTATTTTTGGTCACTTCAACATTTTCTAACCTGGAGAGGTGATTTGCCACCACATTTTCTACTCCTTTCTTGTCTCTAACTTCCAGATCAAATTTTTGCAACAAAAGCAACCATCGTAGCAATCTTGGTTGGGAGTCAAATTATATTTAATAAATACTTCAAAGCTGCATGATCCATAAAAATAATAACCTTTGAACCAATTAAATAAGGGAAAAAAATTTCCCAAGAAAATACTACTGCTAGCAATTCTTTTTCAGTGGTGGTGTAGTTAACTTGATTATCATTTAAAACTTTGCTAACATAGTAAATTGCACGGAAATTTTTTGCGTGTCTTTGGCCAAGTATTGCACAAACAACATAACCACTGTCATCACACATAATTTCAAAAGGAAGCTCCCAATTTGGGGACACAATTACTGGAGCGATTGTCAATTTATTTTTTATGACCGAAAAAGAGTGTAGGCAATCTTTATCAAATATGAATTCATTTTCTTTGATCAGCAGGTTACATAAGGGTTTTGAATTTTTTGAAAAGTCTTTAATAAATCTCCTGTAAAAACCTGCATGGCCAAGAAAATTCCTTACTCCTTTAACATTTACCGGAGGTGGAATTTTTTCTATCACTTCATTTTTTGCTTGATCGACCTTTATGCCTTTAGAAGAGATTTTATGGCCAAGAACAATGCCTTCAGTTACCATGAAATGACATTTTCCCCAATTTAAAACTATGTTTGTTTCGACATATCTCTTAAGAACATTATTCAATCGATCAAGGAAACGGTCAAATGATTTACCGAATACAAAAAACATCCATAAACACATCTATATAGGTTTCGATCATGTTAGAAAAAATAGAAAGCATGCACCTTTGGAATGTTGTTGGCTTATTACATAGCCCAAAAGGTATCCTTCGATACGCAAAATCTCCAAATGGGCATGTGAATGCGGTTTTCTTTTGATCAGCGAGATCTACAGCAATTTGGTTTTATCCTGAGTATCAATCTAGAAAATAGTAGTAGGCTTGTCCGGCTAATCTTTCAAGCATTTCATGTGGCTAGATTTAACCTGCGATAATCAATACACATTCTCCATCCCATAACAGTACGGGTTGGGATTAATTCATTATTTTCATTACAAATAACAGTGATGCCCTCTTTTTTTGGAACTACATGCACTTGGCCTTACCCACGAACCATCGGAGATTGGATAAATCATACATGCTTCAAGTAATTTAAGGACTTATTTTCTTACCACTTCTTTCATTGTTGGATTTAATCATCTTTGACGTTGAACAACCGGTTTGAATTCTTCCTCCAACTTGATTTTATGCATACAGTATGTTGGACTAGTCCCCTTCAAATCTGACACTTCCCATCCCAATGCTTCTTTATTTTTTATCAGTACTCATAACAACTTTTCTTCTTCAATTTTTGACAAATTACTACTAATAATTGTGGGGTGTCTATTTTCTTTACTTAGAAAAACATATTTGAAATGCTCAGGGAGTTATTTTAGTTCGGGCTCCATCGATTTCTCCTCACTACTTCCGCCTAATTCTTCAAAAAATTTATAAGCACGATCAAGCTGTGCTGCTTGCAATTATAGTACCAACTCATTTAACTCAACATTAATGCCATCTTCATTTGTTTCCTTGATAGATTGCACTACAACATTTTTTATTGGAGATGATGGATTTTCATCTTTCAAAACATTTTCTATCAATTCGTCAATCAAATCTATTTTTGGTAGGATTGCAAATATTCATGAGCATGTTTCATGGCTTCAAACACATCAATTAAAGCTTTGGTTGTTGCAAGGAAATGTCTTCCTAACAATAATGGTGTTTCGGTATCTTCCGGCATATCCAAAATGAAAAAATCAACGGGAAACAGTAAATCATCAACCTTTACCAATACGTCCTCCAGTACTCCGTAGCGATAAGTGATAGATTGACTGGATAGAGTCAAAGTCAGTTTTGTAGGTTTTGGCTCCCTATAATTTAATTTCTTCATCATGGACGAAGACATCAAATTGATGTTCTCCCCTAAATCACAGAGTGTCTGGCCAATGTTTAATGAAACTATAGAGTAAGGAATAGTGAATCTACCTAGATATGTTAGTTTAGGTGTTCATTTTCATTGAATGATGGCGTTACATTCCTCTACTAACGCTACATTTTCATCACCCTTCAATTTGTGTTTACCGTTCAAAAGATATTTCATGAATTTGGCATAAACGGGCATTTTTTCCAAGGGATCACAAAACGAAATATTTACATGTAAAGTTGTGAGCATTTACATGAAATTTTTAAACTTCCCCACCTCCATTTTTCTCTTCGGTTTCTTCTTATTCAAAGAATAAGGTTGTTTGATGTAATCCGGTGAAAGAGGGTTTAATTCATTGAGGATTTGCTTTTTTATTCTCCTAAAAGGTGAATATCTATTAATGAATTTATCAAGTGTTTCCTCCTTCTCAAGACTCTCACTTGAAACCTCATCTTCTGTTAGTGTGGGATTTGGTTCCTTATCTTTCTCATTGCTCTGTTTCACTATTTTTTTTCTATTTGTTTCCACTGGGAGCTAGGGGAATAATGCAATTTATCAATTCTATTGCGCCACAGTTTCCTGTTTCCTATGCTAATGAAGTGGTTTGTTGGGATATGCTAGACATTTTCTTTTCCAGTCTATTCATTGGATCCTCAAGTTTTTCGTTCAACAAGTTTTGTAACCTGTTAACCTTCAAGAAGTTGTTTTTTGTTACCAACATAAATTGATTCAATATTTCATCCAACGATGAGATCTTTTAATTGTGTATCTGTTTGTGTTGCTCTTTGATTGGAATTCATTATTATAGCTTGCACTTCTCCCATAAGTTGTTCTTTAGCACAATCACCTGTAAAATGTTCTTCCCCATTTAACACATAATACAAATAATACCTCATTTGAAGATTCATGTGTTATACTTGCCACATCCAACTTTTGATTTAGTACTTTCAACTTTGTGAGAAGCTCCTCATATCCTCCTAAAGTCAACTCATTGTGAGATATATTCTTTGTTTTTGCACTGTTAAATCCTCTGGTATTTGCAATGTTGTATTCGTTTAGACTCATCCTCTCTATCATCTCTTTTACCTTTGGTGCGCCCAATGTTCTAATTGTGCCTCCCGCGGATGCATCTAAAAGCATTTGAACTTGAGTTTGGAGTCCTTTTACAAAATTATGCATTTGTTCCATATTGCCCATACTGTGATTAGGGCATCTGCGTAACAATAATTTAAACATGTCCCACGAATCGTAAAGAGATTCAGTCTCTTGTTGTTCGAAGTGTGTAATTTTAGCTTTCCTCTCTGTGAATTGTGCGATAGTGAATAATCTTTCCAAAAATGTGTCTTCCAATTCTCTCCAAGTTCTAATTACTCCATTTGGAAGACATGATAACCAATTCTTCTCTCTTCCCACCAAAGAGAAGTTGAATAATTTCAGTTTAACCAGATCCTCTGTAATATTCTCTGGTTGACACATCGACATTGTCTTATATAACATAGCTAGATGTTCCCATGGGTCACTATTTGTGTTCCCGTCAAATGGCTTATCCCTCATATCTGAAAGCACAAAATATTAGATGTTTAAATTTACGGAAGTTGCTGGATTGAACCCCAAGGAAACATGTGATGTTTCATTAGGCCTACAATAGTCCCCCATAGTTTGTGCTCTTGGTTCTGCCATGGTAAATTTTCAACACCTGTAACGTGCATCTCACCAACAAGAACAAATACCCACAATAGTATTTCTCGAAAATAGAAAGAAATAAAAAGAATTTAATTAAATGCTGTAAAGGTAAAAAAATAACACGTTGCACAAATGTCGCCTTAATGAAATATCAACAGTGCTTGACAACAATGCCAAAAACTTGATGACTTTTCAGCAACTGTACCAATAGTGTAGGAGTAATAAAATATCGAATCCACTGACACTACTTTTTAACAAGAGAAATAGTGTGCAATGCATAGGAAATAGTAAATTGGGGGGGGGGGGTCAATTTTAAAGCAAAAATAAACAAAGAGTTCAAACAAAATTATGGAAGCAGTCAGGTTGTGTATAGAATCCCCTATTTCTCTATTATTGATGTTTGATTCCTTACATAAATAATCTCATCACTATAATCCCACGGTAAATTAACAAAACGGTTATAACCAATCCCTTAAGATATAGCTCACTAATCACTACTCAGAGCTTCCATCCCTAGTCCACTAGCATAAGTAGGATTAGGAGATGTAATAGAGCGTTAATTCATTAGCCATTACTCGGGGTTTCCTATTTCTAGTTAACCAAGCATGACAATTGCCTTAGGTCCAACACATAGACTAATGGTCAGTATTTCATATGTGCCCAAAATCATATTAAAAGAGTATCTGACATAAAAAGCATTATGAACAAGACACAATTGAATAGAATTATAGATTAAAGCATTCATGCAAAGTCAAATCAACATATTGCCCAACATTATTAAAATAGGTTCATCAAACCACAACCTAACCTAGGGGAGTTTAGCTACTCATAATTCAAAATACAATATCAAAAACTATTGAGGAGAATTGCATATCAGATCCCTTGAAGGATTAACCTTCAATGGATCCAAATGCTCTCAAAAACCACTTATGATGCTGTAAAATCGCACTCTTTATGCCAAAATTTGTAACCCTTGAGAATTACAGAAAATCCCCTTTAATAGCCTTCAGAATGTACCAGAATGTATCAGAAAAGCCTAGAAAAAAGAGCCATCGTATGCGATGCATCCTTTATGTCTCTATCACGTGCGCAATGTTGCGCCTGATTATTCCAGTGGATGCACGCTTTTGCTCCCTTTTCACCTGATTTTTAACCAAGTTCAATTTCTTCACATTTAACTATATTTCCTCATTCTTTGGTCTTTCATCTTCAATTTTCCCCTCTTTTACTTGTTTTGATTTATTTCTTCGGTTGAATTCATGCAATGACAAACTATCGTCAATGCTTGTATGCAAACTGATCTTGAACTTCAAATATGCATAAGGTCTTGATATGTATGTGTTTAGGTTGATGTGAATATTAATTGTGTCATGAATTTTGTTTATGGTGAATTGAGTTGCACTTCTGTAGCATTTGAATTGTTTGATGTGAACGTCTTGCTGACATTTGAATGGCAATGTGAGGTAAATTTGTGTGTGTGTTGATATGGACTGTTTGGATTAAATGTGAGCTGATTTGAATACAAGTATGAATGATTGGAACTAACTCTATGTTATTGAATCATGAATGATATGTATCTTGAAAGAATGTAGATGTTTTGGGAGTGTTTAGATTTTGATTGCATTTGAATCATGCAGGTTATTTTGACAGGTATGCTTTGAAACATCATGAGGTCAAGTTCATCAACATACTTGAAGCAAGGAAAAGTCAAAATGGAAGTGGCTTGGAATGGAGCGAGTTCAGGAAAATTGAAGAAGATTAATGAGAATTTGGAAATGTTGTAGGGTAGGTTTAGGAGTCAAAGTAAATGTTAGTCAACTGTTTGACCAAAAGTCAACAGTTGGCCAAAAAGTCAACTATAAAATGTGTAAATTTCAATGTATTTTCTATTTTTTTTGTAAGCTACCCTTTGTATTTAGATATTGAAATTTTGACTTTGTGCGGTGACTTTTCTTCTAAGTAAATGAGAAGTATTTTCCCCCAATTTTGACTATTAATCTTCTTTGGATAATGACATCATGTAGTTCTTCATACGAATCAACCAATGTACACAACATGAGTCTAATGCCAATGAACAAGTTAACATGACTTGGTCAAAAAGTCAACCTTACATGGTTGATTTTGTTGACCAAAAGTCCACTTGCTTGAATGTCTCCAATTCATCTTTCCTCTTGAAAATGTATCAAGATGTACCATAAACCAACTTGAATAAAGAATTCCAAATGATTAGGTCAACAAAAAAAGCGAACCTCCATAGTTGACTTTGTTTGACCAAAAGTCAACTATAGCATGTTCTTCCTCCTTTCACAATAAGCATATACATAGAACCCAAGTAGCTTGTGCCATGAGTAATAATGAGATCCCACTTTGATCATATGAATTAGTGAGAATCCCATCTATGCTAACCAAACCTTGACCTGATGATGTCACATGTATGTAGATGAGTTTGAAGCCATAAACCAGATGGATTGTATAAAAGGATAGGGAAATTTTGGGGTATAATAGCTGCCCCTATTTAATCGTCTCAAACCTAAAGGTATGAATAACAACAACTTTCAGGCGTTTGAGGTAGGAGAGGATTAAATACAAAGACAAAAAAATTGCACTCCGAAGAGAAATGATTGGTAGAATTGTTTATGGATTTTTTGTTTTGCCTCCACTAATGAGCTTTGTCAAGTATTGGTGGTTGAGATATTCTCGCAGGATTCCACAAAGGTAAGAGGATTGATTGCATATTCGCAAAAGACAAGTATCAAGTTGTTATTTTCTTCTTCTTCTGCAAAAAGGAAAATGGATCTTGCAAAAGGCAAGTGAGGCTTTATTGGGGAGTGATAAGATTTTCCGCTACAAAAGGTAGAGGATAATTGCAAAAGGCAAGTAAAGGAGTATGATGTTTCCTCATGCAAAAGGAAAATGATGGTTTCTTAGAGATATGCCAAAAAGATATGTGGAGATGAATGTGATTTCTCATGCAAAAGGCGGTGAGAACTTCTTAACAAAAGGCTGAGAAGGTGATACGGTGGATAAGATTTCTCATACGACATACAATGAGAACTTCTTAAAAAAAGGCTAAGGCAACGAGATGATGGATATGATTTCTCATACAACAGCCGATAAGAACTTATTAGCAAAAGGATGAAAAGGGCGAAATAATGGATATGATTTCTCATACAGCAGACGATGAGAACCTCTTAGCAAAACGCTAAGAAAGCGAGATGATGGATATCATTTATTATGCAATAGACGATGAGCAAAAGTCTAAGAAAGAGAGATAATGGATATGGTTTTTCATACAGCAGATGATGAGAACTTCTTAGAAAAAGATTGAGAATGAGAGATGGTGGATATGATCTCTCATATAATAGGCCATGAGAACTTCTTAGCAAAAAGCTGAGAAGGTGAGACAATGGATATGATTTCTCATACAACAGGTGATGATAACTTCTTAGCAAAATGTTAAGAAGGAGAGACGATGGATATGATTTCTCATACAACAAACAATGAGAACCTCTTAACAAAAGGCTAAGAAGGCGTTAGGATGGATATGGTTTCTCATACAAAAGACACAGGCGAGACGTGGGATGCGATTTCTCATACAACAAACGATGAGAACCACTTAGCAAAAGGATAAGAAGGTGATAAGATGGATATGGTTTTTCATATAACAGACAATGAGAACTTCTTAGAAAAAGGCTAAGAAGGTGAGATAGTGGATATGATCTCTCATACAACAGACAATGAGAAGTTCTTAGCAAAAGCTAAGCTCAAGAACCGATAAGAAGATTTTCCGTTGGATATCTTCAGAAACCCACAAAGAGAGCTTTTCCTTAAGTGGCTCAAATCACGAACCGAATGAAGACTTAATATTATATCCCCCAACCAAAGCTTTTAACGGGTTTAGATTTTAACATAAACAAACACTTCCTAAGAAAGAGATATTCACTCAAGAGGAATAATGATTATTGGTAAGTTTACCCTTTATTGAACAAATTTCCTCAATTAAATATAAGAACCTTTCTCAAAGTGCTATCGCTGAATTTAAGTGAGAGAAAGAGAAAATATTTGAGAGAGAGAGAGAGAGGAGTGTGAGAAATTTCACATTTCTGGATGTGAAAAAGTGAGGGGAGAGGACACTATTTATAAGCCAAAGGTTGGAACAAAAAAGTAAACAATCAATGGGAAAAATTAATTGTCCAATCGATTGAATGACCAAATAATCAATTATATTTATCCATTTTGGAGATATTTGATAGAGATTCGTTACCCTTCATTATGAAACTTTTATAATCGATTATGGGCTCAATTTCTCTTATCCAAACAATTAGCAATATACTCTAGTCGATTGGACAATTCAAAATATATGTCCCAATCATTCCTAAATTTTCTAGTTCATTTGGCTAGGCTCAAAAACAGTTTTAGGTTATTTTCATTGAGAAATAGAGGCTTTAAAAATGATTCTATTGATTATGTGATTTATCCATAATACTTTATAAAACATTTGTTGTATTTTTTACAAAACACTGATCACTTAAGCCTGGTTAGGAGAGCTTTCACACTTCCCCTCTTTCACACTTTGAAGCTTCAAGACTTTGCCAAATATACAAATCATGTAATCACTTTCTTGAGCATATTTGACCACTTGAAACAATTTCTTATCTTTATGATTAGATTTAAGTTGTAATCAAATATTTTGTGTCATAATCAAAACCATGATAGGCATGACTTGCTTAACTTTGATCACTTCTTGATTAAACCTGCAAGCACATAGTTCAATAGAATATGTTGTACATCAGAAAGAAAGGGTGATGATATTTGGAGAACATTCTTTCAAAAATAATTTGAACTTCAATGGCCTAGTCCCCAGGAGTACCACCTATATACACGTTCTTTTCCTATGATATGGACTCTTCTAGATTGGGATCAACAGAAGGTGTTCCTAGATAAGTGTTATAAACCCAAATAAGGTTTTCGGACATAACTTCGTTGATTGACATACCTTAAGCAATATATTTGATTTTTCTTCTCGTCACACATGTTCACAGAAAGATAAGACATGCTTAAGGCCTGTCAATCAACCAAGTTATGCATGAAAAACTTGTATGGGTTTATAACACTTATCTAGGAACACCTTCTATTGATCCCAATCTAGAAGAGTCCATATCATATAAAAAGGCCGTGTATACAGGTGGTACTCCTGGTGACTAGGCCATTGAAGTTCAAATTATTTTTAAAAGAATTTTCTCCAAATATCATCACCCTTTCTTTCTGATGTACAACATATTCTATGGAACTATATGCTTGAAGGTTTAATCAAGAAGTGATCAAAGTTAAGCAAGTCATACCTATCATGGTTTTGATGATGACACAAAATATTTGATTACCACTTAAATCTAATCATAAATATAATAAATTATTTTAAGTGGTCAAAGATGCTCAAGCAAGTGATTACCTGATTGGTGTATTTGGCAAAGTCTTGAAGCTTCAGAGTATGGAAGAAAGGAAGTGTGAAAGCTCGCATGATCGTGTTTGAGTGATTAGTGTTTTGTAAAAATACAACAAACTTTTTGTAAAGTATTATGGATAAATCACACACTCAATAGAATCATTATTAAAGCCTTTATTTCTCAATGAAAATAACCTTAAAATTTTTTGGAGCCTAGCCAGATGAACTGGAAAATTTCTGAATGATTGGGACATGTATTTTGAACTGCCAATCGATTGGAGTATATAGCCAATTGTTTGGAAAAAATAAAATTGAGCCCATAATCAATTATGACAGTTTCATAATAAAGGGTAACGATTCTATATCAAATATTTCCAAAATGGACAAATATAATTGATTATTTGGTCATCCAATCGATTGGACAATTAATTTTCCCATGGATTGTTTTCTTTTTTTGTACCAACCTTTGGTATATAAATAGTGGCCTCTCCCCTCACTTTTTCACATCTAGAAATGTGAAATTTCTCACACTTCACTCTCTCTCTCTCTCTCTCACAAATATTTTTTCTTTCTCTCACTTAAATTTAACGATATCAGTTTGAGAAACGTTCTTATGTTTAATTGAGGAAATTTGTTCTAAAAAAGGTAAATTTGTAAATTCACCAATAATTATTAATTACTCTTGAGTGAATATCTTTTTCTTAGGAAGTGTTTGTTTTCATTCAAAGCTAAACCCTTTAAAATCTTTGATTGGGGAATCTAATATTAAGTCTTCATTCGGTTCGTGAGTTAAGCCACTTAAGGAAAATCTCTCTTTATGGGTTTTTGAAGATAACTAGTGGAAAATATTCTTAAAGATTCTTGAGCTTAGATTTTGCTAAGAAGTTCTCATTGCCTGTTGTATGAGAGATCATATCCACTATCCCGCCTTATCATCATTTTACTAAGAAGTTCTCATCATCTGTTGTATGAGAAACCATATCCATCATATCACCTTCTTAGCCTTTTTTTAAGAGGTTCTCATCGTTTGTTATATGAGAAATCATATCCATTGTCTCGCCTTCTCAGCTTTTTACTAAGAAGTTCGCATCTCCTATTATATTAGAAATCATATCCATCGTCTCACCATCTCATCCTTTTGCTAAGAAGTTCTCATCGTCTGTTGTTTGAGAAATCATATCCATCGTCTCGCCGTCTTAGCCTTTTGCTAAGAAGTTCTCATCTCCTGTTGTATGAGAAATATTATCCATAATCTCACATTCTCAGCCTTTTGCTAAGAAGTTCTCATCGCCTTTTACATGGGAAACACATTCATCTCCACATATTCTTTTGGCATGTCGCTAAGAAACCCTCATTTGCCTTTTGCTTGAGAAAACGTCATACTCATTTACTTTCCTTTTGCAATTATCCTCTACCTTTTGCAGAAGAAGAAAAAAAGAACTCGATACTTGTCTTTTACGAATACGCAATCAATTCTCTTACCTTTGTGGAATCCTGCGAGAATAACTCAACCACCAATGAGAACCTCCCTAATAACGGTCGAAAGTGAGAGATATTTAGGGTCAGAATAATATGTCTTTGAACATGAGACATTTGTTAGGATTTTGTTATATGACTCTTGGGTTTTAGTCCTTAGAAAATTATCTTGGGAACACCTGTCTCAAAGGTCAGATGTTTCCATATCTCGATTCTCATTGATCTGGTGGTCATACTTCCTTTATGAAGTAATTGAACATTTCCTTTTGTGGGTTGTATCCCTAGTTGGACTTTCATATATTGAGCGCCAACCCGATCTAATACAATAGCCTCCAAGCTTGGACTAGAGTTATTGGGGTGTTACTTTTTAGTTCAACATGTTATTCTGCACGTGTGTCAGACTTCACGCTATTGGGATAATTTACTTTGGAGTCCACCTTATCCTTTATCGACTTTTTTCAATTTCTTTAATTTTTCTCTGTTAGAATGTTTTAAAAATCTAATAATATTTGTCGTCTTTCCTTCTTCCATGTATAACATAATACTCATAGGGTGATGACCTAACAACAGACGTACCTGTAGCGGGGTATTCGTTACCATTAGAGATATTGACTAAATCCAAGGTAAACCATACAAGTCGAGTCGCCACCGCACTTCTATTTATCCAAAGGAATGGTTAGAAAGCGAACAAAAACCTAAAAGTTTTATCAAATCAAAAACTAGTAAAATAGAAATCAGAGGTCTGGGTAAGGGGGTTGGTTATGCAATGGGAAGGTGTTAGGCACCCAAAACATCCTAGGTACTCCTAGGGGGCCCTTTTCATACTTGTTGTAAGGTTGTTGTTTTTGTGAAAAATTTGTTTGTGCAAACATGATTGAAGAGATGAGAAGAGAATATACAAGTTATTTACATTTTGTGTTTGGATGGATAAACCCATTGCCTACGTACCATCTTTAAAAGATTAGGATCAAAACCTCGTAGTTCGGGGTAAAAATCTCAAAAGGAGTTGGTGAATTGATTGGTCCAAAAGCCTTAAGATCTTTTGTTATCCAAGGGAGAAAACTCAACCTAAAACCACAAATCCACCATGTGAGGATAGCTTCAACATGCTAGTGAGGGGTTAACCCTATAATAAGCATGGAAGACTCATTGTCCATCACTAAGGATATAGGTGAGTATTACATCTACCTCAAGGATAACTCAAACCTAATAGCTAAAGGTTCTGAAAAGTTTTGATTAAGAAAGTGGCCATTGAAACCACAAAAAACATTTTAATGGGTTATATTTACCAATGAAAAGTATTTACAAAATATGGTCAAAGTTGACTTAAAAGTTCAATTCAAAATACGTGTTATGAAAAGAAAGTTTGAAAATCAAAAGCATAAGGCTTAAGTTTCTAATGTTTGAAAATAAATGTTAAATGTTTGCACAAAAGTTTTGGCTTGGGTTAGAGTGGAGATAAGAAGAAGAAAGGCTAAAGTCCTAAGCATACAAAGAGGTGAGGGATAAAGAATAAGACCACAATGGAGTTCCTCTCTTGAGATTATATGGATGATCCAAGTAGCTCCCATCCTTTGGAATAAGCAATCACATAAGCATAAACTCAAGCAATCATCAAGCAAATGAACTCTTGGAAGGTTCTTCAAGGCATCTTGTAACTCTTTCTCTTAGAAGCTCATGGCAATGGTTCCTCAAATTTGAATCAAGGTGGAATCCCTAGCACAAGAACACACACATCAAAGAGTTTTATGAAGCAAATCAAGAATGGACAAGAGTGAGTTTAGAGGTTTGGTCCTTCATGATCATCTTCAACATTAAGGTCCTTTTACTCCAATTTTTGCATAGGGAATGTCCTAGAAACTAAGTCCATTTGTCCATTTCTTTGCATTTGGTCCACAACAATCAAAACAAAACACAAGCACAATAGTATATACACAATTATGTGCTCAAGTGAGCAAAATGCAAATTGCATTAACATAAACATGTGCTCAAGTGAGCAAAGGAAAAATCAAATGGATAATATGTGCAAGAATAGTAAATTGCATAAAAAGTAAAGAGCAAAAAGTAAATGTTAATGGTTAGTAGTTAGTGTTAGTAATTAGTGTGCCATAAGGCAAATTTAGCGCTATGTTAAGCAATCGTAATTGGACTTATGTAGAAGTCACAACTATCTGAGGCCGGTCAATAATAATGTAGGCAACAACACAAGTTAGAAGTCTTGATTAGTGAACCAAGTTCCAACAACTTGCCATGCCAAAAAGAAGAAGAGAATTGATCTTGTATTGGTTTAAGTCTTTTGCATGATTTAGGAAACAACCTATCCTTAATGCAAAGCCATTCACTTGATCAATTGATCAAGATGAATTAGATTTGAATCAAGGAAGATTAAGTCTCCCTAATCAATGCTAACTTATCAACCTTCAACTCATTGATCAAAAAGAAAAAGAAGAAGAAGAAAGAGATGAATAATGGAAGAGGAAATGGAAAGAATAAAGTGCATAAGGTGAAATAAAATGTACCAATCCATGTGTGTTGACCAAATGACATTGGAAGTCAAAGTCAAACAATGAGAAACCAGAAATGGGATGAAGATTGGAGGTCAAACAATAAACAAAATATTTTTGGCATTTTTAATATTAAAATAAACTTGAATTAAAAATAAAAGAAATGTCAAACTTCAAAATCACTTCAAATCAACCTTGAAAGGTCCAAGTGATTTATCCCAAGCTCAACAAGGTCAAACAAAGTTTGACAAAAAATTTCAGCATTTTCTAAAGTCAGAAACTATTTTTAATCAATTAAAAATGAATAAAAATAACCTAATTGAACTAAAATCTCAAATAAATCTCAAATCAATTAAAAAATTGATGAGCATATTTTTCATAGATCCATCATCATTCAAATAGGTTAGGAAAATATTTTTGTATTTTTTGAATATCAAAAACTATTTAAAATGAATTAAAATAACCAGAAAAGAGAAAATTCATAAAAAATATCAAATGACAAAATAAAAAATATTAAAAATCAAAATTAGAAACTAGAAATTATTTGGAGAAGAATGCAATTGGTGCCATATTTTTTGGATTTAAAATGAGAGAGATATGATTTTTTGAAGCTTAATGAAATAAAAGAAATAAAATGGAAATTGCAAAAATCAGAAAAAACTACAAGTGTCTGATCAAGTCTCATTAATTGACGTGGCTGATCAGACGGATGTGAGACGCGCGCGCATGGAAGGCATGAGTCAACTGAGAAACATCCAACATTATTAAAAATCATAAGATCCAAAGGACACGATTCAATCTGGAAACATGATCAAACGGTCTGGATTTAAACTGGTGAACGGACGGTGGTGTACACCACCGTCTTCTCCGGCGAGCACATGAACTCCGGCCAGAGTTGCAGGTTCATAAACCTCAACCAAAATCCACGATCCATACATCAAAATGAAGCTGGGGTGATGTACATCACCCCTGTAACCTTGAATCACACTCAAAATTCCTATAGAGTAAGAAATCTGAGCTGGAAGATTCAGGTAGAAAAAATGCAGTTCAACAAAACACGAAATTGAAGCTACCACTAGCTTGCCTCTTAAGTGAGGACTTCAGAAAACACATTGGCCAGGAAAACAGATCAAAGAGTAATGAGTTTCGAAGAGAAAACCAGTTGATGATCACCTTTGAATTCTGGAGATTTGAGCTTGCTTCCTTGCTTCCTTTGGCCAAACAGAAGATCAATGGAGTATGAGAGAGAGGTCTAGGAACTTTAGATCTAGAAATTCAACCAGATTTAGTTGAATTTCAGATTTGAAAAATTGAAATGAAAATGAAATAGTTCCTTTAGGTGTGGCTCGGTTTTGATTTTTGCAGCACTTCAGGTTGATTCATGGATGAAATTTGAATGGAGTGAGGCTTCTATTTATAGATGGAGAGGCAAGGCAAGTGTGATCAATCTGTGTGCATAGCAAATGGATACTCCTTGCATGGGCTTGCATGATCATTCAAAAGGCCCAAATTCAATGCCAAATGCAATCTGAAGCATAATTGAGCTGAAATGGTCGTGGATTTGGCAATGTACAAGCTTGTATAATGAGTTTCAACATGTTATGCATAATTATGCCTAAAACTTCTCCTCTTCGAAAATGCCATTTTCCAAATCCAAACATGAGCATGTGAGTAATGGTTGGAAAGGTCTTGATGTAAGGAACAAATGTTGTGTTGGAAAAAAATCCATTTGAAGTGTGGAAATTAGTGAATTTTGAGTTTGAAGTGTAAGGTGCAAAACATGCAAAGGCAAGGTTTCCAAATTTGGCCAATGTTCAAGCCCCTCTGTTTTAATGATGCAAGTCTCAAATGAAAAAACCTCCAATATAAAAGTTGTAGATCTCTTCAATAAAATAAAAATGGACTTAAATTTTGCATCATTTGGATTTTTTATGAAAGAGTTATGGGCACTTGAAGTTGGACTTTTTTGACTTTCAATGCATTTGGTCCAAAGTGACCTATAATGTTTTGCATTATCACATGTATTTACTTTGAGATTTTGAAATTTTGTTCAACATAACATTTTAAGTAGACATCTTAAGATTTCCAATGCATTTGATCCCACCTCAAAATCATAAAAAATTAATGAGTTATGTTCTTGGGAAGTTGACCCAAAATTAGGGTTTCAGTCAAAATGACCTATAATGTCTTGGAATGGGAGATGACCTTCCAATATTCAAATCAATTTTGGATGAACATGAAAGTTGTTCATATTGTCCTTAAGAACATTTTTTCTTTTGGGATCATATCCATTTGACCAACACATAAAAATTTAGGTTTCAGTGCATTTCAAAATAGTCAGATGGATTGACTGATCAACTTCTCAAGTCCATGACTCATATCTTGATGAATTGATGATTGAGGACACTCAAATAAGTTAAAATATGCATAAAATGATGAATTAAAGAACTTCCCTTGATTGTATTTGATCATGGGTTGAGGTAGCTTCAAGAGCAAGGCATTATGGATGATCAGATGAACTAGGGTTTCCTTGGGAAACAAGCCTCAAACCCTTTGACTTGCTTTGATCAAAATGATGAATTGAGATGCTAGGGGGGCATATTTGATGGATGAGAGCTTTGGGAACCATTACCATGCTTGTTTTCCTCTTCTCTTGGCCATATCTCTGCACCAATGATCTCCTAGAGGCTTTTGACCTTGTGATTGCTCAAGCTATAAACAAAAGATGTTAGTGACATATTTTTGTGCGTTAATAAAAAAATGAGAAAAGCAATGATATACAATTCAAGCATGCTTGGTGATCTCAAACCACTCACAAGAAGAGATCCCACCCAAAGGTAAGGAGCCAAGATCCTTATGATCCTTGAGGCAATGCAAATGCAATGTTGTGATGCCATGAGGGATCTTAGGGTCAAAATTGGGGTCTTACAGTACCATGACTACCATCTCAAAACCATTACCTTCATTATGACTTAATGGCGCAATCATGATGATATGGAGTCTAGTTCATGGCTTGAAGCGGTGAAGGTAAGTTCTAATTTCATAAATAATACTTTAGCAACCAGGGACAGAGTAAAAAAATAAAGAATGTGGGGGCAGAGTATATATATATATATATATATATATATATATATATATATATATATATATATATATATATATATATATATATATATATATATATATATATATATATATATATATATATATATATATATATATATATATATATATATATATATATATATATATATGAAATGTTAAATTTAAAGTATTATATCATGTAGAATTTTTTTTAACTAGTTTAGATTTTAGATATTTATTGATATATACTTTTAGAACCATCTTCAAAGGAAATTTTTGGCTTCCAAGTTGAGGATCCATAATTATTAGTAAAAGAGAGAAGTCGAGGGTCTATCACTTTTTTTTTAAAGAGGACATTAACCCAAAGCTTATAAGAGTCTTGAAGAATATCCCAAACTAGCTCTCTAAGAAGATAAATATTATTATCCATGGCCATATTGATCCCAAGACCTCCCCTAGCTTTTGGTCTTGCAATTTTTTTTCAACCCACAAGATTGATGTCACTATTATTAGAACCTTTCCAAATGAAGTTTCTAGATTTTTAACCAACGAGGTTGCATATGTTTTGAGGCAGCCAAGTAACATGCATATAATAAGAAGGAATAGAAGAAAGTACATAATTTCTAGAGCTAACGTTCTTGGTTTGTTGAGAAATGTATTTCCAGAAAGCCAATCTCGTTAGCATTTTTTCAAGGATGAAATTGAAATCACTTTTCTTTGCTCTTCGTTTAAGAATGGGAAAGCCTAGCTATTGATCTAATGTTGTGGTGTTGCAAATACTAAATATACTACTAATACTACTATAAAATATATCTTTGATAATACATTATTATTATGATTATTCTGTCAATCATAGTTATATCTCATTTTTACATGTCTGATTTTTTTTATTTTATTAAAAGATTTTTCATCACAGTTCATAATAACAACGGTAGTGATAGATTAAGGATTACAAACTTCAAATTTCAGTATCAATATTTTTCAATATTTTTCTATAAAAAAAGTGTGTGTCTCTTAACTTATATTGTTAAATAAAAATTAAAAAAAAGTTAACTATGACTTTTTCACCAATTGTGGTTATATGCACCATATTTCACTATGATTGGTATTTGCAACTGTGGTGAAATTATGTTGTGCAAAATTAAAATATAGAAGGTTCTTTGTTTCCTTCATAAGATATGCCCCTGCGAACCAGACGACAACGATAGCAAAATCTTCATATTCACCATCTTCATTCATTTCTTGGAACACAAATCATTTCTTGATCTCTTCCTTCTGTTCGAAGTACAGTACAATTTTCATTGTTCATTGTTCATTTCTAAGTCTCTCTCTCTCTCTCTCTCTCTCTCTCTCTCTCTCTCTCTCTCTCTCTCTCTCTCTCTCTCTCTCGCGCGCGCGCGCGCGCGCGTGCGCACACACACACACACACACACAATGGTGGGGTTTTCCTTTATGTGTGTGGATTCTCGTTTTATTGCAATTGGATTTGAATACAAGAGTTGGAATTTTTTGTTTCTTTTCATTTTTACTATGTTTTTTCCCATATGTTGTGATGTTTTTGTTGTTATAAGGCTATGTGATGTGTCATGTTCATGTTGCCCACTTTGTGAGTAAAGTAAATTTTAGATGCTCACATTTTATAAAAATAAACTCTATTGCAAATGAAGAAAGAGAAGTGTAGTTGCAAATGAAATTGTTGGGTTGTTGATTGATGTCATGAATTGTATTCGTGGTTACGAATATGATTTAGGTTTTTGTGTTGTTAAATGTTTTATTGGCGTGATGAATATTCATATGCATATAGTCATTTTAGTATGTTATGTGTGTAGCATTAGTGTGTCATTCACATTAGTCTTTTGATATAAATTTCAGAATTTATTATGGATCGTAGTTGGATGAAAGTTGATGGATTAGGTCCGTGATATGAGAAATTAGTTATTGAATTCCTTAAATTCGAAAAACAAAATCTTCTAGGAAATAATGGTTTCTTTTATTGTCCTTTTGTTAATTGCGGCAATATCAAAAAAGGTTCAAAGGAAGAAATATTACATCACCTATGTTGTGATGGAATATTTCAAAATTATACATTACGAACGTGGCATGGAGAAGTGGATAAAAATATAAATGCGACATCATAAATGCATGAAGTTGATGAATATATGGGTGATCAACTAGAAGATATGATCCATGATATTGGAGAATCGTCTTTTATGAAAGCCCATATTTATAATAATTTATATAGTGATAAGGATGCATCTTTATATAAGGGATGCACAATTTTTACATGATTGTTTGCATTGTTAAAATTGTTTAATCGGAAGGAAAAAATGGGTGGCTGGACAAAAGTTTTACGAAATTGCTTAATTTGTTAAAACAAATGCTACCAGAAGATAACAATTTGTTAGATCGTTGTTATGAAGCCATTAAGATATTGTGTCCAATGAATTTGGAGTATATCAAAATACATGAATACCCTGATGATTGCATATTATACAGGAATGAGTATGAAAATTTGGATCAATGTACGAAATATGGTGAGTCACACTACAAGGTGACGAATGACAATGGTGATGAAAATGACAATGTTAGCAAGAAGCGTCCTCTTGCTAAAGTGTTATGGTACTTGCCAATAATTTCAAGGTTCAAGAGAGTTTTTCCTAATGTGAATGACGCAAAGAATTTTAGATGGCATGTAAATGAAAGAAAATATGATGGAAACATTCTCCATGTAGATGATTCTTTGCAATGGAACAAAACTTATTCGTTGTTTCTGGATTTTGGCCTTGAGCCAAGAAACCTTAGGGTTTGACTTCTTCGTTATTTGTCAGGGAGAGCCTAAAATGATTGGTTTGAGTGTATTTTTTAGGTATTTTGTCAGGTGATTCTTGCTCTTCACTTTCATTATTTCTTCATGTCCTTTATATAGGCCCCTCCCTTGCCTCCAACAATCATGAAGAGTCATTTCCTTTCGGAATTCAAAGGCTAGAAAATCGCCGCCGCTTTGCCTATTCTGTTTCACTTCTTAATGACCGGTAACATCCATTTCATTATGGTTTCATTATGACCTTTCACCTTCCAAAACTGTTTCCAGACGGTGGGCCTCCGATCATTATCCCGACTTATCTAGGATCAATACCCCAATGTATGAGACTCACCATCTCGACCCCTCGGGACCCTCAACCCAACAAGATAATGACTTCTTAGGCCAGACAATATCTCGGATCCCCTAAGAAAATCAGTGTTCTAACTTTGACTAATACTCGGCCTTCACCCGAACCATTCCTACTTCATCACCGAATTCTTCCGATTTTACATATCGATCGGTCAACATAAATTTATGGGATGTACATAAGCCCCACAAGTATGATATCTGAAAGAGAGAAATGTCATGACAAAAAGAATTCGAGAACATTTTATGTCCATCTTAAGGTCGAGATACAACTCGAACCTAACATATTGTGTAGTGGTAAATTCATGACCATCAAGCTATGAATAAGCTAGACTTCAATAAAAACAGAGTCGCCACCGTGCTTTTATTGTTTCCAAAGGAAAAGGGAAAAGTACGAACAAAACCCAAAGATAAGAAGTTTTCAAATCAAAACTAATAAAATTCCAGAGATTACAGGTAAGGGGGTTGGTTACACAAAGGGAAAGTGTTAGCACCCAAAGTGTCCTAGGTACTCCTAGGGAGCCATTTCTTGTGTGCATATGTATTTTTGTATAAAAAAGATGTTTGAAATAAATAGAGTGGAGAGATGAGAAAAGAATTCATTAATTATATTTTTGTGTTTGACAAGACCTTCGAACTTGTGCCTACGTACCAACATAAAATGAGGGATCAAAACCTTGTAGTTCGTGGTATAAATTTCAAATTTAACAAAGGCACAAAAAGGCCTAAAAAGGTTTAGATGAGTGTTATTTCTTTTTATCTTTTAAAATTTTAAGTCAAGTATAGTTAAGTTCATTTACAAGTTTTATTAAGAAAAGAGTTTACAAATTCAATGGCATAAGGCCAAAGTTTCTAATTTGCAAAGAGTCTAAGTTTAGAAATCACAAACAAAGAAGATTTTAAAAGGAGGGAGAGATTTTTTGAAATTAAAGAAGTGGGAAGAGATGAAGAGACTAATCCTAAGTAAAAATTAAAAGCTAAGATTTGAAAAGATCTGACCAATGGGCTGCAATCCAATAGACAAGAATGTCATATAGAAACCCAAATTTCCCTTGGACTTTAGAAACATGCAATATCAATACACAAATAGCAAGGTGAAGAGCAAGGCATAAAATAAAGATATCCACATCCAAGCTTAGCCACTCCATGATCTTCTTCATGATTCCCCATGTACCAGATGACTTCAAAGGGAGCATTAAACACATGTTCAAAATAACAACTTCAATATGATCATGTTGCAGATGAACTCAAATGGATTTTCAATAATTGTATCAGATGAAAGTTCACTTCACAAGCATTTGGTTTCATGAAAGTTGGCATTGGCCAAGTCTTTTGCATAGGGAGGCTTGCCTAATTCTAAGTCCAATGTCTCAGATCAAATCCAACAGTCCACACAAAATGTTTTTTTAGGGTTTTTGTTCTTATTATGTACATTAAGGTCAAAAGACCACAAACACAAACAAGTATATACAAACACAATATAATCACAAGATAAGGCTCAAATGAGCAAAGTGAAAATGACATTAAGTAAACATATTGAATGGTATGAATAATGGCAAATGAATAAAGACTTAAAATTAAAGTGCATAAAAATAAATGGCTTGAAATTAAATGTTAATTGTTAGTTGATTAGAAGTTAGTATTGCTTTTGCTTTTGTTTTGTTTTGTTTAAGTCATTCTTTGGAGAACACTCAACCCACTTATCACAAGCATGGATCCTTGAACCAAGACATCTTCCAAAGGAAGGAAAAAAGGCCAAGTTTCCACACAATACCATGAAAGAGGGGAGACTTACAATCTCACTTACAAGAATGCTATGCCTTTTGTGTCAATAATTTAGCGCTATGTTAAGCAATCATAATTGGACTTATGTAGAAGTCACAACTATTTGAGGCAGGACAATAGAGATTTTGGTGTTAATGAATGTTAGAGACATATATAATGGACTATGCTCATAAAACATAACACACACAAAAAGAATATGCAAAAAGGTGGACCTAATCTCATCCATACTCATATTGATTTCGCAATCAACTAGTCTTAGGATATAGAGATATCATAGGCCCATGACATGAATGAATAAAGAAAGGGAATAAGATGAAGATGGAGGGGGAAATGGAATCAACACAAATTTGTCAAAGGATGACTTTTACCAAATTAAGATCATTCATTCATTTTGGGAGATGAAACGTACATTTCATCAATCCCCTAAATCCAATGATCTTAACTTAACAAATTCAAATCAACATTGACTAAGGCCCAACAACACAAGTTAAACTCAACAAGTCAAAATTAGAAGCTCAACACAATTTATTTTGCATTTAAATAATTAAAATCAACTAAAATATGCATTAAATTAAATTATGGTTTATCAAATTCCTAAAACCTCATCAAAACATCAAATAAATGGCCATGAGATTTATCATAGGTCAAACAAGGTCAAAGGACCTTGGAGAAAAAATTTCATCATTTTTGGAAACTTAAGACTATTTTTAAACAATTTAAAATGTTCACAAAATCAATTAAATCATAAAAATTATTAATAATGATACAAAAAATAATTTTAATTCAAGAAATGAAAGATGAATTTATTAAATTTTTTTTGGTGAAACTCTCATAATTTTTGGATCAATATTAAAATTAATATGAACTAATGAAAATAAAACAAATACAATGAAAATCAAATAATCATAAAAAACATGGATCACTTGATCTCCCTCATTAATTGAGGTGGCAGATCAAGTGGTCACAAGCGCGCAATCCACGATGGACTCTAGTCAGCGCGTCACAAACTTGGTAATTCAAACCAACGCTTATGATTAAATCATTTCAAATGGATCATGTGGCTCTGAACACGCCAACTCACCACCGGAGCTACAACTTCGGTCTCATTCTCAGGAGAGCCTCACCGGACTGGTTCAGTCATAACCATCACCAAAATTAAAAAGAAGGACATGATTTTAAAGTAAAAATGGCACTGAGCTCGAATCTGGCCTCAATTCATCCTAACTCCAAGTATATTAAGAGATACAAGGAGTTGAAATTTGAGGTGCACGATCTGAGTTGCTTCTATTTGACCTCAAAGCAACTCAATCTTGTTACCTACATTGGTAGGACTTCAGACAACCTAGGATCCAAGAGAACTATGGAGAATTGAGTGACAATCGAAGAGATGAAATTTTCTGAAAAATACCTTCAATGCAGGTCTAGATTCAATTGTTCTTGCTTTGGCGTGTGCTTGATCTTGCTCAGAATGCTTGCAGAAGTAAATTAGAATGATCAAAAGGTCTTAGATCCTTGGAGATTTGAATCTCAAAACAGTGAGATTCAAACTCAATTTCCAATGGAAATTCTCAGGTTTATCCTCTCAAATGGAAGAGTTTGGTGTTTGGGATCAAAGTTGGTGCGAAGGGGTCCTCCTTTATGATGCATAGGGTCTCTATTTATAGCTAATTCAAATGATATTTTCACCCTTGAAGTGAACTTCCAAATTTGGCAATGAGTGATGCATGGGTGCATGGGCATGTACATGCCCATGAAATCATTCCATTTGGTCCATAATTGAGTGTACATAAGTCTGAGATCATGTTAGAATGCTAGGCAAATGTGCAAGGAAGTTTGAAGTTCAATATTGCCAAATGATGATGCAATGTTAAAGCCATGCGCAACCTATTCAAATCTTGTCCAAAATGGATGAAATTGGACTTTTTGGAAAGGTTAGATTAAGAGGAACAAATTTCATGTTGAACACTTTTCCATTTTAAGCTTGTATCATGATGAACTTTGAGGTGGAAATTTGGAAAATTAAACATATCAAAAAAAGTTCTAAGTGTCAAGCCATATGTTTACTTATTCCACCTTGGCTAACTTTTCATGTGAGGTTCAATTGAGAAAAGTTCCTTCATCAAAGTTGTATCTCTCTCAAAGTATTTCAAAATGGTCACAAATTTGACCTCATTTGGATTTAATATGAAGTAGTTATGCATTTTTTGAGTTGAGGAAAATCACTTGTTCAATGGTATTGGTCCAAAATGACCTAAAATGTATCCTCATATCACATGCTCATAAAAGTTGAATTAGTTCTTACTCCAAACATCAAAGTTGAATTAGACATCTTGAATTTGATTGTGAAACTTGGAAATATTTCATATCATAATAAATGAGCAAGTTGTGGTCTTGGGAAGTTGTCCTCCAAATTAGGGTTTAGACAAAATGACCTATAATCATTCACCATAAAAAATGACTTTCCAAGAAAAACTAGCTCTTAACCTCAACATGAAAGTTGTTTGGAATGTCATTTATAGTAACTTTTCTCTTGGATTCATTTTCATATGACAAAAATTGTAGAAGATAGGGTCTAGGGAACCCCAATTTTGATTAGTAGAATTCCTCTGGTCAACCACCATGAACCAACTTGCTATCTTGCAATTCTCTTGACTTTTGGGACTCCTGGGAGATCATATATGCATAAGATGATGGAATTTGAAGTATCCCTTGAAATATTTAATCAATTGTTGAAGAAGCTTGTTGAATAAGTTACACAAGATACCCAGATGAACTAGGGTTTCCAAGGCAAACCAATTCCAAACTCTTGATGAATTCTTGATCAAAATAACATGTGGAGATCATGGGGATCCATATATGATACCTAGAGACATTTGTATGCCATTCTTGATTGAGCTCTTAGCAATGAGGGTCTTAAACCCTAGATATGAAATTGATAGATCAAAGGTGAGCATGTGCCCTACCTACAAAAAAGTTAGATATATACAAAGGCATATTTTGGTATTTTGGTTAGTAAAATGATAAAATACAAAGTATGATACAATCAAATGGTGCTTGGTGATATCTCCCAATGCAAACCCAATGAGTGAGGGGTAAGGAGGATACCAAGATGTGATCCCAATGCTAATGCATATGATGAGATAGCATGAGGGATCTTAGGGTCAAAATTGGGGTCTTATAGTTGCCCCTATTTAAGGACATTCTAACTGAGGAGATGAAGGTTAAAATCTTTGTATCGACTCAGTAGAATGGGCTTAAATAACAACATATAGAAACAAATTTTGGTCCCTAAGAGACCTCATGATGCATATGATATGAATGTTAAAAAGAATATTTATGGGGAAATGTTGCCACAAAGGAAAAGAATACGAAGAGACTGAAAGTCCGCAGGAGCATAATGCACTCCATAAGGAAAACTCACTGGGGAGACAGAGACTCTGAGGGACAAAAGGGTTATGCGTAGGCCAGACTACGACCTCAAACTGCAAGGGAGACGCGAGGGTTTCCATTATGATAAATTAATGGAAAGACTCAGCCAGGGGACAAAAAGGAACATCTACAAGGGAAACGGGTACATCAGAACAAAGCTGAAATACTCGGACCAAGCAAGGAACAACGATTTCACTAAGGAAATACGCACTCAAACTCAACTGGGGAAGAAAATATCTTCAACACAGGAGGAGCAGAAATATATCATTTGGTACCGGTTACTGAGTACAGGGATAACAAAATCTGACAGAGAGGACATCCATTACCAGTTAGGGTAAACATATCAAGGATGACTCGCAAGGATTTCCAGGAGGCGTATTCATTACCGGTTACTAGGTAAGAATAGACTTGTTGGAGGAAAAAGTAGGATTTACAACTAGCAGTTACTGGGCAGAAGACCAAAGGGAGAGAATATCTGTCACTGATTAAAGTGAACATATCAAGGATAGACTCAAAGGAAAGAAAGTCCGTTATCGGTTAAGATGAACATATCAAGGATATCCATCATCGGTTACAACTACCAGTTACTTGCCTGGGGATGTTAACGAGGATACCCGTCATCGGTTAGGATGAACATATCAAGGATAAATCGCCAGAACAAAGTAGGATTTATATCTATCAAATTCTGGATAGAATACCAAAAAGAGAATATCCGTCACCGGTTAGGATGAACATATCAAGGATAGACTCTGAGAGGAAGAATATGAATTATATATATTAGTTACTGGATAGAAAACCACAAAAGAATATACGTCACTAGTTAGAGTGAACATATCAAGGATAACCTCTGCATAGGGGAGAAAAATAGGATTTACAACTACCGGTTACTGGGCAGAAAACCACGAAGAGAAGGAAACCTGTCATTGGTTAGGATGAACATATCAAGGATTGACTCTCTGGGGAATGAAATAGGGATTAAAACTACCTTTTTACTGGGTAGAATACTACAAGGAGAATATCCGTCATCGGTCAGGATGAACATATCAAGAATAAACACACAGCAGGGGAAGAAAATATCTGTCATCGGTTAGGATGAACATATTAAGGATACACTTTATGGGAAACGTGAAAACGGATCTGCTGGGGAGAAAAAGGGGTTACTTTTGCCGGGTATTGGGCAAGAAGTAACAAACTGCAAACTAAGAAGAATATTACCATTTACCGGGTAATAGACTCTTAGAGAACCAAGGACATCTATCTAGGTAAGATCTTGAAAGAAGCAGTTAATCAAGACTCAACCCAATGAGGATATAACTCAAGGGGAGTGGTCCAATCCAGATAATCAACTAGGGAGGAAACTGAAATAATAATCATCCATGAGGAAATAACTCAGTGGGGAATAAGAGAAAGGTTAAAGTCTTTCTTCTTAGGGGATGATACTCTACAATTGAAGGAGGACAACCACGCTAAACATTGTAGCGGGGTATTCGTTACCTTTAGATTTATTGACTAAATCAAAAGTAAATCATACAATTCGAGTCGCCACCACACTTCTATTTATCCAAAGGAAAGGTTAGAAAGCGAACAAAAACCGAGAAGTTTTATCAAATCAAAAACTAATAAAAATGTCAGAGATCTGAGTAAGGGGGTTGGTTATGCAATGGGAAGGTTTTAAGCACCCAAAACATCCTTAGTACTCTAAGGGAGCCCTTTTTACAAATGTTGTAAGGTAGGTTGGTATTTGTGAAAATATTTGTGCAAACATGATTGGGGAGATGAGAAGAGAATATACAAGTTATTTACAATTTTGTGTTTGAATGGATAAACCCATTGCCTACGTACCATCTTAAAAAAAATAATAGGATCAAAACCTCGTAGTTCGGGGTAAAAATCTCAAAAGAAGTTGGTGAATTGATTGGTCAAAATCCTTAAGGTTCTTTGTTATCAAAGGGAGAAAACTTAACCTATAACCACAAATCCACCATGTGAGGAGAGCTTCAACATGCTAGTGAGGGGTTAACCCTATAATAAGCATGGAAGACTTATAGTCCATCACTAAGGATATAGGTGAGTATTATATCAACCTCTAGGATAACTCAAACTTAATAGCTAATGTTTATGAAAAGCTTTGGCAAAAGTGGTCATTGGAACTACAAAAACAATTGAAAATGAGTTGTATTTACAAATGAAAAGTATTCATAAAATAAGGTCAAAGTTGACTTAAGATTTAATTCAAAATAAATGTTATGAAAAGAGTTTGAAAAAAAATCAAAGGCATAATGCCTAGGTCTCTAATTTTTGAAAACAATGTTAATGTTTGCACAAAAGTTTGGCTTGGGTTAGAGTGGAGAGAAGAAGAGAATGACTAGGTCCTAAACAGGAAAAAGATGAGGGAAGAGAAGTAAAACCACTTGGAGTTCCCTTCTTGAGATCATAAAGATTATCCAATTTGCTCCATTCCTTTGGACTTAGCAAGCAATAAGCAAACAACTCAAGCAATCAAGCAAACAATCCATCAAGCTCCTAGGAATCTTCTAATTGGCTTTTGTATCTCTTATCTTGGATGTCCATGACAATGGTTCTTCTAATTGGCTCAAGTTTAGGATCCCTATCACACAAGAACACACAAATCAAAAGGTTCCACAATGCAATAAAAGAATGGACGAGAGTGAGTTTAGAATTAGGGGTCCTTTCAATTCATCTTCAAGATTAGGCATTCTAAAGGAATGAGGCCTAGTTGCTCTTTGACAATTTTTAGCACTCTAAAGGCATGAGGTAAGGTCCTAAATCTAAGTCCTTTCTCCATTTGCATTGGGTTCACACAAACAAAACAAAACAAACACAATAGTATATACACAATAATGTGCTCAAGTGAGCAAAAGGCAAATTGCATTAACATAAACATGAGGTCAAGTGAGCAAAGGGCAAAGGCAAATGAATTAATGTGCAAGAAATTAAATTGCATTAATGTAAATTGCAAGAATTAAAAGTTAGTAATTAGTTGTTAGTGTTAGTGTTCCATAAGGCAATTTAGCGCTATGTTAAGTAATCGTAAGTGGACTAATGTAGTAGTCACACCTATCTGAGGCCGGTCAATAAAACTATAGGCAACAAACACATGTTAGAGACCATGACTAGTAAGCCAAGCTCCTACAACTTGCCATGCCAAAAGAAAAGAAAGAATGACCTTGTATTGATTTAGGTTTTTTGTTTGACCAAGAAACAACCTATCCTTAATGCAAAGCAATTCACTTGATCTTTGATCAAGATGAATTTGATTTGAATCAATGAAGGTTAAGCCTCTCATATGTCAAGGCTAACCACCAATCTTTAACTCATTGGTCAAATAAAAGAAGAAGAAGAAGAAGGAATGGAATGTACATAATTGAAATTCAAATGTCATAAGCAAAACACATTGATCAATCATGAATAGAATCAACATCAATCAATGTAAACAGAAGTGAGATGAAGCTTAGAAGTCAAGAAACAATAATAATATTTTTGGTATTTTTTTTGGAATTAAAATAATACTTGAATTAAAATAAACAAATAAAGGTCAAACTTCAAATCCAATTCAAATCAACTTGGAAAAGTCCAATTGGATCATCCTAAGTTCAACATGGTCAAACAAGGTTTGACAAAATTTTTCATCATTTTTTGAAAACCGAAACTAATTTTATACAATTAAAAAATGAAGAAAAATAACATAATGAACTAAAATCTCAAATAAATCTCAAATCAATTAAGAAATTGATGAGAATATTTTTCATAGATTCATCATCATTCAAAGATGTTAAGAAAATATTTTTGGCATTTTTGAATATTGGAGAGTATTTTAAATAATTTAAAAATAACCAGAAAAGAGAAAATTAACAAAAAATATTAGATGGAATCATAAAAAATATTAAAAATCATTTTCAGAAAGTAGAATTTAAAAGGGAAATATTGCAATTGGTCCCATATTTTTATGATTAGAAATGAAGAAGTTATGAATTTTTAAAGTAAAATGGAATTAAAGAAAATAAAATGAAATTAAGAAAATAGGAAAAATCATGGAGCGTCTAATCTTGTCTCATTAATTGACGTGGCACATCAAGTGGCTGGGAGACGCGCGCGCATGGTGTACTTGAGTCAACAGCATCACACATGGCATTAAAATAGGTCAATCAAATGAAGCGCTGAGAGTAGATCCCATGGGCCAGATCCAAGGGTCAGGAACTCAGCCACGTGGGGACGGTGGTGGAAACCACCGTCTTCTCCGGCGAGCTTCACAGTTCCGGCCAAATTTGCAGGTTTTCAAACCTTCATTAAAATGCACGATCTATACATCTTTAGAAAGCTGGGGTGATGTACATCACCCCTGTGACCTTGGTTTCCCCTCAAGATCTCTATGAAGAGAGAAATCTGAGATGGAAATTTATGGTGTTCAATATGAGTTTGCTCAATTCATGAAATTAAAAGCTCAGATCAATTGCCTCTCACATGAGGACTTCAGAGGTACCAAGAAATGCAAAAAATGATCAATATCCAAGGAGTTTTGAATCAAAACAGTTTGAACAACAACCTTTGAAGTGCAGCTTTACAAGACTTGATCTACTCCAATTCTTTGATGCAATGTGTTCTTGAGGTACCAAGGAAGCAAGGTTTAGGAATTGAAGTTCAATGATCAACCAATGAAGTTGAAAATTGAACTTAAAAATTGAAAGAAAAACTCAAAATTCCTTTTAATGGAGGTTAGGATTTCACTTCTGCAGCAGTTCAAGCGCCTTGAGGTTTTGTTTTTGAAGAGAATGCAGTACTCTATTTATAGCCAAGCATGATGCAAGCAATGAAATACTCATGTGCATATGAAGTTGGATCCTCCATGCATGGGCCTGTACAGGCGCATGGGAGGCCCAAACTTGATTAGTTTTGTATGATGATGATGAAACAAATGAATTTGGACGTACATGCAAGGCAATGTGGTGTGCAAGCAATTTAATCATGTTATGCATAATTGGAACCAAAACTTCTCCTCTTCGAAAATGTCCTTTGCCAAATTGAAACATAGCCATGTGGGTAATGGTTGGATAGGTCTTGACATGAGGAAAAAATGTTATGTTGAACAAAAATCCATTTGGAGTTGGGAAAATATTGAAAACTGATCATGAAGTTCAAGGTGCAAAACATGTATATGGAAATTTTTCCAAAATGGACCAACTTCAAGCCCTTCTGTTTTAATGATGCAAGCCTCAAATGAAAAAACCTTCAACATCAAAGTTGTAGATATTTTCAAGAAAATCAATTTGGACTTATATTTCGCATAATTTAGATTTTTGATGAGAAAGTTATGGGCACTTGAAGTTGGACTTTTTCACATTTCAATGACTTTGGTCAAAGTGAACTAGAATGTTTTGTATCATCACATGTATTTATTTTAGGATTATGAAAGCTTGTCCAACATAACAATTGAAGTATACATCTCAAAAGTTCCAATTCATTTGGTCCCACCTCAAAATCATGAAAAATGAGTGAGTTAGGTCTTTGGGAAGTTGACTTAAAATTAGGGATTCAGTCAAAATGACCTATAATGTTTTGAAATGAATGATGACCTTCCAAGTTTCAAATTAATTTTTGATGAACATGAAAGTTGTTCATGTGTTTCTTAAGAACATTATTTCTCTTGGGGTCATCTTCATTTGACAAACACATTAAAAGTTAGGTCTCAGTGGATTTCAAAATAGTCAGATGAATTGACTGATCAACTTCTCAAGTCCAAACTTCAAATCTTGATGAATTGATGATTGAGAACACTCACATAAGCTCATATATGAATAAAGTGATGAATGAAAGAACTTACCTTGATTTTATTTGATCATAGGTTGAGGTTGCTTCATGAGTAATGCACAGTCAATGCATAGTTGAATTAGGGTTTCCTTGGGAAACAATCCTCAAGCCCTTTGGGTTATCTTGATCAAATTGAAAAATTGAGATACTTGGGAGACATATATGATGGTTTAAAGCTTTGGGAACCATTTTCATGCTTACTTTCACTTTCATCTGGCCACTCTTTGAGCATAGGGGCCTCCTAAGAGCCTTGGATCACATGACTGCTTGAGCTTCAAAACAAACAAAGTTAGTGACATATTTTTGTGCTTTTGGTTAGTAAACAAAATAATAAAAGCAATAATATACAATTCAAGCATGCTTGGTGGTCTCAAACCAACTCACATAAGTCCTACCCTAGGGTTAAGGAGCCAAGATGCTATGATCCTTGAGCCAAAATGCAATGAGCAATGATATGATTCCATGAGGGATCTTAGGGTCAAAATTAGGGTCTTACAGATGCCCCTATTTAAGGTCATTCTAGCCGGAGATATGAAGGTTAAAATCATCGTCTCGACGTGGTAGAATGGGCTTAAATAATAACAAAGAGACGAATTTTGGTCCCTAAGAGACCTCATGATGCAAATGTATGTATGCAAAAGTTAATACTCTGTGGGGATATATGTCCACAAAGGAAAAAGAAATTAGGAGAAACTGAAAATCCAAAGGAGTAATACACTCACTAATGGGACAGAGACTCTGGGGGACTTTACTGGGGAATAAAGGGGATAAAAATGTGTGAGCAGGTCACGACTTAAAATTTACTGAGAGACACGATGGGATTCCATGAAAATAAATCAATGGAAATACTCGAGCTGACGCAAAGATGCATGTATTGGGGAATATGCCAATACAACAAAACTATCCACAAAGGATACTTCGGATAAAAATCCGGACTCGGATGGGGAAAATCTGCTAAGGGACTCAGGCGGGGATATCCATAAGGACTCAGCTGAGGAAGAAACAAATGAGGTATTGTAGCGGGGTATTCGTTACCATTAGATATATTGACTAAATCCAAGGTAAATCATACAAGTCGAGTCGCCACCGCACTTCTATTTATCCAAAGGAATGGTTAGAAAGCGAACAAAAACCTAAAAGTTTTATCGAATCAAAAACTAGTAAAAATGTCAGAGATTTGGGTAAGGGGGTTGGTTATGCAATGGGAAGGTTTTAAGCACCCAAAACATCCTAGGTACTCCTAGGGAGCCCTTTTCACATTTGTTGTAAGGTTGGTATTTTGTGAAAATTTGTTTGTACAAACATGATTGAAGAGATGAGAAGAGAATATACAAGTTATTTACATTTTGTGTTTGGATGGATAAACTCATTGCCTACGTACCATTTTAAAAAGATTAGGATCAAAACCTCGTAGTTCGGGGTAAAAATCTCAAAATGAGTTGGTGAATTGATTGGTCCAAGAGCCTTAAGGTCTTTTGTTATCCAAGGGAGAAAACTCAACCTAAAACCACAAATCCACCATGTGAGGATAGCTTTAACATGCTAGTGAGGGGTTAACCCTATAATAAGCATGGAAGACTCATTGTCCATCACTAAGGATATAGGTGAGTATTACATCTACCTCAAGGATAACTCAAACCTAATAGCTAAAGATAATGAAAAAGTTTTGGTTAAGAAAGTGGCCATTGAAACCACAAAAGTATTTGAATGAGTTATGTTTACGAATGAAAAGTATTTACAAAATATGGTCAAAGTTAATTTAAAAGGTTCAATTCAAAATAAGTGTTATGAAAAAGTTTGAAAATCAAAAGCATAAGGCTTAGGTTTCTAATGTTTGAAAAGAAGTGTTAAATGTTTGCACAAAAGTTTTGGCTTGGGTTAGAATGGATGGAAGAAGAAGAATGGCTAAAGTCCTAATCATACAAGATATGAGGGATAAGAAACAAGACCACAAATGGAGTTCCTTTCTTGAGATCATATTGATGACCCAAGTAGCTCCCATCCTTTGGAATAAGCAAGCAAAATAATTGTAAACTCAAGTAATCAACATAGTCAAACAAGCTCTTAGAAGATCCCCAATGTCTCTTGTATCTTTCACTTTGGATGAACATGACAATGGTTCTTCAATTTGAGCTCTCATAGGACCTCCTAACACAAAAGCACACACATCAAAAAGTTCTATGAAGTAAGTCAAGAATGGACAAGAGTGGGTTTAGAGATTTGGTTCTTCTAATCCATCTTCAACATTAAGGTCCTTTTACTCCAATTTTGCATAGGGAATGTCCTAGAAACTAAGTCCATTTGTCCATTTCTTTGCATTCGGTCCACATCAATCAAAACAAAACACAAGCACAATAATATATACACAATTATGTGCTCAAGTGAGCAAAAGGAAAATTGCATTAACATAAACATGTGCTCAAATGAGCAAAGAAAAAAGCAAATGAATAATATGTACAAGAATAGTAAATTGCATAAATGTAAAGTGCAAGAAGTAAATGTTAATGGTTAATGGTTAGTGTTAATAGTTAGCGTGCCATAAGGCAAATTTAATGCTATGTTAAGCAATCGTAATTGGACTTATGTAGAAGTCACAACTATCTGAGGCCGATCAATAATAATGTAGGCAACAACACAAGTTAGAGGTCTTGATTAGTGAATCAAACTCCAACAACTTGCCATGCCAAAAAGAAGATGAGAAATAATCTTGTATTGATTTAGGTTCTTTGCATGATTTAGGAAACAACCTATCCTTAATGCAAAGCCATTCACTTGATCCATGATCAAGATGAATTAGATTTGAATCAAGGAAGATTAAACCTCCATGTATCAATGCTAACCACCAATCTTTAACTCATTGATCAAAAAGAAAAAAGAGAAAAGAAGAAGAAGAAGATGAAGAATTAAAGTGCATTAATAGAAATGGAATGAGATAACTAACAAGCATTGACCAAAGATAGAGAAGATCAAGGTCAAACAATACAAAACAAAAGCAAAAATGAAGATTAGAAGTCAAGAAACAAATAAAATATTTTTGGCATTTTTTAATATTAAAATAAAACTTGAATTAAAGTAATAAAGAAAGGTGAAACTTCAAACTCACTTCAAATCAACTTTGAAAAGTCCAAGTGAATTATCTCAAGTTTAATAAGGTCAAACAAAGTTTGACAAAAAATTTCAGCATTTTTTGAAGTCAGAAACTATTTTAAATCAATTAAAAATGCAACAAAATAACCTAATTGAACTAAAATCTCAAATAAATCTCAAATCAATTAATAAATTGATGAGAATATTTTTCATAGATCTATCATCATTCAAAGAGGTTGGAAAAATATTTTTGTATTTTTTGAATATCAAAAACTATTTTAAATGAATTAAAAATAACCAGAAAAGAGAAAATGACTAAAAAAATATCAAATGAAAAAATAAAAAATATTAAAAATCATTTTTAGAAAGTAGAAATTAAAAGGAGAAGAATGAAATTGGTCCCATAATTTTTGGACCAATAATAAGAGAGATATGAATTTTTAAAGTGAAATGGAATTAAAAGAAATAAAAGAAATTAAAATTAGAAATTAGAAAATAGGAAAAAGCGTGAGCCATTGGATCTGAGCTCATTAATTGAGCTGGCATATCATGAGGCCCATACGAGCGCGCCTACCATGTTCCTTGGTCAATGCATCACATATAGCATTATTATAAGTCATAACATGGCACGACTGAGATTGCATCTGGAAAACACAATGGACGCTCCTGATTGAATCTGGAGACCAGACGGTAGCCAACGCCACTGTCTTCTCTGGCCATCTTTCGGCCAAACTAAAATTTGCAGAAATTAAAATAGTAACCAAATGGCACGATCCAGACATCATTCGAGAGCTAGGGTGATGTACATCACCCCTGTACCACTCAATTCCATTCTAGACCTCTATATTGAGAGAAATCAGAAGTGGAAATTATGTGGTGTTCATATGAACTTCATGATTTTCAAAAATTGAAAGCATAGCAATGTTGCCTCTATGCAGAGGACTTCAGATCACACAACAACAATGAAAATAGGTCACTATACAAGCTGATTCGAAGCAATTAACAGTTGAAGTAAACCTTTGAATTGCAAGGCTTTGAGTCACGATCTTTGGATGCCTTTGCTTACAATAGGCACTATGGATCAAGGAGAGAAGGTTTAGGAACTTTAAGATCTGAAGATTGATCAATGAAATCAAAATTCAGATCTGAAAAATTTGAAGAGAAATGAATTAGTTCCTTTAGTGATGGCTAGGATTTCAGTTTAGCAGTAATTGGGGTGTCTTAAGGTTGCTAAAATGAGAGGCCAGGGCATTGTATTTATAGCTGAAGCAATGCTGAATGCATGAACAAAAGCTTGCATGAATGGAAAGGGCCTCCATGCATGGGCCTGTACAGGGGCATGGAGGGCCCAATTCCAACTGGAAATGAAAACCAATGCATGATGCAAGTAAAATGGACGTACAAATTGGACTGTATTAGCTCATGCATGGCAATTGAAATGATTTTCCAAAAATGCACTATTACATTCAAGTCTTCGAAAATGCCATGTCCATACTTGAAATGCAACCTTATGAGTAATGGTTGGAAAGCTTATTGCATAAGGAACAAATGTTATGTTAACTAAAACTCCATTTGGGCCTTGGAAATTAATGAAAATTGAACTTGAAGTGTAGGGTGCAAAACATGCATATATGAGATTTTCAAAATTGGCCAAAGTTCAAGCCCTTCTGTCTCAATGATACAAGCTCCAAATGACAAAACCTTAAACATGAAAGTTATAAATCTTTTCAAGACAATCAATTTGGACCTAAATTTTGCATCATTTGGATTTTTGATGAAGAAGTTATAGGCACTTGAAGTTGGACTTTTTCACATTTCAATGCATTTGGTCCAAAGTGACCTATAATGTTTTGCATTATCACATGTATTTATTTTGCGATTTTGGAATTTTGCTCAACATAACATTTGAATTAGACATCTTAATATTTCCAATTCATTTTATCTCACTTCTAAATCATGAAAAATGAAGGAGTTATGTCCTTGGGAAGTTGACCCAAAATTAGGGTTTCAGTCAAAATGACCTATAATGTCTTGGGATGGATGATGACCTTCCAAGCTTCAAATCAATTTTTGATGAACATTAAAGTTGTTCATATGGTTCTTAAGAACATGTTTTCACTTGGGTTCATCTCCATTTGACCAATACATAAAAAGTTAGGTCTCAGTGCATTTCAAAATAGTCAGATGAATTGACTGATCAACTTCTCAAGTCCAAACCTCATATATTGATGAATTGATGATTGAGGGCACTCAAATAAGTTCAAATATGCATGAAATGATGAATTAAATAACTTCCCTTGATTTTATTTGACAATGGGTTGAGGTTTCTTCATGAGCAAGGCACAGTTGATGAACATATGAATCAGGGTTTCCTTGGGAAACAAACCTCAAACCCTTTGATTTGCTCTGATCAAAATGATGAATTGAGATACTTGGGAGGCATATTTGATGGATGAGAGATTTGGGAATCATAGCCATGCTTGCCTTCATCTTCTCTTGGCCATATCAATGCACATAGGGTCTCCTAGAAGCTTTTAGACCTTGTGACTGCCCAAGCTACAAACAAGAGATGTTAGTGACATATTTTTATGCTTTTGGTGAGTAAAATAAAATGAGAAAAGCAATGATATACAATTCAAGTATGCTTGGTGACCTCAAACCAACTCATAAGAGATCCCACCCAAAGGCAAAGGGAACCAAGATGCTTATGATCCTTGAGGCTATGCAAATGCAATGCCATGATGCCATGAGGGATCTTAGGGTCAAAATTAGGGTCTTACAGGTATTACTGGTTACTGGGTAATAAGCTCAAAGAGACATGTGATCAAAACACCGGTATAAGGGTGAGAGAACAACACACTCGGGGAGAATGAATATCTAAGACCGGTATAAGGGTGGGAGATATCAATCATCCAAACATCTGAGGAAGACCTAAAAAGGTATGTTTCAACTCAGGCAAATCTGACTCCACAGGGTACAAAAAGTCATAATAGGGAGCAGAAAGGAAGGAACACCATGGATACCGGTTACTGGGCATATAGGTGACCAACCAAGCATGAGATGGAGAATATTTCCAAGACACTCATCATCCGAAAGGAGGGTTGAAAAAGCAAACTCGATTACTGGATGAGCATTCGATTCCATAAGTAAATATGAATCTTACTCGACTGGGGAAGAAAAAGACTTCGACTGAAGAGCGCATGAGATATATTATCTATTACCGTCAGAACATAGATAACATACTCGCATGGAAGATTATAAAGGATAAATCGACTAAAAAGAAAGGACGTCGGGATACCGGCTACTGGGTATAAAATGATGACCAATCAAGGGGGGAGAAACAATCATTACCAACAAAAGGGTAAATGAAAGATGACTCGCGGGGGATACATTGACAAAAGCAATGATCTGGGAGATACATCACCCGTTATTGGGAGATATACTCAAAATGAAGGAATATCTATACCGAATATTGGATAAAGATAACCAACAAAGAGGGGATTATATCTACCGGTTACTGGGTAGAAAACCAAAGAAGAGAGTAACCGTCATTGGTTAGGATGAACAAAATCAAAGGTTAACTCTGCAAGGGAACAAAATGGGGTTTACAACTACCGATTACTGGGTAGAAAACCAAAGAAATAGGACTTACAACTACCGGTTACTGGGTAGAAGGCCACAACATCCGCTGGGGAGAGAATGAACAATTACTGTTTACTGAGTAATCGATCACCTAAACCATAGGGCAGCTGCAGAGGAAATAACAAGAGTAGTCAATCTAGGGACAAACTAGAGAGGCACAATGAAACAAGACTCAACCCAATGAGGATATAACTCAGGGGAGTAATTCTATCCCAATACATGTTTTGGGAGGAAATTGAAATAATAATTATCCACGAGGACATAACTCAGTGGGGAATATGGAAGAAAAGATAAACACTTTCTGCCTATAGGGCTGACTCTATATGGAGAGATCAGACAAAAACATCTGCTTGGGGAAATATGTATCATCAAATAGCAGGAGATAACAAACAAAGGTATATGGCGAAAAATGCAATATGAACATCTGAATGTTATAATTATGCATGTATATGCGTGGTTTATGTATGATTAATGCTGACAAACAGATATATCTAACACAAACAGGTCCAATAATCAATGGACAGACATCCGGTACTACATCTCAAAAGAGAAAGCCAAGCCCACAGGAGAAATCCAATCAGGTGGGGGCAACAAATACCAGGAAACACCAATCTCTGCAGGGGATAAAGACCAATGCCGAGGACCAAACAGAGTCGCTATCGGGAACAAAGACTACTGCTAGGGGAACAAGCAGGGGATCAGAGACCGTTGTTGGGAATAAGCAAGAGATGATAATGACCAAAGCTGGGGATCTTCCAACAGTACGCAGAGATAAGGATAAGATCAGTCAGAGAAGACATCTACTGGGGGATCTTATCAGGAGGTGATGTGGAATCCTGTGGGGAACAACCACCAAACAGAAGCATATCAAACAATTATCCACTTCTAACCACGGAAGGAATGTCTCTGCTGTGGAGAAGGAGAACCAGTCACTCCGCTGGGCAAGAAGAGAAAACATCTTCCTCAGAAGTTCGAACGCCAAATTAGGATCAGACAGAGCCTTAGCTAGGGGACCTACACGTATAAGATTCCATCGTAGAAGAAACTTTACTAGGGAATCTATCGGGACAAGATATGAAACTCTGTGGGGAACAACCACCAAACAAAAGTTCCAATAACCATCACAATTCCTCATACTGCTGGAGAAACAATCTCTACCGAGGAGAAGAGAAACAACGCTCCACTAGGGATAGAAAATATACATTTTCATCACCCGCTTTGCTAGGAGGAAAACTATCCAAGAAGGAGGAAGTAAAAATAAACAGACTCCAATCAGGCAACTCTACTGAGGAAAACTTGTTGATGATTGAGCCGAGGATGGTCTGTAGGCGATTAGCTGGAGATAACCTGTTGGTGACCAAACTGGGGAAGTCTAATGTGAACAACCCCGCTGAGGATGAATGAGAAGCAAACCTGCGGGAGATCACTGTACGCGAATCCGCTGGGGATAAGCTACAAACCAACTTGTTGAAAATTCCACTCATGCTGGGAATTCCAACTCGCTCTGCAGGAGATTTCCAATATGAATGAAGGAATACCGACTTCCTCGAAAAGATTAGCATATCAATTTATCAATCTATAAGGGATTTTAGGTCAGTCCATACAAGGGATGACAACCATATAGTTGATAACACAGATGCTAGATCCAGACTCACTAAGGAGTTAGAAGCTTGAGACCAAAATTCATATTCTCAGAGGATTTGGTGGTGTATTACCTTCCTGCGCTCACGAAGGAGATAACCTGAAAGATAATGAAGAGGATATAAAAAATGCTAGGAATATGAACAAATGTCTTACCCTTTTGGAGATCATACTATCCTTGGGAGAGCACTGAAGACTTTCCAATTTTCCTTTGAGTCTTTGTGAATGTTCACTTTGTTTAAAAACAGTTTATAAAAACTTTATTTGTTTAAAACAATGATATTTATCAATTCAAACATGCAAACATTTGTTGAACAAAAACAAATAAGAGTGCAAATAATTGGATAAAGGCTCAATTTTTTTTGATAGAATGGTAGTCTGCAAATGGCAAGACTCCATGGATCTTTACAAATTTGAAATTGGTGATATATATTGGAAAAAGGCTACATTGAACATAATGACCAATTCTCCACCGACCCTGAATCCAATGTATTTGAAGCTTCAGTTGATGATGACTGAGCGAGAATCTTTGACAGAAGACGGTTGAAAAACAAAGTCTTGTCAGGATGCGATTACTTGCCAAATCCCTAATTTTTGCCTAGATTGCCCCAGGGTGAGGTACTCAATCTAGCGGGATATATATTCATTTTTTATGTCTCTAACTTTTGCCTGGATCGCCCTTTCGGGTTTTCAATCCACCGAGACGCTCATTTTTGCCTAAGTTGTCCTTTCAGGTTTTCAACTTAGCGAGCTATTCTCTTTTCACTTTAGGCGAAGTATTTCTTGACTGCATCTGAATTCACATGACGAGTGAAATCCTCCCCATCCATAGTTGTAAGCATCAAGGCACCGCCTGAAAAAACTCTCTTAACAACATATGGACCTTCATAGTTTGGAGTCCACTTTCCCCTGGAATCGGGCGCGAAAGACAAAACTTTCTTGAGCACAAGGTCACCTTCTCGGAACACACGAGGCTTGACCTTCCTATCAAAGGCTTTCTTTATCCTTTGCTGATACAACTGACCATGGCACATGGCAGTCAATCTCTTCTCTTTAATTAAGTTCAGTTGATCATAACGACTCTGAACCCATTCAACCTCAGTCAACTTGGCTTCCATCAAGACTCTCATTGTAAACAAGAGAGAAAGGGATTGCCCCTGTTGAAGTGCGGACAGATGTACGATAACCATGCAAAGCAAATGACAGTATCTCATGCCAATCTTTATACGTAACAACCATCTTCTGGATAATCTTCTTGATGTTCTTATTAGCAGCTTCAACAGCCCCATTCATCTTGGGTCTATAAGGAGAAGAATTATGATGCACAATCTTGAACTCGCTACACAACTCTTTCATCATCTTGTTGTTCAAGTTAGATCCATTATCAGTAATGATCTTATCTGGCACACCATAACGGCATATGAGTTGATTCTTGATAAACTTCACAACCACCTGCCTAGTCACGTTTGCATATGACGCTGCTTCAACCCACTTGGTGAAGTAATCAATTGCTACGAGAATAAATCTGTGACCGTTGGACGTTTTGGGCTCTATCATGCCAATCATGTCAATTCCCCACATGGAGAAAGGCCATGAGGAGGAAATAACATTGAAAAGTGTCGGGGGAATATGAATCTTATCCGCATAAATCTAACACTTGTGGCATTTCTTCATATATTTGCAGCAATCAGACTCCATTGTCAGCCAATAGTAGCCTGCTCTCAACATCTTCTTTGCCATGGCATGTCCATTGGAATGAGTACCAAATGAACCCTCATGGACTTCAGTCATTAATAGGTCTGCTTTGTGTCTATCCACGCATCTGAGCAGAACCATGTCAAAATTCCTCTTATAAAGCACATCGCCATTAAGGTAGAAACTGCCAGATAATCTCCTCAAAGTCTTCTTATCTTTAACAGATGCCCCAGGCGGGTAAATCTAACTCTGAAGAAAACACTTGATATCATAATACCAAGGCTTATCATCCTTCACTTCTTCTACTGCAAATACATGAGCTGGTCTATCCAAGCGCATCACAGTGATATTGGGTACTTCGTTCCAGAATTTCACCACAATCATAGAAGCAAGTGTAGCAAGAGCATCTGACATCCGATTCTCATCTCGAGGAATATAATGGAAGTCAACCTCAGTAAAGAAAGTTGAAATCCTCCTCACATAATCTCTGTATGGGATGAGGCCAGGCTGATTCGTCTCCCGTTCACCCTTAATCTGATTTACCACAAGGGCCGAATCACCATACACATCAAGATGTTTGATCCTAAGATCAATACATTCTTCTAAACCCATAATACAGGCCTCATACTCCGCCATATTATTCGTGCATTTGAAAGTTAGCCTTGCTGTAAAAGGAAAATGTATGCTCTGAGGAGTAATAATCACTGCCCCAATACCATTTCCATATTGATTTACAGTGCCATCAAACACCATGCTCCATCGGAAACCAGGCTCTGGCCCTTCATCGAGCGTAGGCTCATCACAATCTTTCATTTTCAAATACTGAATCTCCTCATCAGGGAAGTCGTACTGAACAGACTGATAATCCTCAATTGGTTGATGTGCCAAGTAGTCAGCCAAGATACTACCTTTAATAGCTTTCTGAGCTTGATACTCAATATCATACTCAGACAACAACATCTGCCAATGGGCAATCCTCCCAGTTAAAGCGGGCTTCTCAAAGATATACTTGATTGGATCCATTTTGGATATCAACCAAGTCGTATGATTCAACATATACTGGCGTAAGCGCTTAGCATCCCAAGCCAAAGCACAACATGTCTTCTCAAGCATTGAGTATCGAGACTCACAATCAGTGAACTTCTTACTCAGATAGTAGATGACATACTCTTTCTTCCCTGATTCATCTTGCTGACCTAATACACAACCCATAGAGTCTTAAAGAACAGTCAGATACATAATCAAGGGTCTCCCTTCCACAGGCGGAGACAAAACCGGAGGCTCGGACATATATTCTTTAATACTGTCAAAGGCCTTCTAGCAATCCTCGGTCCAATCGTGACACTGATATTTCTGGAGGAGCTTGAATATTGGCGCACATGTGGCAGTCATGTGGGATATAAATCTGGAAATATAATTCAAGCGGCCAAGAAAACCTCGGACTTGCTTCTCAGTTTTGGGTGCAAGCATCTCTTGTATTGCTTTGACCTTGGCAGGATCAACTTCAATACCTCTTTCGCTGACAATAAAGCCCAATAACTTGCCGGAACAGACTCCAAATGTACACTTGTTCGGATTCAGACAGAGTTTGTACTTCCTCAAACGCTGAAAAAGCTTCAACAAGTGCTCTACATGTTCAACTTCCGTTCTTGACTTTGCAATCATATCGTCAACATATACTTCGATCTCCTTGTGCATCATATCATGAAACAAGGTAGTCATAGCGCGTTGATACGTGGCTCCGGCGTTCTTCAAACCGAAGGGAATCACTTGATAACAGAATGTTCCCCAAGGTGTGATGAATGTTGTCTTCTCCATATCCTCGGGTGCCATTTTGATCTGATTATATCTGGAAAATCCGTCCATAAATGAGAAGACATTGAATTTAGCTGTGTTATCTACCAACATAGCAATATGTGGTAGAGGAAAATCATCTTTTGGACTAGCTTTATTCAAGTCTCTATAGTCCACACACATTCAGACTTTTCCATCTTTCTTAGGCACGGGCACAATATTGGCCACCCATTGAGGATATGTAGAAGTCACTAGAAACCCCGCATCAATTTTCTTCTGAACTTCTTCTTTAATCTTCACTGCCATATCAGGATGAGTTCTTCTGAGCTTTTGCTTCACCAGCACACACCCAGGCTTCAAAGGCAGAAAATGTTGCACGATATTAGTATCCAGACAAGGCATGTCTTCATATGACCAGGCAAAGACGTCGACATACTCTCGTAGCAACTCAATCAACCCCTTCTTGACAGACTCTTCTAGGAGTGCCCCAATCTTCACCTCACGAACACAATCTTCAGACCCCAAGTTGATTGTTTCCAGATTCTCAAGATGCGGCTGAATGATCTTCTCTTCGTGCTCAAGCAGACGGGTAATCTCATCAGGAATCTCTTCAACATCTTCTTCTTCGGCCTCAAATACAGGGAACTCAAAGTTGGGAGATGATGTTGGATCATTATGTTCAATGGGTTTGATCAACCTGCATAATAACTTTGGATATAAAAGAGATTTTAGAATTCAAACAAGGTAAATCATTATACAGATGAAAAGATTGATTTTATTCTCTTTTTTAGGGTTTTTTTGGTGATCACCAATTTCATGCAAAAGCAAAAAGTGAAAATAATTTGGAAAAACAAACATTTAACATGAATTTATTGAATGAATATCATAGTATTTATGTGCCAACAATGTCATCACTTCTCCTTTTGGCACGGGAGAAGGTTTTTTAGACAAAAATGAACATTACGTGGACTTATGAACAACTGTTGGAACATCAACAGCGACCCAATTATTGTAGACTCCTCCAGGGATGACAAAGTTGCCAGAATCTTCCTCTGCATCATCTTCCACAACAGCAGCTGCCTCTTGGTCTTCGACCGTGTGGATGAAACCACCACTCTGAAACAGACCGTGCTTGTTGAAAGTGGCCGTAGAGTACCCTATGCCAGCCTGGGATTTATCATTTTCCAGCTTAATCATTTGTTCTAAACCAGTAGTTGCGCCATGCTCAATGGCCAACTTCATATCATTGTAGGACGCAAATGAAGAAGTTCCTTTCTTAGAAGGCTCAACAATAGATAAGGCTTGGAACAGAGTCCAAACCTCATCCTCAACATCAATATAAGAAAAGGAAGACAGATGGCTTACCAAGAGAGCCTTCTCTCCCCCTACCACCACCAACTTTTTGTTCTTCACGAACTTTAACTTTTGGTGTAGGGTGGATGTCACGGCGCCTGCCTCGTGAATCCATGGTCTGCCCAACAAACAACTATATGATGGGTGGATATCCATGACCTGAAAAGTGATATGGAAATCACTAGGTCCTATCTTGATTGGGAGCTCAACTTCGCCAATCACAGTCTTACGCGATCCATCAAAAGCTTTCACAACCACTCCACTCTACCTCATGGGAGGCCCCTGGTAAGAAAGTTTCGCCAGAGTGGATTTTGGCAACATATTCAGCGATGATCCTGTGTCTACCAGCACATTAGACAGGGCATCATCCTTGCAGTTCATAGAGATGTGTAGTGCCAAATTATGGTCCTTTCCCTCCTCGGGAAGATCAACATCACAGAAGCTCAGATTGTTACAAGCAGTAATGTTTGCAACAACGCTATCAAACTGTTCTATGGTGACATTGTGATCCACGTACGCCACGTCCAACACCTTCTGCAAAGCTTCACGGTGTGGCCCGGAGTTCATCAACAAAGACAACACAGATATCTTTGAAGGCGTTTGTAGCAGCTGATCTACAACATTATACTCGCTCCTCTTGATGAGCCTTAACATCTCATCACATACCTCTTTCATCATGCCATTCTGGCCAGCAGGGCAGGAGCTCTAGCAGCAGCGGTAGGTCTATCAACAGCAAGTGTCGGATTCGGAGAAGAAGAAGAATTCCCAATAGGACGGGTGGCACTATCAGCAGTATCATCTCTTCTGGTGTCAACCTGGGATTTCGACGACGCCGAGAATACACGACCACTGCGGGTCAAACCACTGACATCAGCAATATTTACAACAGAAGTGGAGGGTAGAGGTACCTCCTTCCCATCTTCTAATGCAACCGCATTATAACGATAGGGAGCAGCCTTGTCGGAAGAGTAGGGCACAAGGCCAACTGGCTTAATAATGAGAGTAGGAGAAGCCTTCTGCTTGCTGCCATCATATCTGACAACAACAGGCTCAGGTATTCTTAACACAGGGGATATAACATTAACTTCATCCTCATCACGATTCTGAAGTATCTCGATCACACCCTGATCCAGCATTTCTTGGATGTCTTTCCTGACTTGACGACATCCTCTCTCATTGGTAGTGCATACACGGAAGCTGTCATGGTCATGCTCGTAGTGACTGTATCCACACAACAGTCTGTGCATCTCGACCAAAGATTGTCGGATATGGCTGACATATCTGACCTTGTATTTACCAGGGCAACCCTGAACCATATTAACAACAGATTTCTCATGCTCGGGCAATGAGTTCTTCTTAACATTAGGACCTACGTCCTCGAAAAATAGAATACCACTTCTAAAAAGGTCTTGAACCTTGGTCTTGAGAGGGTAACAATTCTCCACATCATGTCCGGGAGCACCGGAATGATAAACACAATGAAGCTCAGGCTTATACCACCACTGAGGGTTGGTTGGTATAGCAGGTAGGTCACGTGGAGTGATCAGCTTCCTTTCAATCAATGAAGGATATAATTTAGCGTAGGTCATTGGAATAGGATCAAAACTGAACCTCTTCCTATCATAGCTAGTGCTGGTTTGATTGTTGTTTCGAGGTTGGTAGGCCTGCTCTTGCGGACGATGCTGTTGTTGTTGATACTGCTGATGTTGCTGTTGCTGGTTCTGATGCTGATAATGTTGATTTTCTCTTAAAGAAGGTGCTATATGAGCCACCTGGTGCTGGTTACTGGCGGGACACACAGTCTTCCTCTTCATAGAGGGTCTTCTTGGTTTAACATGGAAGGACACAACACGTGCCTCTCCATCTTTCTTCTTGGCAAACTCCCCATAACGTTTGGCAGAAGAGCTTTCTTCTCTAGTCAGGCGCCCTTCCCTGACTCCTTTTTCTATACGCATCCCCATATTCACCATCTCGGTGAAGTCAGAAGGAGCGCTAGCAATCATCCGCTCATAGTAGAAAGAGATTAAAGTCTTGAGAAAGATCTTCGTCATTTCTTTCTCTTCAAGCGGGGGCACAATCTGTGCAACCAATTCACGCCACCTCTGGGCGTACTCCTTGAAAGTTTCCTTCTCCTTCTAGGACATTGCCCTCAGTTGGTCCCTATCGGGAGCCATATCAACGTTGTACTTGTACTGCTTGACGAAAGCTTCGCCAAGGTCGTTGAAGGAGCGGATGTTCGCACTATCCAGACCCATGTACCATCTCAAAGCGGCATCAGACAGGCTGTCCTGGAAGTAGTGGATCAGGAGTTGATCATTGTCGGTCTGAGTCGACATCTTGCATGAATACATCACAAGATGGCTGAGTGGGCAAGTGTTTCCTTTATACTTTTCAAAGTCAGGCACTTTGAATTTGACTGGAATCTTAGGCACGAGACAAAGCTCAGCAGCAGATTTGCCGAAGAGGTCCTTCCCTCTGAGAGTTTTAAGTTCCTTGCGCAACTCAAGGAATTGATCATTCATAGCATCCATTTTCTCGTACACGTCTGGGCCCTCAGATGGCTCAGAGTGGTAAATGGTATCATCTACTCTCGGCAAAGTATGCATGACTGGAGGTGGCACAACAAGGACCGGGCTAGATGCCGGCAGAGAAGCAAAAGTTGGGGCGGGACCCTCTGGAACAAAGTTAGCGAGCATCCCCTAGGGAAACCCGGCTGGTATAGTAGATGGAGCGAAATGAGCATTGGCAGCAGGCACGGTAGAGGAAGCAACCTCTGAGATGACCGTCCTCTGGGGAGGAGTTGAAGGCGTTGGAGAAGACTGGCTTTGGGCGGCCAAGAATGACTCCATCAGGGCAGTCAATCTTGCCACTTCCTCCTTCAGTTCTCTATTTTCTTGCTCGAGGTGATCCATTAGCTTTGATGAGTTGGCTCTGGTGTAGTACCGGTGCGTCAACTTGTCTTCAAAATAAATGAAGAACACAGAGTTAGACCACTGAACAAGAAGCCCTGGAACAAAACTTGCTTATGCACATGATGCATGCAATGCTTGTGCATATGATTTTATTTTTTATCAGAGGAACTTTTAGAGTTCTATTTGCAAATACTTGGAAAATATTAATCATTTAGACATATATGGAAATATCATATCAATAATATCTGGAAAAATTTTACACCAAAGAAGTACAATCTTGGTAACCAAATACAATACAAGAGAGAAGAAAAATGAAAATCCTATGGAACCTTAGAAACAATCGTCCAAAGCTTTCGAGACCAGAAGATAAGCTACACGAAGCCTCTTCACCCCTCTCTCATAGGCTGCCTCCATATCTGCCTTCTCCTTGGCGAGTCGATCGTACTTCCTCTTCCAAAACCTAGAAGACTGAGGAAGAAGAGAAGTAACCACATCATCAGGCCCGTCGATAACCTGATGCTCCAGAAACTCTATCAATGCATCCTTATCTCTAAGTTACTGAAGTAGCTCCTCTCGCTCACGTATCCAAGCACGCGAACGGTCTTCATCTCTCAACTCCCCTACTCCTTGGTTAGGGAGGGTTGAAGGCCCAACCATAACCATAGGTGTAGGTCTTGGGTAATCATAGGGCATGCGGTACTCAGAAGCTCTCCTCCTAACCCACGAGGTATAGGGTTTCAAAGCAATATAATTCTTCAGACCAAGCTCTTTCGTTCCCTTCCTATGAATCTTGCGCCAAGCGTGGACCATTCTGCCCTTCAAGTTTTGGGGATCTTTAACCTCTTGAAAGAACACACCTTCTAACAAAATGTTATCAAGTTTATCCTTTAAGGGGAACCCAAGCTGACGATGTGCCAAAATAGGGTTGTAGTTAATCCCACCACATGTACCAAGAAGAGGGACATTGGAGAATTCACCACAAGAGTCAATAATCTACACACCATCATATACACGGTTGTACCAAAAGATATCATCATCGGTGAGAGACATAAGTCTCGTAGACCACCGTGGACATCCTTTGTTTTCCTTGAAGGCGAGCGTCTGTGGCAAGTGTGAAATAAACCACTTGTACAATAGAGGCAAAAAGCACACAATGGTACCACCACCCTTTGCATTCCTCATATGCAAAGAGAAATAAGTTTCACCCAACAGAGTCGGAACGTGATTAAAAGTAGAGAAAATCCTAATAGTGTTCACATACACAAAATTGTCGATGTTGGGGAATAACACTAGCCCATAGATGAGAAGTACAAATATGGCCTCAAAGGCGTCCTCACTCATGGCCTTACCAAACATAGTAGCTTGAGAAATGAGGAAATCAGATGGGAGACCTTGAATTCCACCTTTGGTAGTCATATGAGCACCAATAATAGATTCATCTATATGCAACATATCAACAATCTCTTGAGAAGAAGGGACCTTCTCCAAGCCACTGAATGACAATTGATCTAGGATAGGTATACCTACAAGATAGGCATACTCCTCAAGCGTAGGCAAAAGCTGGAAATCCGGAATTGTGAAGCAACGGTACAAGGGATCATAGAACTGCACCAACACGCTCATCCGACCTTCATCTACTTGAGTAGCAAGAATAGACAACAGCTTCCCATGACGAGCCTTGAACTCCAAGGGATCTAATACATAGGATGTCGAGCTCCTTAACTCTTTCAAGTTGGGTTGTATGAAACTGTACTTCTTCGTATTCCTTCTTTGCTTATCCATGTCTGAAAATTTGTAAATAGACCTCTTAAGTTCCTTGAAAATTTTCTCATTGTTGATGATATGGATGTGTATGAATGCATGAATGCATGGATGCAACAATCACACTCAAGGATCAAGAAAATCACACCATACAAAGGTCACGGGATGGATCAAGTCATCCTTAATATCAATCATCCATTTTGGTTGATTATGGTTTACACCTTATCAACACCCAAGTTCCATTGATATTAAGGGTATACGAGAACGAATCAACCGTGAATCAAGGGTTTGTTGCAAGTCACAAGCATGGAGTCTCGGTTAAGAACCACCCAAAGGGAGTGTACTATGGTTAAACCTGACAATCATGTTCTACAAGAGGTTCCCATAGTCATCATCCTATCTTTCGGATATTATCGGATAAACGACTACTCGTATTCCAAAAATATTCTCAAGAGAGACTCTTATGAGTGTAGTATCACGTAACAATCGTATCAAATGTTACACTTGAACGACCTTCGCACTACATCCTAAAATAGGCCAAGATGGGCTAGGTAATCTTGGGTCCTTGGCTTCTAAGGCATATATTGGAAAGAGTAATGCCTAACCACGACTACTCGTGTGACATTATTGATCCTAACATAACCTCTACTAAGTGAATGGGCTTGCAAGTCAACTTGCTAAGGAATAACTCCATACAAGTCAACAAGACTATGTCATTCTTCTATCATAAGTGCATTCGAGTTCGGGTATAGAACTCATCTCACAAGAGACCACCAAGCGCACAAGCAATTAATATATCAAGCAATTCATACATTACAATCAATACAGTCATCCCAAATTTGCACAAAAATATGTCACAAGTAATATAAACATATAATACAACAAAGGTTAAAAGTAGGCAAAACCCACTAGGCAAGCTTATCCCCAACAGAGTCGCCACTTTTCTGTAGCGGGGTATTCGTTACCTTCAGATTTATTGACTAAATCAAAAGTAAATCATACAATTCGAGTCGCCACCACACTTCTATTTATCCAAAGGAAAGGTTAGAAAACGAACAAAAACCGAGAAGTTTTATCAAATCAAAAACTAATAAAAATGTCAGAGATCTGGGTAAGGGGGTTGGTTATGCAATGGGAAGGTTTTAAGCACCCAAAACATCCTTAGTACTCTAAAGGAGCCCTTTTTACAAATGTTGTAAGGTAGGTTGGTATTTGTGCAAACATGACTGGGGAGATGAGAAGAGAATATACAAGTTATTTACAATTTTGTGTTTGAATGGATAAACCCATTGCTTATGTACCATCTTAAAAAAAAGAGTAGGATCATAACCTCGTAGTTCGGGGTAAAAATCTTAAAAGAAGTTGGTGAATTGATTGGTCAAAAGCCTTAGGGTTCTTTGTTATCAAAGGGAGAAAACTCAACCTAGAACCACAAATCCACCATGTGAGGAGAGCTTCAACATGCTAGTGAGGGATTAACCCTATAATAAGCATGGAAGACTTATAGTCCATCACTAAGGATATAGGTGAGTATTATATCAACCTCTAGGATAACTCAAACCTAATAGCTAATGTTTATGAAAAGCTTTGGCAAAAGTGGTCATTGGAACCACAAAAATAATTGAAAATGAGTTGTATTTACAAATGAAAAGTATTCACAAAATAAGGTCAAAGTTGACTTAAGATTTAATTCAAAATAAGTGTTATGAAAAGAGTTTGAAAAAAAATCAAAGGCATAATGCCTAGGTTTCTAATTTTTGAAAACAATGTTAATGTTTGCACAAAAGTTTGGCTTGGGTTAGAGCGGAGAGAAGAAGAGAATGGCTAGGTCCTAAACATGCAAAAGATGAGAGAAGAGAAGTAAAACCACTTGGAGTTCCCTTCTTGAGATCATAAAGATGATCCAAGTTGCTCCATTCCTTTGGACTTAGCAAGCAATAAGCAAACAACTCAAGCAATCAAGCAAACAATCCATCAAGCTCCTAGGAATCTTCCAATTGGCTTTTGTATCTCTTATCTTTGATGTCCATGACAATGGTTCTTCTAATTGGCTCAATTTTAGGATCCCTATCACACAAGAACACACAAATCAAAAGGTTCCACAATGCAATAAAAGAATGGACAAGAGTGAGTTTAGAATTAGGGGTCCTTTCAATTCATCTTCAAGATTAGGCATTCTAAAGGCATGAGGCCTAGTTGCTCTTTGACAATTTTTAGCACTCTAAAGGCATGAGGTCTAGTTGCTCTTAAAACTCCATTAGCATAGGTAAGGTCCTAAATCTAAGTCCTTTCTCCATTTGCATTGGGTTCACACAAACAAAACAAAACAAACACAATAGTATATACACAATAATGTGCTCAAGTGAGCAAAAGGAAAATTGCATTAACATAAACATGAGCTCAAGTGAGCAAAGGGAAAAGGCAAATGAATTAATGTGCAAGAAATTAAATTGCATTAATGTAAATTGCAAGAATTAAAAGTTAGTAATTAGTTGTTAGTGTTAGTGTGCTATAAGGCAATTTAGCGCTATGTTAAGTAATCGTAAGTGGACTAATGTAGTAGTCACACCTATCTGAGGCCGGTCAATAAAACTATATGCAACAAACACAAGTTAGAGACCATGACTAGTAAGCCAAGCTCCTACAACTTGCCATTCCAAAAGAAAAGAAAGAATGACCTTGTATTGATTTAGGTTTTTTGTTTGACCAAGAAGAAACCTATCCTTAATGCAAAGCAATTCACTTGATCTTTGATCAAGATGAATTTGATTTGAATCAAGGAAGGTTAAGCCTCTCATATGTCAAGGCTAACCACCAACCTTTAACTCATTGGTCAAATAAAAGAAGAAGAAGAAGAAGGAATGGAATGTACATAATTGAAATTCAAATGTCATAAGCAAAACACATTGACCAATCATGAATAGAATCAACATCAATAAATGGTAAACAAAAGTGAGATGAAGCTTAGAAGTCAAGAAACAATAAAAATATTTTTGGTATTTTTTTGGAATTAAAATAATACTTGAATTAAAATAAACAAATAAAGGTCAAACTTCAAATCCAATTCAAATCAACTTGGAAAAGTCCAATTGGATCATCATAAGTTCAACATGGTCAAACAAGGTTTGACAAAAAATTTCATCATTTTTTGAAAACAGAAACTAATTTTAAACAATTAAAAAATGAAGAAAAATAACATAATTGAACTAAAATCTCAAATAAATCTCAAACCAATTAAGAAATTGATGAGAATATTTTTCATAGATTCATCATCATTCAAAGATATTAAGAAAATATTTTTGGCATTTTTGAATATTGGAAAGTATTTTAAATGAATTAAAAAGAACCAGAAAATAGAAAATTCACAAAAAATATTAGATGGAATCATAAAAAGGGAAATATTGCAACTGGTCCCATATTTTTATGATTAAAAATGAAGAAGTTATGAATTTTTAAAATAAAATGGAACTAAAGAAAATAAAATGAAATTCAGAAAATAGGAAAAATCATGGAGCGTCTGATCTTGTCTCATTATTTGACATGGCGCATCAAGTGGCTGGGAGACGCGCGCGCATGGTGTACTTGAGTCAACAGCATCACACATGGCATTAAAATAGGTCAATTAAATGAAGCGCTGAGTTTAGATCCCAGGGGCCAGATCCAAGGGTCAGGAACTCAGCCACGTGGGGACGATGGTGGAAACCACCGTCTTCTCCGGTGAGCTTCACAGTTCCGACCAAATTTGCAGGTTTTTAAACCTTCATTAAAATGCACGATCTATACATCTTTAGAAAGATGGGGCGATGTACATCACCCCTATGACCTTGGTTTCCCCTCAAGATCTCTATGGAGAGAGAAATCTGAGATGGAAATTTGTGGTGTTCAATATGAGTTTGCTCAATTCATGAAATTAAAAGCTCAAATCAATTGCCTCTCACATGAGGACTTCAGAGGTACCAAGTAATGCAAAAAATGATTAATATCCAAGGAGTTTCGAATCAAAACAGTTTGAACAATAACCTTTGAAGTGCAGCTTTACAAGACTTGATCTACTCCAATTATTTGATGTAGTGTGTTCTTGAGGTAGCAAGGAAGCAAGGTTTAGGAATTGAAGTTCAATGATCAACCAATGAAGTTGAAAATTGAACTTGAAAATTGAAAGAAAAACTCAGAATTCCTGTTAATGGAGGTTGGGATTTCACTTCTGCAGCAGTTCAGGTGCCTTGAGGTTTTGTTTTTGAAGAGAATGCAACACTCTATTTATAGCCAAGCATGATGCAAGTAATGAAATACTCATGTGCATGTGAAGTTGGGTCCTCCATGCATGGGCCTGTACAGGCGCATGGGAGGCCCAAACTTGATTGGTTTTGCATGCTGATGATGAAACAAATGAATTTGGACGTGTACATGGCAAGGCGATGTGGTGTGCAAGCAATTTAATCATGTTATGCATAATTGGAACCAAAACTTCTCCTCTTCGAAAATGTCTTTTGCCAAATTGAAACATAGCCATGTGGGTAATGGTTGGAAAGGTCTTGACATGAGAAAAAAATGTTATGTTGAACAAAAATCCATTTGGAGTTTGGAAAATATTGAAAACTGATCATGAAGTTCAAGGTGTAAAACATGTATATGGAAATTTTGCCAAAATGGACCAACTTCAAGCCCTTTTGTTTCAAATATGAAAGCCTCAAATGACAAAACCTTGAACATAAAAGTTGTATATATTTTCAAGAAAATCAATTTGGACTTAAGTTTTTCATCATTTGGGTTTTTGATGAGAAAGTTATGGGCACTTGAAGTTGGACTTTTTCACATTTCAATGACTTTGGTCCAAAGTGACCCATAATGTTTTGTATCATCACATGTATTTCTTTTAGGATTATGAAATTTTGTCCAACATAACAATTGAATGAGACACCTTAAAATTTCCAATGAATTTGGTCCCACCTTAAAATCATGAAAAATGAGTGAGTTAGGTTCTTGGGAAGTTGACCCAAAATTAAGGTTTGGTCCAAAATGACCTATAATGTTTTGAAATGAATGATAACCTTCCATGTTTCAAATGAATTTTGGATGAACATGAAAGTTGTTAATATGGTTCTTAAGAATATATTTTCTCTTGGGGTCATCTTTATTTGACAAACACATTAAAAGTTAGGTCTTAGTGGATTTCGAAATAGTCAGATGAATTGATTGATCAACTTCTCAAGTCCAAACTTCAAATATTGATGAATTGATGATTGAGAACACTCACATAAGCTCATATATGCATAAAATGATGAATGAAAGAACTTACCTTGATTCTATTTGATCATAGGTTGAGGTTGCTTCATGAGCAATGAACAGTCAATGCACAATTGAATTAGGGTTTCCTTGGGAAACAATCCTCAAGCCCTTTGGGTTATCTTGATCAAATTGACAAATTGAGATACTTGGGATACATATATGATGGTCGAGAGCTTTTGGAACAATTGTCATGCTTGCTTTCACTTTTATCTGGCCACTCTTTGAGCATAGGGGCCTCCTAAGAGCCTTGGATAACATGACTGCTTGAGCTTCAAAACAAACAAAGTTAGTGACATATTTTTGTGCTTTTGGTTAGTAAACAAAATAAGAAAAGCAATAATATACAATTCAAGCATGATTTGTGGTCTCAAACCAACTCACACAAGTCCTACCTTAGGGTTAAGGAGCCAAGATGCTATGATCCTTGAGGCAAAATGCAATGAGCAATGATATGATGCCATGAGGGATCTTAGGGTCAAAATTATGGTCTTACAAACATGCATAGAGATAAAGTACTACCATAGCAGAGAGTCAAAATAATAATGAATCACAGAGGGTAATAATGCAATAATGAAGTTATATGAATGTATATGTATATGTATATGTATGATGATTATGCTGACCAAACAATCATAAAGGATATAAAATGTCGCTGGTTTGAATCATCGATACAATTCCTAGCCAATCTCAACAGGATAGAGGCATCAACTGGAGAAAGATCAAACATCTCGAAGGCTTGAACCAAGTTGGGGAAGAAAGGAGGAGATCTTCTGAGGAAACTACTATTAACTCTGCGGGGAATTTTAGGTCCACACCATATCACATGGGAGACAACCCTGTAGGGGATAAACACAAATAGCTGCTCAAAACCAGGGGGAAACTCTGATTGGGGACCAGTCTGATGGCGACTTGCAGCGAAACAAAGTTCTGCCGACGCCATGCAAACCACTACAATGATATGCCTACAACTCAAGGGAGGTCAATCACAAACTTAGCGGGAGAAGATGAACAACTCGGCTGCGGACATCAACAAATATCGGGTGCTAACATACTGTCGGGGATGAAACATGGATCACGCTAACTGCTTGGGGAGAACCAATAATGCTCCACATTTAGGGCTTACTGCTTTCAAACCACTGTTGATATTCCTTTTAAATGAAATCGATTGCTTAAAATTAATGCTTTTATATGTTTAAGAAAAAAAATACAATTTTGATTAAAATTTTAATTTCAAAAAAGATCATAATAAAATTTAAATCTATTTGGCTGAATTAAACAAGAGTAGAAACAATTGGATAAAAGCTCAACTTTATTTAATAGAATGGTAGTCTGTAAATGACAAGACTCCATAGATCTTTACAAAAGTTGAAAAATGGTAATTTACATGGAAAAGGGCTACATTGAATACAATGATCACTAATCCTTCTACCAACTCTTGATACCCACTATGCTCTTGGCGACGGATGGAGATAACGAACCAGAATTTGACAATGTGCTTAAGACAATTCTTCAGAACTGAAGATCAGCAGGATGCAATTACTTGGCGAAATCCCTAATTTTTGCATAAATTTCCCCAAGGTTGGGTACTCAATTTATCGGGATAATTCTTTATGTTTTATGTCTCTAACTTTTGCCTGGATCGCCCTTTCAGGTTTTCAATCCACCGAGACGCTCATTTTTGCCTAAGCCGCCCTTTCAGGTTTTCGACTTCTTTCACCCCTCAAGGTCTTCAACTTCTTTCACAACTCAAGGAATTGGTCTTTCATTTCATCCATCTTCTCATAAACATCCGGACCCTTAGACGGCTCGGAATGATAGATAGTATCTTCAACCCGGGGCAAAGTATGCACGATTGGTGGTGGCACATACATGACCGGGCTAGATGTCGGCATGGAAGCAAAAGTAGGCGTGAAACCTTCAAGCACAAAATTGGGCGGAATTCCCCACGGGAATCCTGCAGGCATGGTAGGCGCAAAGTGAGCAGCGGTAGCAGGAATGGTAAAGGTAGCAACCTCAGAAATGACAGTCCTTTGAGGAGGAGGAGGAGTTGCAGGTGTTGGAGAAAATTAGATCTGAGCAGCCAACACTAACTCCATCATGGCAGTCAGGCGGGCGATCTCGTCCTTCAAATATTTGTTCTCTTGCTCTAGATGTTCCATGATTCTTGAGTGATTGGCGCGGGTATTGTATCGATGAGTCAGCTTGGCTGAAGCACAGAAGAAATACCAATAAGACATCTGGAAAAAGAGAAACTTGTTTGTGCAAATGATGCATGAAATGCAATGCTTGATTATTTTTTTATTTTCAAGGAACTTACTATTTCACATGAAAATATATATGTTTATAACAACAATTGTAACAATTTGATATGACCATAAAAAATCTCTTTTATTCATATAATTGGAAGGATTACACTGAGTACAATTTCATAAACCAAAATACAAAATACAAAAGGAAAGGTGACTATTCATCATAAGGATCCCTAATAACAACATCAGCAGCTCTAGCTGCAGGCGCGTACTTCCTTCGGATGCGTCGAATCTCTAATTCAAAAGAAGTCTTCATCTGAGTCTTCACAAGGACAACGTTTTATGTGAGCTTCAAATGAGAAACGTTCCTTCATTAAAGTTGTAGCTCTCTCAAATTCCTTCAAAATGGTCATAAATTTGACATCATTTGGATTTAATATGTAGGAGTTATGCATTTTAAAAGTTGAGGAAAATCACTTGTTCAATGGTATTGGTCCAAAATGACCTATAATATATCCTTATATCACATGCTCATAAAAGTTGAATCAGTTCTTCCTCCAAACATCAAAGTTGAATTAGACATCTTGAATTTGATTGTGAAACTTGTAAATCTTTCATCTAATAAAAAATGAGCAAGTTATGGTCTTGGGAAGTTGTCCTCCAAATTAGGGTTTACACAAAATGACCTAAAATCTTTCACCAAAAAAATGACTTTCCAAGAAAAACTAGATCTAGACCTCAACATGAAAGTTGTTGGGAATGTTATCTAGAGTAAATTTGATCATGGAATCATTTTCATATGACAAAACTTGTAGGAGATAGGGTCTAGGGAACCCCAATTTTGATTAGTAGAATTCCTCTGTTCAACCACCATGAACCAACTTGCTAGCTTGAAATTCTCTTGACTTTTGGGATTCCTGGGAGATCATATATGCATAAGATGATGTAATTTGAAGTATACCTTGAAATATTTGATCAATTATTGAAGAAGCTTATTGAAGAAGTTACACAAGATACCCAGATGAACTAGGGTTTCCAAGGCAAACTAATTCCAAACTCTTGATTAATTCTTGATCAAACTAACATGTGGAGATCATGGGGATCCATATATGATACCTAGATCCATTTGTAGACCATTCTTGATTGAGCTATTAGCAATGTGGGTCTTAAACCCTAGATATGAACCTTATAGATCAAAGGTGAGCATGTGCCCTACCTACAAAAGAGTTAGATATATACAAAGGCATATTTTGGTATTTTGGTTAGTAAAATGATAAAATACAAAGTATGATGCAATCAAATGATGATTCATGATCTCTCCCAATGCAAACCCAATGAGTGAGGGGTAAGGAGGATACCAAGATGTGATCCCAATTCCAATGCATATGATGAGATAACATGAGGGATCTTAGGGTCAAAATTGGGGTCTTACATATTGTACTCTATTTTATAGACCTGGCCTAGTGGTGTAGGCAATCATGGAAGATGTAAGGACGTTTCTTTGCCAAATTTTCTCTTTCTTTTGTAATGATGATTTTTATGGGAAATTGGTTTTCTTCAAAAATCTCAAACTCCTCACATTTGAAATCACAAAAGGGACTTCCTTTTATTAAAGTTATATGTTCCTCTTCTTACTAATATTTCCACAGAAGTAACTTATTACTCTTTCAAGATGATTTCACAACCGTTCTTCAATCTCAGGTATTTTTGTTTTTATCTCTTTTTCCATTTTTTTCGTTCTCTTAAGAAATGGTCATTGTACACGAATGTGATGATGATGGAAATGTGTTAAAACCCCTAAGTATCCAAGAAAATAAAAATCTATGGGACTTATGCATGAGAGAATGCAAGGATACCCTAGGCCAAGCCAAACTTGATCGTATTATAAAGGAGTTTTACGGTAATAATAATGCCTCTTTTAGCGATACTAATTCTGAATCTTCTTCATCAGGTTCATCAGTATAATTGTTAATGGAGATCGCCGACTCCTTTGACCAAGAGGTGATGAGTTATGAACATAGCTCCATTGATGAAGTAGAGATCGCTAAACTTTGATCTTTGAAGAACATCTCCTTTACCATAAATGAGCATGATGTTATATTGGAACCATGCATCCAAGGGGAACTTGTTTGTATATTCCGTCATAGAGGAGTCAAAGATGAGTATTTCCACTTCTATGCCTATGTATTAGAGGATTTTAAAATTCATTTACCTTTGACTGATTTCAAATATGACCTGTTAAGATCCCTAAATACTGCCGCTTCCCAACTTCGCTCTAACAGTTGGGGGTTTATTAAGGCTCTCGAAATAGTCTATGAAGGCCATAAAAATAGAGCCCACCATAAGCTTGTTTTTCTCCTTTTTTGAAATCAAGGGTGTTGAGAAGGGTGGATGGGTCACAACTAGTGGTATTCCCGACAAGAGTTTTGTTCAAGTTTACACTACCAATTATAAAGGATTTTTAAATACCACTTTCTCCGAGTTAGATGTGGACCTAGATGCCCTTAAATATTGTATCCATTAGACAGGTCCCACCGCTTTCCTATCTACTGGACTAGAAACCCACTTTCGATGTTTGGGTTCTATTTTGATAAGCTAAACGCCCTAGAAATCCAGTCTTTATCCATATTAGATTCCTTTCCTATGATGAAGGTTTGAGACCTATTTTCTTTACCCGAGGAAGAAGTTCTTCCTTTTTTGGATGATATTCATCTATTTTTTATTTTCATTATTCGTTGCACTATGTTTTACTTTCCTAACTCTTTTCCTGTAATTATTGCAGAAAAAATGACTGACTTGTCTGTGAAAGAGAAGAAAAGGATCATGTTGGAAGCCTGTGAGGCAAGAAGAGGAGCCAGCCAATTCCCGTCTAAGTCGAACTTGTCCGATTTAGAAACCCGAACACTAAAGAAGAGAAAGGTAGAACCAAGTAAAATATCCCCAAGTGTTTCTGATCCCTAAGTCTAAACCATCCCGCCTCCAGTAGACTTTCATCCCAACTCCCCAAAGATGATGAAAACTTTGATGAGTGATGAGATTTGCAGAGCCAACTGGGAAATTCCCTCTTTGATGCACGAAGTCGGTGGAAGTGACCAAAACAAACGATCTAATGAGTTTAAATTCTATGGTAACAACTTTGGTGGATTAAAGTTCCTCTTCGACCATCTGAATGCAACGAAAGACGTGAACAAGGTGAAGACAATATGTTAGCAAAAATAGACCAAAAACATCAGTTCCTATCTGACGAGATGCGTTGTCTTGACCCGAGGCCTGTTTGAATTCGGCCTCCACCCTGGGCTTGATTTGTCCGAGATGAATTTTTCAAAGTTGTGGTGGATGGTCGCCTCATGGACATGGAAGAAACCGAGTCTTCTCTCGCTGATGATCTAACTATGGAAGACAGTGCTGATGACACTAGCCCCAAAGCCGTTGGTGAGGACAAGAATGAAGAAAAATCTTGTTTTTATTCCCGTTTTCGTTAGTCATCCCTTAGGATGCATTTTGTAATGTTTTTCAGAATGTTATCTATTTTTCCTTTTTGTTTTGTAGTTGGATCATGTTGTGATCCGTAACACCTACGACAATCTCGTATCAGGTCCCATGCTACTGATTGTCTCGTTTTTATAAATTTATCTTTAGAATTGGTTTTCTGAAGTGGTTCCTTATAGAAGCTCCAACTACTAAAAATAAAGTTTTAAATATAACTGGCTCGGGTACCTCTACAAGGCATGGTCACACTGATAATATAGTTTGGAACATTTATATAACTTTGTTTAATTAATGAATCTAAGACCCCAGTCAGGAAAAACATGTTTCTACCAAGGGTTCTTCTTTATAGTTCATTCAGACCCAATTTCACTAGAGGTTTCTATTGACCTGGACTTCAGATAGGCCAGTGGTTCTTATTAACGTTTCTCGACCGTAGTTGATTATGTCAGAGGCTTCAAGTAGCTTGGACTTCAGTTAGACCAAAGGTTTTATTAATGTTATCCGACCATATTCGATTATTCTAGAGGCTTCAAGTAGCTTATACTTCAGTTAGGCTAGAGGTTTTATTAAGGTTGTCCGGTCGTAGCCGATTATGCCATAGGTTTCAAGTAGCTTGGACTTTAGTTAGGCCAAACGTTTTATTAATGTTGCCCAACTGCAACCGACTATGCCAGAGGCTTCAAGTAGCTTGGATTTCAGTTAGGACATAAGTTTTATTAATGTTGTCTGGATGATGTCGATTATGCTAGAGGCTTCAAGTAGCTTGGACTTCAGTTAGACCAGAGGTTTTATTAATGTTTCTTGGCTGCAGCCGATTATGCTAGAGGATTTAAGTAGCTTAGACTTCACTTAGGCTAGAGGTTTTATTAACGTTTCCTGACCGCAATCGATTATGCTAGAGGATTTAAGTAACTTGGAATTCAGTTAGGTCTGAGGTTTTAGTAATGTTGTCGGCTATAGACGATTATGCCAAAGGCTTCAAGTAGCTTGGACTTCATCTTGGATTGAGTCCTATGACCTATTTACCTACTTTATACAATAAATTTGTCTAACTATGGGTGCCTCATTAAAAATTCCTTCCCTTGCAAGGGAAAAGACTGCATTCCCATAATTTTTATTTATGATGTTTATTACATATTCTAGCTAAGATAAAACTTAAGACTAGTTACATCTCAGGTCCTAGGTATTTCAACACCTTATAAGATTTCTAACTTGTAAGCCTCATTATTCAACCTCTGACGGATACAGAAAGGTCTTTCCCAACTCGGAGCTAACTTTGCTTTCTTCTCGGGGTCAGTCAACCTTTTCACCACCAGATCTCCTTTGTGAAATCCCTTTTCCTTTCTTTGATATTAAACCTCCTGGAAATCCTTTGTTTGGCTGTGAACTCCCTTATGTGGCTTGTTTCCCTTATTTCATCCAATAAATCTACAAAATTATCTAGACTGATCGAGTTGGCTTTCTCATCAAAAGAAATATGGTTCCAAGTTGGAGTGTTGATTACAACCAGTGTCATTGCATCGGCTCCATAAACTGTCCTAAAAGGAGTTTTCTGAGTATTCAAATGGGGTATAGTAAGACAAGAACACAATATTTCATGCAGGTACTCGGTCCATAACCACTTAGTTTCGTCTAGCCTCTTTTTCATCCCGGATAAAATGATTTTATTTGTCGCCTCTACCTGACCATTCGCTTGAGGGTGTCCCACTAAAATAAATTGATTTTGTATTTCCAAATTTCTACAAAGCTCTATTACAGATGAACAAGTAAATTGTGTGTCGTTGTCTGGAAAAATTAACCCCGATTAGGCTCAAATAGCATATTATGTTTCTCCAGTAGAATCAATCTTATAGCGGTACAAATTTTGATATTAAGCTATCGATTAACTTAACTTGCAAAGCAAGAGTCGACACCGTGCTTTTATTGTTTCCAAAGAAAAAGAGGAAAAGTACAAATAAAACTCGAAGAAGTTTTAAAACAAAAACTAATAAAAAGAGAACAAGGGTTTTGGGGTTAGTTATGCAAACGGAAGGTATTAGCACCCTAAACATCCATGGTACTACATGGGAACCTCTTTTAAAATTTGTACATTTGAGTTTGAAAAGGTGGTTGTTTGCAAAAGATTGGAGAGACGGGAAAATAAATATTTTTTCTTATTTTCTGTGTTCGCCAAGACTTTTCAAGTCTCATGCCTATGTACCAACAATATGCAATGGAGGATCAAAACCTCATAGTTGATGGTAAAAATAACATAGGCAGTTTGTTTTGATTCATTTTTTTAATGGAAGACATTTTGTCATTTTAAGGAGAATACTCAACTAGTCACCCACAAGTATGAGACTTTTGCATCATCATGAGAAAAGCTCAAACTTGGATAAGGATCAACAAATATGCCACTAGCTCCCACAGATGGGAAATTATTATCATCAACACTATAGAGATAGGAGAATTATATCTCAACTATGGAAATGACTCATGTCTAACACCTTGAGAAAACTTTTGAAAGGAAAAGTGCACAAGGGCACAAAAATGGTTTAACTGAGTTATGCATTTTTTAGTCTTTTGAAATTGGTCTGAGTATTGTTAAGATGGATTAGTATTTATTAAGAAAAAGGTTTTGAAAATCACTTGACATAAGGTTTATTGAGAAAGTGGTCCAAGTTTGAAATCAAGAAGAATTCTTAAAAGAAGGAGAATATTTGAAAATTAAAGAAGGGGAGGAGAAAAAGAGACTATCCTAAAACATAAAGTAAAAGCTAGGGAGGAAGGATATACACAAGAGATAGCAAGCTTTATGACATAAGTCAAGTAAGAATTCCCTCATTTGGATTAAGCCTCAAGCAAGCAAAATAGGCAAATAATAATCCTTGTATCAGATGAAACCAAAATAACTCTACCAAGTCTTCAAAAGGAAACCCCAAGTTAAAGGTACCATATGGATTCTAAGATCTCAAAATCATAAGTCCCAAAGCAAGGGTCAAGGTACTAATTCTAATTCCATAGCTCCATAATAATGCCAAGGATAGTACCCACAAGTCCAAAAATCAGGATAACCAAGTTTCTTTTTAGGTTTTTTCCTTGTTAATGTTTTCTTTACAGTGATATAAAAGAAAGGTCCAAATCGGCAAAGAACAAAATGACATAATCACAAACAATATGATATGAAATGCTAAACATAAAGTATAAAATCAATGGAATAAAATAAAGAAATAAAGTAAATGACATTGAAATAGAAGTTAATACAAGTGAAGAGTTAGTAAAGGATATAAGTAAAGATGAAAATTTATTTTGGTCACTTTTTGGAAACACTCAACTATCCACTCACAAGCATGAAAATATGAGCATATACATTATTTATAAGAAGGGCTCCAACTTGGATAAAATCAACAAGTATGCCACTAGCTCTCACAAAATGGAAAAGAATCAAAATTTTCATACAATACCATGAGGAATAGGAGACTTACAATATCACTTATAAAAATGTCTTTGCTTTTGAGACAAATTTGGCGCTATGTTAAGCAATCGTAGTTGGACTTATGTAGAAGTCACAACTATTTAAGGTCGGCCAATAATAATGTTTGTGTTAATACACTCTAGAGAAATGATATGTAAATCATTCTCCTAAAGTCATGCACACAAAAAAAGAAAGAAAGGGGATGATCAAGCACAAAGGCAAGGAGGATGGTCCATTACTTCAATCCATATTTCCTGACCCTTAGGATAAACTTATGCATCAATCCAAAGTACCTTAAATGATCTTTGATCAATTAGGAGGTATATTTGAAATGATGAAAGTTCATCAAGTACCAATCCATACATCATGAACAAGATGGACACAAGTCATCCAATTGATCAAAGGGAAAAGAAGGAGATGAAGAAGAAGAAGACAAAAGAAGTTGAGGAAGGTAGAACCAAGTAAAATATCCCCAAGTGTTTCTGAGCCCTAAGTCTCAACCATCCCGCCTCCAGTAGACTCTCATCCCAACTCCCCAAAGATGATGAAAACTTTGGTGAGTGATGAGATTTGCAGAGCCGACTGGGAAATTTCCTCTTTGATGCACGAAGTCGGTGGAAGTGACCAATATGAAGACATGACTTCTCAGATGTTTTGATGATGACAAACTTCTCCATAACTAAGACTGATTAACAAAAAAGAATGATCAAGATTCAAGCTCATGAACGAAGTATTTCAACTATATGATCAAGTCTTGATGAAACGCATGAAGAGTCGTCTTTCAAATGGATAAGGTATAACACTTGATCTCTAGATATTTATACAAGTGTTCAAAACATGTTTCATTCATGGCATAATCATTGAAAGTATTTTTATGCATTAAACAAATCATAACACTTCACTCTTTTAACTATTTTTCAAATTTGTGACAAAGTAACCGATTATCCACTTTATGATAACCGATTACTCTATGTTATTTTCAAATATTTTTGAACGTTGGAACCAAGTAATCGATTATCCTTTTTGGGGTAACTGATTACTCTGAGAAAATTTCAAATCTTTTTTAACGTTGAATGCAAGTAACCGATTACCCATATTAAGGTAATCGATTACCACTGACCCAGAGGCAAAATAAATGCATCTCTTCATGGAAACTTTTCTATTTTCTTTACCATGAACCATGGCATCCTTTGGGCATTTGCATCCATTTGAGGAGGTGTTTAGACAATATATAAACATCATTTTTCCAGATTCCAAACTTACCTCCTTGCAAAATTTAAAATCATTTACGCACATTCTCTCAAACTTTTTAAGTGTTCTTCCAAATTCTCTTAAGAGTGAAACCTTGCATAAACTTTTATTTTCAGCATCATAAGTTTCATTTCGTACAAAGAACACTTGTATAATTATTTTGAGAATTGAGTGTTACAAAGGAGAAGATCAATTGATAAATTGATATATTTCAAAATTCCAACTATTTCATCTTCTACAAAAATTCAAAAGTACATTTCTTGATTACAACTTATTTTTTTAGGATTGTTAAGAATAACTTTGTAAGGTGTTATCCTTGTTATCCGATGTGTGGATACAAGAGGTCCATTTGTGAGAAATTGAGTCTCGATTGGACTTTAAATATTATAAATCCAAGAGGATTGTTCTTGGTGTGTTAGAATTAGATAGAAAGACCTTAAGGTGTCTTGTCTAGGAATCTAACATTATAGTGAAATTCTCTTTTGTGTTGAAAGGGGAGTGGAGTACTCTCAATATGTGAGGGGAACCACTATACATCGTGGTGTTCTTTACTTTCCGCACTTTACCGCTTTTCATCATATTAGCAACTCAAGAAAGTAAAAGTCATAAACCGTCAAAAATCCGGAAATTAGTCTAAGTGCCTCATTCACCCCCCCTCTAAAGAACTCCTTAAACTTACAACCAAAACAAACAATCTAATGAGTTTAAATTCTAGGGTAACAACTTTGATGAATTAAAGTTCCTCTTCAACCATCTGAATGCAACGGAAGACATGAACAAGGTGAAGACAATAGGTCAGCAAAAACAGACCAAAAACATCAATTCCTATCTGACGAGATACGTTGTCTTGACCCCAGGCCTGTTTGAATTCGGCGAAGATTATGAGCAAAATGAGATTAAGCTCAACCAAGAGATTAATAAACTGAAGGAACAATTGAAGGTACATGTGGATAAGATGTCCATTCTGGAGAAACATTTGTTGGAGGAGAAGACAAAGAGAAAAAAATTGGAGGCTGCGAATCAAAACTTACAGTCCATTGTCACCAAGCAATCTGAGGGGATGAAATCAACTGAGGAATCAAATGACCAACTGCATAAAGCCTAAAAGAAAGCTCAAGTTGATGTTCTTGATGCAGATGATGATGCTTTTGACAGGGAAAAGGCTCAAGCCTTGTGCCTCCACCCTAGGCTTGATTTGTCCGAGATGAATTTTTCAAAGTTGTGGTGGATGGCCGCCTCATAGACATGGAAGAAACCGAGTCTTCTCTCGCTGATGATCTAACTATGGAAGACAGTGTTGATGACACTAGCCCCAAAGCCGTTGGTAAGGACAAGAATGAATAATAATCTTGTTTTTATTCCCGTTTTCGTTAGTCATCCCTTAGGATGCATTTTGTAATGTTTTTCAGAATGTTATCTATTTTTCCTTTTTGTTTTGTACTTGGATCCTGTTGTGATCCGTAACACCTACGGCAATCTCATGTCAGGTCCCATGCTACTGATCGTCTCCTTTTTATAAATTTATCTTTAGAATTGGTTTTCTGAAGTTGCTCCTTATAGAAGCTCCAACTACTAAAATAAAGTTTTAAATATAACTGGCTCGGGTACCTCTACGAGGCATGGTCACACTGATAATATAGTTTGGAACATTTATATGACTTTGTTTAATTAATGAATCTAAGACCCCAGTCAGGATAAACATGTTTCTACCGAGGGTTCTTCTTTATAGTTCATTCAGACCCAATTTCACTAGAGGTTTCTATTGACCTGGACTTCAGATAGGCCAGCGGTTCTTATTAATGTTTCTCGACCACAGTTGATTATGCCAGAGGCTTCAAGTAGCTTGGACTTCAGTTCGACCAAAGGTTTTATTAACGTTATCCGAACATAGCTGATTATTCTAGAGGCTTCAAGTAGCTTAGACTTAGGTTAGGCTAGAGGTTTTATTAACATTGTCCGGTCGTAGCCGATTATGCCATAGGTTTCAAGTAGCTTGGACTATAGTTAGGCCAAACGTTTTATAAATGTTTCCCAACCGCAACCGACTATGCCAGAGGCTTCAAGTAGCTTGGACTTCAGTTAGGACATAAGTTTTAATAGTTGCCTAGATGATGCCGATTATGCTAGAGGCTTTATTAATGTTTCCCGGCTGCAATCGATTATGCTAGAGGCTTTAAGTAGCTTGGACTTCACTTAGGCTAGAGGTTTTATTAACGTGTCCCGACCGCAATCGATTATGCTAGAGGATTTAAGTAACTTGGAATTCAGTTAGGCCTGAGGTTTTAGTAATGTTGTCGGCTGTAGACGATTATGCCAAAGGCATCGAGTAGCTTGGACTTCATCTTGGATTGAGTCCTATGACCTTTTTACCTACTTTATACAATACATTTGTTTAACTATGGGTGCCTCATTAAAAATTCCTTCCCTTGCAAGGGAAAAGACAGCATTCCCATAATTTTTATTTATGATGTTTATTACATATTCTAGCTAAGATAAAACTTAAGACTAGTTACATCTCAGGTCCTAGGTATTTCAACACCTTCTAAGCTTTATAACTTATAAGCCTCATTATTCAACCTCTGACGGATACAGAAAGGTCTTTCCCAACTCGGAGCTAGCTTTGCTTTCTTCTCGGGGTCAGTCAACCGTTTCACCACCAGATCTCTTTTGTGAAATCCCCTTTTCCTTTCTTTGATATTAAACCTCCTGGAAATTCTTTGTTTGGCTGTGAACTCCCTTATGTGGCTTGTTTCCCTTATTTCATCCAATAAATCTACAGAATTATCTAGACCGATCGAGTTGCCTTTCTCATCAAAAGCAATATGGTTCCAAGTTGGAGTGTTGATTACAATCGGTGTCATTGCATCGGCTCTATAAACTGTCCTAAAAGGAGTTTTTTGAGTCTTCGAATGGGGTATAGTAAGACAAGAACACAAGATTTCATGCAGGTACTCAGTCCATAACCACTTATTTTCGTCTAACCTCTTTTTCATCCTGGATAAAATGATCTTGTTTGTCGCCTCTACCTGACCATTCGCTTGAGGGTGTCCCACTAAATTAAATTGATTTTGTATTTCCCAATTTCTACAAAGCTCTATTACGGATGAACAAGTAAATTGTGTGTCGTTTTCTGAAAAAATTAACCCCGATTAGGCCCAAATAGCATATCATGTTTCTCCAGTAGAATCAATCTTATAGCGGTACAAATTTTGATATTAAGCTATCGATTAACTTAACTTGCAAAGCAAAAGTCGACACCATGCTTTTATTGTTTCCAAAGGAAAAGAGAAAAAGTACGACTAAAAATCGAAGAAGTTTTAAAACAAAAACTACTAAAAAGAGAACAAGGGTTTGGGGGTTAGTTATGCAAAGGGAAGGTATTAGCACCCTAAACATCCATGGTACTACATGGGAACCTCTTTTAAAATTTGTACATTTGAGTTTGAAAAGGTGGTTGTTTGCAAAAGATTGGAGAGTTGGGAAAATAAATATTTTTTCTTATTATCTGTGTTTGCCAAGACTTTTGAAGTCTCATGCCTATGTACCAATAATGTGCAATGGAGGATCAAAACCTCGTAGTTGATGGTAAAAATAACATAGGCAGTTTGTTTTGATTCATTTTTTTAATGGAAAGACATTTTGTCATTTTAAGGAGAATACTCAACTAGTCACCCACAAGTATGAGACTTTTGCATCATCATGAGAAGAGCTCCAACTTGGATAATGATCAACAAATATGCCACTAACTCCCACAGATGGAAAAGAATTATTATCAACACTATGGAGATAGGAGAATTATATCTCAACTATGGAAATGACTCATGTCTAACACCTTGAGAAAACTTTTGAAAGGAAAAGTTAACAAGGGCACAAAAATGGTTTAACTGAGTTATGCATTTTTTAGTCTTTTGAAATTGGTCTGAGTATTGTTAACATGGATTAGTATTTATTAAGAAAAAGGTTTTCAAAATCACTTGACATAAGTCAAGGTTTATTGAGAAAGTGGTCCAAGTTTGAAATCAAGAAGAATTTTTAAAAGAGGGAGAAGATTTGAAAATTAAAGAAGGGGAGGAGAAGAAGATACTATCCTGATGCATAAATTAAAAGCTAGGGAGGAAGGATATAACCAATAGATAGAAAGCTTTATGACATAACTCAAGCAAGAATTCCCTCATTTGGATTAAGCCTCAAGCAAGCAAAATAGGCAAATAATAATCCTTGTATCAGATGAAACCAAAATAACTCTACCAAGTCTTCAAAAGGAAACCCCAAGTTAAATGTACCATATGGATTCTAAGATCTCAAAAATCACAAGACCCAAAGCAAGGGTCAAGGTACTAATTCTAATTCCATAGCTCCATAATAATGCCAAGGATAGTAGCCACAAGTCCAAAAATCAGGATAACCAAGTTTCTTGTTAGGTTTTTTCCTTGTTAATGTTTTGTTTACAATGATAAAAAAGAAAGGTCCAAATCAGCAAAGAACAAAATGACATAATCATAAATAATATGATATGAAATACTAAACATAAAGTATAAAGTCAATGGCATAAAATAAAGAAATAAAGTAAATACATTGAAATAGAAGTTAATACAAGTGAAGAGTTAGTAAAGGATATTAGTAAAGATGAAACGTTGTTTTGGTCACTTTTTGGAGACACACTCAACTATCCATTCACAAGAATGAAAATATGAGCCTATACATTATTTATAAGAAGGGCTCCAACTAGGATAAAATCGACAAGTATGCCACTAGCTCTCACAAAATGGAAAAGGATAAAAAATTTCATACAATACCATGAGGAATAAGAGACTTACAATATCACTTATGAAAATGTCTTTGCTTTTGAGACAAATTTAACGCTATGTTAAGCAATCGTAATTAAACTTATGTAGATGCCATAACTATCTAAGGTCGGCCAATAATAATGTTTGTGTTAATACATTCAAGAGAAATGATATGTAAATCATTCTCCTAAAGTCATGCACAAAAAAAAAGAAAGAAACGGGATGATCAAGCACAAAGACTAGGAGGATGGTCCATTACTTCAATCCTAATTTCCTAACACTTAAGATAAACTTATGCATCAATCCAAAGTACCTTAAATGATCTTTGATCAATTAGGAGGTAGATTTGAAATGATGAAAGTTCATCAAGTACCAATCCATACATCATGAACAAGATGGACACAAACCATCCAATTGACCAAAGGGAAAAGAAGGAGATGAAGAAGAAGAAGACAAAAGAAGTCACACCCAAATTGGATCAAAAATTTGATAAAGTCATCATCAAAATCAATCATCCATTTTGGTGGATTATGGTTTTCACCCCATCAACACCCAAAATCCATTGGGTTTAAAGAGACTGGAAGTCCAAACCATCATGAACAAGATGGACACAAACCATCCAATTGACCAAATGGGAAAAGAAGGAGATGAAGAAGAAGACAAAAGAAGTCACACCCAAATTGGATCAAAAATTTGATCAAGTCATCATCAAAATCAATCATCCATTTTGGTGGATTAGGGTTTTCACCCCATCAACACCCAAAATCCATTGGGTTTAATGAGACTTGAAGTCCAAACCATCATGATCAGAGGCCAATAAAAGTTCACAAGTTCACACAAACATAAAATGCAATTAAATGAAATAAAATGCACCAAAAGTATTTTTTAAATGAATTTTAAAATAGAAATAAAATGAAAAATACATAAAGTCCTTCAAAACACCAAATAAAAGGCCAAGAAAATTATGGAACGTCAGAAATAAAATGAGAAACATGTAACAAATTTTCCAGAAGTTTAAAATGTAGAAAAGTAATTTTTAACCAATTAAAACAAAAGAGAAAAGAGAAAATTCATGAAAAATAGAAAATCAGTGAAATAAAAATAAAAATCAGACGAATAAAAATAAAAGATACTTTTAGAAATTATTTTGATTTTTTTTGGATAAAAAATAAAATTACTATGAATTTTTAAAGAAAAAGCAATTAAAAATAATAAAAGAAAAATAAGAAAAAACAAGGAGTGTTGGATCACGCCTCATTAATTGACGTGGCAGATCCAACACTCCAAATGTTGGAGAACGCAATGGAACGCGCTGCAAGCCAAACACAAGATCCAGTTTAAATGTAACCAATCAAAACATTTCATTTTTTGAACGTGTCTGATCAAACTCAGACAACCTGACAAAACTTTGGTCATCTTCTCTGGTGAGCTCTCATCGGAGTTTCATCGTTTGGTAAATTCAAGACACGGGATCACCACCATTGTGATCCTCTTCTCATCCCAAATTCAAACTTTTGCTCCAAATTCATTTATGTGAACTGAGCAAAGGGAATTTCAGAGAAGTTTCAGAAACAAGCAAGCCACGAAAAATAAAATAAAATGATGGACATGAATGACCTATAATATCTCCAAACTTTTGATGATCCTCCAAGCATAATTGGCTCTTGTTATGTAAATAGAAGTTGTAGAGGATGTTGAGAAGAGTCATATGCAAAAATAAGCATTCGAAAATGTTGAGAATTGAAGGAGTTGTAATCCTTGGAACTTTGACTTCAAATTGTTGACTTTTAGGTCAAACCACTTGGAACAAGCTTGTGTACTTGAACTCTTCTTGCATTTCAAAGCACATGTGTGATCATATGAACTCAAAATAAGGTGTACTTGATTGCCTCTTGATTAAATGTCTAAAAGCTTTAAGTTTCTTGTTGAAGAAGGCATAAAAATAAACACATGAACCTTTGACTTTCTTTGAGAAGTAAGCCATAAAACTTTGAGATGTCCTTGGTTAAAAAGCCCTTACATTGCATAATAAACTTAAGGGAAACAAGACATATTTTTTGATATTTTGATTAGTGGTTAGATAATAAATTAATCATATAAACACAAAGGTAAAACAAAACAAAAAGGTGCTTGGTGATCCCTACAAGAAGCAAACCCAAAGATGGATAAGGGAAGGGACAAGATGTGATATTGTTTGTATGCAAAAAGGAAAATTAATTGTGGGATCTTAGGGTTAAAAACTAGGGTATGGCTGATGTCCCTATTTAAGTTTCTTCAATTTGGAGATATGAAGGTTGAAATCTTTGTCTCGACAAGATTAAAGAGACTTAAATATCAAAGACCAAATTTTTGGCCCTAAGACACTAGAAGATGTTTAGATATGATATGAATAAAAACCAGGATCTCTGTGGGGAGAAGCAGTTTCCAAAGGGAGAACCGGCTAGGTGTCGCAACCTGAAAAATGGAATGCGAAAAAAAACAACCGGCGAAGAAAGACAGGAGAGTCGCCACCGTGCGTTATTTATCCCAAAGGAGGGAAAGGAAACGCTCGAAGTAAACCTGGAAAATGGAAAGGACAAGACAGGGTCTCGCAACCAAATCTTGGGTTCGGGAGTCGATTATGCGAAGGGAAGGTATTAGCACCCCTACGCATCCGTAGTACTCTACGGGATCCACTTTTGTAGTTCTTGTCTAAAGGGTGTGGGTTTATCTAATGTGTTATTTACTAAAAAAAGGGGTCAAAAGAAAATGACTCGCAGGGATGTGGCATCCATTGCATACGTATCTCATATGAATATGAGAATCAGAGTCTTCGTAGCTCGGCTACCTAGGGGTTAAGGGTAATTGTGCTCGCTAAGACATCGCGTCTTATGCCTACGTATCTCATCTGGAATGAGAATCAGAGCAAGCCTTAGTTCGGCTAACTACGGGGTTATGGATTGGGTTTTGGACGAACGACGTTACTACGCAATCTACCGGATGCTCGACCTTTGGGGACTTACTCGCCTGTAGTAGAAGGAGTTAACATGTTCTTATGAGAAGAAAAATCAATGAGTTGGTAGGGTTAGGGATGCTCATTCAAAATGGAAGTCCTTGGACGAAGGAACCTATAAAAAAAACACAAAAACATTGCCTCCTATCGAGGTCTTCCAGCTAGGAAAGTAGTAAAATGCGGGAAAAATGTAAAAGTTACCACGCGGATAAAGAACTGAAGTAATAGTGATTAACGGAACAAGGAAACTCTGAGATCCTCCCAAGCTAACACCATCAAAGAAAGTGAGTCAGTACAGGTAATCGGAATGAAACCTCCAGGTGGTATCCCACAAATAAAGTGGAACACCAGGCAAACCATCTCTGCAAGAGTCATATGAGCCCTCACAAAACAAAACTCAACAAACAGGTTAGAGAAACAAAATAGGGTAATCAAGAGTTGCCCCCAAATTAAAATGTAACCACATGAATCATGCCCTTTCAATTCACAAAAAGCTCACAAAAAGCAACCAAGGGTAGGAGGCCTAAACCTCTTGTCAAACACATGCATCAAAAGGGTATCAAATTCACCCATAATACCTCATACATTTAGAGCATTCAAATTAAAGGCATAAAGATGGTGGATATAGGGCAAACATGATTGGAGAGCTTGATTGAAATTGAGTTGCACCCGTGAGGTTTACAAAACAATCTTTAGGGTTTATGTGAGGCAGAGGTGATTCTGTGCAGTTGAGTTCCCTTCAGGGTTTGGAGGCTGCTATGAGTTCTCTGTCAGGTTTCTCTCCAGGTTTTGTCCAGGGTTTTGTTCCAAGGAAACCTCAGAGTATTTTTTTCTCTTCCTTTCTCTGTCTGTTTTGTTTCAATGAAACTCTAGTATTTATAGCCTAATATTGGTAGCTTATTGGGCTTTTGAGAGAGGTCCAAGTCTGAGATTTTTTTTCTTTTATTTTATTTATTTATTTATTTAATTAATTTTTTTTTCGTTTTTATTTTATTTTTTTTTAAATAAAGTTTCTTGGATCTGATTCTGATTGACATGATGAAATGCAATATGAAATGTTAAATGACCTAAAAATGAATGCATGAATGAGGAGGGCAAATTTTTGGGGTGTTACAACTGCCCCTATTCAGTCATCAGCAAACCCGAGCAGGATGAAAGCGAACAGCTTATCAGACAAACAGGGTGAGCTGTGATTGAATACCAAAGACAGACCGAAAATTTGCGCTCCGAGAACACCACAAAAATGTTGAAATACACCGCGCTGTTTATTTTTCTTCCGATCCTCTGGCTGAATCTGAATCAGTCTTCTGACTTAATCTAGAGTTTCGATCCTCTGGCTGAATCTATACTCAATTTAGTCGTCTGGTTGGATGCTAATTTTGATCATCGGGCTGGATACGGTTTCAATCTTCTGGCTAGATCTTCTTCGATCTTCTGGCTAGATCTGAATTGTTTCGATTCTCTGGCTGAATCTATTTTCTTTGATTCTCCGGCTGAATCTACTTCGATCTTCTGGCTAGTTCTGAATTGTTTCGATTCTCTGGCTGAATCTGTTTCCGGTCTTCGGGCTAGACCTGACTTCGATCTTCTGGCTAGATCTTCTTCGATCTTCTGGCTAGATCTCCTTTGTTTCGATTCTCTGGCTGAATCTATTTTCTTTGATTCTCTGGCTGAATCTACTTCGATCTTCTGGCTAGATCCGAATTGTTTCGATTCTCTGGCTGAATCTATTTCCGGTCTTCGGGCTAGACCTGACTTCGATCTTCTGGCTAGATCTTCTTCGATCTTCTGGCTAGATCTGAATTGTTTCGATTCTCTGGCTGAAACTATTTCGATCTTCTGGCTAGATCTGAATTTTGATCTTCGGGCTAGATCTGGATTATTTTGATGATAAATTCATATCATCAGGATCTCGCATCTGGGGCATGTGCTGGTTGACCCTCTTTCGAAATCTACAGTCTTCATGTTAGATATGCAGCTTCGAGAATATCCCACTTTTGGGCTTCGTACATATTCTTTAGGCTAGAACATGTTATAACGACTCTTCGATTAGACTTTGTTTTTTAAATGCGATCCGCGGGCTGAATCCTCTTGTAGGTTGATTTTCTGTTGAGCTGTCAATCTATTCCTCCAGCTGGCTTGCTGGGGAAATAATGCTCGTAGTCGACTCTCTGGCTGAATCTTCGAAATGACCCTCAGGCTGGATCTCTGGAAAACGATTCTCAGGCTGAATCTTCGAAATGACCCTCATGCTGGGTCACACACACACTTGATCCTCTGGCCGAATCTCATGACTTTGGTTGTAAAGTAATTTTTCAGTCTGCTTTGAAGAACCTATTTATCAGCTTATGTGTATGTTTGATATGCATGCAAATGCAAATGCAAATGTTATGCATGGTGCAAAAGAAAAAAGAAATCTGCTTGGGGAAGCAACTCTGGCAGGGAGCGGATCGCTGTATCAATCCTTGAATGCTCTGTGGGGAACGATCCGTCTCCGGGACCGGGGAGCCACCGAAAATAAATCGGCCTTTTTTGAAAAGTTGACCTTGCTGGGGAAGTGTCAACTATGGAAACTTTGCTTGGCGAGGCTCTGCGAGGAGAGTCTGTGAGGAAAGCACTTCCTGGGGAAATGTCATAGGAATCGACCTTTGCTGGGGATATGAACTTGCTAATCGTCCTCAGGCTGGGGATTAAAACAAATCTGTTAAAAATAATAATTTGCTGGGGACGAGATGAACACTGGGAACACCACCCTCTTGTCTGTTGGGCATGCGACTACTCCGCTGTTGCTGGGAAGATACAGTCTGGCACTGTCGACTCCGCTGGGGATATACAGTCTGGATACTGTCAACTCTACTAAGGAACCTGCTCTGTAGAGGAGAGGCTTTGTCAACCGCTTGGGGGTGAGGATTCATGACTTGGCATTCGGTTCCTGTGACCTGTAACCAAAAAATACACGTATGCCCCGGGGAATTACTCGGTTTGAATTCACCGTCCGAGATTAAGCACATTCAAAGCAATTTTGACTGTTTCCCTGCGCAAGTCATCTGCAAAAGCCACCATTACATTCAGATGCAATATGTTTCCTCAAGAATTCAGATATCTTTTGCAAACAAACTGATAAATGAAAAGTAAAGAGGCTTTTTAACTGAATTATTCGACTTTTGTTGGTTGAAAAATTTGTGCCAGGAATAGGCGAGTACATCAGGAAGCTGATCCCTGGAAAGAGGCGATCGCTATAAATTGAACAAGAGAAACTATCCTAATGGCAATGTGGATACGGGGTCCCACTGAGTTTCGACTCTGCTATGGCTCGTATGTCCTCAAGACGCTCTGCTCATCTTGCTTTCTGAAGTGGATGATTAGTCGAACTTTTACCTTCGAAGATTGCCGGATTGAATGAAACGGTGATATAACACGGATGAACTCAGATCGCAGTTATTCGCTTATTCCCTAACTTTTGCGTGGACCGGTCTTTTGGGTTTTCAATCCACCGGGATACCCTTCTTTGCCTGAGCCGCCCTTTCGGGTTTTCGACTCACCGGGTGTACATTTTTTTTGATTTTTATATCCCTAATTTTTGCCCGAACCTCTTCATTCTTTTATTTTGGTTCGTCGGGATGCCCCTTTTTTTGCCTGGACTATTCTTTTTACTATCCAGCGGGTCTATTTTATGCAAAGTATTTTTTAACTGCGTCTGAGTTGACAGGGGACGGGAAGTCTTCGCCATCCATGGTTGTTAGCATCAGAGCTCCGCCAGAGAAAACTCTTTTAACCACGTATGGACCCTCGTTGTTCGGTGTCCATTTGCCCTTGTGATCTGTGTTGGGAGGAAGAATTCTTTTGAGTACCAATTCACCGACTCGATACTCCCGAGGGCACACTTTCTGATCAAACGCTCTCTTCGTCCGTCTCTGATATAGCTGGCCATGGCACATAGCTGCTAGTCTCTTTTCCTCAACTAGGCTTAGCTGATTGTATCGAGAACGGACCCATTCTGCTTCATCCGGCTTCATTGTTGGTGCAGGGAAAAGTTATTCTGGCACAAAATGGCATATGAACCCCCTCCGGTGTGATCAACACTGCACCAACTCCGCGACCATTGACGTTGACCGCCCCATCAAACATCATAATCCATTTGGATTCAGGGTCAGGCCCCTCCTCCGGGAGTGGTTCCTCGCAATCTTTCGATTTGAGAAACATGATGTCCTCATCAGGAAAGTCGAACCTCATAGGTTGGTAATCATCAATCGGTTGCACGGCAAGATAGTCTGACAAGACACTTCCTTTGATGGCTTTTTGTGAAGTCTATTGGATGTCATACTCTGCCAGCATCATTTGCCACCTAGCAACCCTGCTGGCTTTTCAAAAATATACTTGACTTGATCCATCTTTGATATCAATAGATTCGTGTGAGTTAACATATACTGTCTTAGTCGGCGAGCAGCCCATGCCAAAGCGCGACAAGTTTTCTTGAGCAGTGAGTATCTTTGTTCACAGTCGGTAAACTTTTTGCTAAGGTAGTATATTGCATGCTCTTTTCGACCTGACTCGTCATGCTGACCGAGCACACAACCCATTGACCTTTCTAACACAGTCAAGTACATGATCAACGGTCTTTTCCTCTCGACCTGTAGACTGGCCCCGATCTTGATCTCTTTCTTGTCGTCTTCGGTACCAATGTTGATGGTCTCAACCACCTCCTGATAAGGTGTGATAGCTCGGTCCTCCTGTTTCAACAACCTGGCTAACTCCTCAGGCAATTCACAATCTTCCTCAACCCCTTCTTCGGCTTGATAGATAGGATTGTCGAAGTCATACTTGGCCATAGCAGTGTCGTTAGCAGTGAGATCCGGGTGATCAGTTTTACGAGGTGTTTTTGGAAAGAAAAACGAAAAAGAAACATGAAAAAGAAACATTGTCGTTTTTGTAAAAGTAAAAATAATTGAAAGAAAGAGAACACAAAATTGTTTGCAAAAGTTGTCCTTTATTGATGATGAAAATAATTGCGAAATGTAACTAAATGGATGGCCCTACAGATGAGTCATTACACCTTGGTCAAAGTGTAAGACTTTGTTATGCATGTGATAAAAGGAAAACAATAAAAATTACTCCTTCAGTAGAGTAAACCAGACGACTTTTTCAGACGACCAATTGTCGAGCTTTTCTCCTGGGACACACGGGCGAATCCAGCTATCTAAGTCACAGTCGCTGTCAGCCTTGTCTTCATCTGCAGCATTGACGGTGTGGGGAGAAACCAAACCCCTGCTGGAGAAAGTACTGGCTTCATTCTTCTGAGACCCCGGAGTATACCCCAATCCAAACTTGTCTTCTTTTATGATTGGCTCCACAAATTTTCCCCAGCCTTGGGCATTACCAGCCTTAACCACTTCAACAACTTGCTTGTATGAAGAGATAGAAGTCCCGACCTTCTCAGACTCAGGTGAAAAGACAGTTTCGGGCGCGACCTCACTGATGTTTATGGCTTCGAAGCCCTGACACAACATCTCATGCATCTCGCCATCCATCTCCACATACTTAAATGTAGACAGGTGGCTAACAAAAATATCCTCTTCACCACAGACGGTGACGATCTGACCTTCTAGTCCATATTTGAGCTTCTGGTGGAGAGTAGAAGTAACAGCACTGGAAGCATGAATCCAGGGTTGACCTAGCAGACAATTATAGGCAGGCTGGATATCCATCACATAAAAGGTACTCTTGAATACCTGCGGTCCAATCTTAACTGGCAACTCAACTTCGCCACAAACAGCTCGCTTAGAGCCATCAAAAGCCCTTACAACTAAATTACTCGGCCTCAGGGTGGCGTCATCGCAATCCAACTTCGTTAAGGCTTTCTTTGGGAGAACATTCAGAGAAGAACCTATATCAACCAAAACATGGGAAAGCACCGTCCCTTTGCATTCCATTGTGATATGCAAGGCTTTGTTGTGATTCCTGCCCTCAGATGTTAGGTCATAATCGGTGAAACCTAGCGCATGGCTAGTGTGTACATTCGAACTACCGACTCCAGCTGGTCAACAGTTATCTCTAGGGGAACACAGGCCATATTCAGTACTTTCAACAAGGTTGCTCTGTGTGCCTCAGAGCACATCAATAGTGAGAGAATGGATATCTTCGAGGGTGTCTGATTTAGCTGGTCGACTACCTTGTAGTCACTTTTCTTGATAATCCTCATAAACTCATCCACTTCCTTCTCGAACGCGGTCTTAGGAGGGGCTTCCTCAGTAGTAACCTCTTCGGTGGCTACCTGTTTTCCTTTAGCCTTGGTAGTTGCCTCAGCTTCAGCATTCATGCGCAATGTTGATGGTGCAAATAGGCGTCCACTGCGAGTGAAGCCACCAATTCCTCCAACATTGTCTACAGCGGAGCTACCAATGTCAATGTCTTCTTCGTAACTTCCTTCCCCTGGCAGTAGATATCAGCCCCATAGTGCCACGGGATAACACTGTCTTTCTCATACGGAACAGGTCCTGGTACCGTGATGGTGACCGGACCAATCAAAGTCGGTTGAGGGTTGTCAGAGTAAATTGGTGCTGGACTTTCTGGGAAATATATTGTTGTCGGAGCAGGTCTCTCGGGAACATATATTTCTTCAGGAGTGAAATAAAACGTTACTGTCGACACATCATTCTTCACTGGACGAGTCTGATCGAACTGAAGACAACCTTCATCTATCAGTTGCTGAATACCCCTTCTCAAACTATCACATCCGTTCTCGGCGTCTTGACAATTTCTGCACTCTTCCCCATATCCCGGGAAAATCCGTCCTTTCAAGAGTCGGTCTTTGACCACCGATAGCGAAGTCTTCACTTTAGTCACATCTGAAACCAAATTCAAAGTTTCCCCACTATCAACAACATTAATCCTCTGCCCGTCGTGAGCTGGCATCGGGTTTTGGATAACATTAGGCACCGGAGAAAAATTGATGGCCTGGGCATCTCTCAAATCTTGTACCTTTAGCTGGAGAGCCTTGCAATTATCTGTAGTATGGCCAGGTGCGTTGGAGTGAAAAGCACATCTGGCGTTGACATCATAACCTCTAGGCAGATTGTTGGGACCGACCGATGGGGCCAGAGTTCTCAACGTAACCAGATTCATGTTAATCAGCTTGGGAAGTAATACAGAATAAGGCATTGGGATTGGCTCAATGACCCGGTCTGCCTGCCTTGGACGTTGTTGATAGGGTCTTTGCTGACCCGGATTACCTCCTTGTTATTGATTATTGTACCTGGGTTGCTGTTGCGGATGATACTGCGATTGAGGAACATGTGTTGGAATAGTGACTGCGGCCACTTGATCTTGATAATAATTAGGGTGTCCTCCGCCCCTGCCTCTGCCGGCATATACAACCCTCGTCTCACGTTCTCTTCTTCGCTGACCGTTACCAGCAAACGGTTTCTTGGGAACTGATGAGTTGGAAGCACTGTTGTCTTGAATTCAGCCCATCTTCAACAGACTCTCGATCCTTTCTCCAGCAATCACTATCTCTGCAAAGTTGATTGACGGGAAAGCAGCCAATCTCTCAATATAATTGCCTTGAAGAGTGTTCATGAACATGTCCGCCATCTCCCTTTCAGACATATGGGGTTGGACGGATGCAGCAATCTGTCTCCAACGTTGAGCATATTCTCTAAAGGTTTCCTTGGCAGTCTGAGACATTCCTTGCAACAAGGTTCGATTTGGAGCCATGTCCAAGTTGTATTGATATTGCTTGACAAAAGCCTCTGCCAAGTCTTTCTAGCTCTTGATGGTAGTACGAGACAAATGAGAATACCATTCACGAGAAGCTCCAGTTAAATTGTCTTCAAAATAGTACATCCACAACTTTTCATCTTCAGTGTGAGCTCCCAACCTTCCCAGATAAGATTGGAGATGAGTGCGTGGGCAAGAAGCCCCATTGTATTTCTCAAAAGTAGGGGGTTTGAACTTGTGAGGAATCCTTACTCCCTGAACCAGACCAAGATTTGTGACATCAAAACTTAAGGAATTTTGAGACTCCAAAGATTTGAGCTTCTCAGCAAGCTCATCCATACGGCGAGTGGTCTCATGGGCTTCGTCGTGCAAAGAGAATTGATCATACTGATAATCCTCAGTAATGGGGCGCCCGTTAATCCGAATTCCTTGATTCACATTGTACCTTCCGCCAATACCATTCCCAACATTTCCCGTGTTGCCAACATTACCCGGGTTTCCATCAACATTTGCGTTACCCGCGTTTCCAGTGTTCACAGGGTTATCAGCGTTCCCAGGGTTACCAGTGTTACTAGGGTTCCCCTCAGCACTTGGTATTTCCACCTCTGGATCGGGCCTCGGTTGCTCAACCAATTCCTTCAGCTTTTCTTGGCCTGCTGCCATACCAGTCATCAATGTCATGAACTGATCCATCCTTTCACGCATATCAGCCAGTTCTTTCTGTATCTGGTCCATTGCTAGTCGTGGACGGTTTTCCTTTGTCGGGTACCTGTGAACTCGCTTGGGACCAATAACTGCCTGATTCAGGTAACAAACATTAGACACTACGGTGACACCTGCAAAACAAACAAGGGTTAGTATGCATGGTATGCGATGCACTGCTTATTCAATTTTAAGGCCTCCCCCCTAAAAAGGGAATACCCTGCAAATGAATAAGCATGAGATGTTGGATGCAAATATGCAGATGACGTATGCAATGCAATGGCATGTCAATCAGAATTGTTGGATCCGCTTGAACATCTGTCAGGTTGCACTGCCTGGAGAGAAATTAAGAGGATCAAGCAAAGCACACCAAACAAAGGTCATGGGATGGATCATGTTATCCTTAATATCAACCATCCATTTTTGGTGGATTATGGTTTACACCTTATCGACACCCAAGTTTCATTGATATTAAGGATACCTGAACGGATCAACCATGAATCAAGGGTTTGTTGCAAGTCACGAGCATGGAGTTTAGGTTAAGAACCACCCAAAGGGAGTGTACTAAGGTTTAAACATGCCAAACATGTTCTACAAAAGGTTCCCATAGTCATAATCCCATCTTTCGGATATTATCGGAGGAACGACTACTCGTATTCCAAAAATATTCTCAAGAGAGACTCTTATGAGTGTAGTATCGCGTAACAATCGTGTCAAATCTTACACTTGAACGACTTTCGCACTACGTCCTACGAATAGGCCAAGATGGGTTTGGTAAACTAAGGTCCTTGGCTTCTAAGGTCTATATTGGAAAAAGTAATGTCTAACCACAACTTACTTGTGTGACATTATTGATCCCAACATGACCTCCACCAAGTGAATGAGCTTGCAAGTCAACTTGCTAAGGAATAACTCCACACAAGTCAATAAGACTATGCCATTATCCTATCCTAAGTGCACTCGAGTTCGGGTATAGAACTCATCTCACAAACAGAACCAGCAGATATGGCAGTCATATGTACAGAATGCAATAAAGCAGGTAAATGCTGAAAGATAAAGAACTGTACAAAAGAATAAACACCCAATAAACAAACAACCTACAAAAGCTAGGAGGGACTCGCTTAGGGAAACCGGGTCCCTAGCAGAGTCACCAGCTGTCGCAACCTGAAAAATGGAATGTGAAAAAAAACAACCAGCGAAGAAAGACAGGAGAGTCACCACCGTGCGTTATTTATCCCAAAGGAGGGAAAGGAAACGCTCGAAGTAAACCATGAAAAAGGAAAGGACAAGACAAGGTCTCGCAACCAAATCTTGGGTTCGGGAGTCGATTATGCGAAGGGAAGGTATTAGCACCCCTACGCATCCGTAGTACTCTACGAGATCCACTTTTGTAGTTCTTGTCTAAAGGGTGTGGGTTTATCTAATGTGTTATTTACTAAAAAAAAGGGTCAAAAGAAAATGACTCGCACGGATGTCGCATCCACTGCATACGTATCTCATCTGAATATGAGAATCAGAGTCTTCGTAGCTCGGCTACCCAGGGGTTAAGGGTAATTTTGCTCGCTAAGACATCGCGTCTTATGCCTACGTATCTCATCTGGAATGAGAATCAGAGCAAGCCGTAGTTCGGCTAACTACGGGGTTATGGATTGGGTTTTGGACGAACGACGTTACTACGCAATCTACCGGATGCTCGACCTTTGGGGACTTACTCGCCTGTAGTAGAAGGAGTTAACATGTTCTTATGAGAAGAAAAATCAATGAGTTGGTAGGGTTAGGGATGCTCATGCAAAATGGAAGTCCTTGGACGAAGGAACCTATAAAAAAAAACACAAAAACATTGCCTCCTATCGAGGTCTTCCAGCTAGGAAAGTAGTAAAATGCGGGAAAAATGTAAAAGTTACCACGCGGATAAAGAACTGAAGTAATAGTGATTAACGGAACAAGGAAACCCTGAGATCCTCCCAAGCTAACACCATCAAAGAAAGTGAGTCAGTACAGGTAATCGGAATGAAACCTCCAGGTGGTATCCCACAAATAAAGTGGAACACCAGGCAAACCATCTCTGCAAGAGTCATATGAGCCCTCACAAAACAAAACTCAACAAACAGGTTAGAGAAACAAAATAGGGTAATCAAGAGTTGCCCCCAAATTAAAATGTAACCACATGAATCATGCCCTTTCAATTCACAAAAAGCTCACAAAAAGCAACCAAGGGTAGGAGGCCTAAACCTCTTGTCAAACACATGCATCAAAAGGGTATCAAATTCACCCATAATACCTCATACATTTAGAGCATTCAAATTAAAGGCATAAAGATGGTGGATATAGGGCAAACCTGATTGGAGAGCTTGATTGAAATTGAGTTGCACCCGTGAGGTTTACAAAACAATCTTTAGGGTTTATGTGAGGCAGAGGTGATTCTGTGCAGTTGAGTTCCCTTCAGGGTTTGGAGGCTGCTCTGAGTTCTCTGTCAGGTTTCTCTCCAGGTTTTGTCCAGGGTTTTGTTCCAAGGAAACCTCAGAGTATTTTTTTCTCTTCCTTTCTCTGTCTGTTTTGTTTCAATGAAACTCTAGTATTTATAGCCTAATATTGGTAGCTTAGTGGGCTTTTGAGAGAGGTCCAAGTCTGAGATTTTTTTTCTTTTATTTTATTTATTAATTTATTAATTTATTTAATTAATTAATTAATTATTTTTTTTTTCGTTTATTTTAAATAAAGTTTCTTGGATCTGATTCTGATTGACATGATGAAATGCAATATGAAATGTTAAATGACCTAAAAATGAATGCATGAATGAGGAGGGCAAATTTTGGGGTGTTACACTAGGGACAAACAAAGTTCTGCAGGGGAAAAGAAAAAGACTAGAGAGTAACCAATGCACATTTAGAAAATAAATGAACTAAATATCCAACGGGGAAACACTTATCAAAATAAGACCTCTTCGGGGAAAATAAACCATCAACAGGGGAAAACCCCAACTCCAATAGGAGAGGAAATATTACTTACTATCAGCCGAGTGATAGCTTAACAAAGGTAATAAGCTCGAACAGAATGATTACTAACTACCAGCCAAGTGATAACTTAACAAAGGTAACCAGTCAAAGGTAAAAGGAATATTATCTACTATCAGTCAAGTGATAGCCTAACAAAGGTTATAAGCTCAAACAGAATGATTACCAACTACCAGCCAAGTGATAGATTAACAAAGGTAACCAGTCAAAAGTAAAAGGAATATTCCCTACTATTATCCAAGTGATAGCTTAACAAAGGTAATAAGCTCGAACATAATGATTACCAACTACCAGCCAAGTGATAGCTTAACAAAGGTAACCAGTCAAAGGTAAAAGGAATATTACCTACTATCAGCCAACTGATTGCCTAACAAATGGTAATAAGCTCAAACAGAATGATTACCAACTACCAGCCAAGTTATAGCTTAACAAAGGTAACCAATCAAAGGTAAGAGGAATCTTACCTACTATCAACCAAGTGATAGCTTAACAAAGGTAATAAGCTCGAACGGAATGATTACCAACTATCATCCAAGTGATAGCTTAACAAAGGTACCCAATAAAAGGTAAGAGTAATATTACCTACTATCAACCAAGTGATAGATTAACAAAGGTAATAAGCTCGAACGGGGCCAAAGTTCAACCCAGGAATGAACTGGAGAGAAGCGGTCAAAGAGGACTCAATCCAATGAGGACATGAACTCAATTGAAGATTGATTCCATCTAGATAATGAACTGGAGGGGAAAACTGAAACAAGATCTTCCACGAGGATCAGACTTAGTGGGGAATTAAAAAGGATAAACTATTTCTTCTTAAGGTCGACACTCTATTGGAGAGAGGGCGCACACACTCTGTGGGGAGAAAAGTTCCAGAGATCGGGGGGGGGGGGGGGGGAAGCATCGAGAAATGAAAAATGCACAAATAAACATCATGATGCTATGCACATGTGTATGATTATGCTGACACAACAAATGTAAAGGTGTGAGACTGATAACATAATACAACCATATACTCGGCTAATATCAAGAAGATGGAGATGCTGGCAAAGATTCGTTAAGGATTCTACCACTCTTGCAATATGATGCTAAGAAGACTGTTATATACGTAACAAAAGAAAATCTGGCTTGGGCAAATCACTGAATTCCATTCTTCAGGATCTTACAATCCCTGAGATTACTATTAACATTCCTCTTTCGTATTCACAAGTCGAGGAAGAATGTATTTTTTTGTAAATTTTCAAAGATATGATTGTTTAGATATCTCTTGTTTAAAAACAAAATTATATAAATGAAATTTCGTAAACTGAAACAAAATAAGAGTAACAAACAAATGGGCAAAAGGCTCAAATTTTATTGATAGAGTGGTAGTCTGCAAATGGCGTGACTCCATGGATCATCAAAAAGTTAGAAAATGGTCAATAGATGGAAATGGCTACATTGAGATACAATGACCACTATTCTCCCTAACAACTTTGAATTCCACTATGTTCAGAACTTCTGTCGAGGATGACTGAATAGGAACCTGTGATAGGCACTGTTGCTTCAAACTATCTAGTATGGCTTGATGCAGTTACTTTCGATAATCCATAAATTTTGCCTAGATTGCCTTTTTGGGGTCAATCTACTGGGGTTATTACTTTCTATTTATGTCTCTAATTTTTTCCTGGACTGCCCTTCTGGGTTTTCAATCCACCATGACGCTCATTTTTGCCTAAGTCGCCCTTTTAGGCGAAGTATTTCTTGACTGCATCGATATTCACAGGACGAGGGAGCTTCTCACAATCCATAGTTGTAAGAATCGATATAATCACCTGTAGAACAAGGTTCAAAAAATCTCCCAGAGTCATAATTGCATCTTTTAGATACTACCAGTTTAAACGACTACTCGTCAACCAATAATATTCTCAAGAGAAACTCGTCAGAGTGTAGTATCGTGTAACAAATAATTTAACTGTACACTAGAATAGCCACCACACTAATTTCTAAAAGTAGAAGATGGGTTAAGGGTTCTAAGGTCCTCATCTTCTCGGGATCTCGGGTCGGAAAAAGTAATGCCAACCATGATTACTCGTGTGACATCAGTAATCCCAAAGGGCCCCCCCATGAGCGGGGGATCTCAAGTTAGCTTATTAAGGATTAACTTCATGTAAGCCAAACATGACTATACCACCCTCCTATCATAAGAGCTCTCAAGTCCAGGTAAAGGACTTATCTCACCACACAGAGATCACAAAGCACCAGATAGAACAATCAATAACAAACATCAGCAAACACAATATATACACACAAAAAACAAAGATGGACTTAACCCACTAGGGACTACTCCTCAGCAGAGTCGCCACTTTTCTGTAGCACTAAATTTTTTGAGATTAAGCTATTAATTAACTTAACTCGCAAAGCAAGAGTCGCCGCCGCACTTTTATTATTTCCAAAGGAAAAGGAAAAAAGTACGAACAAAACCCGAAGAAGTTTTAAAATAAAAACTAATAAAAAGAGAACAAGGGCCAGGGGGTTAGTTATACAAAGGGGAGTGCACAAGGGCCACTAGCTCCCACGGATGGAAAAGAATTATCATGAGGATCAACAAGTATGCCACTAGCTCCCACGGATGGAAAAGAATTATCATCAACACTATGGAGATAGGAGAATTATATCTCAACTATGGAAATGACTCATCTCTAACACCTTGAGAGAACGTTTGAAAGGAAAAGTGCACAAGGGCACGAAAATGGTTTAACTGAGTTATGCATTTTTTAGTCTTTTAAAATTGGTCTGAGTATTGTTAACATGGATTAGTATTTATTAAGAAAAAGGTTTTCAAAATCACTTGACACAAGTCAAGGTTTATTGAGAAAGTGGTCCAAGTTTGAAATCAATAAGAATTTTTAAAAGAGGGAGAAAATTTGAAAATTAAAGAAGGGGAGGAGAAGAAGAGACTACCCTGAAGCATAAAGTAAAAGCTAGGGAGGAAGGATAAAACCAAGAGATAGAAAGCTTTATGACATAAGTCAAGCAAGAATTCCCTCCTTTGGATTAAGCCTCAAGTAAGCAAAATAGGCAAATAATAATCCTTGTATCAGATAAAACTAAAATAACTCTACCAAGTCTTCAAAAGGAAACCCCAAGTCAAAGGTACCATATGGATTCTAAGATCTCAAAATCACAAGTCCCAAAGAAAGGGTCAAGGTACTAATTCTAATTCCATAGCTCCATAATAATGCCAAGGATAGTAGCCACAAGTCCAAAAATCAGGATAACCAAGTTTCTTTTTTGGTTTTTTCTTTGTTAATGTTTTCTTTACAATGATATAAAAGAAAGGTCCAAATCGGCAAAGAACAAAATTACATAATCACAAACAATATGATATGAAATGTTAAACATAAAGTATAAAGTCAATGGCATAAAATAAAGAAATAAAGTAAATGACATTGAAATAGAAGTTAATACAAGTGAAGAGTTGGTAAAGGATGTTAGTAAAGATGAAAAGATGTTTTGGTCATTTTTGGGAGAATACTCAACTATCCACTCACAAGCATGAAAATATGAACCTATACATTATTTATGAGAAGGACTCTAACTTGGATAAAATCAACAAGTATGCCACTAGCTCTCACAAAATGGAAAAGGATCAAAATTTTCATACAATACCATGAGATATAGGAGACTTACAATCTCACTTATAAAAATACCTTTGCTTTTGGGACAAATTTAGCGCTATGTTAAGCAATAGTAATTGGACTTATGTAGAAGTCACAACTATCTGAGGCCGGTCAATAATAATGTTTGTGTTAATACATGCTAGAGAAATGATATGTAAATCATTCTCCTAAAGCCATGCCACACAAAAAAAGAAAGAAAGGGGATGATCAAGCATAAAGGCTAAGAGGATGGTCCATTACTTCAATCCACACTCCATGACAATTAGGATAAACTTTTATGCATCAATCCAAAGTACCTTAAATGATCTTTGATCAATTAGGAGGTAGGTTTAAAATGATGAAAGTTCCTCAAGTACCAATCTATACATCATGAACAAGATGGACACAAGTCATCCAATTGATCAAAGGGAAAATAAGGAGATGAAGAAGAAGGAGACAAGAAAAGTTACACCCAAATTGGATCAAAAATTTGATCAAGTCATCATCAAAATAAATTATCCATTTTGGTGGATTAGGGTTTTCATCCTATCAACACCCAAGATCCATTGAGTTTGATGAGAGTTGAAGTCCAAACCATCATGATCCAAGACCAACAGAAGCTCACAAGATCACACAAACATAAAATGCAATTAAATGAAATAAAATGCACCTAAATTATTTTTTAAATGAATTTTAAAATATAAATAAAATGAAAAATCCATAAAGTCCTTCAAAATACCAAATAAATGGCCAAGAAAATTATGGAAGGTCAGAAATAAAATGAGAAACATGTAATAAATTTTCCAAAATTTAAAAATGTAGAAAAGTATTTTTTTAACCAATTAAAACAAAGGAGAAAAGATAAAATTCATGAAAAATAGAATTTTTTTGAAATAAAATAGAAAATCAATGGCATGCGTATTGGGTCAACATGACGACACGGGCTTAAGACAATATATGATTTGTCACATAACTTTGTTGATATCCAAAATGGATCCAATAAAGTACATTTTTGAGAAGCATGCTGTCAGTGAAAGAATTGTTATATGGAAAATGTTGTTAACTGAATATGATATTCAGTACGTGACTCAGAAAGCTATCAAGGGGAGTGTATTGTCTGACTACCTTGCTCATCAACCTGTGGAGGGTTACCAGCTGATCAAGTTCGAAATTCCCGATGAGGAAATCATGTCCATCATATACTGCAACATTCCTGGCCCCGACGAAGGACCCGAACCAGGAGCGCGATAGACGTTCGTGTTCGGCGGTTCCTCTAATGCAAAAGACCATGGAATAGGAGCAGTTATTACATCTTTGATTGGTTTTCACATTCCAATCACCGCCAAATTATGCTTTGACTGTACCAATAATATGACAAAATATGAAGCATGCATCCACGGTATTGAAGCAGCCATTGACTTAAGAATCAAGATTCTTGAAGTGTTTCGAGACTCTACTTTAGTAATCAGTCAAGTCCAAGGAGATTGGGATACTCGAGATAAGAACTTGATTTTGTATAGAGAACACATTGTGAAGTTGATTCCCTATTTTGATGAAATCACTTTTCATTATATTATAAGGGAAGAGAATCAATTAGCCGATGCTCTTGCTACTCTTTCATCCATGTTTAAGGTCAAGTGGAAGAATGAAGCACCTGTCTTCCATATTGACCACTTGGAGGAATCAACACACTATCTAGTAATGGAGGCTGAATCTGACGACAAGCCTTGGTTCTACAACATCAAGAGATATCTGGAAAGACAAGAATATCCCGAGAAAGCATCCATCACATATAAGAAGGCTTTGAGAAGGTTTTCTGCTAAGTTTGTCTTGAATGGTGATGTTTTGTACAAGACGAATTATGATTATATGTTGCTCAGATGCATGGATAGACACGAAGCAAGCACGATCTTAGGCTTCATACATGAAAGTTGTGAAGATGTACATGCTAAGGGGCCTACTATGGCTAAGAAGATTATTTGGGTCGGGTATTATTGGACAACAATGGAGGTCGACTATTACAACTTTGTCAAGAGGTGTCACAAGTGCCAAATCTTTGGTGACAAGATTCATGTTCCTCCAACTCCATTGAATGTTTTGACTTCTCCTTGGCCTTTCTCTATGTGGGGCATGGACATGATTGGTATGATCGAGCCGAAAGCTTCAACAGCCATCGTGTCATCCTAGTTTCCATTTACTACTTTAGGAAGTGGGTTGAAGTTGCCTCATATGCAAACGTCACGAGACAAGTGGTTACAAAGTTTATCAAGAAATAAATAATATGTCGTTACAATGGTCCTAGCAAGATTATTACTGACAATGCCAGTAACCTCAACAATACCAGTAACTTTACCATATCGGCCCAAGATTAATGACACCATCGAAGCAGCTAACAAAAACATCAAGAGAATTTCCTAGAAGACGGTCAAGGCGTACAAGGATTGGCATGAGATGCTTCCTTCTTCTCTACATGGCTACAGAAACTCAATGCGTACTTTTACTAGGGAAACTCCTTATTCTCTAGTATATAGAATGAAGGTTATTCTGCGTATTGAAGTTGAAATCTCTTCTCTGAGGCTAAATGGGCGTAGTCCAGATATGATCAATTGAATCTTATTGAAGAGAAGCACTTGGCGGACATTTGCCATGGTTAGTTGTACCAACGACGCCTCAAGAGAGTTTTTGACAAGCAGATTCTTCCTCGCTCATTCCAAGCCGACGAGCTTGTGCTCAAAAGACTTTCTAATATACACTCGGATCCTCGGGGCAAGTGGACTCCCAACTATGAAGGCCCTTTTATTGTCAAAAAGGCCTTCTCATGAGGGGCTCTCATTCTCACCATAATGGATAAGGATGACTTGCCGATTCCAGTAAACTCAAATATAGTCAAAAATATTATGCATGGAAAAAATGTCAAAAATATAAGGATAAAGGCATTTGAGGATAAATGTCAAAAAATGTCAAAAAAGTCAAAAATATAAGCCCGCTAAGTTAAAAACTCGAAAGAGCGACTTAGGAAAAAATGGCATCCCGATGGACAAAAAAAATCAAAAACTCCATGCAAAAGTTACGGATAAAGGCATTTGACTATATCTTAACGTAATATTTTGAGCACATTCTCACCCTCAATTTGACCTTAGGCGGCATCAGATCTGTCCAATTATCATGCATAGAAGCAAAGTATTGGAGCTCAATACTACAATGAATGACAACCAATGTTGTGATCAGTGGAAAGTCAAACAAGTTTACCATTGTCATTTAATTTATTTTTCAATTTTTGCAACTTCCTCTTTAAGGAGTTTTGCATCCTTGTACACACTCTACATGTACAAAACATTTCCATTATCAAAAAAATTCGTTGTTATTCAATAAATTTTCATCTTTTTATTTTTCCATATTTTGTTTGCAAAATAACTATGAATCTTGATTTCATAATGCCATAAAACTTTGAGAATAATAAATATCTAAATCAAAAAGGAAAACCCTATGCATTGCTTTGATTGTTGAAAATGCCCTAGTGGATTATCAATAGTCTACAATAAGCATTTAATGTTCACTTATGTCTTAACTACTGCTCAGTTAGATCATGCACTATTTTCCCCTCAAGCGGAGCCAGTTGGGAGTCCTTAGCCGGCAGGATTTTCTCCAGCAGTGTTGGTAACTTGGAAGCTCTTCCTTGCATATTCTCTAATATGGATATCGACGAGTTGGAGTCTGTTTTTCACTAGACCAATTTTACCCTACTATCTCATATCACATTGCATTACAATCATACAATCATGCATTCATTTTGTAGCTGATTTATCTCCCCAGCAGAATATTGCAATTTACCCACAACATATCAAACTAATCAACTTATCTGTTTCTCTTTGCAACTCCTTTCCTCGAGAAAATTTTCGGTTACTTCTTTGTTTACTTCTCTTTTACCTTGAACACCCGAAAAGCTAACACAATTTGCACCTTCAGGTTAACGATGATTAAATAGGGGCAGTTGTCATACCACAAAATTTACCATCCCTTTTTCCTTTCTTGCATATCTCATTTGCATACATCAAATCATATCATGCATGACCATTGCATTTGGTCATGGAATCACAAGCATGGCCACGTTGTGTTTTGTATATTAACTTTAGGGTTTTATCTTATTTTGCTTGTAAACTAACCTTAATTTCATTGAGAGGTGATATTTGTTCGTTCTTGTTACTCATGTAGGTAATCATGCTTTAAATTAAGGCAAGACAAAGTTCTTTTGACGAACTGAATGCAAGTTTGTTCATGGTGATTCAAAGGTGGTTCATGTGTTTATTTCCATGCCACATCATTCAATCCTCAATCTATATTCAAGATCACTCAAGCCGTTATCAAGTTTTCATCAAGGGATTCTTGTTCCATCATCGTTGTTTCTTGAAATGCAATAAAACATCAAATTTGCACAAAGGGGTGCAAGTTGGTTTGACCTAATTTGCAAGTAGGTCCTGCCTTTGGTCCAAACTTCATAACTCCTTCAATTTTTATCCAAATTACAAGATTATTTGATCCAAATGTTCCTTTTGGGATCCTCTACAACTTTGATTCAAGGTTCAAACACCAATTCATTCATTAAGGACCTCATTTGTGCAAAGGACCAAGTTGCCAAAATGGGTGAAAACCTTATCAGGACCCCTACTTTCCACCCTTTACATTTTCATATCAAGCACTCTTTTGATCCCATTCCTTTTGAATTTTGTTAATATTATGTCAAAGATATTTTGGCCCAAGTTTGGCTCAAAATGCACAAGGGAATCAAAAGTTATGGTGTCATGAACATTGGACCTAAAAATGACCAAACATGCTACAAAGTGCTTGACTAATTGCCTAGCCTAAAAACCAGGTCACAACCCCAACTTCACAAGCACATAACTTTAACCTTAAAGATCCTCTTGGATTGATTATTTTTGCATCTTGTCCTACTCCATGAAGTGACCATTTTTCTCAAAGAAAATTAGAAAACGTACGAGTGGATTGGAATTGCCCTAAGGATGAACCTGGTGACCTGAACTCTATTTTGCACTGTGACCTATAATGTGGAAACATGCCAAAATCAAGTTGGGACCACTTCTCACATGTGCAAACTTGTTTCCCGTGACCAAACGCATTTGAGGATAGCATGAAACGACTTGCAAAGCTCCAAAATCACGAGTTTGGCACCAAATTTTCACATGGTTTGGATCTGAAAATTTCTAAGTTGATTCACACGAATTCAAGTCTAATTCACACATATTTGAATCTCAACACATTCCCTATAAATAGAGGAAGCTTTTATATTCATTTGCAAGCTTTGAAAGCCAAAGAAACTCTGAAACCATTAAAGCTTGATACCTCAAATAACCAGTCACTTTCCTTTTCGATTCAAGTCACTTTGCTTCCATTTCTTTTCCCAGAATCCTTCATAGGCATCATCTAAAGATGTCTGAAGCATTATTGTGATATGAATCCTACTGCAACCTTACTTTCGGATGCACCATTGTTGACTTCTGAAACTTCAATTGAGAAGGTAGATACGAGTTACCATTTGAAGCAAACAAGGTACCACTCTCTTCTCCTTATTCCACTGATCGAAATCCCTCTCCTAACTAAGATTTATTTGTTGTTTTAGTCATTTAATTTTACTTTGAAGAACTAGGTTTCTTCCCGAGTTTGAGAAAATTCTCCATACTCAGAGAAAATCAATTATTCTGATGCAGGGAGATATGAACGGTGAGGTGTTTAGCAATTAAATCCATTTTTGGTTCATGTTAAAAATATGAGTTCATGAAGTTGCAAAATTGAAAATATGGAGGTTGAAGATGAAGTTCTTCGCGCACTTTAGAGGGAAATTTAAACTTCCTAGCCAATCAGAGTGCGCCACCTTGATAGTCGTTGGATTCAAATTATTTTTAATTTCTTTTTTATTTCATTTAATTCCTTTTTCTTCCAAAATTAATTTTAAATGGCTCCTTTATTATTTTTTAGTCTAATTTGTTTCCATAATTTCATAAAAATATTTCTATTACATATATTTTTTTTCGTATTTTTTAAAATCATTTTTGCATTTAATTCACATTTTCTCTTATTTTTCATTTAATTTTATTTTAACATTTTTATTTTAATCATTTTAAGACATTTTTTATCTTAACTTTTGAGGTCTAATCTCTCATGTTTTTTTTGACCTATCACATTTTTCTTGGACTTTTATTTGATGTTTTGACCCATCTTTGACATTTTCTCTTTTATTTTCTTTTATCAATCATTTTTATTTCATTTTTAATCATTTTTATTTTATTTTTTTATATTCACTTGTTTGTTTAGAATTGAGTTGATTGTTGGGTGGATGATTTCTTCCACATCTCAAATCATTGATAGATGGACTTGAGGATGATTCCAACTTCTTTGATCAAAAATTGTTGATAGATGATCATGAATCATATTCAATACTTTGCATCAATGATAGGTTAACCCTCGATGCACCATATTTTGAGTCCTTTGATTTATGGATAGAATGATCCCTAGGTGATTACCTTGATTCTTTTTTTCACTCACTCTAGTTTCATATCTTCTTTTCTTTTGATCATTGTGTGACATGTTGCTTAAGATTAACTTTGTGTTAATTCTCTAACTTGTTTGACACATACATAGTTATTGACCGGACTCAGATATGTATGGCTTCTACATAATCCTACTTATGATTGCTTAACATAGCGCTAAGTTGTCCCAACATAATTAATTGACCAATAACTCCTAACATTAATTCTTGCTCTTTACATTATTTCCTTTTAATTCAAGTCATATAGTTTATGTCATTTACTTTTATGTCATTTTCTTAATGAACTTTAATTTTATGTCTCATTAATCATCATCTCACTTCATACTCTATTCATATTTCCTTATTCATTTGTTGCTTCTTATCTTGATTGATTGATCTTCTTATTAATCTTAATGAATCAAAACATGATTGAAGTTAGCTGAAATATGCCTATCAAACATAATGCACGCTCGAAGGTACAATAAAGTCACCATCGGGCTTTATTTATCCCAAAATAGGGAAGGAAAAACATCAAGAAATCCCAAGGGGAGAAAGAAACACAGAGAAACGGGTAAGGGAATCAGTTATACAAGGGGAAGGTATTAACACCCCTCATATCTATGGTACTTCATGAGAGCCGTCTTGATTGTTCTTACTTGGGTGGGGGTTTCTATATTCATGTACCTTGTGTCACACCCCAAATTTTACCCCTATATTTCATAATTATTTGCATCATAGACATCTTTCATGCATAACTAACCTCAAGATCAAGATATGCCTGGTTTTGTTTCATCTATGAATTAGGGTTTCCCTCAAAGAGCTCAAAGGATTGATCAGTATAAATTTTGGATTGATAATCAATAAATAAAGATCTTATACGCTCAATCTATCTCTATCCAACAACAAATAACTGTATTATGGCCTAATCACAAGTGCATCAAGCTTCACTTTCATCTGAGTCACCAATTAGGGTTTCTCAGCAACATTCAATTCCATCTGAGACTTTGATCAATACATGATCTAAAGTCTTGATACATGACTCAAAACACTCAATTACATCCTTAGAGACCATCCATGATGTTCAATTGTCTCAAGAGTTTGAATTCATTGAAGATCAAGAAATTCAAATTCATCTGATACACAACCAGTGCACTACAAAGTCAAACCTTTGACTTTTGAGATTTATGATCAAATATGAACTTCTCAAGTTAAATTTCATGAAGATATGTTTAATTGATGAATTTAATCAATAAAAATAAACATAATTGAGATTACTTGCAAAAAGGGCAATCTTGAAGACATTGAAAATTTCACCAACTATCCAAATTTCATGTCAAAAGTGGCAAACTTTCCAAAGCCATAACTTCCAATCCAAGCAGCCATTTATTTGCTCCAAAGCACAAATGTAATCAAGAATTTTGAGTTATGAGTCCATTAAGTTGGTGTCTCAAGTTGAAACACTTAGAAAATTTTCAAGTCAGCTTTGATCCCTAAAAAGTAATAAACTTTGGAGTCAGTTTTCATTATGATCCACTTTGATCCCTAAAATGTTCATGATGAATTCTTGGAGGAAAACCATTTCAATTGTGCAAATCTTTTGATTCAAGGTCCTTTTGTGTACAAATATCTCCATAATCAGATGTTTACACAAGTCTTTGGTGCAATACACAAATAATTAGGCCTTTATCCATTTCACCATGCCATTTTTTGAACATTTTGCATAAAGCTTGATATCCATTTGCATAAAGGATCACTTTTAGAGAACTCTTACATTGAGTCTCTAAATTGTTTCCTCTGATCATACTTAACATATAAAACCATTACAAACCTCCTATGCTTCATAAAAGCATGGCCAAGATCCTTGTTTCACTCCACCTTTTCATCATAAAGCCAACATGCATTTTTGTGCAAAATGAAACCAAACATCCAAACCAGCATTCAAATTGAACAAAGATCAATTTCTACAAGTTACTTAAGCCCTTTAGAGCATATATAAATAGAGGACTAAACCTCACAACTCAAGACATCAAGAATTGCGTCCAAAACTCCATTGTTACAACTTCCAAACCTCAAACTTCCAAATTCCATTTGTGTTGAAAATTTATCAAACCAACCATTTAAACACCTTCTAAACATCAAATAGAAGTTGTTCAAACCATTAAAACACAAATGTAACACCTCCATCATCATTTTCCAACTCTCACTTTAGACACTTGCAATTTGAGTTGGCCAGAATAATCCAGGGTTTCTCAAGCACAAGTGAGCATTTACACGGCTTCCCTAGGGTCCAAGCAAGCTCACCAGATCATCAGTTCTCATCTGTAACCAATAGAAGAAATATTGGACTTTCTCCAATAAGTAAGTGCACTTACACTTGAAAACTCTTATGTATCATCATTCTTCAATATTTACTGAATTAAAAATATAGTATATAGTGTGTTTGTTGTATGTTTTCTACTGTATGCATTATACCATGCTCATACATTGAGATTTTATCGTTAGAAAGTTAAAAGTGTAGTTCTGTTTTTTCCCTTGGCACACTTTGTACATTGAGTTTTACAATGAGGTAATGATACCATTAGATTCCTTGTGAAAAATAGAACAATTTAGGTTCTTACGATTTTTAATTTCATGGAAACTTGAAAGAGTTATGGTTGTTGGAAGTTTGAGAAAAAAATGAAAAGAAGTTGAAACAAGTTGTTGCAAGAGTGTGAGGTTAGTGATGATGACGTAGCGCTGACCTTGTCATCTTAGGTCTTATTTTAAAATATATATTAGTGAATATGATTAAATAATCGGATGTATTACCACCCCAGTGGTTAAAGTGTGCGTGTTAAAGCTTCGTGTGTGCAAAAGGTATGGGGTTCGAATCCCCCTCACCCTAGACCCATTTTATTCATCTTTTTGCCTATTTATTTTTGTTATTTTTTTCATAACTTCAAAAGCTCATAACTTAATGATCCCTCAGCCTTTTTGAGCCACTCTTTTTGCTATGTGTTCATAATTTTGTTTATTTTATGACGGTGAAAAGAAATTCCAGAAATTTATTTATTTTTCACATATTTATGCTTCTCCAAAGTTGGTACCTTTTTAGGATTATTTTAGGGTTTCAAATGACCTTCTTTGATTGATACTTTAATTTTTCTTGATCACCATGACTTGTACGAATGAGGTGCATCATATATGAACTTTGTTTGATGTTTATAATATATTCCTCTCGGTTTTGACCTAATTTTGACTTACTTTAATGTATGTTTACATGTTTATGTGCTTTGAAATTTCTTACTATGCCATGAACTTTTGTGTGTTTACTTTGCCATTGATCCATGATTTACAGGTGATTATTTCATCTTTTGTTAAACCTTTGTGTGCATGTGTGCCCTTGTGTTTGCCTTTGTTTATGTGTTTTAAAATGCTTTAAACTTGTGATAATATGTCTTTGTATGACTTGTATGCTTACATGTTCAAACCTTTTGTATGATGTTGAACCTTTGATTGTGATCATATTGAACCTTAACATGCATGTCTTGAATACCTTAACTTGTTTTCATGATTAAGTTGATGTTATGTCTAAACCATGTCTTACTTCATGCATATACATGTTCATTCATACTTTTTATGACATCCATATACATGTTTATGCATTGTTATGTCATTCAGCTTTGTTTCTTCATGATGATATATACATGTCATTCGTATTCATGTTAACTTTATACACCTTTGATTGATGTTGTTGTATCTTTGTTCATGTTCACATGTTGTACATATGTGTTTACATATCATGCTTGATATTATTATAATCATGCTTCCATATCTTTGTATTGATGTAATATATGAACATCTTCTTCATTTTCTTATCTTTGTAGATGTCATGCTTTAACATCTCCTGTATCATGTGTTTACCTTTATGGATGTCATGCTTGAACATCTTCTTCATTTGATTATCTTTGTGGATGTAATGCTTTAACATCTTCTTTACCATTTGTTTATCTTTGTTGATTTCATGCTTGAACATCTTCTTTATCATGTGCTTATCTTTGTTGATGTCATGCTTGAACATCTTTTTCATTTGCTTATCTTTATGGATGTCATGCTTGAACATCTTTATTTACCATTTGTTTACCTTTGATTTCATTATTGAACAACTTATTTATCATGTGCTTATATTTGTTGATGTCATGCTTGAACATATTATTCATTTGTTTATCTTTGTGGATGTCATGCCTGAACATAATTTCTTTACCATTTGTTTACCTTTGATGTCATGCTTGAACACCTTTCTTTATCATTTGCTTATCTTTGTGCATGTCATGCTTGAACATCTTGCTTATCTTTTGTTTATATTTTTCCCAAATCCAAGGGAAAGAACTCTTTATTGACTTAATGTCATAGGTAGTTTAGCAATCCCTAGTCCCCCTTTGACCTTGTTAGAGTCATTTTCACTTTCAACTTGATTTAAGTAAGAGTTTGTAACTCTTGTAAGTGTGTTTGTTTTGAACACATACTTCCCCCTTTGGAACCTTGATCACTATCAAGTGTTCTTTCACCCTTAGTTAGGTGAACTACGCTTGCTCTGATTCCATCCTTATAATGATACGTAGACACATGATTGCAATGTTTTAGAGAGCAAACATAATAAAACCTTTTGGTCCTTCCCAATAAAAAATTTCCAAACAATAACATAACACAAATAATTTCAAAAGGTTCCTATAGGATACTATATATACTTAGGATGATAATACCTTTCCTTAGTATAACCAACCCCCGAATCTTAGATCTCTTCGCATTGTTTTTACATTGCACAATTAGGGTTTTATTTGATCTTTTCCCTTTCCCTTGGATAAATTAAAGTTTGGTGGTGAACATTTAATGTTTTGCGATTCAAGTTAATACAATAGCTTGATATCTGATTCTCACCGCGAAAAATGGTGACTTCACTAGGGATAGTGTTGTAAGAGGGTTAAACCTATTTTAATTATATTTGTGTTATTATTATTAGTTGTTTGACTTGTTTATTTGGATTCTTTGCTTTGGGTTCTCGATTATGTGGTGAGGTAAGTTCTAACCCGGACTTGAGTGTACATAAATAAGATAGGATGTGGTATAGTCAAGAAGGCTTATAGGGAGTTTAATCCCGAACAAGTTGACTTGAGAGTCTATCACTCATGTGGAGGTTCCCTTTACAATTAGTATTGTTGATCGAGCAATTGTGAAAACATATACTATATTGATTTGGCTAACCTGAGAAGCTGAGGACCTTAGTAACCCCTTTACCCCACTTGGCCTTTAGGATGTAGTGCGATGACTATGAGGGTGTAAATCTGAAATAGTTGATATGCGATACTACACTCAAATGACATTATCTTAAGAATATTATTAATTCCCGAGTAATTAGCGTGTTAATAATATCCGAAAGATGGGTCAATGATTTTTGGGAACCTTTGTAGGACCCGTTGTACAAGTACAAAATAAACCCATAATGCATACCTATTTGGGATGGTTAGACCTATGACCTCATGCTCGTGACGTCGAACTTTTGAACCCTATTTGTGTGTGACCTTTGTTTGTGTGTTTGTGCATTCATGGATCCGTGCATCATAAACATCATTTTTCTAACAAAGTTTTCAAGGAACTTAGGAACTTTTGTTGCAAACATTAGGTTTATCATGGATTTTGGAAGGAAAAGGACTCAAAAGTACACTATCAAGAGTCCTAAGTTAGAAGACCTAAGGATATTGGGATCTTTGGTTGTTGACACAGAGGCTTTCAACAAAAGATATGGATATTTTCTCTCTCTTTTGAAGATCAACATGGAAGATGGACTTATTTCTACTTTGATTCAGTTTTATGATTTCGTGTATCACTATTTAACTTTCCTTGACTATCAGCTTATGCCAACACTCGAAGAATACTCTCATTTGCTTGGTGTGCCTATTTCTAGTCAAGCTCCATTTTATGGTTTGGAGGAAGATCACAAAGATCAAGACATTGCAAAGGCTACTCACTTGAAGATGTTAGAGATCAGGGATCACATGACCACAAAAGGAAAAATGCTTGGTTTGATAACTAAGTTTCTAATGAACAAAGCTCAGTATTTTGCTAGAATAGGGAGTGTGGATGCGTTTGAGGTTGTTTCTGCTCTACTTATCTATGGATTGTTCCTCTTTCCTAGTTTTGATGACTTTGTTGCCATGGATGCGATCAAGATTTTCTTAATAGGAAATCCAGTTCCTACTTTGCTTCTTGATGCCTATCATTCTATTCATCTAAGGAATTCTTATAGCAGAGGAATGATTACATGTTGCGTGCTTATGTTGTACAAGTGGTTTATTTCTCACTTGCCTAGGTCTCATGCTTTTCGAGATCTTAAGGATGGTCTTTTATGGTCACAGAAGATTATATCACTGACACATTCAGATATTGTTTGGTATAGTCGTGACTATGATGGAGTTAGTATCATTGATAGTTATGGAGGATTTTCTAATGTACCTCTTCTTGGTACAAAAGGAGGCATCAATTACAAAGATAATCCAAAGAATATTTACTTGGAGGCTTTGTTCTTTAAGGAATGTGAAGATTGAAAAGCGCTCAAAGAGAAGATTATGCACATTTGGCGCCATGTTCATAAGCTAGAAAAGAAAGTTTTAGGGAATTCAAATTGTGTCTCCTGAGAACCTTATCTTAAATGGGTGCAAGAGAGGGCCATCAGCTTGAAAATTCCTTATCCTCGCCAAGAGCCTTTGCCTTTAGCTGACAAAGAACCTGCATATATCTTAATGAATGATGCACAGAAGTTGAAGATTGCTTTGACCAAAGCGCAACAAGAGAGGGACGCTTGGAAGAGCAAGTATCAAGTCATCAACAATGAGGATGAAGAACTTCAAAGGAAGTTGAAGATGAAGAATGATGAAGATGTCTCCAACAAGAAGAGGGAGGTGCAAGAGGATTTATTTTCCTCCGGCGTTTAGTTAGATAATCCTTGGAGGTTGGTCATTGACAAGCTTGTGCTCGAGAAGGCTGAGATGGAAGAACAAATTAAGAAGCTCAACTTGAGGCTACTAGGGGAATCTCCTTAGGACTTTGTTTAGCTTTTATTTATATTTGTTTAGAACTTTTGAAAGTGTACTTAAACTTTGTAACTCTCATTGATTAATGAAATGAGTTTCTTTTGGCCATTGTTATTTTCCTTTTGATGTTTGCAATTATATCTTGAGTTCCTTGAAACTTTTTTAAAATTTTCATTTTCATTGCATTCATGCATATGTCATCCCACTTGCATTTTTTATCAAAATAAAAACTCATTCCCGTCATCTCCTCTCCAGTTTCCACATTGAGTCTCTCACACCAGTACAACACCAGAGCTCAATCCCAAGAATTGCCGAGTAAGAGCAAGAGATGGAAAGAGTAAATGAAGAGCTGACAGATCTATGTGAGAATATAGGTCAAATCCGGTGATTAATCCTTAACCAGCAGTTACTACTCCAATAACTTGGCATCCCTTTGGTCTTCCTCATGGTTTTGTGCCTCCTCCTCAAGGACAATCTACTCAGCACACAGTTTCACTAACTACCTAAGTTAATCAAGTGATTCCCATTTTTGCACCAACTGTCATGCACATTCGAGTTCAACCATACTTTGATGATCATCAACAGGTGTATGATATACCTGATATGTATGAAGAAGGTGATAAAAGACATGAAAAAATTGAGAGAAATTGTTGAAACTATTGAGAAAAGGCTGAGAGCAATGAAAGGTGATTAGATCTTCGATGCTGCTGCTAGAGAAATATACCTTATGTTTGGACTGGTGATCCCTGCAAAATTCAAGACATCCAACTTTGATCAATATGAAGGAGCTACTTGTCCAAAAAGTCATCCCATCCTGTACTATATAAAGATGACAGCTCACGTGGACAATGACAAACTTATAATCCACTATTTCTAAGACAGTTTGAAAGGTGCCTCTTCCAAATGGAACTTGACCCTTAATCAGACTCACATTCATTGTGTTCCAAGATTTGTCTGATGCTTTCATCAAGCAGTACAAGTACAACATGGATCTAGCTCCTGATACAAGGCAATTGTTGAGCACGTCCCAAAAATATTCTGAATCCTTCAAAGAATATGCACAAAGGTGGAGAGGGACTGCATCTCAAGTGGAACCTCCATTAATTGAAAAAGAATTGGAAGATTGCTCCGTCGACACAGTGCAACCATAATTTTTTGAGAGGATGGTAGGAATCGTAACCACAAGTTTTTCTGACATGGTGGTTGTGGGTATCAAAGTGGAAATTGGCTTAAAAAATGAAAAGATGATTAATGCAACTAGTAATTCAAACAACAACAACAACAACAATACTAGGAAATTCTCTAGCAGTTTCCATAAGAAAAAGGAAGGAGAAACAAACACAGTGATGGGTAGTAGAAGAAAGAATCAGTCTTGGAAAAAGCAACAATTTTTTGCCTGACAACAGTATGTTCAATAACCACAGTTTGCTCAACAGTTGTATGTAGCAGCAATTACACCAACTTTAAATCAACAAGTCCCAGTGTATTAGTTGACTTAAGCAGTTCCCATCTTTCAAACAACATCCAACTCTTCAGCTTATCGACAAAGGACTCCAGCTCCACGCCAAAATGCTTCATTTCAAAATAGAAGACAAGGTGGAAAACCTCAAATTCCTCAGATTCCTATGTCTTACACTCAATTATATTTGTCATTGTTGAAGAAAAGGTTAGTTGTTCCAAGACCTTTGGGACCTCCAGCAGATCCTCTCCCACCATATTAAAATCCCAATGCACATTGTCCGTTCCATGAAGGTGCCCTAGGGCATAATTTGGAAGGTTGTTATGCCTTAAAGCATATTGTGAGGGAATTGATTTAAAAAAAGATTCTTTCATTTGGGGATACCGGTTTGAATGTCAAAAATAATCCTTTGCCCGCTCATGGGTCTATGAATGTTATTGATGATGAGCCTGATGAAAGTATGATTCTTGGTGCAGCCAAAATCAAGTCTCCGCTAAGAGATTTTCATGCAAAGTTAGTGGAGGCAAGTTTGTTGAAGAATTGCCATAAGAGTTGTGAAGAATGTATTGTTGGTCCTACAGGATGTGAAATGGTCTGAAAGGATGTTGAAGAATTGATTAACCAATGTGTGTTGTAAGTAAGTAGTCGTATGAAAAAGGATAAGGTAGCAGTGATTGAACCCATCTTCAATCTACCTAAGTCAAGTACTACAACACCATTCTTCAACATGCCAGAGCCAGTATTCAATATTCCGGATTCTACTGTTGTTCAACCAATTTTCGACATTCCAGAATCAGTTGAACCAGTATTCAATATGCCTAAGCCATTGGTTATCGAACGACCTAGTCCTTTTCCTTTTGACAATACTAAAGTAGTTCCTTAGAAGTATGATATGACTGTGGTTAACCAAAGGCCTGAGAAAGTAGGTCAGAAAGAAGGTCTAAATATTGTAATCATTGATATAGCAAGGGGGAAGCAGAATGACACGCAGTGGTCACATTTATACCCCTTAGTTCAACTTGGCTCCGCCAATTCCATCGAAAGAAACCACCACCATTGTTACCGACAAAGGCAAATGGGTGATCCCAACAGATGAAGACACTAAATTTTTGAGCATTATCAAGAAGAGTGATTACAAGATTATTGATCAACTTCATCAAAATCATTCAAAGATATCCATTTTGTCTCTTCTCATGAGTTCTCCAGCTTATAGGAGTGCCTTGTAGAAATTGTTAGCTCAGGCTCATGTCACTCACGATATTACTATTGTTCAATTTGATGGGATCATTGCCAACATTACAGCATGCAACAATCTCAGCTTCAGTAGAGAAGATTTGCGAAAGGATGGCCAAGACCATAACTATGCTTTGCACATATCTGTGAAATGCCAAGAAGATACCCTAGCAAGAGTCCTTGTGGAAACTGGCTCCTCTCTAAATGTATTACCAAAGTGGACGCTCACTAAGTTGACATATCAAGGGGCTGAGATGAGGCCAAGCGCATTAATTGTCAAGGAATTTGATGGATCACGGAGGACCGTCATAAGGGGAAGTGGAGCTGCCAATATTAATTGGTCCACATGTGTTTGAAATTGCTTTTTAGGTTATGGACATCCATCCAAATTATAGTTGTTTGCTTGGAAGGCCGTGGATTTATGCCGCTGGAGCAGTGACTTCCACCTTGTACCAAAAAATGAAATTTGTTATTGATGATAAGCTGGTGATTGTGCTCGGTGAGGAAGATCTTATGGTAAGCCACCTTTCTTTGTTCAGTTACATTGAGGCTGATGAGGACGCTTTGGAAACTTCTTTTCAAGATAGGAATGGTATTCCATCTTTTGCATCATGGAAGAAAGCAAGATCAACCATTGAGGAAGGAAGTCCCGAAGGTTGGGGAGATGTTATTGGCGTCAAAATAAAGTTGGACCGTTATGGGTTGGGTTACAAACCAACTAATGCCAAGAATGGAGCATCAACCTCCATCAAAGGGCGTCTGAAGACTATCCAAGAAGTGTTGGTCAGTGCTGGATATCAAGTCAATGTTATTGATGAAGATCTTGAAGATGAATATTTGAACAACCTGGTGTACTGTAGCGGTAAATTTATGACCATCAAGCTATAGACAAACTTGACGTCAATAAAACCAGAGTCGCCACCGCGCTTTTATTATTTCCAAAGGAAAAGGGAAAAGTACGAACAAAACCCAAGGATAAGAATTTTTCAAATCAAAACTAATAAAATGCCAGAGATTACAGGTAAGGGGGTTGGTTACACATAGGGGAGGTGTTAGCACCCAAAGTTTCCTAGGTACTCCTAAGGAGCCCTTTTTTGTATGCATATGTTTTTGGGTATAAATGATGTTTGATAAAATAAAGAGTGTGAGGATGAGAATAGAATTCATTAATTATATTTTTGTGTTTGACAAGACCTTCACTCTTGTACCTACGTACCAACATAAAATGAGGGATCAAAACTTAGTAGTTCGTGGTAAAAATTTCAAATGAGTTGATGAATTGATTTTAACAAAAGTTTAAGAAGAGGGCACAAAAGGCCAAAGTTTTGAATGGAGTTGTTAACTCTTTTTGTCTTTTTGAAATTTAAGGTCAATATGGTTAAGTTATTTACAAGTTTTATTTAAGAAAATGTTTAAATATTCAATGGCATAAGGCCAAAGTTTCTAATTGTTAAAACATGTCTAACTTAGAAAACAAGCAAAGAAGATTTTTTTAAAAGAGGGGGAAGTTTTGAAATTTAAGAAGTAGGAGGAGATGAAGAGGATATCCTAAGCAAAAATTCAAAGATTAATAGTTGAAAAGATATGACCAATGGGATGCAATCCCACTGATAAGAATGTCATATAGAAACCCATTTTCTTTCGAACTTTGATTAAGCAATAAGAAATAAGCAATAAGCAATGAAAAATATCCATGCATCATGAAGATCAAGGTATCAAATAAAGATAGCCACATCCAAGCAAGCATTCCAATAGCTAGAAGTCTTCATTTCCTTCTAATGTATCAGATGAAATATTCCTTCATCAACTCAGAACAAAACATCATACATAGGCAATAACAAAATAACCATTAAGCCCAGAGACAAAGTAGCAGATGAATCAAAGAAATCCTCAAGTCTTGCATCAGATGAAAGTCACTATCAAAGATAGCTCAGTCTCAAAATGTTAGCATTGGCCAAGTCCTTTAGCACAGGAAATGTTGCCTAATTCTAAGTCCAAAATTCAGGTCAAGTCCCAACAGTCCACCAATTTTTTTAGGGTTTTTTTTGTTATTAGGTGTTTTAGGTTCCTAAGACCACAAACAAAATCAAAAACACACCAACAAATATGTACAATCACAAGATATGGCTCAAGTGAAAAAAGTGAAAATGACTTGGAACATAAACAAGTTATATGAAACGTAAATGGAAATGAATGATAAATGACTGGAATTTAAATTACATAAAGTAAATGACTTGAAAGTAAAAGTAAAAATGAATAAGAGTTAGTCAATGGTTAGTCAAATATTAGTGTTGATTTTTAATTGATTAAGTCACTCTTTGGAGAACACTCAACCATTCATTCACAAGTATGAATCCTTAAACCAAGACATCTTCCATGAGAAGGACTCCAACTTGGATAATTGAACAAGTATGTCACTAGCTCCCATGAAAGGAAAAAAGGTCAAGTCTTCACATATATCCATGAAGAATAGGAGACTTACAATCTCACTTACTAGAATGATATGCCTTGAGGGTCAAATTTAGCTCTATGTTAAGCAATCGTAATTGGACTTATGTAGAAGTTACAACTATCTGAGGTCGGGTAATAAATATATAGGTGTTAATGCATGTTAGAGATTTGGTACAAAGAACCAAACTCCTAAAACATACCACACACTAAAATAAAATGGGAGGGACCTATCTCAATCATACTTGTACATAAGGTCATTGATGAATCAATTAGCATTTAGACATTAGAGATTTCACTAGTCAGATGAGGGAAATGTGGAAGAATGAGGGTGGAGATGAAGAGGGAGGGGGAAATAGAAACACAAATTGATCATGAGAGGAATTTCATCTGATCAAAACCATCCATTCATTTGGGATATGAAATATACATTTCATCAATCCCCTAAATCCAATGGTTTTGATCCAACAAAAGTGAAATCAATCATGACCAAGGCCCAAAAAGAAAGTAAAATATCACAAGACCATAAAAAAGGCTCAACATAATTTTTAAACATTTAATTAATTAAAAATCAATTTAAAAATGAATTAAAATACATTTTAATTTTGACAAAACCTCAAATCCCTTCAAAATACCAAATAAATGGGCAAGGGATTTATCCTAGGTCAAAGGACCTTAGCCAAAAAAAATCATGATTTTTAAAAAGTCAGAATTATTTTTAAACAATTAAAAATTTGCACAAAAACATTTAATTCATGAAAAATACCAAAGTAAATCCAAAAAACATTTTAATTCAGAATATGAAAGAGAAAAATATTTAAAGATTTTTAGTGAAAGTCCTATATTTTTTGGATCAAAAATGGATTTATTATGAATTAAACAAAATAAGGTAATTAAATGAAAAATCAGAAAATATGAAAAATCAAGGGCCATTAGATCTCCCTCATAAATTGTGGTGGAAGATCTGATGGTCAAGCGCGCGCTTCCATCCAACACCTCAGTCAACCGCATCACACGCGTGGTATTCAAAAGCAAGGGCCAGGATTAGATCGTGGATACATGATCAGATGGTATGGACAATGTCAGCACACCACTAGAGCCCTAGCTCCGATCATCTTCTCTAGTGGACCTCACCGGACCGGTCCACCATAATTATGAAAAGTAAGGATATGGTTTTAAAGGAAAAATACTGAGGAGCTCGAATCTGACCTCCATCTTATCCAATTCCAAATATATTGAAAGATATATGGATTTTAAAATTGAGGTTCATGATCTGAATTGCTTCGATTTGACCTCAAAGCAACTCAATCTTGTTGCCTACATTGGTAGGACTTCATCCAACCAAAAGTCAAAGAGAATAGTGAAGAAATGAGAGAGAATCGAAAGCTCAAAATTCCTGAAAAATCACCTTCGGGTAGCTTGAATCTGGATTGATTATGATCTTAATTTGCTTGTTTCTTACTCCTCTTGCTTGTAGTGACCAATTGAGATGAAAAGGGCAATGAATCCTTGTAGTTTGAATCTCAAAACAGAAGGTGAAATTCAAACTCGATTTCAAAGAAACCCTCAAGGAATTCTATGGTGTCAGGTTCTTAGATCACTTGGCAAAGCTTGGACATGGTGTCTATGAAGTTCCGATGCAATGCAATTGTTTAAATAGGCAAGGGAAATGCTTTCTACACCATTTGAAATTTTTGCTAAAATTAGCAATTTTACTTGCATGGATGCATGAGCGTGTACAAGACCCAATTCATGATGCCAAATGATCCAACATTCTGTGCTAATCAACCTGAAATGATATCACATGGTCATGTATTATGGAAATGAATTTTGAACATAGATCTTACCAAATGAAGCCTTGTAAAGAAACCATACGCAAGTCCTTCAAATCTTGTCCAAATGAGGTGATTTTTGACTTTTTGGAAAGGAGACATCAAGGGGAACAACTTTTATGTTGAAAACGTTTCCATTTGAAGCTTAGATCATGATGAATATTGAGGTGTAAGTTTGAGAAATCAAACATAATTGAAATATTTCAAAGTACCAAGTCAAATGACCACTTCTTCCACCTTGAATAACTTTTACTATGAGCTTCAAATGGAAATGGTTCCTTCATAAAAGTTGTAGATCTTTCATACCTCTTCAATTTAGTCACAAATTTGACCTCATATGGATTTGGCATGAGGGAGTTATGCATTTTAGAAGTTGAGGAAAATTGCTTGTTCAATGGTAATGGCCCAAAATAACCTATAATGTTTCCTCTTGGCACATATTCTTGCAAGTTGAATTTGACATTTATAAAAGAATTGAATTTAGAGATGACATATTTAAATTTATCAAGGAACTTGGATGGCCTTTATCTCATAAAAATTGAGCAAGTTATGGTCCTTGGAAGTTGACCTTCTAACTAGGGCACATACAAAATGACCTATAATCTTTAACCATAAAAATGACTTTCCAAGCAAAAATAGCTCCTGATGTCAACATGAAAGTTGTTTGGAATGTAATAAGGAGTAAAGTGGCTCATGGAAGCATTTTTATATGACAAAAACTATAGGCGAGCGGGTCTAGGGAACCCTAGTTTTGACTAGTTGACTTTCTCTGGTCAACATGTTTGAACCAACTTGCAAACTTGAGGATCGTATATGCATAAGGTGATGTATAGTGAAGTATACCTTGATATATTGGACCAATTATTGAAGAAACTTGTTGAGGAAGTTACACAAGATACCCTGATGAATTAGGGTTTCCAATACAAATAGGTTTCAAACTCTTGATGATTTCTTGATCCAAATGATAAATGAAGAACATGGGGATCCATATATGATGTCTAGAACCATAGTGAACTATATCTTGATTGATATTCTTACACTGAGGGTATAAAACCCTAGTTATGATCTTGATGAGGCATTGGTGGATGCACACACTAGCTACAAAAAGAAACAAAGATATACATACACATATTTTTGGTATTTTGGTTAGTAGACAAAGGAAAAAAAGTATGATACAACCAAATATGCTTGGTGATATCACCCAATGCCAACCCAATGAATGGGGGGTAAGAAGGATTACAATGTGTGATCCTAAAGCTAATGCATATGATGAGATAGCATGAGGGATCTTATGGTCAAAATTGGGGTCTTACAGCTTCCCATATTTAAGGACATTCTAACTAAGGATGTAAAGGTTAAAATCTTCGTATCAACTCAGTAGAATGGACTTAAATAACAACATCTAAAAACAAATTTTGGTCCCTAAGAGACCTCATGATGCATATGATATGCATGTAAAAATAATCTTTGTGGGGAATATATTTCTACATAGGAAAAGAATCTGGAGAGACTGAAAGTCCAAAGGAGCGTAATGCATTCCGTAAGGAAAACTCACTGAGGAGACAAAGACTCTAGGGGATAAAAGGCTATGCGTAGGCAAGGCTATGACTTGAAAACTGCTAGAGACACGAGGGGTTTCTCACGAAAATAAATCAATGGAAGGACTCGGCCTGGTGAAGGTTATCTGTAGTGGATGGCGACTTCACTGAGGAAATACGCGCCTACACTCAACTGGGGAAGAACGAACTTTAACACAGGAGTAAAAAGATACATATTATCTACTACCGATTACTGGGTAAGAAGATCAATACCCTCGGACAGAGGGACATCCATTATCGATTAGGGTAAACATATCAAGGATGACTCGCTGAGGAAAAAGAGGCGTATTCATTACCGGCTACTGGGTAAGAATAACCTACTGAGGAGAGAAGATCAAATAGGATTTACAACTATCTGTTACTGGGCAGCGGACCAAAGAGAGAGTACCCATCACTAGTTAAAATGAACATATCAAGGATAAACTCAAAGGAAGAATATCTGTCATCGGTTAGGATGAACATATCAAGGATGGACCACCCGGGGAATGAGGAAGAATATCCGTAACCGGTTAGGGTAACATATCAAGGACAAACTGTCGGGGAGAAATAGGAATTATATCTACCATCTACTGGGTAGAAGACCAAAGATAGAGAATATCCGTCATCGGTTAGGATGAACATATCAAGGATAGAATCATCAGAGGAAATGGGATTTACAACCACCAGTTACTGGGTAGAAGACCACAAAAATAGAGAGAATCCGCCATTGGTTAGAGTGAACATATCAAGGATTAACTCTGAGGGGAAAAGTAGGGTTTATATCTACCATTTACTAGGTAGAAGACCGAAAAGAGGAGAAAATATGTCATCGGTTATAGTGAACAAATCAAGGGTTAATTCTTTGGGGAATAAAGGCATGTATTACAACTACCTTTTTACTAGGTAGAAATCCAAACAAGAAGAATATTCGTCACTGGTTAGGATGAACATATCAAGGATAAACTAACCGAGAAAACGTGAAAACGAATCCACTAGGGAAAACAAAGGAAGTGGATTACATTTTACCAGGTATTGGGAAAAAGTAATGTACTTAACTCAAGACGAATATTACCAGTTACTGGGTAATAGACTCTTGGAGACCTAAAGATCTATCTAGGTAAGAACTAGAAAGAAATAGTCAATCAAAGACTCAACCAAATGAGGATATAACTTAGGGGGAATGGTTCCATCCAGATAATAAACTGGGGAGGAAACTGAAATAATAATCATCCACGAGGAAATAACTCAGTGGGGAATGATAAAGGATAAAGTCTTTCTGCTTAGGGGGCTGACATTCTACGATTGAAGGAGGACATACACACCAAATCTGCATGGGGAATATATCACCAAAGTAGGGGATCAGATGAAAAAGTCAATGTGATAAAATGCATAATGAAATATCTGATGTTGTGATTTATGCATGAATATGTATGTATGTGATTATGATTAGGCTGATAAAACAACACAAAGGATACAAATAACAAAGATTTGAATTATCACGAAAATACTCGGCTAATCTCAACAAGATGGAAACACCAACTGGAGAAAATTCTAGGGATGAAAATAAATCATCTAGCTCCGAATAAATCAACTCTGGCTGTGGAAGACATGGAGAACATGCTTCCAATCAATCACGGCAAACTATGTGGGGGGAGAGCACTATTGAAGGATGATCAACCAAACATGTCGAGGATAAAGAAGGATCTGTCGAGGATCCAAATTGTCAACACTGCGGGAAATTTTAAGTCAACACCATGTCAAAATGGGAGACAACCTTGTAGAGGACAGAATCAAATACTGCTCAGAACCAAACACCGACGAGAAAGAGGGAACTCCTATCAGAAGACGGACTTCGCCAGGGATACAAGAGATAAAACTCTGAATGAGGAGTCGAGCAAATTGTTGGGGATGTTGTGACTTATTGGAACAAACCAAAGACTGTCACGCTCCTCAATAATCATCAAATTCTTCTTGAAAATTGTGAAATAAACCAATTCCAAGGCAAAAATAATCGGATCTGACTCACACATGGGAGAAAATGTCGTGGTTATGCAACACAAACAAGTGAAAATGGGGATATGGAGACCAAAGAAAGGTTCCGATATCCAGGGTCCAATCATTCAAATAAAAAACTAGGGGATACAAAATCTGAGCACCTCAGCTGGGGGATACGAATTTGTAAAGGGGACCAATCATCAGCTCAACCGGGGATGAGACCCACCAACTCTAATGGGGATGAGAAATTACTCGGGGTGAAACTCATCAGACAAGCTGGGGATAAATGACGAACTGTTGGGGAGGAAAATAATTACCAAACCAACTGCTTGGGGAAGACTGATAATGCTTCACACTTCAAGACTTACCTATTCTTAGATTACTATTGACATTTCTTGCTGAAATCGATTATTCTTAGAGTGAATGCTTTTTTATCATTTTAAGAAAAATAATTATTCATTAATTTATTTCAAAATTATCATCATAAAAATTCAATTTTATTTAGCAGAAGTAAATAAGAATAAAAATAATTGGATAAAAACTCAATTTATTTAATAGAATGGTAGTCCGCGAATGGCGGGACTCCATGGATCTTTACAAATTTTGAGAATGGTAATTTACACGGAAAATGGCTACATTGATTACAATGATCACTACTCTCCCTACCAACTTTGAAATCCGTTGTGCTCTTGTCTTTGGTTGAGAATAACGAATCAAAACTTAAATAACTATTCCATACTGCTTCAAAGATCAGGGCCAGCCGAATGCAGTTACTTGCCATAATCCCTAATTTTTGCCTAGATTTACCCAAGGTGGGATACTCAATATACCGGGATAGATATACCCAAGGTGGGGTACTCAATCTACTTAGATGACTGGATCGCCCTTTCGGGTTTTCAATCCACTGAGACGCTCATTCTCGCCTAAGCCGTCCTTTCGGGTTTTCAACTTAGCGAGTTGTTCTTTTATTTTTTGGAGAAGTATTTCTTGATTGCATTAGCATTCACAGGACGCGTGAACTCTTCACCATCCATAGTTGTAAGAACCAAAGCACCGCCTGAAAAGGCTCTATTCACAACATATGGGCCCTCATAATTAGGAGTCCATTTACCCCTAGTATCAGGTTTGAAAGATAGAATCTTCTTGAGCACGAGGTCAGCTTCTTCGAACACACGAGGCTTGACCTTCTTATCAAAAGCTTTCTTCATTCTCTGTTGATATAACTAGCCATGACACATGGCAGTCAATCTCTTCTCTTCAATCAAATTTAGCTGGTCATATATGGTCTGACACCATTCAACTTCAAAACATTCCATGCTTGTAGCTTGAGCAAAAACAGTATCCATACCAATGAGAAACTCATAAGTCAACCCAAGAATTCCTTCCTACTTCACCAAATGAGCATCAATCTCATATTTCTTCAGATGAAGAGCTTCGGCTATGGCATGAGATTTTGGGGTCTCCTCTAATCCACTGAAATGTACCTTGACAGATACGGGTATACCCAAGAGATGGGCATACTCCTCTAACATGGGTGTTAGGGACCAATTAATACTACTTTTTATATCATTTTATTGGTCCCTTTTACCAAGTTTTCATGTAATTACACACTTTTGTTCTCACTATTCTGTATAAATGCAATTAGGTTTAATTTATTTTGTTTTGAATAGTTATTTCACATTTTTGTTAATTGTGTAGAATTTTTAGATGAGAAGGCTTTAGAATGCAACACCACATTTTGGATGAAGCTTGCCAAACAAGGAAGCTGGATAAGCAACAGTTCGCGCCGCGAACTGCCTTCGCGCCGCGAAGGCTGCGAATCCAGCAAGCTGACTAAAGGTCAAGAGTGCTGTCTTGCAGAAAAAGGTGAATGCCATTTTGGTGTCTGCCTTGAAATAGCTTTTCTGTTTTGGATGAGAATGACCAATTAGGGAAATGTCAACCCTTTTTGTAAAGAAAAATACATTATTCTAGGGCATTCATTCATTAACTATTTTTTTCTCACACATTGAATTAGAGAGATTTTTGTAAGAGAGAAAACAGAGTTTTTCTTCTTTAACTCTCTGCTTTGTAACAATGATGATGAGGAGCTAAACTCCCTTTTGTCAAGATTGGAGGTAGTAGCTATTTTCATATGTTTATGTATTCCATTTGATTTATATATATGATAAAGATTATTGATGTATTGAATACTGTTTTTGCCCTAAGTTGAAAACCAGATTTGAGTAGTTGTCGAGAGAGATTATTTGAGGCTTGACATAAAACAGATTTTCAAGTAGTGAATAAGTTGTAGAGATAGATTTATTCATTGCTCTTCTTTGGTATTAAACATTAAAGCTTGCTATATTGATAGTTAGGTGGAGAGATCGTCTAAGGATCAATATAGTGATTATCACAATATCATTTAGACATAAATGACTTTGAGAGGATACTTGAACATCATCAATAATCTTAAATCTATATAGTTTCATAAGGAAGCATAAACATTTGAAATAGTGAACTCCAATCTTGCCAAGCTTTTATATTATATTAAAACCATTTTACTGTTTTTAGTGATATTTACTCACAAGATAACTTTCCAACCAAAACAACCTTGTTACTTTCTAAACTTACAACATTTGGATTATAGAACGGCGGTAATATCAACCAATCTCTGTGGATACGATATAAAAATATTTGCCGAAGATATACTTTTCAACAAATTGGCGCCGTTGCCGGGGATTGGTGTCGATATTACAAGCATTGCAATAATTCTTTGTTTTAAGTTGTGTTACATTTATTACTATCTCTCTTTTGTTTCACTTGGTTTGTTAGTTTTGTAGATTCTAGTGCATGCGAGGAAAAGCAACCGAGGAGCAACTTTAATTCGATCCTGAAATTGAAAGAACACTTCGGAAGCTCAATAGCAAAACACGAAGAAGAAGGAAACTAGCCGAAGAGAGGAACCGGAGAGAAGAAGCATCTACTTCCGCACTTGTTCCAATCGAAGAAGTGGTTGTAGAGGCTTGTGAAGGAAATATGGCGGAGGATAATCGTACCGAAATATCCGCTAATAGTCCAAGAAAGAATGCTCAATTTGCCCGTGGAGGAAGAAATACGGAGATGAAGACTGGAATCCTCCAACTTCTCTATGCAAATCCATTCACCGGAATGGATCATGAAGACCCGTATACCCATCTCATCAAATTTTATGAGATTGCGGGTTCTACGGGAATAGATGAAACGGGTGAAGAGGCACTATTCAAAAGGATGTTCCCACACTCCTTAGTGGGAAAGGCAAAAGAGTGGTACCTTGATCAAGCACCGAGAGTGATGACGGATTGGAATTTACTAGAAGAAAAGTTCTTAGAAAGATACTTCCCTCAATCCCGATTCATGGAAGCCAAAACGGCTATTGCGGTATTCACTCAAGGAGGAAACGAGTCTCTAAATGAAGCTTGGGAAAGATTCAAGTCAATGTTGAGAAAATGCAAGGGACATGGTTTTGATGAGCTCACTCAAATCCATATTTTTCTAAATGGACTCCAATCAACTCACAAGACACTTTTGGACGCCACCGCGGGTGGTTCTCTTATGTCAAAAACTGCGGAAGAAGCAAAAGTCATTATTGAACGGATGGCACTTAATGATCACCAAAGTCAACATGACCGTAGCCCTTCACAATGCAAGCCGGGAGTTCTTGAGTTAAATACCAATGATGCCATCCTTGCTCAAAACAAGCTACTCTCTCAACAAGTGGAGCTTCTCACTCAACAAATGGCCAAGCTTCCACAGCAAATGAAAGAGATTCAAGGGTCGCAAAGTAGACATCAAGTAGCATGTTGTGAATTATGTCAAGGGGATCACCCTACTGGTTTTTATCCGCCACCCCAAGAAGAAGTAAGTTATGTGAATAATCAAAATCAGGGCTATCAAAGACAACAACCTAACAATCAAGGCTACCAACCAAGAAACAATCAAGGCTATCAACCATCAAGGTTCAACAATCAGAATTTTCAGCAGCAAATTCCTTACCAACATCCAAATTCTCAAGGACAGCAGTCGCAAGGAGGAAATTCCAAGCTAGAAGACACTCTTCAACAATTCATGCAAGCGTCCATGGCCAATCAGAAGAGTAACGAAGCAGCTATTAAAAATTTGGAAAATCAAGTAGGCCAACTTGCGAAGCAACTGTAGGAACAAAATGCAGGATCTTCCTTTTCTGCTAACACTCGACCGAATCCAAAGGAGCATTGTAAAGCAATTGTCACGAGGAGCGGTAAAGAGTTGGTAAGTGAAAGAGGTGAAGAGATTATAGAAGAGAACAATATGGATGGGATGCTGGAAGAAGAAGACATGGTTGGTGAAAGGGAGAAGGCTGCTGGAAATGCTCAGTTCGCGCCGCGAACCACCTTCGCACCGCGAAAAGAGCAGGTTTTGCCAAAGGAGCAGCAAATTGATTTGGAGGTGAAAAAGGATGTTGAACCAAGGAAGAAAAAGAAATCAGAGAAAGGTGTGAGCGTCATTCCAACTCAACATCTACCCTATCCACATGCTCCATCAAGGAAGGACAATGCTAGGCACTATGCACGATTCATGGACATCTTCAAGCAACTTCAAATCAACATTCCATTTGCTGATGCATTAGAACAAATGCCACGGTATGCTAAGTTTATGAAGGACATTCTTACAAAGAAAAGGAGACACGTGGAAGATGAAACCATACTGCTTGATGCACGGTGTAGTGCCATCATCCAAAAGACTCTACCAAGGAAGGAGTCCGATCCGGGCCGAGTTGTTCTACCGGTAACCATTGGAAGCACATACATTGGAAATGGTTTGATTGACTTGGGTTCTAGTATAAATTTAATCCCTCTCTCCATTGTTAAAAGATTGGGGAATGTTGAGATTAAATCGACAAGAATGACTCTACAACTAGCCGACAAGTCTACCACCTCACCATACGGAATCGCTCAAGACATGCTTGTGAAAGTGGATAAATTTTTGTTTCCGGTGGACTTTGTAATAGTAGAAATGGATGAGGACCGTGATGTGCCCCTAATTCTTGGAAGGCCTTTTATGAAAACAGCTCGGATGATGATTGACATTGACGATGGATTAATGAAGGTGAGAGTTCAAGATGAAGAGGTGACCTTTAATCTTTTTGAAGCTATGAAGCATCCAAACGACAAGCATGATTCTTTCCGAATCGATGCAATTGAAGAGGAGGTAGTGGAGGTCGCGAACCAAATTCATATTTCTAATCCTCTAGAAAGGTCCCTTATCAGAGCATACAATGTGTTGACCAACAATGAGGAGCGAGAGATCGAAGCAATGTTGCACGAGTTAGAATCTTGTGGTGAGTTGACCTATCAAGAAGAAATAACGGAAGACTTGGATGCGAAGAAGAAAACGGATGAGCAAAAGCTAGAGTTGAAAATGCTTCCGTCACACTTGAAGTATGTGTTTCTTGGAGACGAGTTTACCAAATCGGTGATTATAAGCAACACATTGTCCACACAAGAGGAAGACAAGTTGATTCAAGTATTGAAAAAGAACAAAGGTGCAATAGGTTGGGTGTTATCCGACTTAAAGGGTATTAGTCCAGCCTATTGCATGCATAAGATCATGATGGAGGAAAATTTCAAACCAGTTGCGCAACCTCAGAGGCGCCTGAATCCATCAATGAAGGAGGTAGTCCGGAAAGAAGTTGTCAAACTCTTAGAAGCCAGAATGATTTATCCTATTTCCGATAGCGCATGGGTGAGTCCGGTACAAGTGGTCCCCAAGAAAGGCGGAATGACGGTGATCAAAAATGATAAAAATGAGTTGATTCCGACAAGAACAGTGACCGGGTGGAGGATGTGTATCGACTATAGAAGGTTGAACCAAGCTACAAGGAAAGATCATTTCCCACTACCTTTCATGGACCAAATGTTGGAGAGGTTAGCCGGCAAAAATTTCTACTGTTTCTTGGATGGATATTCGGGGTACAACCAAATTTCGGTCAATCCTGCGGATCATGAGAAGACAGCTTTTACATGCCCTTTTGGCATCTTTGCTTACCGAAGAATGCCTTTTTGGTTATGTAATGCCCCGACCATATTTCAACGGTGCATGCAAGCTATATTCTCGGACTTAATAGAAGAATGCATTGAGGTGTTCATGGATGATTTCTCTGTTTATGGATCATCTTTTGAATTGTGCTTAAAACACCTTGATGTAGTTTTGGGGAGATGCGTGGAGACCAACCTAGTGCTCAACTGGGAAAAATGTAATTTTATGGTCACTGAAGGTATCGTACTTGGTCACAAGATTTCTTCTGAAGGGCTAGAGGTGGACAAAGCCAAGGTGGAGGTTATTGAGAAACTACCACCTCCAACTAACATTAAAGGGATAAGGAGCTTCCTAGGACATGCCGGTTTCTACCGGAGATTCATACAAGATTTTTCAAAGATAGCGAAGCCATTGAGCAGTTTGCTCAATAAAGGTACGCCTTTTCTTTTTGATGAATCATGTCTTAAAGATTTTTTAGATTTGAAAGAAAAGTTGGTCACCGCACCCATAATCGTAGCACCGAACTGGAACCTTGATTTCGAACTCATGTGTGACGCTAGCGATTATGCGGTTGGTGCGGTGTTAGGACAAAGAAGCGATAAAATTTTCCATGCCATACACTATGCTATTAAGGTGTTGAATGAAGCACAAGTTAATTACGCAACAACTGAAAAAGAATTACTAGCCATAGTATATGCATTGGAAAAATTTAGAGCTTATTTGATTGGTTCAAAAGTTGTAATCTACACTGACCACTCGGTGATAAAATATTTGCTTACCAAGCCGGATTCCAAACAAAGGCTTATTCGTTGGATCCTTTTATTACAAGAGTTTGATTTGGAGATCCGGGATAAAAAAGGTTCTGAAAACTTGGTGGCGGATCATTTGTCTCGGTTGGTCAATGTAGACATTACAAACAAAGAAGAGGAGGTAAGAGAAGAATTTCCAGATGAAAAACTTTATGCGATTCAAGTGAGGCCTTGGTTTGCTGATTTTGCTAACTACAAAGCAACCGGTTTAACACCGGAAGACCTCACTTGCAATCAAAGAAGGAAATTCTTGGCAGATGCAAAATATTATGTTTGGGATGACCCTTATCTGTTTAAAGTAGGAGCTGACAATATTTTGAGAAGGTGTGTAACAATTGAGGAGTCAAGAGACATTCTTTGGCACTGTCACAACTCTCCGTATGGAGGTCACTATAGTGGTTTGAGAACAGCCACTAAAGTACTCCAATCGGGTTTTTATTGGCCATCCTTATTCAAAGATGCACATGAACATGCGAAGAGTTGTGATACATGCCAACGGAGTGGAGGAATAGGAAAACGGGATGAAATGCCTCTAACCAACATGCTAGAAGTGGAAGTTTTTGATTGTTGGGGTATTGATTTCGTTGGCCCATTCCCCTCTTCTTTCTCAAATGAGTACATACTAGTAGCCGTTGACTATGTCTCGAAGTGGGTAGAAGCAATTGCCTCACCTAAGGCCGACGCCAAAACAGTGATCAAATTTTTAAAGAAAAACATATTCTCACGTTTTGGTGTGCCTAGGGTGTTGATAAGTGATGGAGGCTCACACTCTTGTAATACACCTTTAGAATTTTTTTTGCAACATTATGGTGTAAAGCACAAGGTGACCACTACCTACCACCCACAAGCGAATGGGCAAACTGAGGTTTCAAACCGGGAAGTCAAACGGATTCTTGAGAAAACAGTCTCGAATTCAAGAAAAGATTGGTCCTTAAAACTGGATGAAGCTTTGTGGGCGTATCGCACTGCCTACAAAGCACCTATTGGGTTAACTCCGTTTCAAATGTTGTATGGGAAGACTTGTCATCTTCTAGTGGAAATGGAGCATAGAGCACTATGGGCTCTTAAGTTCTTGAATTTCGACTCCACTTTAGCTGGAGAAAGAAGAAAAGGTCAACTCCATGAACTGGAGGAACTAAGGAATGATGCATACCATTCGAATAAGCTGTACAAGGAAAAGGTAAAGGCATACCATGATGGAAAGGTCCGTCATAAGGAGTTTCATGTTGGACAGATGGTATTGCTTTTCAACTCGAGGCTGAGGTTATTTCCTGGTAAGTTGAAGTCGAAGTGGTCAGGACCATTTGTTATCAAGGAAGTACGGAATTATGGAGCCATTGTGATAGAGGATCCAAAGTCACAAGAGAGCTGGACTGTTAATGGTCAAAGACTAAAAATCTATCATTGTGGTGACGTAGACCGTGATGTGTGTGTTATTTCCTTATCTGGAATAGGCTAATCGAGGTACCGTCGAGCTCTTAAAGACGTTAAACAAAGCGCTTGTTGGGAGGCAATCCAACGTCGTAAGTTTGCATTTTATTTTTCTCTTTTGTGTGATTTTCATCTCTGTTAATTTTTTTGAATTTTGGGGGTTCTGTTTTTCACAGTTCGCCCCGCAACCGCAGTTCGCGTCGCGAACTGAATGAAGAATTTTGGGGGTTCTGTTTTTCACAGTTCGCCCCGCGACCCCGAGTTCGCGCCGCGAACTGAAGGAAGAGTTTCTGGTCGCGCCGCGAACACTGTTCGCCCCGCGAACAGTGCGTGACAGAGTCACTTAAATTCTGATTAGGTCAATTTCTTTTCTCATTACAACACTTTTCAAAACACCAACTTGCCGCGCTTTCATCCCCACTCTCAAACACCCACCAAATACTAAAAATCTTCATTTCCCATTGTCCTAATCTTCATTTACTAGCAAGACTTAGTGATTCAAAAGGTATGTACTCTTCAATTCCTCTTTTCCAATCCCTTTTGGGTTTTACATTTAGGGTTGGTTAGAAATCAAAAATTTTCTGTAGATTACCTATTGAAATCACTATGCATGTTTGATTTAGATTAGGATTAGGGTAGATTTGAGAACTTTGACTGATTGGGAGTAGATTACTTCCCATTTTTTGAACCCTAGGGAACTCTGGGAGATTTCCTGGATTCGCAGAGTTCGCACCGCGTACAGGCCTTCGCGCCGCGAACTGGAAATTCCAGAACCTTGTTTTGTGCTGATTGATTGCTAATTCTCTCTATATTTGTCTTGTGGTTGTTCTGATATTTGATGCAGATGTCAAAAAGAACCAAGACCACCGCGCCCCCTCAAGCCCGTTCAATAAGAAGGTTCATAAGCGATGAGCACGAGGCACGGTTCGAGATCTTAGTTAAGAGACCCATCTTTCCTGAGAGGTTTATTCGTTTAGCTCCAACTGGGACTTATCATAGTGTGGCTGCAGCTTTTGAACGACGAAGATGGATGAGATTGTGCGAACCTGAAGCAGCAATAAACTTTGACATTGTCCGGGAATTTTATGCTAATGCTATGCATCGCGAGGAGGGGACAACCTTTATCTACCGATCAAGGGTTAGAGGGAAGATTGTTTCTTTTGGAAGGGATGATACTAATGCATATCTGGGTAACCCCTTAACTCTTGGCGAGGGTGAGTGTTGTGAGTACTGTACTATGCATTCCGCTAACAGGTGGAACCTTGAAGCAGTGAATGCTACTCTTTGCATCCGTGGAAAATCCTTTGATCTCAATGATCAAGGCCACCCAAAATTGTGGAAAAGAGAAAATTTTAATTTGGACGCTAGGGCCTTTCTGGTGGTACTGTTAAGTAATATCCGGCCAAGAAGCCATACCACTACAATTCCTCTGGATGTAGGGTGTTTGCTCTACTGCATCATGGTTGGGAAATCAGTGGACGTAGTGTCCATCATTGCGAAGGAAATAAGAAAAATGGTTTTAAGTGGAACCAATTTTGGCGGTAAAGCAGGTGTACTCTCCTTTCCCGGGCTGATCATGGGACTGTGCCGTAAGGCAAATGTTCCCATCCCTGAGGAAGTACACTTCTCTATCACCAGTGTGATAAATGACGCCTATCTGAATAGGTTTCTACAAAACCAAAATGAAAGAACTGACGCACCTGGAACCTCTTCATCCAGAGCCCGAGCCAGACCCCGACCTCAACCTCACACTACCCCAGGCTTTGATCAGATGGCGTTTGCCAACTACTGTTGCGAGAGCTTTGAGGCCTCCAGGAGGTCTCAATCGTTTATCTTCGATGCTATGCAGCAGCAGTTCTAGAATACTTTCCTGGCACCTGAGGCCCGTTCATTTCCTTCTCAGGCGGAATACGCAGCTTATGCTAATTGGCCTGAGGGCAGGCCAGATTTTATGGGGGGTGCAGGAGGTAGTGCAAACCCAAATGAGGAGATGAAGGATGTTCTTGGAAATGTAGGTGGTGATCAAGAGGAGGAGGATTAAGGAATTAATGATTTTGAGAAGTTGTTGTTATTTTATTTTGAGTTCTTTGTATTAATTTTGTCTTTGAATTGATGTACTTTTGGGGTGGCTCTTGTTCACCAAAACTTTGTTTTTATTAGTTGTTTGGATATTTGCATGAATGTTATGTGAGAATTTAAGTGTGTTTTTAATCAAATTTTGGTTTACCAACACTTTTGTTAATTGTTTTTATTCTTAAGTCAAGCTTTAAGCAACCGAGAAATGATCGCAAAGAAATAAGCATAGGACACTTCGAGTGGTGATGATAAGAATTAGTGTCGGCATTTCAAGGTACACTTTATCGCTTTCTAGACTTAACATGAGTAGTTTGATGGTGTGTGCAAATTCCATGTCATAAATTCATTGAAGTATATGTCAGTTTTGAATCAAAATAGGACTTAACCAATTGTGAGGAGGCTTTCCATTGTACACTAAAAAGCGGGAAACCGAGCATTATTTTAACTCATTCTTATCATGCTAAATCATGCATCAAGCTATTTGTGTGTAAAATTTTTGAAAATGATAGAGGCATTGTTTGTGAGAAAAACCACTTGACCAAAAAGTTTGAATCAACTAACCTTGTGAGGAATAATCCTTAGTTAAACCCCTTTGAGCTTAATTTAGGATTCATTTTATTGATCATTGAAAAATCAATTGAAAATTGTGGAATAAATGAATCCTAATTTCTTTCGTGTCAATTGAAACCTTAAATCGAGTTGTTGAAAATTTTGCCTTTTGCTTATGTTTAAATAGGGAGCATTATCGAATAAATTTGGTTTTGGAATTTAAAGTTGGGGAGAGTAAAGTGAAAAGTTGATTAGAAACTTGGAAAAGTGAATTTTTATGAAAGGGTGAAAATTTGAAAAGAAATAAGAAAAAGAAAATACCCTTGAAACCATAGAGCATAGAAAAAAAGATTAGAAAAAGAAAAGCAAAGAAAATGCTCATGGTTGTGTGGAGTTGAAAAAAAAAGAAAAAGAAAAAGATAGGGATCAAGGAAAGGGAAATTGTGTAGAGTTGAATGTTTGGGATTGCTCCCTTAGGATAAGCAACTTTCTTGAATTCTCTTAATCATATCTTTTCTTGTAACCTAAGCCACATTACAACCTTTGAAAGACCTCTTGATTCTCATTTTTCACATGATTTGGTATTTGTTGTGATAACTGCATGATTTGAGTTGTTGTTGATTTAATTGCTTGGATGAGTGAAAGTAACCCTTCATGTTATTCATCATTATCATGATGTGTGTGTAAGTTTGATTCAATTTTGACATATATGGCTTTGAATCCATTGGAATGATTTTTGCACTCAACCATTTTCCTTATTTAATGTTTTGTCTAGAATTGAGATAGGTGGATTGAGAAAATTGCCAAACACTTTTGAACCATTTGAATGTCCTTGGTAAATTCTTGTTTCAATCTTTTGTGTCATTGCTTTGGTTGTAAGGGTGGAAACTTTTGTTTAGGGACAAACAAAATGCTAAGTTGGGGAGAGTTGTTAGGGACCAATTAATACTACTTTTTATATCATTTTATTGGTCCCTTTTACCAAGTTTTCATGTAATTACACACTTTTGTTCTCACTATTCTGTATAAATGCAATTAGGTTTAATTTATTTTGTTTTGAATAGTTATTTCACATTTTTGTTAATTGTGTAGAATTTTTGGATGAGAAGGCTTTAGAATGCAACACCAGATTTTGGATGAAGCTTGCCAAACAAGGAAGCTGGATAAGCAACAGTTCGCGCCGCGAACTGCCTTCGCGCCGCGAAGGCTGCGAATCCAGCAAGCTGACTGAAGGTCAAGAGTGTTGTCTTGCAGAAAAAGGTGGTTGCCATTTTGGTGTCTGCCTTGAAATAACTTTTCTGTTTTGGATGAGAATGACCAATTAGGGAAATGTCAATCCTTTTTGTAAAGAAAAATACATTATTCTAGGGCATTCATTCATTAACTATTTTTTTCTCACACATTGAATTAGAGAGATTTTTGTAAGAGAGAAAACAAAGTTTTTCTTCTTTAACTCTCTGCTTTGTAACAATGATGATGAGGAGCTAAACTCCCTTTTGTCAAGATTGGAGGTAGTAGCTATTTTCATATGTTTATGTATTCCATTTGATTTATATATATGATAAAGATTGTTGATGTATTGAATATTGTTTTTGCCCTAAGTTGAAAACCAGATTTGAGTAGTTGTCGAGAGAGATTATTTGAGTCTTGACATAAAACAGATTTTCAAGTAGTGAATAAGTTGTAGAGATAGATTTATTCATTGCTCTTATTTGGTATTAAACATTAAAGCTTGCTATATTGATAGTTAGGTGGAGAGATCGTCTAAGGATCAATATAGTGATTATCACAATATCATTTAGACATAAATGACTTTGAGAGGATACTTGAACATCATCAATAATCTTAAATCTATATAGTTTCATAAGGAAGCATAAACATTTGAAATAGTGAACTCCAATCTTGCCAAGCTTTTATATTATATTAAAACCATTTTACTGTTTTTAGTGATATTTACTCACAAGATAACTTTCCAACCAAAACAACCTTGTTACTTTCTAAACTTACAACATTTGGATTATAGAACGGCGGTAATATCAACCAATCTCTGTGGATACGATATAAAAATATTTTCCGAAGATATACTTTTCAACAATGGGCACAAGATGATAATCTGGAAAAGTGAAGCACCGGTAGAGAGGGTCATAGAACTGAACCAAAACACTCAGAAGTCCTTCAACCACATCAGTAGATAACACAGACAAGATCTTCTCATGAAGTTGCTTGAAGTCAAAGGGATCTAATATAAAGGATGACAACTTCCTTAGCTCTTTCAAATCAGGACATCTGAAACTACACTTCTTAGTGTTCCTTCCTCCACAATCCATAGTTTGAAAATATTTGCAAATAAGACCTTAGTTTCCTTGAAATTTACTTTCCGTGATGAATGTCGTGATGTGCATATATGCATGAATGCAACAATCACTCAAAAGGGATCACACACAAGGCAAACATAAACAAAGGTCGGGGGATGGATCAAGTCATCATCAAGATCAATCAACCATTTTGGTGGATTATGGTTTTCACCTTATCGACACCCAAGTTCCATTGATATTGATAAGACTTGATCGGATCAACCAAGAATCAAAGGGTTTGTTGCGAGTCACGAGCATGGAGTCAGGTTAAGAACCATCCCAAAGGAGTGTACTAAGGATAAAAACCTGTAAATCATGTTCTAAAAAGTTCCTAGAGTCTTAATCTCATCTATCGGATATTATAGGTTAGGATGACTGACTCATCAACCCATAATATTCTCAAGAGAAACTCGCCTGAGTGTAGTATCGTGTAACAACTGTTATCAAGACTACACTTGAACAGTCTTCGCACTACGTTCTAAATAGGCCAAGTTAGGTTAAATGTTCTACGTTCCTCAGCTTCTCGAACCCTAAATCAGAGAAATTAATGCCTATCCACAAATAACTTGTGTGACATCAATAACTCCAAAAAGGTCTCCGTTGAGTAGATGGGTCTCAAGCCAACTTGTTAAGGACTACTCCACACAAGTTGAACATGACTATACCATCCTCATGTCTTAATTGCACTCAAGTTTGGGCTAGAACTTATCTCACCGCTCAGAAATCACCAAGCACAACAAACAAATTATATCACACAAACAAGATACAAACATCAAATATACAAATATATACACATAAAAAAGTAGGCTAAACCCATTAAGGACTACTCCCTAGCATAGTCGCCATTTAATTTCTGTAGCGGTAAATTCATGACCATCAAGCTATGGACAAACTTGACGTCAATAAAACCAGAGTCGTCGTCGCGCTTTTATTATTTCCAAAGGAAAAGGGAAAAGTACGAACAAAACCCAAGGATAAGAAGTTATCAAATCAAACCTAATAAAATATCAGAGATTACAGGTAAGGGGGTTGGTTACACAGAGGGAAGGTGTTAGCACCCAAAGTGTCCTAGGTACTCCTAGGGAGCCCTTTTTTATGTGCAGATGTTTTTGGATGTAAATGATGTTTGATAAAATAAAGAGTGTGGGGATGAGAAAAGAATTCATTGATTATATTTTTGTGTTTAACAAGACCTTTGGTCTTGTGCCTACCTACCAACATAAAATAAGGGATCAAAACCTCATAATTCGTGGTAATAATTTCAAATGAGTTGATGAATTGATTTTAACAAAAGTTTAAGAAGATGGCACAAAAGGCCAAAGTTTGGAATGGGGTTGTTAACTCTTTTTGTCTTTTTGAAAATTAAGGTCAATATGGTTAAGTTATTTACAAGTTTGATTTAAGAAAAGGTTTAAAAATTCAATGGCATAAGGCCAAAGTTTCTAATTGTTAAAACATGTCTAAGCTAGAAAACAAGCAAAGAAGATTTTTTTTAAAAGAGGGCGAAGTTTTGAAATTTAAGAAGTGGGAGGAGATAAATAGGTTATCCTAAGCAAAAATTAAAAGTTTAAGAGTTGAAAAGAACTGACCAATGGGATGCAATCCAACTGACTGAAATGTCATATAGAACCCCATTTTCCTTTGGAGTTTGATCAAGCAATAAGCAATAAGAAATTAACAATATCCAAACATCATGAAGGTCAAGGCATCAAATAAAGATAGCTACATCCAAGCAAACATTCCAATAGCTAGCAGTCTTCATTGCCTTTTAATGTATTAAATGAAATATTCCTTGATAACTCAGAACAAAACATCAGACATAGGCAATAACAAAATAAAAATTAAGCACAGAGATAAAGTAGCAGATGAATCAAAGAAATCCTCAAGTCTTGTATCAGATAAAAGTCACTGTCAAAGATAGCTCGGTCTCAAAATGTTGGCATTGGCCAAGTCCTTTACCACAGGGAATGTTGCCTAATTCTAAGTCCAAAATTTAGATCAAGTCCCAACAGTCCACCAATTTTTTTTAGAGTTTTTGTTGTTATTAGGTGTTTTAGGGTCCTGACACCATAAAGAAAATCAAAAACACACCAAGAAATATGTAAAATCACAAGATATGACTCAAGTGAGCAAAGTGAAAATGACTTGGAACATAAACAAGTTGTATGAAATTTAAATGGAAATGAATGATAAATGACTGAAATTTAAATTGCATAAAGTAATTGACATGAAATTAAAATAAAAAATGAATAAGAGTTAGTCAATGGTTAGTCAAATCTTAGTGTTGAGTTTTTATTGATTAAGTCATTCTTTGGAGAACACTCAATCATTCATTCACAAGGATGAATCCTTAAAAACCAAGACATCTTCCATGAGAAGGGCTTCAACTTGGATAATTCAACAAGTATACCACTAGCTCCCATGAAAGTAAAAAAGGTCAAGTCTCCATGCAATGCCATGAAGAATGGGAGACTTACAATCTCACTTACTAGAATGCTATGCCTTGAGTGTCAAATTTAGCCCCATGTTAAGCAATCGTAATTGGACTTATGTAGGAGTCACAACTATATGAGGTCGGGCAATAAAAATAAAGGTGTAAATGCATGTTAGAGATTTGGTACAAAGAACAAAACTCCTAAAACATACCACACACTAAATTAAAATGCAAGGGACCTATCTCAGTCATACTTATATTGATTCATCTGACATAAGGTCATTGATGAATCAATTAACTTTTAGACATTATAGATTTCATTGGTCAGAGGGGGGAAATGGGGAAGAATAGGGATGAATATGAAGAGGCGGGGGGGGGGGGAATAGAAACACAAATTGATCATGAGAGGAATTTCATCTGATCAAAACCATCCATTCATTTTGGGAGATGAAATATACATTTCATCAATCCCCTAAATCCAATGGTTTTGATCCAACAAAATTCAAATCAACCATGACCAAGGCCCAAAAAGAAAGTCAAACATCACAAGTCCATAAAAATGGCTCAACATAATATTTAAACATTTAATCAGCTAAAAATCATTTTTTAATGAATTGAAATACATTTTAATTTGTACAAAACCTCAAATCCCTTCAAAACATCAATCAAATGGCCATGGGATTTATCCTAGGTCAAACAAGGTCAAAGGACCTTAGACAAAAAAATTCATGATTTTTAAAAAGTTAGAATTACTTTTAAACAATTAAAAGTATGCACAAAAACATTTAATTCATGAAAAATACCAAAATCAATCTGAAAATCATTTTAATTCAGAATAATGAAGAGAAAAATATTTAAATATTTTTGGTGAAAGTCCCATATTTTTTGGATTAAAAATGGATTTATTATGAATTAAACAAAATAAGGTAATTAAATGATAAATCAGAAAATATGAAAAATCAATGGCCATCTGATCTTCCTCATTAATTGAGGTGGCAGATCTGATGGCTAAGAGCGTGCTTCCATCCATCACCTCAGTCAACTGCATCACACGCGTGGTATTCTAAAGTAAGGGCCAAGATTAGAACGTGGATCCATGATCAGATGGTCTGGACAATGCCAGCACACCACCGGAGCCCTAGCTCCAATCATCTTCTTCGGTGGACCTCACCGGATTGGTCTACCACAAACCACCACAAAAATGAAAAGTAAGGACATGGTTTTAAAGGAAAAATGCTCAGGAGCTCGAATCTGACCTCCATTTTATCCAATTCCGAGTATATTGAAAGATATATGGATTTGAAAATTGAGGTTCATGATCTGAGTTGCTTCGATTTGACCTCAAAGCAACTCAACCTTGTTGCCTACATTGGTAGGACTTCAGCCAACCGAAAATCAAAGAGAATAGTGAAGAAATGAGAGAGAATCGAAAGCTCAAAGTTTCTGAAAAATCACCTTCGAGTAGCTTGAATTTGGCTTGATCTTGATCTAAATTTGCTTGGTTCTTCCTCCTCTTTCTTGTAGTGACCAATTGAGATGAAAAAGGCAATGAATCCTTGGAGTTTGAATCTCAAAACAGAAGGTGAAATTCAAACTCGATTTCAAAGAAACCTTCAAGGAATTCTATGGTGTCAGGTTCTGAGATCACTTGGCAAAGCTTGGACACGGTGTCTATGAAGTTCTAATGCAATGCAATTGTTTAAATAGGCAAGGGAAATGCTTTCTACACCATTTGAAATTTTTGCTAAAACTAGCAATTTTACTTGCATGGATGCATGAGCATGTACAAGACCCAATTCATGATGCCAAATGATCCAACATTCTGTGCTAATCAACCTGAAATGATATCACATGGTCATGCATTATGGAAATGATTTTTGAACATAGATCTTACCAAATGAAGCCTTGTAAAAAACCCATACGCAAGTCCTTCAAATCTTTTCCAAATGAGGTGATTTTGGACTTTTTGGAAAGGAGATATCAAGGGGAACAACTTTTAACTTGAATATGTTTCCATTTGAAGCTTGGATCATGATGAATATTGAGGTGTAAGTTTGAGAAATCAAACATAATTGAAATATTTCTAAATACCAAGTCAAATGACCACTTCTTCCACCTTGAATAACTTTTATTATGAGCTTCAAATGGAAATGGTTCCTTCATAAAAGTTTTAGCTCTTTCATATCTCTTCAATTTGGTCAAAAATTTGAACTCATATGGATTTGGCATGAGGGAGTTATGCATTTTAGAAGTTGAGGAAAATTTCTTGTTCAATGGTAATAGCCCAAAATGACCTATAACGTTTCCTTTTGGCACATGTCCTTGCAAGTTGAATTTGAAATTTCTCAAATAATCAAAGTTGGAGAGCACATCTTGAAATTAATAAAGGCACTTGGATGGCCTTCATCTCATATAAATTGAGCAAGTTATGGTCCTTGGAAGTTTACCTCCTAATTAGGGCATAAACAAAATGACCTATAATCTTTCACCATAAAAATGAATTTACAAGAAACACTAGATCTTGATGTCAACATGAAAGGTATTTGGAATTTCATAAGGAGTAACTTTGCTCTTGGAATCATTTTCATATGACCAAAACTGTAGGAGAAAGGGTCTAGGGAACCCCAGTTTTGACTAGTTGACTTTATCTGGTCAACCTCTTTGAACCAACTTGCAAATTGAAGTCTTCTTGATCTTTGGGGCTCATGGAGGATCATATATGCAGAAGGTGGTGTATAGTGAAGTATACCTTGATATATTGGACCAATTGTTAAAGAAACTTACTGAGGAAGTTACACAAGACACCCAAATGAATTAGGGTTTCCAATGCAAACAAGCTTCAAACTTCTGATGATTTCTTGATCCAAATGATAAATTAAGAACATGGGGATCCATATATGATGTCTAGAACCATAGTGAACCATATCTTGATTTATCTCCTTGCACTGAGGGTCTCAAACCCTAGATGTAACCTTAATGAGGCATTGGTGTATGCACACACTACCTACAAAAAGAAACAAAGTTATACATAGACATATTTTTGGTATTTTGGTTACCAGACAATAGAAAACAAAATTATGATACAATCAAATATGCTTGGTGATATCTTCCAATTCCAACCCAATTAATGAGGGGTAAGGAGGATGCCAATGTGTGATCCCAAAGCCAATACATATGATGAGATAACATGAGTGATCTTAGGGTCAAAATTGGGGTCTTATAGTTGCCCCTATTTAAGGGCATTCTAAATGAGGATGTGAAGGTTAAAATCGTCGTATGAACTCAATAGAATGTACTTAAATAAAAACATCTAGAAACAAAGTTTGGTCCCTAAGAGACCTCATGATGCATATGATATGTATGTAAAATATTTGTGAGGAGTATATTGCCACAAAGGAAATGAATCCGAGGAGACTGAAAGTCTAAAGGAGCGCAATGCATTACGTAAGGAAAACTCACTGAGGAGACAGAGACTCTAGGAGATAAAAGGTTATGTGTAAGCCAGGCTACGACTTGAAAACTGCTAGAGACACGAGGGGTTTTCCATGAGAATAAATAAATGGAAGGACTCGTTTTGGGGAAGGTTATCTGCAGTGGATAGTGACTTCATTAAGGAAATATGCACCCACACTCAACTGGGGAAGAACAAACTTCAACACAGGAGTAAAAAGAGATGTATTATCTACTACCGGTTACAAGGTAAGAAGATCAATACACTCGGACAGAGGGACATCCATTACCAGTTAGGGTAAACATATCAAGGATGACTCATTGAGGAAAAAGAGGCGAATTCATTACCGGCTATTGGGTAAGAATAACCTACTGGGGAGAGAAGATCAAATAGGATTTACAACTACTAGTTACGGGGCAGCAGACCGAAGAGAGAGTATTTGTCACTGGTTAAAATGAACATATCAAGGATAACCTCAAAGGAAGAATATTCTTCATCGGTTAGGATGAACATATCAAGGATAAACCTCCTGAGGAATGAGAAAGAATACCCATTACCGGTGAGGGTAAACATATCAAGGATAATTTTCCAGGGAGTAATAGGAATTATATCTACCAGCTACTGGGTAGAAGACCAAAGATAGAGAATATCTGTCATCGGCTAGGATGAACATATCAAGGATTGAATCAGCAGAGGAAACGTGATTTATAACCAAACGTTACTGGGTAGAAGACCATAAAAATAGAGATAATTCATCATTGGTTAGAGTGAACATATCAAGGATTAACTCTGAGGGGAAAAGTAGGATTTATATCTACCATTTACTGGGTAGAAGACCGAAAAGAGGAGAAAATCAGTCACCGGTTATAGTGAACATATCAAGGATTAACTCTCTAGGGAATAAAGACAGGGATTACAACTACCATTTTACTGGGTAGAAAACCAAACAGGAAGAATATCTGTCACCGATTAGGATGAACATATCAAGGATATACTTACTGAGGAAACGTGAAAACGAATCCACTAGGGGAAAACAAAGGAAGTAGATTACATTTTACCGGGTAATGGGCAAAAGTAATGTACTCAACATCAAGACGAATATTACCAGTTACTAGGGAATAGACTCTTGGAGACCAAAATATCTATCTAGGTAAGAACTAGAAAGAAACAGTCAATCAAAGACTCAACCTAATGAGGATATAACTAAGGGGAATGGTTCCATCCATATAATAAACTGGGGAGGAAACTGAAATAATAATCATCCACGAGGAAATAACTCAGTGGGGAATGAGAAATGATAAACTCTTTCTGCTTAGGAGACTGACACTCTATGTTTGAAGGAACACAAATACACCAAATCTGCATGGGGAATATATCACCAAAGTAGGGGATCAGAAGAAAAAATCAATGCGATAAAATGCACAATGAAATATCTGATGTTGTGATTTATGCATGAATTATATGTATGTGATTATGATTATGCTGACAAAACAACATAAAAGATATAAATAACAGAGATTTGAATCATCACTAAACTACTCGGCTAATCTCAACAAGATGGAAACACAAACTAGATAAAATGCTAGGGATGAAAATAAATCATCTAGCTCCGAATAAATCAACTCTGGCTGTGGAAGACATGGAGAACATGCTTCCAATCAATCACGGCAAACTATGTGGGGGGAGAGCACTATTGAAGGATGATCAACCAAACATGTCGAGGATAAAGAAGGATCTGTCGAGGATCCAAATTGTCAACACTGCGGGAAATTTTAAGTCAACACCATGTCAAAATGGGAGACAACCTTGTCGGGAAATCAAATACTGCTCAGAACCAAACACTGTCGGGAAAGAGGGAACTTCTATCAGAAGACAGACTTCGTCGGGGATACAATAGATAAAACTCAGAATGAGGAGTCGAGCAAATTGTTGGGGATGCTGTGACTTGTTGGAACAAACCAAAGACTGTCACGCTCCTCAATAATTATCAAATTCTTCTCGGAAATTGTGAAATAAACCAATTCCAAGGCAAAAATAATCGGATCTGACTCACACATGGGAGAAACTGTCATAGTTATGCAACACAAACAAGTGAAAATGGGGATCTGGAGACTAAATAAAGGTTCCAGATATCCAGGGTCCAATCATTCAAATCAAAAACTAGGGATTACAAAACCTAAGCACCTCAGCTGGGGGATATGAATTTGAATAGGGGACCAATCATCAGCTCAACTAGGGATGAGACCCACCAACTCTACTAGGGATGAGGAATTACTCTGGGTGAAACTCATAGACCAAGCTAGGGATAAATGACGAACTATTGGGGAGGAAAATAGTTACCAAACCAACTGCTTGGGGAAGACCGACAATGCTTCACACATCAAGACTTACCTATCCTTAGATTATTGTTGACATTTCTTGCTGAAATCGATTATTCTTAGAGTGAATGCTTTTTTTTATCATTTTAAGAAAAAAAATTATTCATTAATTTATTTCAAAATTATCATCATAAAAATTCAATTTTATTTAGCAAAATTAAATAAGAATAGAAATAATTGGATAAAAGTTCAACTTTATTTAATAAAATGGTAGTCCGCGAATGGCAGGACTCCATGGATCTTTACAAATTTTGAGAATGGTAATTTACATGGAAAAAGGGCTACATTAAATACAATGATCACTACTCTCCCTATCATCTTTAAAATCCGTTATGCTCTTATCTTTGGTTGAGAATGATAAATCAGAACTTAAATGACTATTCCGTACTGCTTCAAAGATCAAGACCAACCAAATGCAGTTACTTGCCATAATCCCTAATTTTTGCCTAGATTTCCCCAAGGTGGGGTACTCAATCTACCGGGATAAACTTTCTATTTTATTTCTCTAACTTTTGCCTGGATCGTCCTTTCGGGTTTTCAATCCACCGAAACGCTCATTTTTGCCTAAGTCACCCTTTCGGGTTTTCAACTTAGCGAGTTGTTATTTTCTTTATAGGCGAAGTATTTCTTAACTGCATCGGCATTCACAGGATGAGTGAACTCTTAACCCTCCATAGTTATAAGAACCAAAGCATCGCCTGAAAATGCTCCCTTCACAGCATATGGGCGCTCATAATTAGAAGTCTATTTGCCCCTATTATCAGGTTTGAAAGATAGAATCTTCTTGAGCATGAGGTCAGCTTCTTTGAACACACGAGGCTTGACCTTCTTATCAAAAGCTTTCTTCATTCTTTGTTGATATAACTGACCATGACACATGGCAGTCAATCTCTTCTCTTCAATCAAATTTAGCTGGTCATATCTGGTCTGACACCATTCAGCTTCTATCAACTTGGCTTCCATCACGCAATGATGGGATCTCAACCTCCACGGGGAGCACAACTTCCATGCCATATACAAGAGAGAAACGAGTTTCCCCTTTTGAAGTGTGAATGGATGTATGGTACGCATAAAAAGCAAATGGGAGCATCTCATGCCAATCTTTGTATGTCACGACCATCTTTTGGATAATCTTCTTAATGTTCTTATTCGTAGCTTCAACAGCCCCATTCATCTTGAGTATGTAGGGAGAAAAATTATGATGTGCAATCTTGAAGTCTTTGCAAAGATTATCCACCATGTTATTATTCAAGTTCGACTCATTATCAGCAATGATCTTACTTGGCACACCATAACGACATATAATCTGATTCTTGATAAATCGGACCCTGCTTGCTTGGTCACATTTGCATATGATGCCGCTTCAACCCACTTTATGAAGTAATCAATAGCCACTAGAATGAAACGATGTCCGTTCGAAGCTTTGGGATCAATCATGCCAATCATATCAATTCCCCACATGGAGAACGGCCATGGAGAGGAAATGATGTTCAACAGTGTCGGAGGAACATGAATCTTATCTACATAAATTTGAAACTTGTGGCACTTATTCACAAACTTGTAACAGTCAGATTCCATTGTTAGCTAATAGTAACTTGCTCTTAACATCTTCTTTGCCATCGCATGTCCATTGGAATGAGTACCAAAGAAACCTTTGCGGACTTCAGTCATCAATAGGTCTGCTTCGTGTCTATCCACACATATGAGCAAAACCATATCGAAATTTCTCTTGTAAAGCATATCACCATTCAAGTAGAAGTTGCCAACTAATCTTCTCAAAGTTTTCTTATCTTTCAAAGATGCCCTAGACGGGTAGATCTGACTTTGGAGGAAACATTTGATTTCATAATACCACGACTTTTCATCTTTGACCACTTCAATAGTAAAGACATGATCTGGCCTATCAAGATGCATCACAGTAAAATTAGGAACATCATTCCAAAAATTCACCATAATCATTGAAGTCAACGTTGCAAGAGCATCCGCCATCCGGTTTTCATCTCGAGGGATGTGATGAAACTCAACCTTTGTAAAGAAAGTTGAAATCCTCCTCATATAATGTCTATATGGTATCAAACTGGTTTGATTCATCTCACATTCACGTTTGATCGGGTTGACAACCAAAGCTGAATCTCCATAAACGTCGAGATATTTGATTCTGAGATCAATGGCCTCTTCAAGCCCCATAATGGTAGCTTCATACTCAGCCGTATTGTTTGTACATTTGAAGGTCAATCTAGTTGTAATGGAAAATGAGTGCGTTGAGGAGTAATAATCACTGCCCCAATGTCATTACCATATGAATTAACAACTCCATCAAATACCATGCCCTAACGGGAACCAGGTTCTGGCCCTTCCTCATGCAATGGTTCATCACAATCTTTCATCTTCAAATACAAAATCTCTTTGTCTAGAAAATCATACTACACTGACTGATAATCTTCAATAGGTTGGTGAGCCAAATGGTCAACCAAGACACTACCTTTAATTGCTTTTTGAGATCGATATTCAATATCATACTCATATAACAACATATGCCAACAGGGAATCCTCCCAGTTAAAGCAGGCTTCTCAAAAATGTACTTGATTGGATCCATTTTAGATATCAACCAAGTAGTATGATTCAACATATATTGGCGCAGACGCTTAGTAGCCCAAGCCAATACGCAGCAGGTCTTCTCAAGCATAGAATACCGAGTCTCACAGTCGGTGAACTTTTTACTGTGGTAGTAAATTGCATATTCTTTCTTTCGATATTCCTCTTATTGAACGAGAACACAATCCATACTCTCTTCAAGCACAGTCAAATACATCATCAACGATCTTCCTTCAACAGGCGGAGACAGAATCGAAGGCTCAAGTAGATACTCCTTAATACTATCAAAAGCTTTCTGGAAATCTTCGATCCAATCACAATACTGATCTTTCTGAAGAAGCTTGAATATAGGCGCACATGTGATAGTCATATGCGATAGAAATCTTGAGATATAGTTCAAGCAGCCAAGAAAACCTCTGACTTGCTTCTGAGTTTTGGGCACAGGCATCTCTTGTATTGCTTTGACCTTGGCAGAATCAACTTCAATACCTTTCTCACTAACAATAAAGCCCAACAACTTACCAGAACGAACACCAAAAGTGCACTTATTGGGATTCAAGCGGAGTTTATATTTCCTCAAACGCTAGAATAACTTCAATAAATGCTCAACATGCTCTTCTTCACCATTTTACTTAGCAATCATAGCATCAACATAAACTTCAATCTCTTTATGCTTCATATCATAAAAAAGAGTGGTCATAGCTCTCGGGTACGTTGCACTAGCATTCTTTAAAACGGAAGGAATCACTCTATAATATAATGTTCCCTAGGGTGTAATGAATGTGATATTCTCCATATCTTCATGTGCCATCTTGATTTGATTGTAACCGGAAAATCCGTCCATAAAGGAAAAGACTTTGAATTTAGTTGTATTGTCTACCAACATATTAATATGTGGCAGAGGAAAATCATCTTTCGGAGAAGCTTTATTCAAATCTCTGTAATCAACACACATGCGGACTTTTCCATCTTTCTTCGGAACAGGCACAATATTGGCCAACCACTGTCGATACTCGGAGGTAACAAGAAAACCAGGATCAATCTGCTTCTGCACTTCCTCCTTGATTTTCACTATCATATCAGGATGAGTTCTTCTCAACTTCTTCTTGACCGACGGGCATTCTGGATTCAACGGTAATCTATGCTCTATAATCTCAGAATCCAAACCATGCATGTCTTGATAGGACCAAGAAAACACATCTGAATAATCTCAAAGAAGATCAACCAACCCCTTCTTAGCTTCTGGACACAGTTGAGACCCAACCTTGACTTCCTTCACATCATCCTCGGAACCCAAGTTGACTAATTCAATATGCTCTTCAAACGGCTGAATGGCTTTTTCCTCGTGCTCAAGTAAATGGGATAACTCATCAGATACTTCTTCATCATCAATCTCTTCCTCAACTTCAAACACAGGGAAATCAAAGTTTGAAGAGGGAGTAGGATCATTGTATTCAATGAGTTTGAGAACCAACCTGCATAATGATTTGATATTTTGATTTTAGAGAAGTGGAGTGCAAACAAATATTATGCATATGGAAAGTTCATTATTTATTTTATGTTCTTTGGTGATTACCATTTTCCGAAAAAGCAAAAATTAAAAATAAAACATAATAGATGTCGATGAATAAAATTGTATTTCATTGATGATAATAAGGAAAATGCCCAACAATGTTCACTTCTCCCTTAGACATAGGAGAAGGATTTTTCTAAAAATAATAAAACAGATTACTTAGAACGATGAATGGCACTAGGAACATCAACAGCAACCCAATTGTTGCAAGTCTGGCCATGCGTCACAAAGTTGGCGCAAGCTTCGTCTTCATCACCATTGTCTTCTAGAATGGCAGTTGAGTGTTGATCATTCCCATGAATGAACCCTTCGCTGCGGAATATTGGTTGCATAACCTTGACATTGGCGTTGAATGGCCCTGGTTGAAATCATATCCCTGCCTTGTTCTTGTTCTCGGCGATCTCCACAACACGGCCCCACTTATCAATACTTCCATCCTAAATCGCCTTTTGTGCATCCTTCAAAGAAGACATGGGTGCCCTAGTTTTCTTCAATTCATCAGCAATGGACAAATCTTGGAACGGAATTCCAACTTCCTCCTCATCATCAACATATATAAAAGTTGACAAATGGCTCACCAATAATGCCTTCTCTCCACCAACAACGACAAGCTTGTTGTTCTTCATGAATTTCAGCTTTTGGTGTAGAGTAGATGTCACAACTCCAGCTTCATGAATCCATGGCCTTCCCAATAAGCACCTATAGGCCGGGTGGATATCCATTACCTGGAAAGTAATTTGGAAATCACTTGGACCTATCTTTACTGGAAGGTCCACTTTTCCAATGACAGTTTTACGAGAACCGTCAAACGCTTTAACAACCATGCCACTGTACCTCACCGGGGCGCCTTGAAAGGAGAGTCTTGACAAAGTTGACTTCGGCAAAACATTCAGTGATGACCATGTATCAACCAACACATTGCACAAAGCATCCTCCTTGCAATTCATCGAAATGTGTAGCGTCAAATTGTGATTTCTGCCTTCCTTAAGAAGCTCTTCATCACAAAAACTCAGATTATTATAAGAAGTGATATTGGCAACTATGTGGTCAAACTGGTCCACAGTAACATTGTGTTCGACATAAGCTTGTTACAACACTGTAGCGGTGTATTCGTTATCATTAGAGATATTGACTAAATCCAAGGTAAATCATACGAGTCAAGTTGCCACCGTACTTCTATTTATCCAAAGGAATGGTTAGAAAGCGAACAAAAACCTAATAGTTTTAACAAAAACTAGTAAAAGAAACAGAGATCTGGGTAAGGGGGTTGGTTATGTAATGGGAAGGTGTTAGGCACCCAAAACATCCTAGGTACTCCTAGGGAGCCCTTTTCACACTTGTTACAAGGTTGTTGTTTTGTGAAAATTTTGTTTGTGCAAACATGATTGAAGAGATGAGAGGAGAAGGTACAAGTTTATTTACATTTTTGTGTTTGGATGGATAAACCCATTGCCTATGTACTATCTTGAAAAAGATAGGATCAAAACCTCGTAGTTCGGGGTAAAAATCTCAAAAATAAGTTGGCGAATTGATTGATCATAAAGCCTTAAGGTCTTTTGTTATCAAAGGGAGAAAACTCAACCAAACCACAAATCCACCATGTGAGGATAGCTTCAACATGCTAATGAAGGGTTAACCCTATAATAAGCATGGAAGGCTCATTGTCCATCACTAAGGATATAGGTGAGTATTACATCTACCACAAGGATAACTCAAACCTAATAGCTAAAGGTTATGAAAGATTTTGATTAAGAAAGTGGCCATTGGAACCGCAAAAGACACTTGAATGGGTTATATTTACCAATTAGGAGTATATACAAAATAGTCAAAGTTGACTTAAAGATTCAATTCAAAATAAGTGTTATGAAAAGAAAGTTTGAAAATCAAAAGCCTAAGGCTTAGGTTTCTAATGTTTGAAGACAATAGTTAAATGTTTGCACAAAAAGTTTTGGCTTGGGTTAGAGTGGAGAGAAGAAGAAGAATGGCTAAGTCCTAAGTAAAGCAAAAAGGTGAGGGATAAGGGAACAAAACCACAATGGAGTCCCTTTCTTGAGATCATATTGATGATCCAAGTAGCTCCCATCCTTTGGAATAAGCAATCACAAAGCATAAGAAATCAAACAAGTCTCTTAAGAGATCCTCAATGCATCTTGTATCTTTCACTTTGGATGAACATGGCAATGGTTTCTCCAATTTGAGCTCTCATAAAATTCCCTAGCACAAGAACACACACATCAAAAGTTCCATGAAGTAAATCAAGAATGGACAAGAGTGAGTTTAGAGGTTTGATCCCTCTAATCCATCTTCATCATTAAGGTCCATTTACTCCAATTTTGCATAGGGAAAGTCCTAGAATCTAAGTCCATTTCTCCATTCTTTGCATAGGGAAAGTCCTAAAATCTAAGTCCACTTCTTTACATTTGGTTCTCAATAATCAAAACAAAACACAAGCATAAAAAGATATATACACAATTATGTGCTCAAGTGAGCAAAAGGCAAATGGCATTAACATAAACATGTGCTCAAGTGAGGAAAGAGAAAAGCAAATGGATAATATGTGCAAGAATAGTAAATTGCATAAAAGTAAAGAGCAAAAATTAAACGTTAATTGTTAATGGTTAGTGTTAGGAGTTAGTGGTTAGGGTGCCATAAGGCAAATTTAGCGCTATGTTAAGCAATCGTAATTGGACTTATGTAGAAGTCACAACTATCTGAGGCCGGTCAATAATAATGTGAGCAACAACACAAGTTAGAAGTCTTGATTAGTGAACCAAGTTCCAACAACTTTCCATGTCAAAAGAAAATGAGAATTGATCTTGTATTGGTTTAAGCCTTTTGCATGATTTAGAAAACAACCTATCCTTAATGCAAAGTCATTCACTTGATCAATTGATCAAGATGAATTAGATTTGAGTCAAGGAAGATTAAGTCTCCCTAATCAATGCTAACTCATCAACCTTCAACTCATTGATCAAAAAGAAAATAAAAAGGAGAAGAAGAAGGAAATGGATAATGGAAATAAGAATGGCAAAAATACAAATGCATTAAATGAAATACAATGTACCAATCATCATATGTTGACCAATAACATTGAAAGTCAAAGTCAAACAATCAAAAACAGAAGTGAGATGAAGATTGGAAGTCAAGGAATGATCAAAATATTTTTGGCATTTTTAATATTTAAAATAAACTTGAATTAAAAATAAAAGAAAGGTCAAACTTCAAAATCACTTCAAATCAACCTTGAGAGGCCCAAGTAATTTATCCCAAGTTCAACAAGGTCAAACTAAGTTTGACAAAAAAATTCAGCATTTTTAAAAGTCAGAAACTATTTTTAATCAATTAAAAATGAATAAAAATAACCTAATTGAACTAAAATCTCAAATAAATCTCAAATCAATTTAAAAATTGGTGAGAATATTTTTCATAGATTCATCATTATCCAAATAGGTTAGGAAAATATTTTTGTATTTTTTGAATATCAAAAACTATTAAAAATGAATTAAAAATAACCAGAAAAGAGAAAATTCACAAAAAATATCAAATGACAACATAAAAAATATTAAAAATCAGAAATAGAAACTAGAAATTATTTGGAGACTAATGCAATTGGTCCCATAATTTTTGGATTAAATATAAGAGAGATATTGATTTTTGAAATAAAAGGGAATAAACAAATTAAAATCAGAAATTGAAATAATGTGGAAAATCAGGGATCGTTGGATGTGTTTCATTAATTGACGTGGCACATCAAATGGTACAGAGGCGCGCGCTCACCATGAGTCCAGGTCAATGCATAACACACAACATTAAAATAAGTCATAACAATCAAAGGCCAAGATCAAATCTGGAAAATGAATCTAAGGGTCCACAATGCATCTGGCAATGGGACGGCCACCGGAGCCACCTTCTTCTCCGGTGAGCTTGGATTCCGACCAAAATTGCAGAGATCCAAAAGGCAACCAAAGTGCACGATCCATACATCTTTAGAAAGCTGGGATGATGTACATCATCCCTATGCCACTCAATTCCACTCTAGATCTCTATATTGAGAGAAATCAGAGATGGAAGTTCTGTTGTGTTCATCATGAACTCAATGGATTTCAAAAATTAAATGCATAATCATGATGCCTCTATTGAGAGGATTTCAGCCAACACAAGATCCAAGCAAATAGGTCAATGGATGATGAGATTCGAAGAAAATACCAGTTGAAGACTAAGCTTGATTTCTGGAAACTTGAGCTCGATTTCTTGCTTGCTTTGCCAAAACAGAAGATCAATGAACTAAATGATGAAGGTTTAGAAGCTTTAGATCCAAAGATTCAACCAGATGTAGTTGAATTTTGGATCTGAAAAATTTGAAGAAAATGAAATTGCTTCTTTGGTGAGAGGTTGGGTTTTGATTTCTGCAACAATTCAGGTTGAATCAGGTGTGCATTTTGAATGGAATAGGGTCTCTATTTATAGAGGAAATGGCAAGGAGAATGTGATCAAAGCTGTGTGCATGAATTTGGATAATCCTTGCATGATCATGCACAAAGCCCAAAACCAAAGCCAAATGCAATCTGAAATCAAACCAAGATGAAATGGACGTGTAATTTGAATGGCAAATGCTTGTGCATGGAATTTTGAAGTGTTATGCATAATTGAACCAAAAGCTTTTCCTCTTCGAAAATACCACTTGCCAAGCCCAAACATGATCATGTGAGTAATGGTTGGAAAGGTTTTGATGTAAGGAACAATTGTTATGTTGGGCAAAAAACCAATTGAGGTGTGGAAATTAGTGAATTTTGATTTTAAATTGTAGTGTGCAAAACATGTCAAGTCAAAGTTTCTAAATTTGGCCAATGTACAAGCCCTTCTGTTTTGATGATGCAAGCCTCAAATGAAAAACCCTCCAACATCAAAGTTGTAGATCTTTTCAAGACAATCAAAATGTACTTACAGTTTGCATCATTTGGATTTTTGATGAATGATTTATGGGCACTTGAAGTTGGACTTTTTTTTGCCTTTTAATGCATTTGGCCCAAAAGGACCTATAATGTTTTGCATTATCACATGTATTTCCTTTGAGATTTTGAAATTTTGTTAAACATAAAATTTGAAGTAGACATCTTAAGCTTTCCAATGCATTTGATTCCACCTCAAAATCATAAAAAATGAATGAGTTATGTCCTTGGGAAGTTGACCTAAAATTAGGGTTTCAATCAAAGTGACCTATAATGTATTGGAATGGGAGATGGCCTTAAAAGCTTCAAATCAATTTTGGATGAACATGAAAGTTGTTCATATTATCCTTAAGAACATGTTTTCTTTTGGAATCATCTCCATTTGACCAACACATAAAAAGTTAGGTCTCAGTACATTTCAAAATAGTCAGATGAATTGACTGATCAACTTCTCAAGTCCCTGACCTATATCTTGATGAATTGCTGATTGGGGACACTCAAATAAGTTCAAACATGCATTAAATGATGAATTAAAGAGCTTACCTTGATTGTATTTGATCATGGGCTGAGGTTGCTTCAGGAGCAAGGCATTATGGTGCACAGATGAATTAGGGTTTCTTTGGGGATCCAACCTCAAACCCTTTGACTTGCTTTAATCAAAATGATGAATTGAGATGCTAGGGAGGCTTATTTGATGGATGAGAGCTTTGGGAACCATTACCATGCTTGCTATCATCTCCTCTTGACCTTACCATTGCATAAGTGATCTCTTTGAAGCTCTTGACCTTGTGATTGCTCAAGCTACAAACAAAAGATGTTAGTGACATATTTTTGTGCTTTTGGTTAGTGAACAAAATAAGAAAAGCAATGATATACAATTCAAGCATGCTTGGTGATCTCAAACCACTCTCAAGAAGTCCCACCCAAAGGCAAAGGGAACCAAGATGCTAAGGATCCTTGAGGCAATGCAAATGCAATGTTATGATGTCATGAGGGATCTTAGGGAAAAATTACGGTCTTACAGATGCCCCTATTTAAGGTCATTCTAGCCGGAGAAGTGAAGGTTAAAATCTTTGTCTCAACCGGGTAGAATGAACTTAAATAATAACAAAGACACGAATTTTGGTCCCTAAGAGACCTCATGATGCAGATGTGTGCATGTAAAATGGTAAAAAAAACTCTGTGGGGATAGGCCTCCATAAAAGAAAAAGAAATCCGGAGAAACTAAAATCCACAGGAGTAATACACTCACTAGGGAGACAGAGACTCTAGGGGAGTAAAAGGGTGAAAATTTGTGAGCAGGTCACGACTTGAGACTTTGTGAGAGACACAGAGAGAATCCATGAAATAAATCAATGGAAGAACTTGGGCTGACTCGAAGATACATGTATTGGGGAATATGCCAATACAACCGAAAACTTATCCGTAACGGATACTTCGGATAAAAAATCTGAACTCAGGTGGGGATGTCCACTAAGGACTCAACTGAGGAAGATCCCAACAGAACTCTCCTGGGGAAGCAACGGGGTGAGGTATTACCGGTTACTGGGTAATAAGCTCAAAGAGACGTATGATCTGAACCCCGGTATAAGGGTGAGAGAACAACATGCTCGGGAAGAATGAATATCTAAGACCGGTATAAGGGTGAGAGATATCAATCAACCAAATCATCTGAGGAAGACCTAAAAAGGTATATTTCAACTCAGGAAAATCTGACTCCACAGGGGACAAAAAGTCATAATAGGGAGCAGAAGGAAGGAACACCAGGGATGCCGGTTACTGGGCATATAGTAGGTGACCAACCAAAGCGTGAATTGGGGAATATTCCCAAAACACTCATCATCCAAAAAGAGGGAAAAAAGCAAACTCGATTATGGGATGGACATTCGATTCCAAAACAGGGATACGAATCTTACTCAACTGGGGAAGAACAAAAGGCTTCGACCAAAGAGTGCATGAGATATATTATCTATTACCGTCAGAACGTAGATAATATACTCGCATGGAAGATTATCCACAACCGGTTACTGGGTTAATAACGGATAAATCGACCGACAAAGAAAGGCATCGGGATACCGAAACTAGGTATATAATGATGACCAATCAAGGGAAGCAACAAACATTACCGGCAACCGGTACATGAAAGATGACTTGCTGGGGACAAAATTACCTAATCAGAGCAATTATCCAAGAAAACAAGGGAATATCAACACCGAATATTGGATAATGATAACCATCAAGGAGGGCATTACATCTAACGGATATCGGATAGAAGACCACGGAAGAGTAATCGTCATCAATTAGGATGAATAAAAAAGTCAACTCTGCAAAAGGGAGAAAATAGGGTTTACAACTACCGGTATAAGGGTAGAAAACCACAGATTCCGCCGGGGATAAGATGAATGATTACTAATTACTGAGCAATTATTCATTTACCATGGGGAAACACAGGAGACAGTCACAAGAGGCCAATTTAGGATCAAACCAAAGAGGCAAACTAAATCAAGACTCATCCTAGTGAGGATATAACTCAATAGGGAAACTCATCCCAATATATGTGTTAGGAGGAAGCGAAAACAACCGTCGTCCACGAGGATATAACTCTGTGGGGAGTGCGGAAGGAAAGATAAACACTTTCTGTTTAATGGGCTGACTCTATATTGAGGGATCAGACACCGACATCTTCTTGGGAAATGTTATACCAACTAGAAGGGGTAACAATCAAAGATATATGGCTAAGTTTATGTATGATGAATGCTGACAAACAGACATTTCTAACACAAACGGCTCCAAAGAATAAGCACACAAACATCCGGTACTACATCTCAAAAGAGAAAGCCAGGTTCACCGGAGAGTATCCGATCTGCCGGGGAAACAGGGGTACCCAGAAACAAAGACTTCTGCAGGGGAATGATCATCAGTCCTTCCAGCTGGCGACAGGAGTTTATTACATAGACAAAATCTGCCGCATAAGCAACTCTACTAGGGAATCAATCCGAGGAGGTAAAGCGATTTTGGGGATCAAACACCAAGAACCATACCCACCGAGGAGATCACATCTGCTGAGGAGGAAAGGTCGCTACTCCGCTGAAGGGGAGAGTGGTGAATATCCCAACGAGTCTTCCACTCAGTAGGATAAACCACAAAAGGCTCCGGAGGAAGAAGATACAGTCATGCCAAGAATATGAACAAATGTCTTACCCTGTTGGAGATCATACCATCCTTGGGAGAGCGCTGAGGATCTCCTAAGTATCTTTTCGTCATTGTGAATGTTCACTTCGTTTAAAACACAAGTTACGAAAAATTCGTTTATTCAAAACAATGATATCTTCTCAATTAAAACATGCAAAACATTTGTCGAATAGAAACAAATAAGAGTGCAAACAATTGGATAAAAGGTTCAAATTTATTTGATGGAATGGTAGTCTGCAAATGGCAAGACTCCATAGATCTTTACAAATTTGAAATTGGTGATATATATTGGAAAAGGGCTACATTTAACATAATGACCATTTCTCCACCAATTCTGAATTCGATGTATTTGAAGCTTCGGTTGATGACGAATGAGGAAGAATCTCCGACGGATGACAGTTGTAGAACAAAGTCTTGTCAGGATGCAGTTACTTGCCAAATCCCTAATTTTTGCCTAGATTGCCCCAGGATGAGGTACTCAAATCTAGAGGGATGCATATATTCCCTTTTTTTTCCATGTCTCTAACATTTTCCTGGATCGCCCTTTCGGGTTTTCAATCCACCGAGACGCTCATTTTTGCCTAAGCCGCCCTTTCGGGTTTTCAACTTAGCGAGCTATTCTGTTTTTATTTTTAGGCGAAGTATTTCTTGACTGCATCTGAATTCACAGGACGAGTGAAATCCTCTCCATCCATAATTGTAAGTATCAAAGCACTGCCTGAAAAGGCTCTCTTAACAACATATGGACCTTCATAGTTTGGAGTCCACTTGCCCCTGGAATCGGGCGCGAAAGACAAGACTTTCTTGAGCACAAGGTCACCTGATCGGAACACACGAGGCTTGACCTTCTTATCAAAAGCTTTCTTCATCCTCTGCTGATATAACTGACCATGGCACATGGCAGTCAATCTCTTTTCTTCGATCAAATTCAGCTGGTCATAACGACTCTGAACCCATTCAGCATCAGTCAACTTGGCTTCCATCAAGACTCTCATTGATGGGATCTCCACCTCTACTGGGAGTACAGCCTCCATGCCATAAACAAGAGAGAAAGGGGTTGCCCCTGTTGAAGTGAGGACAGACGTACGATATCCATGTAAAGCAAATGGAAACATCTCATGCCAATCTTTGTACATGACAACCATCTTTTGGGTAATATTCTTGATATTCTTATTAGCAGCTTCAACAGCCCCATTCATCTTGGGTCTGTAAGAAGAAGAATTATGATGCGCGATCTTGAACTCACTACACAGCTCTTTCATCATTTTGTTGTTCAAGTTAGATCCATTATCAGTAATGATCTTATCTGGCACACCATATCGGCATATGAGTTGATTCTTGATAAACTTCACGACCACCTGCCTGGTCACATTTGCATACGATGCCGCTTCAACCCACTTGGTGAAGTAATCAATTGCTACGAGAATAAATCTGTGTCCGTTGGACGCTTTCGGCTCTATCATGCCAATCATGTCAATTCCCCACATGGAGAAAGGCCAGGGTGATGAGATCACATTCAAAAGTGTAGGGGGAATATGGATCTTATCCGCATAAATCTGACACTTATGGCATTTCTTCACATATTTGCAGCAGTCAGACTCCATTGTCAGCCAATAGTAGCCTGCTCTCAACATCTTTATAGCCATGGCATGTCCATTGGAATGAGTACCAAATGAACCCTCGTGGACCTCAGTCATCAACAGGTCTGCTTCGTGTCTATCCACGCATCTGAGCAGCACCATGTCAAAATTTCTCTTATAAAGCACATCACCATTGAGGTAGAAACTTCCCGATAATCTCCTCAGAGTCTTCCTATCTTTCACGGATGCCCCTGGCGGGTAAACCTGGTTCTGAAGGAAACACTTGATATCATAATACCATGGCTTATCATCCTTCACCTCTTCTACTGCAAATACATGAGTTGGTCTGTCCAAGCGCATTACGGTGATATTGGGAACTTCATTCCAAAGTTTAACCACAATCATCGAGGCAAGTGTAGCAAGAGCTTCTGCCATTCGATTCTCATCTCGAGGAATATGATGGAAGTCAACCTCAGTAAAGAATGTTGAAATCTTCCTCGCATAATCCCTATATGGAATGAGACTAGGCTGATTCGTTTCCCATTCACCCTTAATCTGATTGACAATGAGGGCCGAATCACCATACACATCAAGATGCTTGATCCTTAGATCAATGCATTCCTCCAATCCCATAATATAGGCCTCATACTCAGCCATATTATTCGTGCATTTGAAAGTTAGCCTTGCTGTAAAAGGAATATGTCTGCCCTGAGGAGTAATAATCACTGCCCCAATACCATTTCCATACTGATTTACAGCGCCATCAAACACCATACTCCATTTGGAACCAGGCTCTAGCCCTTCATCGAGTGTAGGTTCATCACAATCTTTCATTTTCAAATACAGAATTTCCTCATCTGGGAAGTCATACTGAACTGATTGATAATCTTCAATCGGCTGATGTGCCAAGTGGTCAGCCAAGATACTACCTTTAACAGCCTTCTGAGCTCGATACTCAATATCATACTCAGACAACAACATCTGCCAACGGGAAATCCTCCCTGTTAAAGCAGGCTTCTCGAAGATATACTTGATTGGATCCATTCTGGATATCAACCAGGTCGTATGATTTATCATATACTGGCGTAAGCGCTTAGCAGCCCAAGCCAAAGCACAGCATGTCTTCTCAAGCATCGAGTATCGAGACTCACAATCAGCGAACTTCTTGCTCAGGTAGTAAATAGAATATTCTTTCTCCCCTGATTCGTCTTGCTGACCAAGGACACAACCCATTGAGTCTTCAAGAACTGTTAAGTACATAATCAAAGGTCTCCCTTCCACAGGCGGAGACAGAATCGGAGGTTCGGACAGATACTCTTTAATACTGTCAAAAGCTTTTTGGCAATCCTCGGTCCAATCATGGGACTGATCTTTCCGGAGGAGCTTGAATATCGGCGCACATGTGGCAGTCATGTGGGATATAAATCTGGAAATATAATTCAAGCGGCCAAGAAAACCTCGGACTTGCTTCTCAGTTTTGGGCGCAGGCATTTCTTGTATTGCTTTGACCTTTGCAGGATCAACCTCAATACCTCTTTCACTAACAATAAAGCCCAATAACTTGCCGGAACGGACTCCAAATGTACACTTGTTGGGATTCAGGCGAAGCTTGTACTTCCTCAAACGCTGAAAAAGCTTCAACAAATGCTCTACATGTTCAACTTCCGTTCTTGACTTAGCAATCATATCATCAACATACACCTCAATCTCCTTGTGCATCATATCATGAAACAAGGTGGTCATAGCTCGTTGATACGTGGCTCCGGCGTTCTTCAAACCGAAGGGCATCACTCGATAACAGAATGTTCCCCAAGGTGTGATGAATGTTGTCTTCTCCATATCCTCGGGTGCCATTTTGATCTGGTTATATCCGGAAAATCCATCCATAAATGAGAAGACATTAAATTTAGCTGTGTTATCTACCAACATATCAATATGTGGTAGAGGGAAATCATCTTTCGGACTAGCTTAATTCAAGTCTCTATAGTCCACACACATCCGGACTTTTCCATCTTTCTTAGGCACGGGCACGATATTGGCCACCCATTGAGGATATGTAGAAGTCACCAGAAACCCTACATCAATTTGCTTTTGAACCTCCTCTTTGATCTTTACTGCCATATCAGGATGAGTTCTTCTGAGCTTCTGCTTCACAGGCACGCACTCAGGCTTTAAAGGCAGGAAATGTTGCACAATATCAGTATCTAGACCTGGCATGTCTTCATATGACCAAGCGAAGACGTCGACATATTCTCGTAGCAATTCAATCAACCCCTTCTTAATAGATTCTTCCAAGAGTGCCCCAATCTTCACTTCTCGCACACAATCCTCAGACCCTAAGTTGACCGTTTCCAGATTCTCAAGATGCGGCTGAATGATCTTCTCCTCATGCTCAAGTAAACGGGTAATCTTATCAGGAATCTCTTCAACATCATCTTCTTCCGCCTCAAATACAAGGAATTCAAAGTTGGGAGATGGTGTTGGATCATTATGTTCAATGGGTTTGATCAACCTGCATAATGATTTTGGATATGAAAAGCTTTAGAATTCAAACAAGGCAATCATTATGCAGATGAAAAGATTGATTTTATTCTATTTTTTTTAGGTTTTATGTGATCACCAATTTCATGCAAAAAAGCAAAAAGGGAAAATAATTGGAAAAACAAACATTTAATATGAATTTATTGAATGAAAATATCATTGTATTAATGCGCCAACAATGTCATCACCCCTCCTTTTGGCATGGGAGGAGGGTTTTCTAAACACAATGAACATTACTTTGACTTATGGATAACTGTTGGAATATCCACAACGACCCAATTATTGCAGATTCCCCCAGGGATGACGAAGTTGCCATAATCCTCTTCGTCCTCTTCCAGAATGGCAGCAGCTTCCTCATCTTGACTGGTGTGGATGAACCCTCCACTCTTGAACAACCCTTGCATGTTGAAAACCCCAGATGAATAACCAATGCCAGCCCGGGACTTGTTGTCTTCTAACTCGATCATTTTCCCTAAACCAGCAGTTGCACCACACTCAATGGCCAACTTTGAATCTTTATAGGAAGCAAATGAAGGAGTTTTCTTCTCAATAGGCTCAGCAATAGACAAAGCTTAGAAAGGGGTTCCAACTTCATCCTCAGCATCTATGTATGAGAAGGAAGACAAGTGGCTAACCAGGAGAGCCTTTTCTCCCCCTACCACCACCAGTTTCTTATTCTTTACAAATTTCAGTTTCTGGTGTAGGGTGGATGTCACGACGCCTGCCTCGTGAATCCATGGTCTATCTAAGAGACAGATATACGACCGACGAATATCCATAATCTAGAAGGTAATCTGGAAATCACTTGGTCCGATCTTGATTGGGAGATCAACTTCCCCAATCACGGTTTTGCGAGACCCATCGAAAGCCTTCACAACTACTCCACTCTGTCTCATGGGAGGCCCTTGATATGACAGTTTTGAGAGAGTGGATTTTGGAAATACGTTCAGTGATGACCCAGTGTCCACCAGCACATTGGACATGGCGTCGTCTTTGCAGTTCATAGATATATGTAATGCCAATTTGTGGTCTCTTCCCTCCTCGGGGAGATCAGAGTCACAGAAACTCAGGTTGTTACAAGCGGTAATGTTTGCAACAATGCTATCGAATTATTCTATCGTGACATCATGATCTACATATGCCACATCCAAAACCTTCTGCAGAGCCTCTCGGTGCGGTTCTGAATTCAAAAGCAATGATAACACCGATATTTTGGATGGCGTTTGTAGAAGCTAGTCTACAACATTGTACTCGCTTCTCTTGATGAGCCTCAGCATCTCATCACAGTCTTCTTTCACATTGCCGCTTGGGCCAACAGAAGCAGGAGTTATTAATGTAGAGGAGGGCTTAACAAAAGGTGCCGGATTCGGAGTGCTCACTGCATTCCTCATCGGGCGTTCAACAGAATCAGTGCTAGCTTGGGGCTTTGGAGGTGCTGAAAACACACGACCGCTGCGGGTCAAACCACTAACATCTGCAATGTTAACAACAGAGGAAGATGGTAAGGACACTTCTTTCCCATTTTCTACCGCAACAGCATTGTAGCAATAGGGAATCTCCTTTTCAGAAGAGTATGGTACTGGTCCGGCCGGCTTGATGGTCAAGGCAGGAGAAACCTTCTGCTGGCTACCATCATACTTGATGATAACAGGCTCGGGGATCCGAAAAACTGGAGAAATCATATTGACCTCAGGCTCATCTTCATCAACATTTCTGTTTTGAAGGATCTCAATAACTCCTTCATCCAGCATTTCTTGAACATCTTTGCGCACCTGGCGACAACCTCTTTGATTGACAGAACAGACTCGGCATCTGTCGTGGTCATGCTCATAATGACTATACTCACATAGTAAATGATGCATCTCGACCAGAGATTGTCAAATATGACTAACATATTTGACTTTGTATTTGCCAGGGCAGCCCTGGACCATGTTGACAGATTTCCCATGCTCGGGCAATGGGTTCTTCTTCACAATAGGACCTACATCCTCGAAACACAGAATGCCACACCTCACAAGGTCTTGAACCTTGGTCTTCAAAGGGTAACAATTCTCCAAGTCGTGGTCGGGAGCACCAGAATGGTAAACACAGTGTAACTCGGGCTTATACCTCCACTGGGGGTTAGCAGGTATAGCCGGTGGGTCTCTCGGAGTAATCAACTTCCTCTCTATCAAAGAGGGATATAATTCTGCATATGTCATTGGAATAGGATCGAAGGTGACCCTTTTCCTCTTGTAACTCGTGCTGGTTTGATTACTATTTCGAGGTTGGTAGGCCTGCTGCTGCGGTCGGTGCTGCTGATGTTGATATTGCGGATGTGGTTGCTGATTGGTGATATGTTGCTGGTACTGCTGATTATCTCTGAAAACAGGTGCTATATGAGCCACCTGGTGCTGGTTAATGGCAGGACGCACGGTCTTCCTCCTCACAGAGGGTCTTCTTGGTTTTACATGGGAGGTCACAACATGTGCCTCTCCATCTTTCTTCTTCGCAAACGCCTCATATCGTTTGGCAAAAGAGCCTTTTTCTCTGGTTAGACGTCCTTCTCTAACCCCTTCTTCTAGACGCATCCCCATATTCACCATCTCGGTGAAATCAGAAGGAGCGCTAGCAATCATCCGCTCATAATAAAAAGAACTCAAGGTCTTCATAAAGATCTTGGTCATCTCTTTCTCTTCTAGCGGAGGCACGATCTGTGTTGCTACCTCTCGCCACCTCTGGGCGTACTCTTTAAACGTTTCCTTGTCCTTATAGGACATGACCCTCAATTGATCCCTATCGGGAGCCATATCTACATTATACTTGTACTAATTGATGAAGGCTTCGCCAAGATCATTGAAGGATCGGATGTTCGCACTGTCTAAACCCATGTACCAACGCAGAGCGGCATCAGACAGACTGTCCTGAAAGTAGTGGATGAGTAATTGGTCGTTGTCGGTCTGAGTCGACATCTTCCTGGCATACATGACCCAGTGGCTGAGAGGGCAGGTATTTCCCTTGTATTTTTCATAGTCAGGGACCTTGAATTTCACAAGAATCTTCACATTGGGAACCAAGCAGAGTTCGACAGCAGACTTTCCGAAAAGATCCTTTCCTCTGAGAGTTTTCAATTCCTTGTGAAGCTCAAGAAATTGATTGTTCATAGCGTCCATCTTCTCATAGACATGTGGGCCTTCAGATGGCTCAGAATGATAGCTGGTGTCGTCTAGCCTAGGCAAAGTATGCACGACAGGAGGAGGAACAGCAAGGACCAAGCTAGATGCCGGCATAGAAGCAAAGGTAGGAGCAGGACCCTCGGGCATGAAATTGGGAGGCATCCCCCACGGGAATCCGGCTGGCATGGCCGTCGGAGCAAAGTGTGTGCTGGCTGCAGGCACAGTCGAGGAGACAATCTCAGAGATGATTGTCCTCTGGGGAGGAGTTGAAGGCGTCGGAGAAGACTGGATCTGGGCATCCAAGAATGATTCCATCAAGGCACTTAATCTGACCACTTCCTCTTTCAGCTCGTGGTTCTCTTGTTCTAGATGATCCATCAGTCTTGAAATGTTGGCTCTGGTGTAGTACCGGTGAGTCAACTTGTCTTCAAAATAAATGAAGAACACAGAGTTAGACCACAGGACAAGAAGCCCGGAACAAAACCTGCTTATGCACATGATGCATGCAATGCTCGTGCATATGATTTTTCTTTTATTTTCAAAGGAACTTTTAGGGTTCTATTTGCAAATTTTGGAAATATTAAACATTTATCATATATGGAAATATCTCATCAAATAGTATCAGGGAAAAGAAGTACAACATTGTCGATCATATACAAGAGAAAAGGAAAATAATCATCCTATGGATCCCTAGAAACAATCATCCAAAGCTCGGGACACAGGGAGATAGGATGCACAAAGCCTCTTCACCTCTCTCTCGTAGGCTGCCTCCATATCTTCCTTCTCCTTGGCGAGTCGATCGTACTTCCTTTTCCAAAACATGGAAGACTGGGGAAGTAGAGAAGTCCATGCATCATCAGGATCATCAATAACCTGATGTTCGAGGAACTCTATCAAAACGTCTTTCTCCTTGATCTGCTGAAGCAACTCTTCTCGTTCACGGATCCAAGCACGTGAACGGTCTTCATCTCTCAACTCCTTTACTCCTTTGTCAAGGAGGGTTGAAGGCCCAGCCATAACCAAAGGTGTAGGTCTTGGATACTCGTAAGGCATGAGATACTCAAACGCTCTCTTCCTAACCCAAGCGGTGTAAGGCTCCAAAGCAACACAATTCTTAGGACCTAACTCTTTCCTTCCTTTCCTATGAATCTTGTGCCAAGCGCGGACCATTCTGCCCTTCAAGCCTTGGGGATCTTTACCCTCCTGAAAGAAAACACCCTCTAACAAAATGTTATTAGGTTTATCCTTTAAGGGGAACCCAAGCTGACGACGTGCCAAAACAGGGTTGTAGTTAATCCCACCACATGTACCAAGAAGAGGTACATTGGAGAATTCACCACAAGAGTCGATAATCTGCACACCGTCATACACACGGTTGTACCAAAAGATATCATCATTAGTGAGAGACATGAGTCTCGTGGACCACCGTAGACATCCCTTGTTCTCCTTGAAGGCGATCGTCTGTGGTAAGTGAGAAATAAACCACTTATACAATAGAGGCAAACAACACCAAATAGCGCCACCACCCTTTGTATTCCTCATATGCAAAGAGAAATAGGTATCACCCAACAGAGTCGGAACGGGATTAAGAGTAGAGAAAATCCTAATAGCGTTCATATCCACAAACTTGTCGATGTTGGGGAACAATACCAGTCCATAGATGAGAAGTACAAATATGGCTTCAAAGGCATCCTCACTCATGGCCTTCCCATATACAGTAGCTTGAGCAATGAGGAACTCAGAAGGGAGACCTTGAGTTCCACCTTTGGTAGTCATATGAGCACCAACCAGAGATTCATCTATGTGCAATATGTCTGCTATCTCTTGAGAAGTAGGAATACTCTCCATTCCACTGAACGGCAACTGGTCTAGAATAGGTATACCCACAAGGTAGGCATACTCCTCAAGTGTAGGCAAAAGCTGGAAATCCAGAAACGTGAAAGAACGGTACAAGGGATCATAAAATTGCACCAATACACTCATCAACCCTTCGTCCACCTGAGTAGTCAGAAGAGGAAGAAGCTTCCCAAAATGAGCCTTGAAACCCAAAGGATCTAATACATAGGATGTCAAGTTCCTTAACTCTTTCAAATATGGTTGTCTGAAACTGTACTTCTTTGTATTCCTTCTTTGTCTTTCCATGTCTGAAAATTTGCAAATAAACCCCTTAAGTTCCCTGACAATTTTCTTATTATTTTGATGATATGGATGCAAATGGGTGCATGAATGCATGAATGCAACAATCACACTCAAGGATCAAGCAAAGCACACCAAACAAAGGTCATGGGGTGGATCATATCATCTTTAATATCAATCATCCATTTTGGTGGATTATGGTTTACACCTTATCAACACCCAAATTCCATTGATATTAAGGATACATGAACGGATCAACCACGAATCAAGGGTTTGTTGCAAGTCACGAGCATGGAGTCTCGGTTAAGAACCACCCAAAGGGAGTGTACTAGGGTTTAAACCTGCCAAACATGTTCTACAAGAGGTTCCCATAGTCATCATCCCATCTTTCGGATATTATCGGAGAAACGACTACTCGTATTCCAAAAATATTCTCAAGAGAGACTCTTATGAGTGTAGTATCGCGTAACAATTGTATCAAATCTTACACTTGAACGACTTTCGCTCTACATCCTAAGAATAGGCCAAGATGGGCTTGGTAAACTAAGGTCCTTGGCTTCTAAGGTCTATATTGGAAAGAGTAATGTCTAACCACAACTTACTCGTGTGACATTATTGATCCCAACATGACCTCCGCCAAGTGAATGAACTTGCAAGTCAACTTGCTAAGGAATAACTCCACACAAGTCAACAAGACTACACCATTCTCCTATCCTAAGTGCACTCGAGTCCGGGTATAGAACTCATCTTACAAAGATCACCAAGCATACAAGGAATTAATATCAAGCAATTCAATCATTACATACAATACAGTAATCCCAAATTGCACAAAAAATATGTCACAAAACAATACAATACAACAAGTATGAAAAGTAGGCATAACCCACTAGGCAAATGAGATATCCCCAGCAGAGTCGCCACTTTTTTGTAGCGGGGTATTCGTTACCATTAGAGATATTGACTAAATCCAAGGTAAATCATACGAGTCGAGTCGCCACCGTACTTCTATTTATCCAAAGGAATGGTTAGAAAGCGAACAAAAACTAGTAAAAGAAACAGAGATCTGGGTAAGGGGGTTGGTTATATAATGGGAAGGTGTTAGGCACCCAAAACATCCTAGGTACTCCTAGGGAGCCCTTTTCACACTTGTTGCAAGGTTGTTGTTTTGTGATAATTTTTTTTGTGCAAACATGATTGAAGAGATGAGAGGAGAAGGTACATGTTTATTTACATTTTTGTGTTTGAATGGATAAACCCATTGCCTATGTACCATCTTGAAAAAGATAGGATCAAAACCTCGTAGTTCGGGGTAAAAATCTCAAAAATGAGTTGGTGAATTGATTGATCCAAAAGCCTTAAGGTCTTTTGTTATCAAAGGGAGAAAACTCAACCAAACCACAAATCCACCATGTGAGGATAACTTTAACATGCTAATGAGGGGTTAACCCTATAATAAGCATGGAAGGCTCATTGTCCATCACTAAGGATATAGGTGAGTATTACATCTACCACAAGGATAACTCAAACCTAATAGCTAAAGGTTATGAAAGATTTTGATTAAGAAAGTGGCCATCGGAACCGCAAAAGACACTTGAATGGGTTATATTTACCAATTAGGAGTATATACAAAATAGTCAAAGTTGACTTAAAGATTCAATTCAAAATAAGTGTTATGAAAAGAAAGTTTGAAAATCAAAAGCCTAAGGCTTAGGTTTCTAATGTTTGAAGACAATAGTTAAATGTTTGAACAAAAAGTTTTGACATGGGTTAGAGTGGAGAGAAGAAGAAGAATGGCTAAGTCCTAAGTAAAGCAAAAAGGTGAGGGATAAGGGAACAAAACCACAATGGACTCCCTTTCTTGAGATCATATTGATGATCCAAGTATCTCCCATCCTTTGGAATAAGCAATCACAAAGCATAAGCAATCAAACAAGTCTCTTAAGAGATCCTCAATGCATCTTGTATCTTTCACTTTGGATGAACATGGCAATGGTTTCTCCAATTTGAGCTCTCATAAAATTCCCTAGCACAAGAACACACACATCAAAAGTTCCATGAAGTAAATCAAGAATGGACAAGAGTGAGTTTAGAGGTTTGATCCCTCTAATCCATCTTCATCATTAAGGTCCATTTACTCCAATTTTGCATAGGGAAAGTCCTAGAATCTAAGTCCATTTCTCCATTCTTTGCATAGGGAAAATCCTAAAATCTAAGTCCACTTCTTTACATTTGGTTCTCAACAATCAAAACAAAACACAAGCATAAAAAGATATATACACAATTATGTGCTCAAGTGAGCAAAAGGCAAATGGCATTAACATAAACATGTGCTCAAGTGAGGAAAGAGAAAAGCAAATGGATAATATACGCAAGAATAGTAAATTGCATAAAAGTAAAGAGCAAAAATTAAACGTTAATTGTTAATGGTTAGTGTTAGGAGTTAGTGGTTAGGGTGCCATAAGGCAAATTTAGCGCTATGTTAAGCAATCGTAATTGGACTTATGTAGAAGTCACAACTATCTGAGGTCGGTCAATAATAATGTGGGCAACAACACAAGTTAGAAGTATTGATTAGTGAACCAAGTTCCAACAACTTGCCATGCCAAAAGAAAATGAAAATTGATCTTGTATTGGTTTAAGCCTTTTGCATGATTTAGAAAACAACCTATCCTTAATGCAAAGCCATTCACTTGATCAATTGATCAAGATGAATTAGATTTGAGTCAAGGAAGATTAAGTCTCCCTAATCAATGCTAACTCATCAACCTTCAACTCATTGATCAAAAAGAAAATAAAAAGGAGAAGAAGAAGGAGATGGATAATGGAAATAAGAATGGCAAAAATACAAATGCATTAAATGAAATACAATGTACCAATCATCATATGTTGACCAATAACATTGAAAGTCAAAGTCAAACAATCAAAAACAGAAGTGAGATGAAGATTGGAAGTCAAGGAATGATCAAAATATTTTTGGCATTTTTAATATTTAAAATAAACTTGAATTAAAAATAAAAGTAAGGTCAAACTTCAAAATCACTTCAAATCAACCTTGAAAGGCCCAAGTAATTTATCCCAAGTTCAACAAGGTCAAACTAAGTTTGACAAAAAATTTCAGCATTTTTAAAAGTCAGAAACTATTTTTAATCAATTAAAAATGAATAAAAATAACCTAATTGAACTAAAATCTCAAATAAATCTCAAATCAATTTAAAAATTGGTGAGAATATTTTTCATAGATTCATCATTATCCAAATAGGTTAGGAAAATATTTTTGTATTTTTTGAATATCAAAAACTATTTAAAATGAATTAAAAATAACCAGAAAAGAGAAAATTCACAAAAAATATCAAATGACAAAATAAAATATATTAAAAATCAGAAATAGAAACTAGAAATTATTTGGAGACTAATGCAATTGGTCCCATAATTTTTGGATTAAAAATGAGAGATATTGATTTTTGTAATAAAAGGGAATAAACAAAATAAAATCAGAAATTGAAATAATGTGGAAAATCAGGGATCGTTGGATGTGTTTCATTAATTGACGTGGCACATCAAATGGTACAGAGGCGCGCGCTCACCATGAGTCCAGGTCAATGCGTAACACACAACATTAAAATAAGTCATAACAACTAAAGGCCAAGATCAAATCTGGAAAATGATTCCAAGGGTCCACAATGCATCTGGCAATGGGACGGCCACCGGAGCCACCTTCTTCTCCGGTGAGCTTGGATTTTCCGGCCAAAATTGCAGAGATCCAAAAGGCAACCAAAGTGCACGATCCATACATCTTTAGAAAGCTGGGATGATGTACATCATCCCTATGCCACTCAATTCCACTCTAGATCTCTATATTGAGAGAAATCAGAGATGGAAGTTCTGTGGTGTTCATCATGAACTCAATGTATTTCAAAAATTAAATGCATAATCATGATGCCTCTATTGAGAGGACTTTAGCCAACACAAGATCCAAGCAAATAGGTCAATGGATGATGAGATTCGAAGAAAATACCAGTTGAAGACTAAGCTTGATTTCTGGAAACTTGAGTTCGATTCCTTCCTTGCTTTGCCAAAATAGAAGATCAATGAACTAAACGATGAAGGTTTAGAAGCTTTAGATCCAAAGATTCAACCAGATGTAGTTGAATTTTGGATCTGAAAAATTTGAAGAAAATGAAATTGCTTCTTTGGTGAGAGGTTGGGTTTTGATTTCTGTAGCAATTCAGGTTGAATCACGTGTATATTTTGAATGGAATAGGGTCTCTATTTATAGAGGAAATGGCAAGGAGAATGTGATCAAAGCCGTGTGCATGAATTTGGATAATCCTTGCATGGGCCTGCATGATCATGCACAAAGCCCAAAACCAAAGCCAAATGCAATCTGAAATCAAACCAAGATGAAATGGACGTGTAATTTGAATGGCAAATGCTTGTGCATGGAATTTTGAAGTGTTATGCATAATTGAACCAAAAGCTTTTCCTCTTCGAAAATACCACTTGCCAAGCCCAAACATGATCATGTGAGTAATGGTTGGAAAGTTTTTGATGTAAGGAACAATTGTTATGTTGGGAAAAAAAAACCAATTGAGGTGTAGAATTTAGTGAATTTTGAGTTTAAAGTGTAGTGTGCAAAACATGTCAAGGCAAAGTTTCTAAATTTGGCCAATGTTCAAGCCCTTCTGTATAAATGATGCAAGCCTCAAATGAAAAAACCTCCAACATAAACGTTGTAGATATTTTAAAGACAATAAAAATGGACTTAAATTTTGCATCATTTGGATTTTTGATTAAAGAGTTATGGGCACTTGAAGTTGGACTTTTTTTGCCTTTTAATGCATTTGGCCCAAAAGGACCTATAATGTTTTGCATTATCACATGTATTTCCTTTGAGATTTTGAAATTTTGTTCAACATAACATTTGAAGTAGACATCTTAAGCTTTCCAATGCATTTGATCCCACCTTAAATTCATAAACACTGAATGAGTTATGTCCTTGGGAAGTTGAACTCAAATTAGGGTTTCAGTCAAAGTGACCTATAATGTATTGGAATGGGAGATGGCCTTCCAAGCTTCAAATCAATTTTTGATGAACATGAACGTTGTTCATATTGTCCTTAAGAACATTTTTTCTTTTGTAATCATCTCCATTTGACCAACAAATAAAAAGATAGGTCTCAGTGCATTTCAAAATAGTCAGATGAATTGACTGATCAACTTCTCAAGTCCTTGACTCATATCTTGATGAATTGCTGATTGAGGACACTCAAATAAGTTCAAACATGAATTAAATGATGAATTAAAGAACTTACCTTGATTGTATTTGATCATGGGCTGAGGTTGCTTCAGGAGCAAGGCATTATGGTGCACAAATGAATTAGGGTTTCTTTGGGGAACCAACCTCAAACCCTTTGACTTGCTTTGATCAAAATGATGAATTGAGATGCTAGGGAGGCTTATTTGATGGATGAGAGCTTTGGGAACCATTACCATGCTTGCTATCATCTCCTCTTGACCTTACCATTGCATAAGTGATCTCTTTGAAGCTCTTGACCTTGTGATTGCTCAAGCTACAAACAAAAGATGTTAGTGACACATTTTTGTGCTTTTGGTTAGTGAAAAAAATAATAAAAGCAATGATATACAATTCAAGCATGCTTGGTGATCTCAAACCACTCTCAAGAAGTCTCACCCCAAGGCAAAGGGAACCAAGATGCTAAGAATCCTTGAGGCAATGCAAATGCAATGTTATGATGTCATGAGGGATCTTAGGGACAAAATTATGGTCTTACAAACACTCTCTAAAATATTTCTCTGTGCACTTCAGAATTCATTAGGAATGATAGCACAATGAATTTTGACAGCATTTGGAGCAGCTGCTGCACAATATTGAATTCACTTCTTTTGATTAATCTTAGTACCTCATCATCATTGTTAGCTTTCAATTTGCTGAATTCACCAGACTGACACATTGGAGCACTAACTGGATTAACTACAGGAATCTCTGCCTTCTTACCTACAGAAACATCTTCCACAATCTTCGGAAACACTGGACTAAACACACGAGCACTACGGGTTACCTTCGCAATATCAGTAATATTTAACACTGAGTCTACAACTGGTAGATGAACCTCTTGAGAATTTTCAATTATTGTGGCATTATATTGGTATGAAACAGCTTTATCGGATACATAAGGGACATGGCCTACTAACCGTATGACCAACAGCGATACCGATCTATTGACATTACTATTGTTGCTGCTATCAAACTGAATGACTACCCGCTCAGGGGTTTTGAACACCGGTACAATAACATTCACATCATCTCCCATATCCCTCGACTATTGAATTTGGATTACATTCCCATCCATCAACTTCTAGATATTCCTCTTGACAATCATACACCCACGGGGGTTCACACTACAAATGACCCAACCATCATGGTCATGTTCAAAGTCACAGATTAAACATAGAGTTCTATGCATTTCCACCAGAGACCTCTGAATACGTATCATATCAAAAACTCTGAAATTTCCTGGACAACCGTCCACCATGTTGACAGAAGCGTTACCATGAGCAGGAAACAAATTGGCTTTCACATTAGGCGCTCTGTCCTTAAAGGACACCATAACACTCTTTACAAGCTTCTGAACTTCATATTTTAATGGGTAACAGTTCTCTATATCATGACCAGGGGCTCCATGGTGAAAAGCACAACAAAGATCAGGTTTGAACCACCATGGCAGGGGCTCAGGACTTTGTGGAGGGTTTCTCGGCTAAATAAGATTCTTGAGTACCAGGGACGGGTACAACTCTACATACGTCATAGGAATAGGGTAAAATGAGACCTTCTTCCTTTCAAAATTTTGTTGGTGATGATTGTTGTTGTTGTAGTTAGTTCTTTGTTGCGGCTGTTGTTGATGTTGTTCTTACTGAAATACAACTGATTGGTTGTTGGAATTGTTGGAAAAAACTAGAATTACTGAAGAAACTTGGTGTTGATGTTGACGGGGTTAAGAACTTTTCCTGACATGAGGCCTCATCTTCCTCCCCACTGACACTGAATTAGTTTCTCCCTCCTTCCTCTTAGAGAAACTTCCATCATACTTCTTGCTAGTTGACACTTATTCCTTAGCCAAACATCCTTCACGGACTCCTTCCTCTAGTCATATCCCCATGTTTACCATTTCGGTAATTCATTGGGGGCACTTGCAATCACGCGTTAATATTAAAATGAACTCAATGTCTTCAGGAAAATCTTAGTCATCTCCTTCTCTTCAAGAGGAGGACTTATCTGAGCAGCTAATTCTCTCCATTTCTGAGCATATTCTTTGAATGTTTCTTTATCCTTCGAGACATCGATCTCAACTAATCTCTATCAGGCGCCATATCAACATTTTACTTATATTGCTTGACAAAGGCCTCGCCTAAGTCATTGAAGATACGGACGCTTACATTGTCCAGACCCATATACCATCTCAGGGCGGCTCCAATTAAACTATCTTGGAAATAGAGAATCAGCGATTGATCATTATCAGTTTGAGTAGACATTTTCCTGGCATACATAACAAGATGGCTCAGCGAGAAAGTATTCCCTTTGCACTTTTCACAGATTGGGATCTTGAATTTCACCGGAATCTTAACATTGGGAACCAAACAGAGTTCAGCAACACTGTTTCCAAACAATTCTTTCCCTCTTAGAGTTTTCAATTCTTTGTGCAGCTTGAGGAATTGATCTTACATCTCATTCATCTTCTCATAGACATCTGGACCTTCAGACGGCTCAGAATGGTAAATAGTTTCTTCAACACGAGGCAGAGTATGAACAAACGTGGGTGCATACCCCTCTGGCACTGACATGACCGGGCTAGATGCTGACATAGAAACAAACATGGGCACATACCCCTCTAGCACGAAGTTTGGTGGAATTCCCCAAGGGAATTCAACAGGCATAGGAGGAATGGGTTGGCTGGCAGCAGCAACAGGAATAATTGATGAAACAATCTCAGAAATGATACTCCTCTAAGGAGGAGGAGTTGTAGGAGACGGTGATGGCTGATTCTGAGCAGCAATCATGGATTCCATTAGCATCGTAAGTATGGAGATCTCATCCTTCAGTTATATGTTTTCTTGCTCTAGATGCTCCGTGAGTCAACTTGGCTGATGCACAGAAGAAGAACTGATAAGACATCTGGAGGAACAAACCGGCCATGCAAATGATGTATAAAAAGCAATGTTTTTTATTATTTTTAATTTCAAGGAATATATGAAGTCTCATTTGCAAATATATGCACTCAAATAATAAAAATTAACAATAACAATTTGATTGACCATAAAATCTCTTTTTATTCATAAAAGTTGGAAGGATTACATTGAGTACAATCTCAGAAACCAAAATACAAATATAAAAAAAAGGAAACTATCATCCTAAGGATCCCTAGCAACTACATCAGATGATCTGTCTATGGGTGCATACTTCCTTCGGATGCGTCAAATCTCGGACTCAAAGGATGTCTTCATCTAAGCCTTCTCAAGAACTAGCTGATCAACAATCTTCTTCCAAGCACTGGAAGGTTGAGGCATGCTAGAGGAAGATAAACCATATGGCTCTCTCTGTCTCTTCACTACACGGTCTACAAGAATCTCAATAAGTGCATCCTTGTCCTTAGACTCAAGCTACAACTCTTCATGCTTTCGGCTCAAAGCATAGAACCGCTATTCCCACATATCTCTCTCTTGCTTCATCTTGGCAAGTACGTCTTTCACCTCCTCTACATCTTGGTTAGGGAGAGTTGATGGCTCAGCCATAATCATAGACATAGGTCTTTCACAAGCGTACGACATCTTGAGCTCCAAAGCTCTCTTCTTTGCCCAAATAGTGTAAGCTTCCAAAGCTACCCAGTTGCATGGACCAAGCTCGGATCTTCCTTTCCTATGCATATTATGCCAAGCATGTATCATCCTTCTCTTTAAAAGTTGAGGATCTTTACCCTCTTGATAAAATAGACGTCCTAACTAAATGTTATTAGCTTTATCTCTAAAGGGGAACCCAAGTTGACGACGGGCCAATGTTAGGTTGTAGTTGATTCCCCCTTGTGTACCAATGAGAGTCACATTAGAGAACTCTCCATAACTATCAATAATGTCCAAGCTACCCAATGTAGAATCATACCAAACAATATCATCATTAGTGAGAGACATAACTCTCTAGGACCATCATAGACATTGTCGGTTCTCCAAGAAAGCAGGCATCTGAGGCGAGTGCGAAATAAACCACTTTTAGAGAAGAGGAACACAACACATAATAGTCCCACCACCTTTAAAATTCCTCAAATGCAAAGAGAAATACATGTCACCAAATAGAGTAGGAACATGATTTCCAATCAAGAAGATTATAATGGCGTTAACATCAACAAAATCGTCAATGTTAGGGAACAAAGTCAAGCCATAGATGAGCAATACCAAGATAGCCTCAAAAGAATCCATGCTTCTAGCTTGAGCAAAAACAGTAGCCTTACTAATGAGAAACTCAGAAGTCAACCCAATAATTCCTCCCTTCTTCCCCAAATGAGCATCAATCTCAGATTTATTCAGATGAAGAGCTTCGACAATGGCATGAGATCTCAGGATCTCCTCTAATCCACTGAAAGGTACCTTGTCAGATACGGGTATACCCAAGAGATGGGCATACTCCTCTAACATGGGCACAAGTTGATAATCTGGAAAAGTGAAGCACCGGTAGAGAGGGTCATAGAACTGAACTAAAACACTCAGAAGTCCTTCAACCACATCAGTAGATAACACAGACAAGAGTTTCCCATGACGTTGCTTGAAGTTCAAGGGATCTAATACAAAGAATGATAACTTCTTTAGCTCTTTCAAATTAAGATATATGAAACTGTACTTCTTAGTGTTCCTTCATCCATAATCCATAGTCTGAAAATATTTGCAAATAAGACCTTAGTTTGCTTGAAATTTATTTTCTGTGATGAATGTCATGATGTGCATGTATACATGAATGCAACAATCACACACAAGGGATCACACACAAGGTAAACACAAACAAAGGTCAGAGGATGGATCAAGTCATCATCAAGATCAATCATCCATTTTGGTGGATTATGGTTTTCACCTTATCGACACCTGTAACACCCTATTTTTTTATTAGATATTTTATTATATTTTAATTGTTTGAATTATGGATTTTGATGATTTATTTTATGGCTGGGTGTTGGCGGGGTATGTATCCTTGAGTTAGGGGTATAGAGGGATGATAGAAGTAAGTAGAATAATTTAGAATTGTTTTGATAATTAAAAATAATGGTTTATATATTTTTATTATATTAATTAGTGAAGATAGAATAATTGGGTCAAATATTAGAAATTGAGAAAGTTAGTGGGAGGAAGGAATATGAAATAAATAAGTTTGGGCCAAGTTGGTGATTCGGAAGAGTTTACTCTAAAAATAAAAAGTTAAGAGAAACCTAGGTTTAGGGAGATTTTCACAGTACGTGACATTTAAGAAAAAAGAGAAAAAAGACAATAGGAAAGGTGATCAAGGAAAGAGAGTGAAGGTTTCAATTCAGAATTTTTGCAAGAAATTCAGGTAAGGGTGGGAACTTGTTCCAATAGTAATGAGTATGGTAGAACAGTAGAATGGAGGAACCTTTAACCTCCTTAGGGTTGGGTGTTTTGATTCATAATTTTGAATTTTTATGCTATGATGGTTGTTATATAATGATTATATGATGATTTTTGTGTCCCTTATGTGCGTGTAATTTTCTGTTTTTATGATTGAACATATATCCACCATTGTTGCAATTTTGAAGGTTTTAGGCATAATTTTAAAACAATGATTAGATGATTTAATTGTGTTAAAACTGTAAATTAACTTTAGATAATAATAGTATTGTATGGGTTGTAATTTTCTAAATGTTTGGCTTTTTAAGGAATCAAAATCGGCAGTCCAGAAGGCCTCCAACAATGAAAAACGTAGAAAATTCTGCATTCTTTCCGTCACGACCGCGCTCAGCGCCGGAGCCTTTTTTTGTGTTTTTTGGTCGAAATCGTTTTGGCCAAAACTTTTGATCCCTAAGTCCAAATCGAGTGTCATTTGAAGCGTTGGATATATGAAAGAGAGAGATATAACTTTGTGTCAGGGATAAAATAATTTTGGTGATTATTTCATGGACTTTTATGGGGTTGAATAAGATGAAAATTACGTTGGAAATTTTAGAAAACAACAACTTTTTAGTAACGCCTTCATGCACGGTTTTGATCATAACTTTCAACTAGTTAATAATGTTGGGTTGGGGTTTAAAGCATCGGAAAGTCCACTCTAAGAGATATAATGTGATGGTGATAAGTGAATTGATTGAGTATTATTCCTATGCCTACTGTATTGGTGAAGTTTTTGTTCATACGTTTGATTAATGAATTGTTGACATATCCCGACGATTTTGGTCATAACTTTTATTCCGTAAGTCTGATTTTGATGTTGTTTGAAGCGTTAGAAAGTTGACACTTAGACTTATAACATGGTAGTAATTTTTGAGATGTTTTGATAATATTAAAATGACTAATATGTTAATAAATGTAATGGTTTATACGTTTGGTTGATGGATCGTTGCATTGTTGTAATATCATGGTGTGATAATTATGTTGTTATGTCGATGATGTTAAGATGTTGAAGAGTTGCTGCTATTTTGTTTATATTATTCATATGGTAACATGAATTGGTTGTTGCACGATGAATGATGTGATGCATAAATGATGAGATGTATGTGGGGATCCTTTAGGTGAACTTTGTTGTGTTGATGCATGTTATTTGAGAGTCATACATCTTGGTGTACGACCTTCGATCCAATTCTGGTGAGCCTCGATTCTATGGTGATAGATCGGGTGTGAGTAGCTAATTCTTATTATGAGGGATTAGTGAAGTGTTACCTATGTTGATGGTAACGAGTTTTTGTGAGCCTTGATCCCATTGTGATGGATCGAGTGCGAGTAGCTAATTCCTATTATGGGGGATTAATGATGCATTGCATATGGTGATGGTAGCGATTTTGGTGTGCTCCGGTTCCAAGAGGGAATCGATCCTATGGTGGGGATCATGGAGTGAGATGAACCTGAGTGTTCATATTTGGTACCACATGCATGTCGAGTCGGTGTCTAGTATATTACATAAGTGTTGTACTTGTATTGGTTGTTGTTGATGTGTTGTTGGATGAGATATTGTTGCATATGATGTTAATGATAATTGAGATATGGTTGTGTATAATGTTGATTATAATTTGGATGTAAGAATGTGGTATATTGTTGTGCATGATTGTGTAGATGTTGTACTGTATTCTTCATTCTATATCGTTATTATTGAAATGAATTCTCACCCCTTATGTTTGAATGTTGCCTTTACATAGGCATCATGCATATACTCAAGATTAGTATTGTTGAAGTAAGTGGAAGGTAGCTCTTGGATTACTTCTTTATTTTGTCGCTTTTACTAGTGGTATCTTGCTTTGATCATGTAACATCGGGTTGGGTTAAACGATTTTTTTATTCCTTATGTCTGATTATGTTTAAGTCATAAGACTAATTTTGTTGTTGATAATTCTTAAGATGTTGAGTTGATTGATTACAAATATCTTATTTTGTTATTATAATTGAAGTTAAGACTAGATGTTATTACTTGCTTTATCTTCCATAATTGTGATGATAATTCTGTTGCAATGATACTTTAAAATGGAAGTGAGCATGCAGTGACAAGTTATAAATGTCTTATTATGTGAATATATAATACCGATCAGGTGAGATGGATGCCGTGTAAACATCCCAGGTATGATTCAGATAAGTGGGATGTCATGTAAACATCCTTATTATAAATATGTGTATTGAAATTTACTATTGAAACCCGTGTTACGGAGCAAGTCATGTGTGTTATGAATGTGTGACACCCTACGTGGTTTTATTTTATATATAATTTACGCAATAAATTATGTGTGGGGTTTTGGGTGTTACATTAGTGGTATCAGAGCAGGTCGGTCCGTCCGGCGAGGTTGTTTAATTATGTTTGTTCCCTAGTATGCGACATATGTGTGAGAACATTGTCGATGCTTGTTTTGTTTTCCATTTGCAGGTTGGGAATGAAACAAGTGGCGGAGAAACGTTTGCTTCTCTTTGATGTTCCAAATGTATAGAGCTTGGACATCATGTTGCTGCATACAAGAGTGCGGTGTTGACTAGTTAACTTGTTTTGAGAATGTTATAATTTTCCTGAACCCAAAGAAAGGTCGGATTCGAGGATGGTGTCGGTTAGCAAAATGGTGTGATCCTTGAGGGAATACGGCCAGGTGTTCTCGTTGGTCGCTTCCTTGTGTGGGGGAAGGCATGTTTTGGCAAGAGATGAGCTAGTGGTTTGTTAAGTATCATGACGTGTTCCCTGAGGATGTGTACAATTTTTATTTTGTTGGGACAAGTTGACATTATTCTTGGAATGAATTGGTTAGAGTTAAACCAAGTGTTTACCAATTGTTTTGATAAGTTGGTGTAGTGTACCGCTGATTGCAAGAGCTCAGGCGATGGTAAAGTTGTGTTGTTCCTAACACTGAAGATGTTGTAGATTCGAGATTCCTGTCTGTCGGTCAAGTTGGGAAATATTTAGGTAAAACGATAAGGTATTGTTAATGTTATTTCTCGGAGAGTAGAGAGCAATGTGACAACTAGTGTTATGCCAGTGGTGTGTGATTCTTGATGTTTTCTTGAAGATGTTTGCGACTTGCCTCCAGAGTGTGAGTTTAAATTCAATGGAGGTGAAGAGTTTTGATGCTTGTATCAACTAAGCAAGTGAGAGAGTCTGTGAAGGATATGGCACAAGTGTTTATGATGTTAGCTTCGTTGGAAGCTAGATAAAAAGGTGTAGTTCGGGTTCTTCCTAGAGTGTGTGAATTTCTTAAAAGTGTTTCCTGAAGACATCAGTGATTTGCCTCTAGAGCGCGAAGTGGATTTTCTAGTCGACTTAGTACCTGGTACTAGTCCAATGTCGATGAATCCTTATAGGGTGTCTGCTTCAGAGTTGGGGAATTGAAGAAGCAACTAGAATATTTGCTTGAGAAGAAGTATGTTCAACCAAGTGTTTATCTGTGGGGTGTGTCGGCGTTATTAGTGAAGAAGAGGGACGGTAGTATAAGGCTATGAGTGATTTGAGAATTGTATTGTAGGCATTGAAAGAGAACCATTTATACGTAACGTTTTTCCAAGTAAGAGTTATGGTTAAAGTAAGTGAGTTTCCTTGGTCATGGGATTATAGTGGTGGTATAGTTATGGATCTATCGAAGATAGATGCCGTGTTACAATGGGAGACTCTGAAGTTTGCCACTGAGATTAGAAGTTTTTATTGGATTGACTGGTTACTATAGGAAGTACATTAAAGGTTTTTCAAATTTAGCACTGTCATAACTCAATTGACTCGAAAGGGTCAAGCCTATGTTTGGGATGTGCATTGAGAAAAGAGTTTCTAAGAACCTAAGAAGAAGTTGATGTGTGCTCCAGTTTTGATTTCGCCAAATCCAAGTGAGTCATTTGTTGTATATTGTAATGCTTCGAAGATGGTTCTACGAGGTGTGTTGTTGTAGAATGGTCAGGTTGTAACTTATGCTTAGATACAATTGAGATTTCATGAAAGGAATTACCCTACGCATGATCTTAAGTTGACAACAATGGTATTCATGTTGAAGATTTGGAGGCACTACCTATTTGGCTCCAAATTCGAAGTGTTCAGTGATCACAAGTGTTTGAAATATTTATTTGATGAGAAGAGTCGAACATGAGGCAGGGGAGATGGCTTAAACTTTTGAAGGGTTATGATATTAATTTGAGTTACCATTCGGGTAAAGCTAATGTCGTAGTTGATACGATGAGTAAGAAGTATTTACACAGGTCGATGTTTATGGCACGAGAGTTAGAACTGATTGAGCAATTCAAAGATATGAGTTAGTGGGTGGAGAAACTCTAAACAATGTGAAATTGGGTATGTTGAAGTTGATGAGTGGTATCCTTGAAGAGATCGAAGAAGGTGAGAGGTCTGATTTGAGTTTGATAGATTGTCTCACATTAATCGACCAAGGTAATGGATGTGATTTCTGAGTTGATGAAAATGGTGTGATGATGTTCAGAGATAGAATTTATGTTTTTGATATACCCAAACTTAAGAGGAGTGTTCTAGAGGAGTGTCACAAAACTGGATTGAGTATTCATCCTGGTGCTACGAATATGTATCAATATTTGAAGAAGATGTTTTGGTGGCCAGGAATGAAGAAAGAGGTTTCTGAATTTGTGTATGCTTGTTTGACCTTCCAGAAGTCAAAGATCGAACATCAGATGTCGTTGGGTATGATGCAACCATTAAATATTCCATAATGGAAATGGGATAGTATTTCCATGGATTTTGTAACAGGTTTATCGAAGACTTCAAAGGGATGCGATTCAATTTGGGTGATTATGGATAGATTGACTAAATCGGCTCATTTTGTATCGATGAGGATCAATTATCCTTTGTAGAAGCTGGTTGGATTGTACATTGATGAGATTGTGAAGCTGTATGGTAATCCTTCAAGTATTATGTCAGATAGAGATCTGAGATTTACATTGAGGTTCTGGGAGAGTCTGCAGACTACTTTGGGTACTAAGCTGAAGTTGAGTTCTTCTTATCTTACATAGACGGACGGTAAAATAGAGAGGATTATTCAGTCTTTGAAGGACTTGTTGAGGGCTTGTGTGCCAGAACAATGAGGTACTTGGGATAGCTATTTATCGTTGATTGAGTTTACCTACAACAACGGTTTCCATTCTAGTATCGAAATGAACCATATGAGGCGTTGCACGATATGAGGTGTAGAACTTATTTGTGTTGGTATGAGTCAAGCAAGAGTGTTGTGCTCGGACCTGAGATTCTTCACTAGACGAATGAAAAGATCAAGATGACCCAAGAAATGATGAAAGCATCGCAGAGTCGTTAGAAAAGTTACCATGACAAGAGGAGGAAAGCCCTTGAGTTCCAGGAGGGAGACCACGTGTTTTTGAGATTTACGCATGTAACTGGTGTTGGTCGAGCTTTGAAGTCTCAAAAGCTCACGCCGTGTTTTGTTGGTCCGTACCATATTTTAAAGAGGATAAGAGAGGTGGCCTATCGGATTGCTTTGTCGCTGCCGCTTGCTAATATTCATGATGTGTTTCATGTGTCTCAGTTGAGGAGATATATTTCGAATCCATCTCATGTGATCCAACTGGATGATATGTAGGTGGGAGATAATCTGACTGTTGATGTATCACTCATACGGATAGAGGATCGGGAAGTGAAGTAGATTCATGGTAAAGAGATTGTCTTAGTGGAGGTAGTTTGGGGTGGACCAGCTGGTGGGAGCATGACTTGGGAACGTGAGAAGCAGATGAAGGAGTCGTATCCAACTTTGTTTTCCGCATGTAATTTTCGAATGCAATTTTTTTTTAAGTGAGGGAGATTTGTAACACCCCATTTTTTATTAGGTATTTTATTATATTTTAATTGTTTGAATTATGGATTTTGATGATTTATTTTATGGCTGGGTGTTGGTGGGGTATGTATCCTTGAGTTAGGGGTATAGAGGGATGATAGAAGTAAGTAGAATAATTTAGAATTGTTTTGATAATTAAAAATAATGTTTTATTTATTTTTATTATATTAATCAGTGAAGATAGAATAATTGGGCCAAATATTAGAAATTGAGAAAGTTAATGGGAGGAAGAAATATGAGATAAGTAAGTTTGGGTCAAGTTGGTGATTTGGAAAAGTTTACTCTAAAATTAAAAAGTTAAGAGGAACCTAGGTTTATGGAGATTTTCACAGTACGTGACATTTGAGAGAAAAAAAAGCAAAAAGGCAATAGGAAAGGTGATTAAGAGAAGAGAATGAAGGTTTCAATTCAGAATTTTTGCAAGGAATTCAAGTAAGTCTGGGAACTTGTTCCAATAGTAATAAGTATGGTAGAAGGGTAGAATGGGGGAACCTTTAACCTCCTTAGGGTTGGACGTTTTGATTCATAATTTTGAATTTGGATGCTATGATGATTGTTATATGATGAGTTTTGTGTCCCTTATGTGCGTGTAATTTTCTGTTTTTATGATTGGACATATATCCACCATTGTTGCAATTTTGAAGGTTTTAGGCATAATTTTAAAACAATGATTAGATGATTTAATTGTGTTAAAACTGTAAATAAACTTTAGATAATTATAGTATTGCATGGTTGTAACTTTCTGAACATTTTCCTTTTTATGGAATCAAAATCGGCAGTCCAGAAGGCCTCCAATAATGAAAAATGTAGAAAATTCTGCATTCTTTCCGTCACGACCGCGCTCAGCGCCGGAGCCTTTTTTTGTATTTTTCGGTTGAAATCGTTTTGGCCATAACTTTTGATCCGTAGGTTCAAATCGAGTATCATTTGAAGTGTTGGATATTTGGAACAGAGGGATATAACTTTGTTTCAGGGATAAAATGATTTTGATGATTATTTCATGGATGTTTTTGGGTTGAAGAAGATGAAAATTGTGTTGGAAATTTTAGAAAACAACAACTTTTTAGTAACGCCTTCGCGAACGGTTTTGATCATAACTTTTAACTTGTGAATCATTTTGGGTCGGGTTTGAAGCATCGGAAAGTTGACTCTAAGAGATATAATGTGATGGTCATAAGTAAATTGATTGAGTATTATGCTTATGCCTACTATATTGGTGAAGTTTTTGTTCATACGTTCGATTAATGAATTGTTGACATATCCCAACGATTTTGGTCATAACTCTTATTCCGTAAGTTCGATTTTGATGTTGTTTGAAGCGTTAGAAAGCTAACACTTAGACCTATAACATGGTAGAGATTGTTGAGATGTTTTAACAATATTCACATGCCTAATATGTTAATAAATGTATTGGTTTATATGTTTGGTTGATGAATCGTTGCATTCTTGTAATATCATGGTGTGATAATTATGTTGTTATGTCGATGATGTTAAGATGTTGACTAATTGCTTATATTTTGTTGATATTATTCATATGGTAACATGAATTGGTTGTTGCATGATGAATGATGTGATGCATAAATGATGAGATGTGTGTGGGGATCCTTTAGGTGAACCTTGTTGTGTTGATGCATGTTATTTGAGAGTCATGCATCTTGGTGTACGGCTCCAGTCCAATTTTGGTGAGCCTCGATTCTATGGTGACGGGTCAGGTGCGAGTAGCTAATTCTTATTATGATGGATTAGTAAAGTGTTACCTATTTTGATGGTAACGAGTTTTGGTGAGCCTTGATCCCATTGTGATGGATCGAGTGCGAGTAGCTAATTCCTATTATGGGGGATTAGTGAAGTGTTGCCTATGGTGATTGTAGCGTTTTTGGTATGCTCCAGTTCCAAGAGGGAATCGATCCTATGGTGGGGATCATGGAGTGAGATGAACCTGAGTGTTCATATTTGGTACCACATGCATGTCGAGTCGGTGTTGAGTACATTGCATAAGTGTTGCCTTTGTATTGGTTGTTGTTGATGTGTTGTTAGATGAGATGTTGTTGCATATGATGTTAATGATAATTGAGATTTGGTTGTGTATGATGTTGATTATAATTTGGATGTAAGAATGTGATATATTGTTTTGTATGATTGTGTAGATGTTATACTCTATTCTTCATTCTATATCCTTATTATTGAAATGAATTCTCACCCCTTATGTTTGAATGTTGCTTTTACATGGGCATCATGCATATACTCAAAAGTAGTATTGCTGAAGTAAGTGGAAGGTAGCTCTTGGATTACTTCTTTAATTTGTCGCTTTTACTAGTGGTACCTTGCTCTGATCATGTAACATCGGGTTGGGTTAAACGCTTATTTTATTCCTTATGTCTGATTATGTTGAAGTCATAAGACTAATTTTGTTATTGATAATTCTTAAGATGTTGAGTTGATTGATTACAACTCTCTTATTTTGTTATTATAATTGAAGTTGAGATTAGATGTTATTACTTGCTTTATCTTCTATAATTCTGATGATAATTCCGCTACGATGATACCTTAAAATGGAAGTGAGCATGCAGTGAAAAGTTATGAATGTCTTATTATATGAATATATAATACCAATCAGATGAGATGGATGTCATGTAAACATCCCAGGTATGATTCATATTAGTGGGATGTCGTGTAAACATCCTTATTACAAATGTGTGTATTGAAATTTACTGTTAAAACCCGTGTTACGGAGCAGGCCATGTGTGTTATGAATGTGAGACACCCTACGTGGTTTTATTTTATATTTGATTTATGCAATAAATTATGTCCGGGGTTTAGGGTGTTACAACAAGTTCCATTGATATTGACAAGACTTGATCGGATCAACCAAGAATCAAAGGGTTTGTTGTGAGTCACGAGCATGGAGTCAGGTTAATAACCATCCCAAAGGAGTGTACTAAAGATAAAAACCTGTAGGTCATGTTCTAAAAAGTTCCCAGAGTCTTAATCCCATCTATCAGATATTATAGGTTAGGATGATTGACTCATCAACCCATAATATTCTCAAGAGAAACTCGTCTGAGTGTAGTATCGTGTAACAAATGTTATCAGGTCTACACTTGAACAGTCTCCGCACTACGTCCTAAATAGGCCAAGTTGGGTTAAATGTTCTACAGTCCTCAACTTCTCGGACCCCAAATCAGAGAAAGTAATGACTATCCACATATAACTTGTCTGACATCAGTAATTCCAAAGAGGTATCCACTGAGTAGATGGGTCTCAAGCCAACTTGTTAAGGACTACTCCACACAAGTTAAACATGACTATACCATCCTCATATCTTAATTGCACTCAAGTTCGGGTTAGAACTTATCTCACCGCTCAAAAATCACCAAGCACAACAAACAGATTATATCACACAAACAATATACAAACATCAAATATACAAATATATACACATAAAAAAGTAGGCTAAACCCAGTGAGGACTACTCCCCAGTAGAGTCGCCACTTAACTTCTGTAGTGGTAAATTCATGACCATCAAGCTATGGACAAACTTGACGTTAATAAAACCAAAGTCGCCACTGCGCTTTTATTGTTTCCAAAGGAAAGGGAAAAGTACGGACAAAACCCAAGGATAAGAAGTTTTCAAATAAAAACTAAAAAATTCCAGAGATTACAGGTAAGGGGGTTGGTTACACATAGGGAAGGTGTTAACACCTAAAGAGTCATAGTTACTCCTAGGGGGGCCTTTTTTGTGTGCATATGTTTTTGGGTATAAATGATGTTTGATCAAATAAAGAGTGTGGGGATGAGAAAATAATTCATTGATAATATTTTTGTGTTTGGCAAGACCTTCGGTATTGTGCCTATGTACCAACGTAAAATGAGGGATCAAAACCTCGTAGTTTGTGGTAAAAATTTCAAATGAGTTGATGAATTAATTTTATTAAAAGTTTAGGAAGAGGGCACAAAATGCCAAAGTTTTGAATGGGGTTGTTAACTCTTTTTGTCTTTTTGAAATTTAAGGTTAATATGGTTAAGTTATTTACAAGTTTTATTTAAGAAAAGGTTTAAAAATTCAATGGCATAAGGCTAAAGTTTCTAATTGTTAAAACATGTCTAACTTAGGAAATAAGCAAAAAAGATTTTTTGAAAAGAGGGAGAAGTTTTGAAATTTAAGAAGTGGGAGGAGATGAAGAGGCTACCCTAAGCAAAAATTAAAAATTTAAGAGTTGAAAAGATCTGATCAATGGGATGCAATCTAACTGACAAGAATGTCATATAGAAACCCATTTTCCTTTGGACTTTGATAAAGAAATAAGCAATAAGCAATGAGAAATATCCATACATCATAAAGATCAAGGCATCAAATAAAGATAGCCACATCCAAGCAAGCATTCCAATAGCAAGCAGTCTTCATTGCCTTCTAATGTATCAGATGAAATATTCCTTGATTAACTAAGAACAAAACATCAAACATAGGCAATAATAAAATAGCAATTAAGCATATAGACAAAGTAGCAGATGAATCAAAGAAATCCTCAAGTCTTGCATCATATGAAAGTCACTTTCAAAGATAGCTCAGTCTCAAAATGTTGACATTGGCCAAGTCCTTTAGCACAGAGAATGTTGCCTAATTCTAAGTCCAAAATTCAGATCAACTCCCAACAGTCCACCAAATGTTTTTTAGAGTTTTTGTTGTTATTAGGTGTTTTATGGTCCTAAGACCACAAACAAAATCAAAAGCACACAAACAAATATGTACAATCACAAGATATGGCTCAAGTGAGCAAAGTGAAAATTACTTGGAACATAAACAAGTTATATGAAATGTAAATGGAAATGAATGATAAATGACTGAAATTTAAATTGCATAAAGTAAAGGACTTGAAAGTAAAAGAGAAAATGAATAAGAGTTAGTCAATGGTTAGTCAAATGTTAGTGTTATGTTTTAATTGATTAAGTCATTCTTTGGAGAACACTCAACCATTCATTCACTAGTATGAATCCTTAAACCAAGACATCTTCCATGAGAAGGGCTCTAACTTGGATAATTAAACAAGTATGCCACTAGCTCCCATGAAAGGAAAAAAGGTCAAGTCTTCACATAATGCCATGAAGAATGGGAGATTTACAATCTCACTTACTAGAATGTTATGCCTTGAGGGTCAAATTTAGCTCTATGTTATGCAATCGTAATTGTACTTATGAAGAAGTCACAACTATCTAAGGTCGGGCAATAAAAATATAGGTGTTAATGCATGTTAGAGATTTGGTACAAATAACCAAACTCCTAAAACATACCACACACTAAAAGAAAATGGGAGGGACCTATCTCAGTCATACTTGTATTGATTTATCTGACACAATGTCATTGATGAATCAATTAACATTTATACATTAGAGATTTCATTGGTCAAATGAGGGAAATGGGGAAGAATATGGATGAATTTCATCCGATCAAAACCATCCATTCATTTTGCGAGATGAAATGTATATTTCATCAATCCCCTAAATCAAATGGTTTTGATCCAATAAAGGTCAAATCAACCATGACCACGGCCCAAACAGAAAGTCAAATATCACAAGACCATAAAAATGACTCAACATAATTTTTAAACATTTAATCAATTAAAAATCAATTTAAAAATGAATTCAAATACATTTTAATTTGGATAAAACCTCAAATCCCTTCAAAACACCAAATAAATGGTCTCTCTTAGGTCAAACAAGGTCAATTGACCTTAGAAAAAAAATTCATGATTTTTAAAAAGTCAAAAGTATTTTTAAACAATTAAAAATATGCATAAAAACATTTAATTCATGAAAAATACCATAATCAATCCAAAAAATAATTTTAATTTAGAATATGGAAGAGAAAAATATTTAAAGATTTTTGGTGAAAGGCTCATATTTTTGGGATTAAAAATGGATTTATTATGAATTAAACAAAATAAGGTAATTAAATGAAAAATAAGAAAATATGAAAAATCAAGGGCCATCAGATCTCCCTTATTAATTGAGGTGGCAAATCTAATGGCCAAGCGCGCGCTTCTGTCTGACACCTCAATCAACTGCATCACACGTGTGGTATTCAAAAGCAAGGGCCAAGATTAGAATGTGGATACATGATCAGATGGTCTGGACAATGCCAACAAACCACCGGAGCCCTAGCTCCGGTCATCTTCTCCAGTGAACCTCACCGGACTAGTCCACCATAAACCACCACAAAAATGAAAAGTAAGGACATGGTTTTAAAAGAAAAATGTTCAGGAGCTCAAATCTTACCTCCATTTTATCCAATTCCAAGTATATTGAAAGATATATGGATTTGAACATTGAGGTTCATGATCTGAGTTGCTTCTATTTGATCTCAAAGCAACTTAATCTTGTTGCCTACATTGGTAGGACTTCATCCAACCAAAAATCAAAGATAATAGTTAAGAAATGAGAGAGAATCGAAAGCTCAAAGTTCCTGAAAAATTACCTTCGGGGAGCTTGAATCTGGCTTAATCTTGATCTGAATGTGCTTGGTTCTTCCTCCTCTTGCTTGCAGTGACCAATCAAGATGAAAAAGGTAATGAATCCTTGGAGTTTGAATCTCAAAACAGAAGGTGAAGTTCAAACTCGATTTCAAAGAAACCTTCGAGGAATTCTATAGTGTGAGGTTCTGAGATCACTTGGAAAAGCTTGGGCAAGGTGTCTGTGAAGTTCTGATGCAATGCAATTGTTTAAATAGGCAAGGGAAATGCTTTCTACACCATTTGAAAGTTTTGCCAAAATTAGGAAGTTTGCTCGCATAGATGCATGGGCGTGTACATAGCCTAATTCATGATGCCAAATGATCCAACATTCTGTGTTAATCAACCTGAAATGATATCACATGGTCATGCATTATGGAAATGAATTTTGAACATAGATCTTACCAAATGAAGCCTTGTAAAGAACCCATGTGCAAGTCCTTCAAATCTTGTCCAAATGAGGTGATCTTGGACTTTTTGGAAAGGTGGAATCAAGGGAAACAACTTTTATGTTTAATACTTTTCCATTTGAAGCTTGGATCATGATTAAATTTGAGGTGGAAGTTTGAGAAATCAAACATAATTGAAATTTTTCTAAGTACCAAGTCAAATAACCAGTTCTTCCACCTTGAATAACTTTTACTATGAGCTTCAAATGGAAATGTTTCCTTCATAAACTTTTTCTCTCTTTCATCCCTCTAAAATTTGGTCGACCTCATTTGGATTTGGCATGAGGGAGTTATGCATTTTAGAAGTTGAGGAAAATTGCTTGTTCAATGGGTTTGTTGCAACATGACCTATAATGTTTCCTCTCGGCACATGTTCTTGCAAGTTGAATTTGACATTTCTCAAAGAATGGAAGTTAGAGAGTACATCTTGAAATTGATAAAGGAACTTGGATGGCCTTCATCTCATAAAAATTGAGCAAGTTATGATCCTTGGAAGTTGACCTCCTAACTAGGGCACAGACAAAATGACCTATAATCTTTCACCATAAAAAATGACTTTAAAAGAAAAACTAGATCTTGATGTCAACATGAAATTTGTTTGGAATTTCATAAAGGAGTAACTTTGCTCTTTGAAACATTTTCTATATGAGAAAAACTGTAGGAGATAGGGTCTAGGGAACCCCAATTTTAACCAGTTGACTTTCTCTAGTCAACCTCTTTGAACCAACTTGCAAACTTGAGGTCAACTTGATCTTTGGAACTCGTGGAGGATCATATATGAATAAGGCGATGTATAATGAAGTATCCTTTGATATATTGGACCAATTATTTAAGAAACTTGTTGAGGAAGTTACACAAGATACCCAAATGAATTAGGGTTTCCAATGCAAACAAGCTTCAAACTCTTGATGATTTCTTGATCCAAATGATAAATTAAGAACATGGGGATTCATATATGATGTATAGAACCATAGTGAACCATATATTGATTGATCTCCTTGTACTTAGGGTCTCAAACCCTAGTTGTGAGCTTGATAAGGCATTGGTGGATGCACACACTACCTACAAAAAGAAACAAAGTTATACATAGACATAGTTTTGGTATTTTGGTTAGTAGACAAAGGGAAAAAAGTATGATACAATCAAATATGCTTGGTGATCTCTCCCAATTCCAACCCACTGAATTAGGGGTAAGTAGGATGCCAAGGTGTGATCCCAAAGCCAATGCATATGATAAGATAGCATGAGGGATCTTAGGGTCAAAATTGGGGTCTTACATGTACCAGTGTGATATGGCTTTGAAAAATTAAAAGGCGATTGAAATCCCAGAGATGTTTCCTTTGTCAAAGTAATTTTTTGTTTTTCTTTGTTGTTTTCAAAATTCCATAGCTATGCCCAATGCTATTGGACTATTTTGTAGGGCCACATTTGAATTTTCAAGATTATATCAATGAAGGTGTTTTGTTAAATTCTTGTTTGTTCATTTACTGCTCTTTCTCTTTCACTTTTAAAGGAAAATGACAATCTTTCAAAAGCACTAAAATAAAAAGCATTTTCCTCTTGCATTCCTTTGTTTTTTCACTTTTTAATAAAAGAAAATCATTCAAACATGCAGAATAAAAGAAAACCTTGTTGAATCTAATGACTCTACTTTCACTCCTAACTTTGATTACCCATCTACCAAGCTGAAGAAGAGGGTGAGGATTGGTACAACACTTGGGGCAGACGTCAAATAAATATTGTTCAAGCTTCTATAAGAATATGCAGATGTGTTTACATGGTCGTATCAAGATAGGTCCAGTTTATACACGAATATTGTTGCTCACAAATTGCCAATCCGACCAGATTGTCTGCCAGTAAAATAGAAACTCCGAAGAACAAGACCAGACATGGCTTTGAATATTCGAGAAGAGGTCAAAAGACAATTTGATGTTGGCTTCCTCGCAGTTGGAAAGTACCCTCAATGGGTAGCTAACATTGTGCCAGTACTTAAAAAGGATGGCAAGGTCAGAATGTGTGTGGACTATAGGGATTTGAACAAAGCTAGTCTGAAGGACGGTTTCCCTCTCCCGCATATTCACACCTCGGTTGATAGCACTGCTAGGTTTGTTGTTTTCTCCTTCATGGATGCGTTTCCATGTTATAATCAGATCAAGATGGATCCTGATGACATGGAAAATACCACCTTCATCACACCATGGGGAACTTACTACTACAAGGTTATTCCTTTTGGTCTCAAGAACGCAAGGGCAACCTATCAAAGGGTGATGGTCACCCTCTTTCATGACATGATGCATAAGAAGATTGGGGTCTATGGGAACGATATGATTTCTATATCACAGAGTGAAGAGGATCATTTGGACCATTTATTAAAACTATTTGAGCGCCTCAGAAAATTTAGATTGCGTCTGAATCCAACTAATTGTACATTTGGGGTCCGATCGGGGAAGTTACTTGGTTTCATTGTTAGTCAATGAGGAATTGAAGTAGATCCACAAAAGGTTAGAGCGATACAAGAAATTCCAGCTCCACAAACTGAAAATCAAGTTAGAGGTTTTCTTGGAAGATTGAACTACATTTCCATGTTTATTTCCAACATTACTGCTACATGTGAGCCTATATTCAAATTGCTCCGAAAGGATCAAGCAATTGAATGGAATTCTGATTGTCAGCAGGCTTTTGAGAAGATTAAATATTATTTGCAACATCCTCCTATATTGAGTCCACTCATTCTAGGGAAGCCTCTCTTCATGTATTTGATTGTGCTCGAAGGATCCATGGGTTGCGTACTAGGTAAACATGATCAAACTGGAAAGAAAGAACATGACATTTACTACTTGAGCAAGAAGTTTACTGATTTTGAAAGCAGATATTCGCTTTTAGAGAAAACTTGTTGTGCTTTAGCCTGGGATGCCATACGTCTTAGGTAGTATATGATTTGTCACACTACTTTGTTGATCTCCAAAATGGATCAAATAAAGTATATCTCTGAGAAGCCTACTCTGATTGGAAGACTTGCCTATTGTCATATGTTGTTATCTGAATACGACATCCAGTACGTAACCCAAAAATCTATCAAAGGAAGTATTTTGTCTGACTACCTCGCTAAGCATCCTGTTGAAGACTATGAGCCATTGAAGTTTGATTTCCCAGATGAAGACATTATATTGGTGAAAGATTGTGAAACTCCAAGCCTAGATGAAGGTCCTGAGCCAGGTTCCCGCTGGAAGATGATGTTTGATGGTTCCTCCAATTGCATGGGGCATGGTGTGGGAGCTGTGTTGATGAATCCCAATGGTGGGTATACTCCTTTCATATCAATATTTTATTTTGAGTGTACCAACAGCATTGCAGAGTATGAAGCATGTATCTTGGGTATTGAATTTGCAATTGACACCCGAATCAAGATATTTGAAGTGTATGGAGACTCAGCCTTGGTGATCTACCAAGTCAAAGGTGAATGGGAAACCCGTGATGAGAAGTGAATCCTATATCGTGCCCATATTGTGGAATTGATAGAGTACTTTGATGAAATCACCTTCCATCATGTTCCGAGAGCAGAAAATCAGATAACAAAAACTTTGGCTATGTTAGCCTCTATGTTCCAAGTCAGATTTCTCAATCAGGCTCCACTCATCATAATTGAGCGGAAAACTACGTCAGCTTGTTATCTATTGGTTGAATAAGAAACTGATGAGAAATCGTGGTTCTATGATATCAAGAACTACTTGCAAAATCAAGAATACCCAGTGAATGCAACAGTCCTAGATAAGAAGACTCTGAGGAGGTTGGCATCCAAATTCTTCCTTAGCAACAAGGTGATATATAAAATAAATTATGACATGGCTCTGCTCAAATGCATGGACAAATATGAAGCAGACCTGTTGATCAAAGAGATTCATGAAGGATCATTTTGAACTCACGCCAAATGACATGCCATGTCTAGGAATATCTTGAGAGCTGGTTATTACTGGTTGACCATGGAGTATGATTGTTTCAACTATGCCAGAAAATGTCACAAATGTCAAATCTATTCTAACAAGGTGCACGTGCCTCCGACACTATTGAATGTTTTATCATCACCTTGGCCTTTCTCAATGTGGGGCATTGACATGATTGGGGAAATTGAGCCCAAAGCTTCTAATGGTCACCATTTCATCTTGGTTGCAATTGACTACTTCATCAAATGGTAGAAGTTGCTTCCTACGCTAATGTGATGAAACAAGTGGTTGCCCGCTTCATCAAGAACCAGATTATTTGTCGCTACGGAGTTCCAAGCAGAATCATCACGGATAATGGGACAAATCTGAATAATAAAACAATGAAAGAGTTGTGTGAGACCTTCAAAATTCAACATTACAACTCTTCTCCAATCGTCTGAAGATGAATGGAGCTGTTGAAGCTGCAGATAAGAATATCAAGAAACTCCTACAAAAGATGGTGAAAACTTATAAAGATTGGCATGAAATATTACCCTTTGCTTTGCATGGATACAGAACCTCAGTTCGCACTTCAATAGGGGAAACCTCTTTCTCTCTAGTGTATGGGATGTATGCAGTTCTCCCAATTGAAGTAGAGATGCCATCTTTGAGAGTCTTGATAGAGACCAAGCTAGAGGAAGTTGAATGGGTCCAGAACAAATATGACCAATTGAACCTCATTGATGAGAAGAGAATAACTGCTATAGGCCATGGTCAGTTGTACCATAAGCGGATCAAGTGGGCGTTTGACAAGAAAGTCCATCTTCATGAATTCAAAGAAGGAGATCTCGTACTCAAGAAGATCTTACCAGTACACAAGGATATGTGTGGAAAGTGGAGTCCCAACTATGAAGGCCCATATGTTGTGAAGAAAGCATTCTCTGGAGGTTCCTTGATTCTCACAGCTATGGATGGTGAAGAGCTTGCACACCCTATGAACTCTGATGCGATCAAAAAATATTATGCCTAAATTCGCTAATTCGAAAACCTGAAAAGGCGACTTAGGCAAAAATGGGTATCCCGGTGGATCATAACCTATGAAGGAGATCCAGGCAAAAGTTAGGGGTAAAAATAAAAATTGAAAGCTCGCTAAGTAAAAAACCCAAAAGCGAAGCTTAGGCAAAAAAAAAGAGTCCCGGAGGATTGAAAACCTGAAAGGACGGTCCAGGCAAAAATTAGGGACAAAAGGCATTTGACTGTATCAGATGGTGTTTACCATTACTGGAGAATCAAAGTTGAAGATCAATCCAGTTGCTATCGTCAGATCAAAGTTTTGGGAAAATCTTAGTTACTAGGGATAGTAATGGTTATTGGATTCAATGTAAACCTTTCCTTATTGTCACTTTTAAAATGTAACACTCCATGGAGATTTTTCCATTTGCAAGCTACCATTCTTTAATAAAAACAAACTTTGTCTATCAATTTTGTCATTTGTACTTCTCTTACATTTCCTTGTTATGCAAAACTTCATTTGTTTATTAATAATGATTTTGAAAATGAAAAGGTTTTGAAAAGAAAATGTTTTGAAAACACTTTCAAAAACATAATTTTTCTTTGATATATGGAAACATAGAAAGGGAAATCTTTTGTCTCCCCAAGAAGTCTCAAGGTTGCATAAGCACTTTTACATTGTCATTACAGAAATCTCCATTAAAGTCTAAATTGACAAGCACTCTTGGATAAATCCTTTGACTGTGTGAGACTCCCAAGTTTGAGGATCTCCCTAGTGTCCATCTTATGATAAGTATTTGAGTTACTGGTGTTGAAGATGTATTCCCCATTGAGTTTCCATAAAACTCTTTGTCTCTCTAGAGTTAACATTTGCATATCCTGATCATTCACATCATGCTCAATCATGCGCATTTGACATTTAATCTAAATCTTTGTTGTTAGTTTTCATTCTTCTAACTCTAAAAGTCCAGCTATCACTGGCACTTTAGTTGAAAATCCAATTGTTGTTGGTACCTCAAAGTTTGGACATGACCTATGTCTTTTTCCCTAGTAAGTTATTGGCGTCCCCTGTGAAAGTCCAATTGGTTAACCCCAATATTCCCCTTGAAGTCCAGTTGTTGCTAGCATTCTATTTTGAAAGTCCAATTATTATTGGCATCATTGTTAAAGTCCAGATGTTCCTGGCATTAAATCCGTTAGAAGCTGGTTGTGATACCTTTGCTTGTGGTCTAAGTCTAATTTGATTTGGCACATACATAAGAGTTTAATTACCCTGTATTCTTCCTGATGATTCCTGAAGTTCATGTTTGAACTCTCCATTTTAAGGAATTTCCAGAGGATTGGATATTTTACGTTGTTTGAAAACTCCAATGAGGATATTTCTAAGTGTCAACGGGTCATGCCTTAACCTGTTGATCAATCACTTTGAATACTTTCAGTTTGCTATTTTTAGTGTCATTCGGTCATACCTGAATCAGTTGATTAATCACTTTGAATACTTGCAGTTTGCTATTTTTAGTGTCATTCGGTCATACCTGAACCTGGTGATCATTCACTTTGAATATTCCCAGTTTGTTTATTTCTTGTTATTCTCAGTGTCACCCGGTCATGCCTGAACTTAGTGATCAATCACTTTGAATATTTCTAGTTTGTTTATTTCTTGTTGTTCTCAACGTCATTTGGCCATGCCTGAACCTGGTGATCAATCACTTTGAATATTCCCAGTTTGTTTTTTCCCCAGTATATGTTATCCATAGTAAGTTGTTGCTCATGGTCATTGACATTATACTTTATCTCCATCATTTCCTACATATCATATTTATCATTCATCAAAAATCATCATGCTAGAATTCATTTCATTTTGCATCATATCCCCAGCAGATCAAAAAATATATACCAAAAAGAGAGTTTGTTTGTCCATAGCATAGCATGCCACTGCATCTTTTTTACTTAATAGGTAACGAATGGCAGCATGATCGGTGTAAACTATACTTTTGGCTCCTACTAGATAAGATCTAAATTTGTCTATAGCAAAAACTACAGCTAGTAGTTCCTTTTCAGTTGTTGCGTATTTAAGTTGGGCAGCGTCTAGGGTTCTACTGGCATAATAAATCACATGTAATTTTTTATCATTCCTTTGTCCTAGAACGGCTCCAACGGCATAATCACTAGCGTCGCACATTATCTCAAAAGGTTCTGACCAATCAGGGGGTTAAATAATAGGTGCCAAAATCAACGCTTGTTTTAAAAGATTAAATGCTTCATTACATTTTCCATCGAAAATGAATTCAGCATATTTCATTAAAAGGCCAGTTAAAGGTTTAGTTATTTTAGAGAAGTCCTTGATAAAACACCGGTAGAATCCAGCATGTCCAAGGAAACTTCGGACTTCTCTGATAGTTTTGGGAGGTTTTAGGTTCTCTATGACTTCTATCTTAGCTCTATCTACCTCAACAACTTTTTCGGAAACTATATGTCCTAAAACAATCCCTTCGGTGACCATGAAATGACACTTTTCCCAGTTTAGCACGAGGTTCACCTCCATGCATCTTTCTAGGATTTTCTCAAGGTTAGCAAGACAATTGTGGAAATCAAACCCACAAACCAAGAAATCATCCATAAATACTTCCATGATACTATCTAGGTAATCTGCAAAGATTGACATCATGTAGTAGTTGGGGCGTTACAGAGATCGAATGGCATTCGTCTGTAGGCAAAAGTTCCATAAGGGCATGTAAAGGTAGTTTTTTCTTGATTTTCAGGGTGGATAGGTATTTGGAAGAATCCAGAGTATCCATCTAGATAGCAGAAGTAAGAGTGTCTAGCTAGACGCTCCAACATCTGGTCTATAAATGGTAAAGGGAAATGATCCTTCATGGTTTCTTTATTTAACTTTTTGTAGTCTATGCACATCCGCCATCCTCCTTCTATCCGTTTTGCTACATGTTCGCCTTTATCGTTTTGCACTACTATGATGCCTCCCTTTTTAGGTACTACATGCACAGGGCTCACCCACTTACTATCTGAGATCTGATAGATTATACCTGCCTCAAGTAACTTAAGAACTTCTTTTTTAACAACATCACTCATTATAGGGTTTATTCTTCTCTGATATTCTCTAGAGGGATTTGAATCTTCTTCGAGCGAAATCCGATTCATGCATACGGATGGGCTTATACCTTTCAGATCAGAGATATTATATCCTAAGGCTGAGGGATATCTTCGTAAAACATCTAGGAGTTGGTATGTTTCCTCTTGGCTCAAGGTAACACTGACTATAATTGGACGGTTCATCTCTTCATCGAGGAACTCATATCTCAGGTTCTTAGGCAGTTCCTTAAGTTCTAAGGTTGGTTTCTTAGGGCATGGCATAGGATCTGGGGTAAGGGATAAACATTAGTAAAGGTTGTCATCGATGTAGGGCTTCCTAAAGTTATCATCTTCCAGTATGAGAGTTGGTGGCAACTTAATTGTTTTTATGATTTCTTCTTGTTCTATTTCCCTAACGCATTCATCAATGATATATATGGCACAACATGCGTCTCCCATCACAGGTGCCATAAGAAATTTTGAAAGTATAAATTCTATCTTCTCGTCACCTACCTTAAAGGTCAAATTTCCTCTCTTGACATCTATTATGGCTCCTGCAGTTGATAAGAACGGTCTACCTAGAAGGATTGGTATATCATTGTCCTCTTTGATGTCCATGACAACAAAATCAATAGGGATAAATAACTGACCTATCCTAACAGGAACATCTTCTAATATGCCTATCGGATACTTAACAGATCTATCGGCTAATTGAAGTTACATCTTAGTAGGCTGTAATTCTCCTAAGTTTCACCTCTCACAAACTTCTAAGGGCATTAGGCTTACACTAGCTCCTAAGTCTAGAAAAGCTTTTTCGATGACATGACTTCCCAAAAGACAAGGAATGGAGAAATTTCTAGGATCTTTATCTTTTTTGGCTAAGTTATTCTCGGAAATAGAATTGCATTCCAAGGGCTTCAGATCGCCGAGTCTACGTTTGTTGGTAAGGATGTCTTTGAGAAACTTTGCATAAGAAGGTATTTGGGTGATGGCTTCTGTGAAATGGATTTCTACGTGAAGTTTTTCTATAACCTTAATGAATTTCTGATACTAGTTATTGATCTGGGTTTGTTTGAGTCTTTGCGGATATGGTATCAGTGGTTTGTATGGCGGGGGTGACAGATAAGTTTTGTCTTTAGGTTCTTCTCCTTTTTCTAAACCTTCCTATTTTTCAGATTCCTCTGGTTCCTTTACTTCGTCCGTGGGTTCGGTATATTCCTTAGAAGTTTTGGGTTCACTAAATCTTGAGTCAAATGGCTCACTATAAGCAGTCCCACTTCGTAGGGTAATGGCATTGGCTTGTCCTCTCGGATTCTGTTGAGGTTGTCCAGGGAACTGTCCTCCAGGCGTAGTCTGGGGGGCTTGGTTTAAAGCTACCTGAGAGATCTGGGCTTCAAGCATCTTAGTATGAGTAATTATTTGGTCAACCTTGGTTCCTAACTGGGTAATCAGTTCGTTAACGTGAATGTTCTGGTGCATGAACTCTTTGTTTTGTTGGGTTTGAGCAGTGATAAAATTTTCCATAAATTTCTCAAGGCTCGGCTCTGGTGGGACAGGTTGCATAGGTTGATTTGGTCTTGGGGCTTGGTAACCTGTTTGTCTCGGAGGTGCATTATTTTGGATAGGGTTATTGTTCTTATAGGAGAAGTTCGGGTGATTCCTCCATCCAGGTTTATAGGTATTTGAATATGGGTTCCCTTGGGCATAGTTCACTTGCTCAGAGTTGGTTTCGTTTACAAGACTGCATTCTGCAGATTGGTGTCCTTTGGTTCCACATATCTCACAATACGACGAAACTGCAGCTGCAGTATTCGGGTTTATGCACATATGCTCGACCTTGAGGGCCAATGCGTCCATTTTAGCTTGCAGCATGTCTATAGAGCTTAACTCATGTACTCCTCCTTGGGCTTCCTTCTTCTCAACTGTCGCTCGTTCGACTCCCCATGATTGATGGTTTTGAGCCATATCTTCGATGAGGGCACTAGCTTCAGGATAAGGTTTCTTCATCGGTGCACCGCCTGCGGAAACGTCGATGGTCATCTTAGTGTTATAGTGAAGTCCATTATAGAAGGTCTGAATGATTAACCAATTTTATAAACCATGATGTGGGCATGCTCTTAACAGCTATTTATATCTCTCCCAAGCTTCGAACAGTAATTCTCCTTGGTTCTGGGTAAATATGGTTATGTGGTTTCGAAGAACGGCGGTCTTACTTGGGGGAAAGCATCTAGCAAGGAATACTTTTCTAAGGTTGTCCCAAGTTGTTATGGAATTGGGTGGAAGGGAATCTAACCATGATAGGGCTTTATCTCTGAGGGAGAAAGGGAATAATCTTAAACGGATTGCCTCAGGAGAAGCTTCATTGGTTTTAAAAGTGTCTGCTAATTGGAGAAAGATTTTTAAATGTTGGTTTGGGTTCTAGGTAGCAAGACCTGCGAATTGTCTCTGTTGCACTAGTTGCAACAGGGAGGGTTTAAGTTCGAAATTATTAGTTGGGCTGGTTGGGTTTACTATACTTGAACTAGGTTCTTCGTTGGATGGTTGGGCGAAGTCCTTAAGAGGTCTATGATTTTGATCTTCGGCCATAACTCTCCTAATTCTATGGAAAAATAAACGTGCGCGAGCATAACGTTCAGGTTCCGCCAGAGGATATACTAAGCTTCCGGTGCTGCGAGTTCTTCGTATTGACCGGTAGTACACAAAGAATTGAGTCTTTATCCATTTCATCATGCCATTTTTTGAATATTTTGCATAAAGCTTGATATCCATTTGCATAAAGGATCACTTTTCAACAACTCTTACATTGAGTCTCTAAATTGTTTCCTCTTATCACACTTAACCTGTAAAGCCATAAGCAACCTCCTAGAATTCAGAAAATCATGGCCAAGATCCTTGATTCACTCCACCTTTTCATCATAAAGCCAACGTGCATTTTTGTGCAAAATGAAACCAAACATCCAAACCAGCATTCAAATTAAACTAAGATCAAATTCTGCAAGTTACTTGAGCCCTTTAGAGCCTCTATAAATAGAAGGCAAAACCTCACAACTCAAGACACCAAGAATTGCATCCAAAACTCCATTGTTGCAACTTCCAAACCTCAAACTTCCAAATTCCATTTCTGTTGAAAATTCTTCAAACCAAACATCCAAACGCCTTCTAAACATCAAATAGAAGTTGTTCAAACCATTAAAACACAACTTTAATACCTTTATCATCATTTTCCAACTCTCACTTTGCACACTTGCAAGTTGAGTTGGTCAAAAGAATCCAGGGTTTCTCAAGCACAACTGAGCATTTAAACAGCTTCTCTAGGGTCCAAGCAAGCTCACCAGATCATCAATTCTCATTTGTAACTAGTAGAAGAAACATTGGACTCTCTCCAATAAGTAAGTGCCCTTACACTTGAAAACTCTTGTGCATGCATCATTCTTGAATATTTATTGCAATAAAAATATAGTACATAGTGTGTTTGTTATATGTTTGTTACTATATGCACTATACCATACTCATACATTGAGATTTTATTGTTAGAAAGTTAAAAGTGTAGTTCTGGTTTTTCCCTTGGCATGCTTTGTACATTGAGTTTTAGGATGAGATCATGATACCATTAGATTCCTTGCGAAAAATAGAGCAATTTAGTTCTTACAGTTTTTAACTTCATGGAAAATTGAGAGAGTTATGGTTGTTGGAAGTTTGAGAAAAAAATGAAAAGAAATTGGAACATATTGTTGTAAGAGTGTGAGGTTAGTGATGATGACGTGGCGCTGACCTTGTCATCTTCAGTCTTGTTTTCAAATTATATTAATGAATGTGATTAAATAACTAGATGTATTACCACCCAAGTGGTTGAGGTGCGTGTGTTAAGGCTTTGTGTTTGCAAAAGGTCTGGGGTTTGAATCCCCCTCGCCCCCAACCCATTTTATTCATTATTTTTTTTACCTATTTATTTTTGTTTTTTTATTCATAACTTCAAAAGCTCATAACTTGATGATCCCTAAGCCTTTTTGAGCCACTCTTTTTGCTATGTGCTTGTAATTTTGCCTATTTTATGATGGTGAAAATAAACTCCAGAAATGATTTGTTTTTCATATACTTATGCTTGTCCAAAGTTGGTATCTTTTTAGGATTGTTTTAGGGTTTCAAATGACCTTCTTTGGTTGATACTTTAACTTCTTTTTTATTACCATGACTTGTATGAATGTTGTGTATCATATATGAACTTTATTTGATGTTTTTAATATGCGCCTCTCGGTTTTGACCTAATTTTAACTTACTTTAATGTATGTTTAAATGTTTATGTGCTTTGAACTTTGTTATTATACCATGAACTTTTGTGTGTTTACTTTGCCATTGATCCATGATTCACATGTAATTATTTCATGTCTTGTTAAATCTTTGTGTGCATGTGTGCCCTTGTGTCTGTCTTTGTTTATGTGTTTGAAAATGCGTTAAACTTGTGATAACATGTCTTTGTATGACTTGTATTCTTACATGTTCAAACCTTTTGTATGATGTTAAACATTTGATTGTGATCATATTGAACCTTAACATGCATGTCTTGAATATATTAACTTGTTTTCATGATTAAGTTGATGTTATGTCTAAACCATGTCTTACTTCATGCATATACATGTTCATTCATACTTATTATGACATCTATATACATGTTCATGTATTGTTATGCCATTCATCTTTGTTTCTTCATGATGATATATCCATGTAATTCATATTCATGTTAAGTTTATACATCTTTGATTGATGTTGTCATATCTTTGTTCATGTTCACGTGTTTTACATATGTGTTTACAAACCATGCTTGATGTTGTTATGATCATGCTTCCATATCTTTGTATTGATGTCATGTATGTAAATCTTCTTCATTTGCTTATCTTTGTAGATGTCATGCTTTAACATTTTCTTTATCATGTGTTTAGCTTTATGGATGTCATGCTTGAACATCTTCTTCATCCTTGTTTGTCCTTGTTGATGTAATGCTTGAACATCTTCTTTACCATTTGTTTATCTTTATTGATGTCATGCTTGAACATCTTCTTTATCATGTGCTTATATTTGTTGATGTCATGCTTGAACATCTTCTTCATTTGCTTATCTTTGTGGATGTCATGCTTGAACATCTTCTTTACCATTTGTTTACCTTTGTTGATGTCATGCTTAAACATCTTCTTTATCATGTGCTTATCTTTGTTGATGTCATGCTTGAAATTCTTCTTCATTTGCTTATCTTTGTGGATGTAATGCTTGAACATCTTTCTTTACCATTTGTTTACCTTTTATGTCATGCTTGGACATCTTTCTTTATCATTTGCTTATATTTGTGGATGTCATGCTTGAACATCCTACTTATATTTTGTTTATATTTTTGGCCAAATCCAAGGGGAATAAATATTTATTGACTTAATATCATAGGTAGTTTAGCAATCCCTAGTTCCCATTTGACCTTGTTAGAGTCATTTTCACTTTCAACTTAGATTTAAGTAAGAGTTTGTAACTCTTGTAAGTGTGTTTGTTTTGAACACTTACTTCCCCCTTTGGAACCTTCATCACAATCAAGTTTTCTTTCACCCTTAGTTAGGTGAACTACAGTTTCTCTGATTCCATCCTTATAAGGATACATAGGGACATGACCGCGAAGTTTTGGCGAGAAAACTTAATAAAATATTTAGGTCATTCCCAATAAAACATTTCCAAACAATAGCAAACAAATAATAACATAACATAAATACTTTCAAAAGGTTCCTATAGGATACTATAGATACTTATGATGTTAATACCTTCCCTTAGTATAACCAGCCCCCGAACCTTAGATCTTTTCGTATTGTTTTTACATTGCTTAATTAGGGTTTTATTCGATCTTTTCCCTTTCCCTTGGATAAATTAAAGTTCGTTAGTGAACAATCAATGTTTTGTGATTCAAGTTAATGCAATAGTTTGATATCTGATTCTCACTGTGACACCTGGAAAACAGAAAAAAGGGTTAGAAGAAGAGTGCTCGAGGAGGATTTGGGACCTCATGCCTACGTATTCTCTAGGTGCAATGAGAAAGTTAGAGTCTCATATTTCGGAGAACTAAAGATAGAAAAGGGAAAAGAAATAAAAGTGCTCGCTAAAGATTCGTATCCTCGTGCCTACGTATTCTCATAGTGCAATGAGAAAGTGAGAGCTCCATAGCTCAGAGGACAAAGACTGAGAAAGAGATAACATTGAGGGTTGTGGTGTTTAAACCAAAAGAAAACATGGGGGTTAATCATATGGGTGTGTTCAAAAATAAAAGGAATTGCAATGGTGTTTAAACCAACAGAAATGAAACTTGTCAAAGTCTGATACTCACATGACAAGGGTCTTACCAAATCACTAGGTCTAACATGGTAAGGAAGAAAAGCAGGAACTTGTCAGCCGGAGACTCACATGAAAAGGGTATTACTAAAGCACTAGGACTGACATGGTAAAAGGGGAAGCAAAAGCCTGTAAAAAATTGGGTCTCACATTACAGGGACCTTACCAAGGCACTAGGACTGATATGGTAAGGAAGAGGGAATAACCATAAAGGTTTCAACCCAAGGAATAAACATAAAAGTGTCAAACCTTAAAGAAGTGATTATAAATAGTGTTTAAACCAACAAGTAACTTATCAAATCCAAAGACTCACATGACAATGGTCTTACCAAGGCACATGGACTGATGTGGCAAGGAAAAAGGGAATAACCATAAATGTTTCAAGCTAGGGAATAAACATAAAGGTGTCAAACCTCAAAGAAATGATTGCAAATGGTGTCAAAACCAATAAGATCTGGAGATAGGAGCTACATATGCCAAGGGGAGACTTGACATTGAACTAACTAGAATTGCACTAAAGCCTATGAATAGAGGCAAATACTATGAGCAATTGGGTCACTTGTCCTGTACCCTAAGATATTCTAGAAAAGTGTATGGAAGATCCCCTCTCATCATTCTCTATTGCTTAAGGATCATGGCATGCAAGCCTAGTCAATGACTGACAAGTTATTGAAGCAGGGTTTCAAAGATGCTTGTGGGGATGACTCAGATGAATGATTGTTGAGGAATGTTGTAGTCTGATGCGTGCTTTTCGTAAGTATACGAACGTGTCAGAGTAATATAAAAGATTTTCGAATCCACAAAGACCAAGTGTCAATCTATCGTTATCTATTGTTACGGTGTTTATCTAAGGTAATCGAAATAGGGGTTTTAAGAGTGCACAATGAAAAATAAGTATTAAATAAAATTCAATTAATAAAGACAGGTTCGAATGTAATTTACATAATCAATTAATAATCCAAGTACTAGCTAATAGAATTACTTATGGGCAGTGTTTCCTACTTTGAAAAAAACCAATTTAACGGGAACTGTCGCTTTCGCGTATTCAGAACTGAATTATACTCCCTAATCAAACCCTCTTATTGTCACTTATAAAAAGGTGCGCGTTGCGTTAGAGTAGTAAACCTATTTTTAAGAAATATAGTATCTTGACTAAGTTGAAAAGTATTTTGACCTGGATTTCTTAACCAAAAGAGGTTCTCACGAACCAGACTCTAAACTTTTAAACGCGTCCGAAAATAGTTTTAAAATCACTTTTCTTTTTAAGTTAAAAACTCCTAATGAACTAAACAAAGCGCTTTCGCTGTATTTGAAATAGTTAAAAACAACTAAGTTAAAAAATACGTTGGACGGCTTTCGATCTTACCCAACAGAAATTAAGTGCGGGAAAACTTAAGTTGAAAGTCAAAATAGCCCTTAAGTGCTTCTACGAACAATTGTGTGGGTTATCGGTTCAATTACGATCCTTACATTCTAACCTTTATAGGTTTAGCTAGACATGGTAAAGTAAAGGTGCATTTTTATTTAAATAAAAGTAGTGCGAGTGCGGAAAGTAAATAAAGTAGTGCGAGTGTGGAAAATAAACAAAGTAGTGCGAGTGCGGGAAATAAACAAAGTAGTGCGAGTGCGAGAAATAAAATAAAGTAGTGCGAGTACGGAAAATAAATAAAAGTAGTGCGAGTGCGAGAAATAAACGAAGTAAAGGCAGTGCGGGAAAGTAAACAAAGTAAAGACAGTGTGAGAAATAAATAAAGTAAAGTGCGAGTGTGGGAAAGTAAAGTAGACAAAGGTAAAGCAATAAAACCTGCTCCAATCGGAGGGTTGAATAAAGTGCATAACAGAAATGAAAATGGAGGCAGGATTAACTTCCTTCCAAAGTGCTCCAAACTCGATTACACAGTGTGGCAACACTCCGATGTGAAGCGATTACCACTTTTACAGTACTGAATATATGCCTAGTTGTGACTAAGTTTTGATCTAAGTTTGGATCAAGAAATAAATGAAATCAAGTCTCTATTTATAAGCAAGGAAAAATAATGGAAATGACAAAGATGCCCCTAAGTTTGAATTTGGGAGGGAAACTTCTTTGTTCTTGTGGCGCCCGCCACAACACCATGGCGCCCGCCATAGGACTAAATTGTGGCGCCAAAATGGAGATAGTGGGAGATGTGGCTGTTGAGGAGAAGTTTAACTATGACACGTCATGGTTGGACCCATGGCGCCACCCACAGTGGGAGCCACAAGTGCAAAATGCTGATTTTTAGGCTTTTTAGCTCATTTTCACTCCTTTTCTCGATCGGGGCTCTGATTAGACTGAAAACCTGAAAACAAAGAAAAACATAGTAATAACATAACAAAATAACAATAAAACAACTAAAATTCATGCGAAATCGGAGTCGAAAATACGGTGAATTTCAATGTCATCAAATTCTCCCATACTTAAACCCTTGCTTGTCCTCAAGCAGAACACTTAAAAGCTCAAAGAAGAAAAACCGGCGTCAACGAGTGATTCGGGCTAGAAAGGCTTCTAAGTTCAAGTCGGGATGCAGTGATAGGTACTAACTGAGTGAACTAAGGGTATCGTGATGACACTTATCCGCAGACACGAACATAAACTCCATTCCTATATTAACCAACCGATATTATCCCACAATACTTAGGCCTACCTCTTCATCTATTCTTGGGTCTTTTTCATTCAGGCGCAGTCACATTAAGCCCGTTATCCGTACATGCTTCATAGTAGAGTGACCGGTTAGTGATTCTGATCTTAAACATGGGGTTTCTGGCACATAAATCTGTGTAAACTGTAACACCCTTCTAAAATACCCCAAATATTTAATTAAAACAACATATATAAATCAGAGTAATTATGCAGTTAAGGGTGTCACACAAACAACTTCACACCATTCATCAAAGTAGCTTGTCATGCTCATTTATTTATCAAATAAAACATTTGCATAATACGCAGCGGATAGAGATCAAATCGATCATTCAAAACATGTAACACATTACATGTAGAATTATTCAACAAGGTAAAACATCCCGTCCCGATGTTACATCTATCAGAGCATGACTCACTAAAGAAACTACACTAGACTCCAAGCACTAGCTTCTACTCAATCACTGCTCGTTACCTGAAAAATAGTTGTAAGGGTGAGTTCCTCAATCGATATAATAAGCATTATAAAATATCATGTAATGCTAAGTAATTTAACACATTAATCACCCTAATCATATCACACATTCAGTAGCGGCACATCAACTCAAATATCATACTCAACACCAACACAATTCATACTCATGCTCAATGCCAACACAAACACACGTATAATATTTGAATACATCCATTCATATTATACGCCATACATACATTATGCAATGAGACTCCATGCATGCGGTACCGACTATTCGTGAACATATAGTTCAACTTCACCGACCAAATCCAGGTACGGCTACCAAGCCCACTAGTCCCACTCATTTGAGACCTAGTGACTCACATGACTAATTCCTCACCATGGGAATTAGCTACCACCCCAAGGGCCATGCTATGCACGCTAATCACCTAGCATGCAAACATCAACAACAGTCCAAAATGACCAACATCACTAATTCCTCACCATGGGAATTAGCTACCACCATAAAGGCCACAATATGCATGCTAATTCACCTAGCAATGCAACATTATCAACACTATAAGCCATAAAACAGTCCATTCACAAATACATGCATAATATATACATTCACAACATTATGCATATTTTCATACATCATCAACACATTTATCAAAACATCACATCATGTCAAATAATTAATAACAGTATTAGCACACTCTACTAATACCTATACTGCTCAAAACAGCGGGAAATGATCCCTATTACATCATACGCCAATATAGGCCAAACACCAATTAGGTACACATTATTCAAATATTAATTTTTTCACTTTCCCAACAGTGTTAACCGGTTAACGCCCTGGGTTAACCGGTTAACGCAACACAGAACACGCTTTCTGGCAAAACTCAACAGTGTTAACCGGTTAACGCCCTGGGTTAACCGGTTAACGCAAACAGAACAGCAATTTTCACAAATCACAACAGTGTTAACCGGTTAACGCCCTGGGTTAACCGGTTAACGCAAGCAAAACAGCAATACTTCACAATTCCTAACAGTGTTAACCGGTTAACACCCTGGGTTAACCGGTTAACGCAAGACAGAAAGCTGTTCTGCGCTAACACGAAGCAGAATGCAGAATTCTCCGCATTTTCCGCCGTTGGAGGACTTCCGGACCTCCGATTCCAATTCCGTAAAAAGCTACACTTTCGGAAAATCACTACCCATCCAATTACAGATCCAATTACAGCTTTAACACAACTTATCCAACACAATTTTTCAGCATTCAACATTCCAATTAGGGTCAATTCAACGGTTTATCACTACCCATTACATGTTAACCCATAATACCCATTAAACGACGATAACCCCCCCTTACCTGAGTTAATCCGGCGATCCTTTAGCTTCAAGCTCTTCTCTTTTCCAACCTTCTTCCTCTTGCTCTGCCTCTTTGCCCTTTCTCCACTTTTCACTTTTCAGCCGCTTCTCTGTTTTTCACGTGAAAACCCTCTTTACCAAAAAATGAGACTCTTTTTACTTATTCCAACTTATATACCAACTCCAAATTATTTTATTCCAATAATAATAATAATCCAATAATATTAATCCAATAATTCCAATTATTTAATTAAATTAATAAATATAATATTAACTTAAATTAAATAATTATCTTATTTTTATCGGGGTGTTACATAAACCCTTTTATTTGACCCAAATGCAGTTGTGGGGGATCGGATCGTAATCTTCCCTACCGAGTTCAGCGCTAGATACCTCTGAACCAACTAACAGCGGGTGAGTTTTTCTTTTTCTTTTCCTTTTGCAGCAAATTTTTATAACTTTTTGGTTTAAATGACTTTGTGAGAGTCACCTATACCGGAGTTGCCTTTTTTTCTTTTATTTATTTCACTGGATCATTCACTTATGTTCATCGGTCCCCTGCGTAGAGGATGCGTAGGTCGGAGCTGACTGCTAGAATAAACTACTGAGGACTATACTGAAATGATGATTAAGGCCATGGTATATGGGGTTTCGGGAGTGATTCCTATATTCATGAAGTCTATGGTGCTAAAACTATACTGATGTTTCAAAAAGTTCTCCCAAGTCACCACATCCTAACTCGAATGGGGAGATTAGAATGTACTAAAGATAAGGGCTAAAGGAATGGGGAGATTAGAATGTACTAAAGATATACTATACTGGTGACTCGTCAGACACATGAATTATCTAAAACACTCTAAAAAGCAAAATAAAACAAAGTAAACAACTAAAAAGTAATAAAAATAAACAATCTAAAAAACAACAAAGGAAAAGTAGAAAGCGATAAAATCTCCTCCCACACTTAAACCGAACATTGTCCCCAATGTTTCGAAATAAGATAAGGGGAGAGTAACCTGTCACACTACTGTTGACCACTGGTTCCTTCGCCATCCTGAGGTGGACGACGGGATCGGCTGCGACGACAGTCTCTCTGATCCATCTTGGCCTGTAAGGCATCCTGAGAAGTCCTCACCTCTCGAAGGTTGCTTAAAATGGAACCATGAGTGGCCTCTATCAGCACAGAATGCTGACGGTGGTAGTGCTGCTGACGGGATTGCTCGTTTGTGATCACGAGCAGGGTCTGTGCAATAGTTTCATAGGATCGATCTGACCTCCGCTATGATTCTTGCATGAAGCTCATGTTGTCCGCCAGTTGTTGCTGAATGGTAGAGAGTAGGTCATCACGCCTTTGTCCTCTAGCCATGTGTTCGCGCCACATCTCTTCTGTAATATAGAATCTGGGAGCAGAACCTGCTAAAGAAGAAGATGGTGCGGTGTGTGGTGGTGAAGGGTGATGGGGGGACACATGAGGTGCGGGAGATTTCTCTCTGATCAAACTCTTCATCAGTGTTGTGTCCCTCCTCATCAAGAATATTAGGAGGAAGTGGACCCAAAACAGGTGGAGCATCTAAAACATAGGTTCAATTCCTTTCATTACGTACGACAGTACGTCTAGTGCACGGTAAGACAACAGATGGGATAGCTATACCATGAATCATAAGCACATAACCTCCCTCTTTTCTCACTCGGCACAATTTCATATCTCTCAGAAATTTAAGGTTGATTGTGCGAGGAGCTAAGGGATCTAAAGTAGCTATCTCATTCTTCAGGTTAAGAGCCCGAGCAATAGACGTAATGAGTCCTCCAAAAACAATGGGTCCCGCTTTATTAAGAGTTAAAGCCATATGAGTAATCATAAATGGGACCGAAATAATTCTCCTATTTGTGAGGCTTCCTTGTAAAAATAGAAGCTCCCGAGCATTAACCTTGTTTGGATTCTCCCGGCCAAAAATAGTACTTGCCAACAGATATCTAAAAACTCTGATGGTCGGGTTATGGATGGTCGAGGGAAGAATTCCTTCAAAAGAATTTATTGAAGTATTAAATAATCTCTGTCAGAAGGAAAACACCTCGACTGACCAATCTGAATCCAAATGGGCCTCACAAATAGCACCTTCCCCATGAGGAATTCCTAACAGACCTGCTAGTTCGTCGGTACTAAACTCATACTCAACAGCAAACATTCGAAATCGAACAGTACCAACTGTACTAGCAGTGTTAGGACTGACAATATAAATTAAAGAACTTAAAAACTCGATTGCCAATCGCTCAAAGGTAGGTTCTCTGTTTGAAAAGATAGTGTGTAAGCCTAAAATATCTAACAAATGAGAAACATTATGGTAGATACCCAAAGTATAAAGACAGTTATCATCTACGTACCTCGTCGGGAGAATTTCCCGATTTTGTAACCTTTTGATAATCCTTCTCTACCTATCTCCAGGCTTCCCGTCGCGAAGAATAAATCCGTTGAACTCCATTGTTTTTCTCTTGGAATGTGATGAAGAAGATGAAGATGGGTTTGTATAAAAAGGTGAGATTTTTATGGAAATTGATGGATGAAAATTAAAATGGAAGTTGGAAAGGTAACTTGTATGGTGGGAAGATGAGAAATGTATGAGCTTTTATCGGGTTCAAGGGAGTTTTTGGGAGAGGAAAAAATGGGTTTTGGAGGTTGAAAAGGTTAAAAATGGTGAAATATGTGAATCTGCCCGGAGCTTTATCAGACGCTATGGCGGGCGCCACCTGAGTAATTTCAGCTGGGCTGGATTTTGACTCATTTGGTATGGGCTTCTCCATGTTCTTTTTGGTGTGGGGGTCCGGATAGCATTTTCATTGTTTTTCCTAATGAAATAAGGTTTGCACAATTTATAAAAATAAAATTTAAACATTAAACAAATGCTATTATATTATAATATGAATAAAAAATGAAATAAGCACACATAATATATATATATATATATATATATATATATATATATATATATATATATATATATATATATATATATAGATATGAAAATATCAAAGTGCTAACATAATTAGAAAATATACCGAATGCAATAATATAGAATAATTCAGGGAAATGCGAAAAATAATATAAGCATAAATGAGAAAAAATAAACGAGACGGTGAACTCAAACAGCAGGGGGCTCCTCTGCCTGACTGGATCCACGAAGTACAGTTATCTCCTGACGAAGCTATACGATCTCTTGGTACAAACAATCAACCTCAGTAGCATGTGTAAGATCAGATACCGCCATCTGTAAGGTAAGGTCAGCCACCTCCTGCCTAAGCTCGGTAATCTCTCTGCGACACTCGGCAATCTGCGTGCGGATATCTGGGGTCTGCAAAGATAAATTATTAGAGAGCACAGTAATTCTGGGTGAAGGCGGTGTAGGAGTATACTCAGCAACAGAAGGGGATCTAGGCTCCTCAACAGTCTCTCCATGACCCTCCAAAGGATAACTCCAGTTAGCTGAGTCATGAACACTGGTCATCATCGGATCTGGCAGTGTAAAGTAGTGTATCGTCTCGCTATCAATCAATAATCTGAACTATCTGGGATTGAAGGAGGATCTCCTCATCAATCCTCTGGTCAACCAAAAATCAATATCAATAGTAGTATAGCCACAAAAAGTCTTGAGATGGAGCAGCTTCCAGAACCTAAGGCAATGGCAATCTGCGTGACAATTCCTCCTACATGAATAACTCCTTCGGATGATCTGGAAACACTGCTAAGGCCACACAGCAGAAAGTTCCCACATGCCACAGGGCGTGACTGGGATGCACAAAATAACAAAAGTATCTCCTCCTCACTCAGCAGAGTCTCAGCATCTGGTCTTCAAAGAAAAGAGTGTGCCAGTATCATCTGGAAATACCTCATAGCAGGGTTGTGGATAGCCTGGGACAACTGAGTGGAAGGATCCTGACTCCCTCCACCAGAGATATCGCTCCAGAATTTCTCCATTTCCTTACCCAAAAAGTATCCCATCGGCGTCTCAGGGATAGCGTCGGGGGTAGTCTGAAAACCTAATAAGTCACCGAACTCCTTCTGAAAGAAAGAGTACTCAATCCCGAATATCCTGAAAATAACATGTCCATCTGGTCTGGAGTAAGGGTCATAATCAAACGAGCTGAGGAACTCCAAGGTCAAGTTCCTGTAGGTGTTGCTCAGGTCATTAGCGAATTCATCCCATTGGAGTTGGTGGTACAAGAATCTGATGCTTGGCTCAACGCCTAAGGCTTCCATGCAATCCTGGTCTGGATAGCGTGTAGTTTCCATAGGGCGCTAGTAGAGAGCTATGTAACGCTCCCTCTGGGCGTCATCTCTGAAAGCTACGTGCATGTCATCAAAGTTCTGCATCCTGCAAAGGTTTGGGAAAAGGATCCTGAAAACACAAACATTGCAAATGATATTTAGTCCTGACGAAAATATGATTAAAAATAAAATAAAGTAAATAAATGCAAAAAAGTAAAACAAGATAAGAAAATTGTGGGTTGCCTCCCAAGCAGCGCTTGTTTAACGTCATTAGCTTGACGATCGGAATTTATACACCTGTCGTAGGAATCGGTGTATCTATCAGAGTGTGGCTGGAGTAGTCTGTTGGAATGTCTCCTCCTTCGTAGAGCTTCAGTATTTGCCCATTCACAATGAATGGACTACAGGTTTCGTTCTTGATTTCTACAGCTTCGGATCTCAGAATCTTAGATACTTTGAAAGGGCCAGTCCATCTTGAACGCAGCTTCCCAGGGAAAAGTCGTAACCTGGAGTTGAACAGGAGAACATGGTCGCCTATATTGAAATCTTTTTTCACAATTCTTTTGTCATGCCAAGCTTTTGTTCTCTCTTTGTATATTTTGGCATTCTCGTAGGCAGATTGCCTGAGTTCTTCCAGTTTGTGGATGTCAAGGATACGTTTTCACCAGCGGTCAGGTAATCCAAATTCAAATTTTAATGGCCCAATAGGCCTTATGCTCTAATTCAAAAGGTAAATGACAGGATTTTCCATAGACTAGTTGGTAGGGAGTTGTTCCTATAGGGGTTTTGAAAGTGGATATGTAGGCCCATAACGCTTCTTGGAGCTTCTGAGACCAGTCTCTTCTAGATATTGAAACAGTTTTTTCTAGAATTTGTTTTATCTCCTTCTTGGATACTTCTACTTGGCCACTAGTCTGTGGGTGGTATGGTGTTGCTACTCTATGCCTAACTCCATATTTGCTTAAACGTTTATCAAATATTCTCGATATGAAGTGCGATCCTCCATCACTTATGACTAAACGGGGTGTTCCAAATCTGGGGAATATGTAGTTTTTAAATAACTTGATCACAACTCTAGTGTCGTTTGCGGGTGCAGCTATAGCTTCAATCCACTGAGACACGTAGTCCATAGCTACTAAGATATACTTGTTTCCTAAAGATGGTGGGAAAGGTCCCATGAAATCTATACCCCAAACGTAGAAGAGTTATACTTCTTGAATGTTTCTTAGAGGCATTTCGTCACGTCTTGAAATATTTCCCGTGTGTTGGCATCTATCACATTTGACAATGTAAGCATGGACATCGCCCCACATGGTAGGCCAGAATAGGTCAGCTTGAAGAATCTTGGCGTATGTCTTAGAGGTGCTCGCATGTCCACCATATGGTGCAGAGTGACAATGCTCAATTATACTTTTTACCTCCTCTTCTAGAACGCAACGGCGAAAAATGCCATCTTTACCCCTTTTGAAAAGGAGCGATTCGTCCCAATAAAAGTTTCTCACATCGTCAAAGAACTTCTTCTTCCGGTGGTAGTCAAGATCAGGAGGTATGATATCAACAGCTAGGTAATTAACAAAGTCTGCATACCATGGTACGTTACTTACAACTAAGGATTTTTGGAAGTGCTCATGAGGGCCTAGGCTATCGTCTTCAATGGATTCTAGTTTAGCTATCAGTCTATCATAGGCAAAATCATCATTTATGGGTACGGAGTCTAGTTTTAGGTGTTCTAGCCTAGAAAGGTGATCAGCTACTACATTTTCAGTGCCTTTTTTATCTCTGATATCTAAATCAAACTCTTGTAGTAACAGAATCCATCGGAGTAGCCTGGGCTTGGCATCTATTTTACTTAATAGATAACGAATGGCAGCATGATCGGTGAAACTATAATTTTGGCTCCTACTAGATAAGATCTAAATTTGTCTATAGCAAAAACTACAGCTAGTAGTTCCTTTTCAGTTGTTGCGTAGTTAAGTTGGGCAGCGTCTAGGGTTCTACTGGCATGATAAATCACATGTCATTTTTTATCTTTCCTTTGTCCTAGAACGGCTCCAACGGCATAATCACTAGCGTCGCACATTATCTCAAAAGGTTCTGACCAATCAGGGGGTTGCATAATAGGTGCCGAAATCAACGCTTGTTTTAAAAGATTAAATGCTTCATTATATTTTCCATCAAAAATGAATTCAGCATCTTTCATTAAAAGGCCAGTTAAAGGTTTAGTTATTTTAGAGAAGTCCTTGATAAAACGTCGGTAGAATCCAACATGTCCAAGGAAACTTCGGACTTCTCTGATAGTTTTGGGAGGTTTTAGGTTCTCTATGACTTCTATCTTAGCTCTATCTACCTCAATACCTTTTTCGGAAACTATATATCCTAAAACAATCCCTTCGGTGACCATGAAATGACATTTTTCCCAATTTAGCACGAGGTTCGCCTCCATGCATCTTTCCAGGATTTTCTCAAGGTTAGCAAGACAATTATGGAAATCAAACCCGCAAACCGAGAAATCATCCATAAATACTTCCATGATACTATCTAGGTAATCTGCAAAGATTGACATCATGTAGCGTTGGAAAGTAGTTGGGGCGTTACAGAGATCGAATGGCATTCGTCTGTAGGCAAAAGTTCCATAAGGGCATGTAAAGGTAGTTTTTTCTTGATTTTCAGGGTGGATAGGTATTTGGAAGAATCCAGAGTATCCATCTAGATAGCAGAAGTAAGAGTGTCTAGCTAGACGCTCCAACATCTGGTCTATAAATGGTAAAGGGAAATGATCCTTCATGGTTGCTTTATTTAACTTTCTGTAGTCTATGCACATCCTCCATCCTCCTTCTATCCGTTTTGCTACATGTTCGCCTTTATCGTTTTGCACTACTGTGATGCCTCCCTTTTTAGGTACTACATGCACAGGGCTCACGCACTTACTATCCGTGATCTGATAGATTATACCTGCCTCAAGTAACTTAAGAACTTCTTTTTTAACAACATCACTCATTATAGGGTTTGTTCTTCTCTGATATTCTCTAGAGGGCTTTGAATCTTCTTCGAGCAAAATCCGATGCATGCATTCGGATGGGCTTATACCTTTCAGATCAGAGATATTATATCCTAAGGTTGAGGGATATCTTCGTAAAACATCTAGGAGTTGGTATGTTTCCTCTTAGCTCAAGGTAGCACTGACTATAACTGGATAATTCATCTCTTCAATGAGGAACTCATATCTCAGGTTCTTAGGCAGTTCCTTAAGTTCTAAGGTTGGTTTCATAGGGAATGGCATAGGATCTAGGGTAAGGGATAAACATTCGTAAAGGTTATCATCGATGTAGGGCTTCCTAAAGTTATCATCTTCCAGTATGAGAGTTGATGGCAACTTAATTGTTTTTATGATTTCTTCTTGTTCTATTTCCCTAACGCATTCATCAATGATATCTGTGGCACAACATGCGTCTCCCATCACAGGTTCCATAAAAAAATTTGAAAGTATAAATTATATCTTCTCGTCACACACCTTAAAGTTCAACTTTCCTCTCTTGACATCTATTATGGCTCCTGCAGTTGATAAGAACGGTCTACCTAGAAGGATTGGTATATCATTGTCCTCTTTGATGTCCATGACAACAAAATCAGTAGGGATAAATAACTGACCTATCCTAACAGGGACATCTTCTAATATGCCTATTGGATACTTGACAGATCTATCGGCTAATTGAAGTGACATCTTAGTAGGCTGTAATTCTCCTAAGTTTAACCTCTCACAAACTGCTAAGGGCATTAGGCTCACACTAGCTCCTAAGTTTAGAAAAGCTTTTTCGATGACATGACTTCCCAAAAGACAAGGAATGGAGAAATTTCCAGGATCTTTATCTTTTTTGGCTAACTTATTCTCGGAAATAGAATTGCATTCCAAGGGCTTCGGATCGTCGAGTCTACGTTTGTTGGTAAGGATGTCTTTGAGAAACTTTGCATAAGAAGGTATTTGGGTGATGGCTTCTGTGAAATGGATTTCTACGTGAAGTTTTTCTATAACCTTAATGAATTTCTGATATTGGTTATTGATCTGGGTTTGTTTGAGTCTTTGCGGATATGGTATCGGTGGTTTGTATGGCGGGGGTGGTACATAAGTTTTGTCTTTAGGTTCTTCTCCTTTTTCTTGACCTTCCTGTTTTTCAGATTCCTCTGGTTCCTTTACTTCGTCTGTGGGTTCGGTATATTCCTTAGAAGTTTTGGGTTCACTCAATCTTGGGTTAAATGGCTCATCATAAGCGTTCCCACTTCGTAGGGTAATGGCATTGGCTTGTCCTCTCGGATTCTGTTGAGGTTGTCCAGGGAACTGTCCTCCAGGCGTAGTCTGGGGGGCTTAGTTTAAAGCTATCTGAGAGATCTGGGTTTCAAGCATCTTAGTATGAGTAACTATTTGGTCAACCTTGGTTCCTACCTGGGTAATCAGTTCGTTAACGTGAATGTTCTGGTTCATGAACTCTTTGTTTTGTTGGGTTTGAGCAGTGATAAAATTTTCCATAATTTTCTCAAAGCTCGGCTTTGGTGGGACAGGTTGCATAGGTTGATTTGGTCTTAGGGCTTGGTAACCTGTTTGTCTCGGAGGTGCATTATTTTGGACAGGGTTATTGTTCTTATAGGAGAAGTTCGGGTGATTCCTCCATCCAGGGTTATAGGTATTCGAATATGGGTTCCCTTGGGCGTAGTTCACTTGCTCAGAGTTGGTTTCGTTTAAGAGACTGCATTCTGCAGATTGGTGTCCTTTGGTTCCACATATCTCACAATACGATGAAACTACAGCTGCAGTATTCGGGTTTATGCATATATGCTCGACCTTGAGGGCCAACGCGTCCATTTTAGCTTGCATCATGTCTATAGAGCTTAACTCATGTACTCCTCCTTGGGCTTCCTTCTTCTCAATGGTCGCTCGTTCGGCTCCCCGTGATTGATGGTTTTGAGCCATATCTTCGATGAGGGCACTAGCTTCAGGATAAGGTTTGTTCATCAGTGCACCGCCTGCGGCAGCGTCGATGGTCATCTTAGTGTTATAGTTAAGTATATTATAGAAGGTCTGAATGATTAACCAATTTTTTAAACCATCATGTGGGCATGCTATTAACAGCTCTTTATATCTCTCCCAAGCTTCGAACAGCGATTCTCCTTGGTTCTGGGTAAATCTGGTTATGTGGTTTCGAAGAACGGTGGTCTTACATGGTGTAGCGGTGTATTCGTCACATTATGATTTATTGACTAAATCAAAAGCAAAGCATACAAAGATAGAGTCGCCACCGCACTTCTATTTATCCAAAGGAATGGCTAGAAAGCGAACAAAAGCCTAAGAAGTTTTACACAAAGAAAACTAATAAAAGGTCAGAGATCTGGGTAAGGGGGTAATTATGTTGTGGGAAGGTGTTAGGCACCCACAACATCCTAGGTACTCCTAGGGAGCCTCTCTTCACAACTTGTTGTATTATTATCTGTTTATGAAATATTTTTGTGCAAACATGATTGAAGGGATGAGAAAAGAATATACAATTTTTATTATTTTTGTGTTTGAATGGATGAACCCATTGCCTACGTACCTTTTCATGAAAGATAAGGAACAAAACGCCGTAGTTCGGCTAAAAGATTTCCAAAAAGTGAGTGGATTGATTTTAAACAAAAGCCTTAAGGTCTTTCGTTATCAAAGGGAGAAAACTCAACCTGAACAACCACAAGTCCACCATATGAGAATAGCTTCAACGTGCTAGTGAGGGGTTAACCCTATAATAAGCAAGGAAGTCTTACAATTCAATCACTAAGGACAAAAGGTGAGATTCACATCAACCACTAAGATAACTCAGATCTATGGCTAATGCATGAAAATTTGATTAGGAAGTGGACAAGGGCCACAAAAGCAATTGAGTGGGTTGAATTAACCAATTATGAGTATTCACAAGGATGGTCAAAGTGACATTAAATTCAATTCAGAAGAAGTATTGTGAAAAATGAAATTTGAAAATCAGAGGCTTAAGGCCTAGGTTTCTAGTTTTGAAAACAAGTGTAAAATGTTTGCACAAAAGTTTTCTGCTTTTGGATAAAGATGAAAACAAGGTTCAAAGTTAATCACAAAAGGGTCCTGGTCCAAAATAGGAATACCCTCTAAGCCAATGAACGGCACCTGGTCCAGAATAGGAATACCCACAAGATGAGCATACTTCTCAAGGGTAGGCAATAGCTGAAAGTCCGGAAAAGAGAAGCAGTGATACAGAGGATCATAGAACTGCACCAAAGTACCCATCAACCCTTCATCAACCTGAGTAGTCAGAAGAGGCAAAAGCTTCCCATAACGAGCTTTGAAACCCAAGGGATCTAATACATAGGATGTCAGATTCCTTAACTCTTTCAGATTGGGTTGTCTAAAGTTGTACTTCTTTGTATGCCTTTTTTGTCTTTCCATGTCTGAAAATTTTGCAAATAAACCCTTTAAGTTCCTTGAAAATTTTCTGATTTTTCTGATGACATGAATGCAGATGAATGCATGAATGCATGAATGCATGAATGCAATAATCACACTCAAGGATCAAGCAAAGCACACCAGACAAAGGTCATGGAAAAGCTCATAGCATCCTTAATATCAATCATCCATTTTGGTGGATTATGGTTTACACCTTATCAACACCCAAGTTCCATTGATATTAACGATACATGAACCGGCTCAATCATCCTTAATATCAATCATCCATTTTGGTGGATTATGGTTTACACCTTATCAACACCCAAGTTCCATTGATATTAAGGATGTCTGAACGACTCAACCATGAATCACGGGTTTGTTGTGAGTCACGAGCATGGAGTCTCGGTTAAGAACCACCCAAAGGGAGTGTACTATGGTTTAAACCTGCCGAACATGTTCTACCAGAGGTTCCCATAGTCATCATCCCATCTTTCGAATATTATCGGAGGAACGAATACTCGTATTCTAAAAATATTCTCAAGAGAGACTCTTATGAGTGTAGTATCGCGTAACAATCGCATCAAATCTGACATTTGAACGACCTCCGCACTACGTCCTAAAAAAATAGGCCAAGATGGGCTTGGTAAACTAAGGTCCTTGGCTTCTAAGGCACACATTGAAAGAATAATGCCTAACCACAAATGACTTGTGTGACATCATTAATCCAACATGACCTCCACCAAGTGAATGGACTCGCAAGTCAACTTGCTAAGGAATAACTCCACACAAGTCAACGAGACTATGCCATTCTCCTATCATAGGGTGCACTCGTTCGGGTATAGAACTCATCTCACAGAGATCACCAAAGCAATGCAAGCATTTGATATATCAAGCAATTCAAACATTACAATCAATACAGTAATCCCAAATTGCACAAAAATATGTCACATAAACAAATATAATACAACAAAGTGTGAAAAGTAGGCAAACCCACTAGGAAAAAATTTTCCCCAACAAAGTCGCCACTTTTCTGTAGCGGTGTATTCGTCACTTTATGATTTATTGACTAAATCAAAAGCAAAGCATACAAAGATAGAGTCGCCACCGCACTTCTATTTATCCAAAGGAATGGCTAGAAAGCGAACAAAAGCCTAAGAAGTTTTACACAAAGAAAACTAATAAAAGGTCAGAGATCTGGGTAAGGGGGTAATTATGTTGTGGGAAGGTGTTAGGCACCCACAACATCCTAGGTACTCCTAGGGAACCTCTCTTCATAACTTGTTGTATTATTATCTGTTTATGAAATATTTTTGTGCAAACATGATTGAAGGGGTGAGAAAAGAATATACAATTTTTATTATTTTTGTGTTTGAATGGATGAACCCATTGCCTACGTACCTTTTCATGAAAGATAAGGAACAAAACGCCGTAGTTCGGCTAAAAGATTTCCAAAAAGTGAGTGGATTGATTTTAAACAAAAGCCTTAAGGTCTTTCGTTATCAAAGGGAGAAAACTCAACCGGAACAACCACAAGTCCACCATATGAGAATAGCTTCAACGTGCTAGTGAGGGGTTAACCCTATAATAAGCAGGGAAGTCTTACAATTCAATCACTAAGGACAAAAGGTGAGATTCACATCAACCACTAAGATAACTCAGATCTATGGCTAATGCATGAAAATTTGATTAGGAAGTGGACAAGGGCCACAAAAGCAATTGAGTGGGTTGAATTAACCAATTATGAGTATTCACAAGGATGGTCAAATTGACATTAAATTCAATTCAGAAGAAGTATTGTGAAAAATGAAATTTGAAAATCAGAGGCTTAAGGCCTACGTTTCTAGTTTTGAAAACAAGTGAAAAATGTTTGCACAAAAGTTTTCTAGTTTTGGTTAAAGATGAAAACAAGGTTCAAAGTTAATCACAAAAGGGTCCTGGTCCAGAATAGGAATACCCTCTAAGCCATTGAACGGCACCTGGTCCAGAATAGGAATACCCACAAGATGAGCATACTCCTCAAGGGTAGGCAATAGCTGAAAGTCCGGAAAAGAGAAGCAGTGATACAGAGGATCATAGAACTGCACCAAAGTACCCATCAACCCTTCATCAATCTGAGTAGTCAAAAGAGGCAAAAGCTTCCCATAACGAGCTTTGAAACCCAAGGGATCTAATACATAGGATGTCAGATTCCTTAACTCTTTCAGATCGGGTTGTCTAAAGTTGTACTTCTTTGTATGCCTTTTTTGTCTTTCCATGTCTGAAAATTTTGCAAATAAACCCTTTAAGTTCCTTGAAAATTTTCTGATTTTTCTGATGACATGAATGCAGATGAATGCATGAATGCATGAATGCAATAATCACACTCAAGGATCAAGCAAAGCACACCAGACAAAGGTCATGGAAAAGCTCATAGCATCCTTAATATCAATCATCCATTTTGGTGGATTATGGTTTACACCTTATCAACACCCAAGTTCCATTGATATTAACGATACATGAACCGGCTCAATCATCCTTAATATCAATCATCCATTTTGGTGGATTATGGTTTACACCTTATCAACACCCAAGTTCCATTGATATTAAGGATGTCTGAACGACTCAACCATGAATCACGGGTTTGTTGTGAGTCACGAGCATGGAGTCTCGGTTAAGAACCACCCAAAGGGAGTGTACTATGGTTTAAACCTGCCGAACATGTTCTACCAGAGGTTCCCATAGTCATCATCCCATCTTTCGAATATTATCGGAGGAACGAATACTCGTATTCTAAAAATATTCTCAAGAGAGACTCTTATGAGTGTAGTATCGCGTAACAATCGCATCAAATCTGACATTTGAACGACCTCCGCACTACGTCCTAAAAAAATAGGCCAAGATGGGCTTGGTAAACTAAGGTCCTTGGCTTCTAAGGCACACATTGAAAGAATAATGTCTAACCACAAATGACTTGTGTGACATCATTAATCCAACATGACCTCCACCAAGTGAATGGACTCGTAAGTCAACTTGCTAAGGAATAACTCCACACAAGTCAACGAGACTATGCCATTCTCTTATCATAGGGTGCACTCGTTCGGGTATAGAACTCATCTCACAGAGATCACCAAAGCAATGCAAGCATTTGATATATCAAGCAATTCAAACATTACAATCAATACAGTAATCCCAAATTGCACAAAAATATGTCACATAAACAAATATAATACAACAAAGTGTGAAAAGTAGGCAAACCCACTAGGAAAAATTTTTCCCCAACAAAGTCGCCACTTTTCTGTAGCGGTGTATTCGTCACTTTATGATTTATTGACTAAATCAAAAGCAAAGCATACAAAGATAGAGTCGCCACCGCACTTCTATTTATCCAAAGGAATGGCTAGAAAGCGAACAAAAGCCTAAGAAGTTTTACACAAAGAAAACTAATAAAAGGTCAGAGATCTGGGTAAGGGGGTAATTATGTTGTGGGAAGGTGTTAGGCACCCACAACATCCTAGGTACTCCTAGGGAACCTCTCTTCACAACTTGTTGTATTATTATCTGTTTATGAAATATTTTTGTGCAAACATGATTGAAGGGATGAGAAAAGAATATACAATTTTTATTATTTTTGTGTTTGAATGGATGAACCCATTGCCTACGTACCTTTTCATGAAAGATAAGGAACAAAACGCCGTAGTTCGGCTAAAAGATTTCCAAAAAGTGAGTGGATTGATTTTAAACAAAAGCCTTAAGGTCTTTCGTTATCAAAGGGAGAAAACTCAACCTGAACAACCACAAGTCCACCATATGAGAATAGCTTCAACGTGCTAGTGAGGGGTTAACCGTATAATAAGCAGGGAAGTCTTACAATTCAATCACTAAGGACAAAAGGTGAGATTCACATAAACCACTAAGATAACTCAGATCTATGGCTAATGCATGAAAATTTGATTAGGAAGTGGACAAGGGCCACAAAAGCAATTGAGTGGGTTGAATTAACCAATTATGAGTATTCACAAGGATGGTCAAAGTGACATTAAATTCAATTCAGAAGAAGTATTGTGAAAAATGAAATTTGAAAATCAGAGGCTTAAGGCCTACGTTTCTAGTTTTGAAAACAAGTGAAAAATGTTTGCACAAAAGTTTTCTAGTTTTGGTTAAAGATGAAAACAAGGTTCAAAGTTAATCACAAAAGGGTCCTGGTCCAGAATAGGAATACCCTCTAAGCCATTGAACGGCACCTGGTCCAGAATAGGAATACCCACAAGATGAGCATACTCCTCAAGGGTAGGCAATAGCTGAAAGTCCGGAAAAGAGAAGCAGTGATACAGAGGATCATAGAACTGCACCAAAGTACCCATCAACCCTTCATCAACCTGAGTAGTCAGAAGAGGCAAAAGCTTCCCATAACGAGCTTTGAAACCCAAGGGATCTAATACATAGGATGTCAGATTCCTTAACTCTTTCAGATTGGGTTGTCTAAAGTTGTACTTCTTTGTATGCCTTTTTTGTCTTTCCATGTCTGAAAATTTTGCAAATAAACCCTTTAAGTTCCTTGAAAATTTTCTGATTTTTCTGATGACATGAATGCAGATGAATGCATGAATGCATGAATGCATGAATGCAATAATCACACTCAAGGATCAAGCAAAGCACACCAGACAAAGGTCATGGAAAAGCTCATAGCATCCTTAATATCAATCATCCATTTTGGTGGATTATGGTTTACACCTTATCAACACCCAAGTTCCATTGATATTAACGATACATGAACCGGCTCAATCATCCTTAATATCAATCATCCATTTTGGTGGATTATGGTTTACACCTTATCAACACCCAAGTTCCATTGATATTAAGGATGTCTGAACGACTCAACCATGAATCACGGGTTTGTTGTGAGTCACGAGCATGGAGTCTCGGTTAAGAACCACCCAAAGGGAGTGTACTATGGTTTAAACCTGCCGAACATGTTCTACCAGAGGTTCCCATAGTCATCATCCCATCTTTCGAATATTATCGGAGGAACGAATACTCGTATTCTAAAAATATTCTCAAGAGAGACTCTTATGAGTGTAGTATCGCGTAACAATCGCATCAAATCTGACATTTGAACGACCTCCGCACTACGTCCTAAAAAAATAGGCCAAGATGGGCTTGGTAAACTAAGGTCCTTGGCTTCTAAGGCACACATTGAAAGAATAATGCCTAACCACAAATGACTTGTGTGACATCATTAATCCAACATGACCTCCACCAAGTGAATGGACTCGCAAGTCAACTTGCTAAGGAATAACTCCACACAAGTCAACGAGACTATGCCATTCTCCTATCATAGGGTGCACTCGTTCGGGTATAGAACTCATCTCACAGAGATCACCAAAGCAATGCAAGCATTTGATATATCAAGCAATTCAAACATTACAATCAATACAGTAATCCCAAATTGCACAAAAATATGTCACATAAACAAATATAATACAACAAAGTGTGAAAAGTAGGCAAACCCACTAGGAAAAATTTTTCCCCAACAAAGTCGCCACTTTTCTGTAGCGGTGTATTCCTCACTTTATGATTTATTGACTAAATCAAAAGCAAAGCATACAAAGATAGAGTCGCCACCGCACTTCTATTTATCCAAAGGAATGGCTAGAAAGCGAACAAAACCTTAAGAAGTTTTACACAAAGAAAACTAATAAAAGGTCAGAGATCTGGGTAAGGGGGTAATTATGTTGTGGGAAGGTGTTAGGCACCCACAACATCCTAGGTACTCCTAGGGAACCTCTCTTCACAACTTGTTGTATTATTATCTGTTTATGAAATATTTTTGTGCAAACATGATTGAAGGGATGAGAAAAGAATATACAATTTTTATTATTTTTGTGTTTGAATGGATGAACCCATTGCCTACGTACCTTTTCATGAAAGATAAGGAACAAAACGCCGTAGTTCGGCTAAAAGATTTCCAAAAAGTGAGTGGATTGATTTTAAACAAAAGCCTTAAGGTCTTTCGTTATCAAAGGGAGAAAACTCAACCTGAACAACCACAAGTCCACCATATGAGAATAGCTTCAACGTGCTAGTGAGGGGTTAACCCTATAATAAGCAGGGAAGTCTTACAATTCAATCACTAAGGACAAAAGGTGAGATTCACATCAACTACTAAGATAACTCAGATCTATGGCTAATGCATGAAAATTTGATTAGGAAGTGGACAAGGGCCACAAAAGCAATTGAGTGGGTTGAATTAACCAATTATGAGTATTCACAAGGATGGTCAAAGTGACATTAAATTCAATTCAGAAGAAGTATTGTGAAAAATGAAATTTGAAAATCAGAGGCTTAAGGCCTACGTTTCTAGTTTTGAAAACAAGTGAAAAATGTTTGCACAAAAGTTTTCTAGTTTTGGTTAAAGATGAAAACAAGGTTCAAAGTTAATCACAAAAGGGTGAGGGTTAAGGTTAAGGGACAAAGCCACAGGCAAGATTGCTTTCTCAAGATCATAGAAATGATCCAAGTAAGTTCCTTTGGAATAAGGCAACCCCAAGCAGTAAGCAAGTAAAACGTGTATCAGAGATAGCCAAAACAAAAGGAAACCAGATGCCAATCAATGGATCTACACTAGACTCACAAAACAAAGATGGATACCAGATGCCAATCAATGGACATACATTCGCCTCACAAAGCAAAGAAAACATGGAAACCAGATGCCAATCAATGGACTTACACTAGCCTCACAAAGCAAAGAAAACATGGAAACCAGATGCCAATCAATGGACTTACACTAGCCTCACAAAGCAAAGAAAACATGGAAACCAGATGCCAATCAATAGACTTACACTTGACTCCAAGGAAATGGAATGCCAATCAATGGTCTTAGTTCCAACTCCTACCAGATCCCAGGAAACAAATGCCAATAACTGGACTTACAATTGACTCCTCAATGGACAAAACAAAGTGTCACAAAGTATGAACAATGATCATGAAAATGATATACAATTAATGCTCAAAGATGAAAACAATGCACAGAGGCACACACAAACAATTATACACAGATGGACAAATAAGCAAACAAGCAGTCAATTATCACACACTATACACAACCAAGGGGCTCAAGCAAGGTTGGGCTTTAGTCAAGGGGTCATATCGACCTTGACAAACAAGCCATTGTATCAGTGTAAACAGAAGCTCTTAACCTCTAACATTGAGAGTTAGGGTGAGCAGATGAAATGGGAGATGAGGATTAGACCTCATAGCTCTTAACCCTGGCCTGGGTGAGCTTGAATCAAAGAATGTGTGGGAGTCCAGAATGAGGAACTCTATTCCACAATGACTGACACAACAAGATTTTGGGATGTTTATTCAAAATGCATCAACACTTAGTGTGAGCAAGATGAATGACTCAACTGAATAGCAGGGGATGGATTGCACATCCCTTTTATCTGCCAATGCCTCTTCACTTAGGAGGTCTTTGAAGTACATGGCACAAATATAAATAAGCAAAAACATGGCCTCTTAAGGAGGGCTTCAGACAGGTGCCTACCAAATGGTAGGTCTTCCAGACTACATGGAGAAAAGAAGTTACCTAAGTGGTATGCCAACCATAAGCAAAGCAAAGCAACTCAAATAATGAGTTAAAGCTACTAAAGTACCTGTAAGAAAAGCTAAACCAGTCAATATTTACATTCAGACAAATCAAACAATCAACAACAGTCAAACAACCAATCATCAGACAACAATGGTGCAAGGCATAAGATGCAAGCAAACTAAATTGATTCACCATCCAAAAGACTTACAAAACATCAAGGTTAGTCAACCAAAATAACTTGTATCTCAAGTGATGAGATCATATCAACCAATGTGGCTAATTGCTTGAAACCTCTTGAAGAGCATAACAATGAAATCTGGTGATTCAAGGCTTGGCACGTGTGCAAATCCACTCCTGATCACTTGTTATGAAGCCTGATGAATGAATTGAGGCTTGGAACAACTTAGATCTTGCTCAACAATCAGCTTCCATCTTCACCTTCATGAACTTGCCATGCTTGATTTCTGCTCGAATTCAATGATCCAAGGCTTGATCTACACCAAATCAATATCACAGAACAAGAATATGGAAGAAAATCACAATGCTATGTGGAAGAAATTTGAATTTCAATAGAGAGAGAAATTTGGAGGGAAGAAGAATTTAGATCTAGAAATGGTGAATCCTCAGAAATTCTGTTATGATTATGTATTTATATGACATGTTAATCCTACTGAAAATGTTAATTAGCATTGGTTAATTTGGAATTAGCAAAAATAAGGTGCATGAGCAAAATGACAATTTGTGTGGTGCATGGCAAATGCAAACGTGAACAGTACCATGTACATGGTCAAATTCACTCAAAATCATTTTATCAACACAATGGCAATGGAAATTAGTTCATGTAATGCACCAATTTTAAATTTGTAAAATTCCCTCCAAAATGTTCATGCATGAGCAAATGGCCATATGATGAAATTTCATGCAATGTGATGAATGATTTGGAAAGTTCATGTCATGAGAAGAATTATGCAAAAAGGAGCACTCATTTTGGAGTTATGAGTCAAAAGTTATGGCCTTTCTAAGTTCCATGCACACTTGGAAATGATTGCATCATATCTCTTCAACCATCCATCAGATGCTTATGATCTTGGACTTTTTGGAAATGGGAGAAAGAGATCTTCAACTTTCATGTAAGACAAAATTTCATTTGAAGCTTCCTTAATGTTGGAAAGTTGAGTTGAAGTTGGTCCAAAAACTTTCCATTTTTGGAAACTTGAAATTATAGGTCACTTTCCATTTTGGGAAACTTTTAACTTGACCTCAAATTCTTCAATGTAGATGCTTGACATGATGAACAAGCATTGTTGGAACATGAATGGGATGAAGAAATCCAATTTCCACACTTAAAGACCACAGTTGACTTTCAGTTGACTTGCATAGGTCCTTAGATGACCTTAAAATGTTCAGATGAACTTGGGCCTCAACCACCTGGGGAATTTGCTTCACAATGAACCTCTAGCTCATATAAGCTCAAAATAATGATCACATGATCCATATATCAATGGAACCCTTATCTCTTGCACAAAGGATTCACTTGAATTGCCTTGACCTGTTGACTGCTTAAGCTGCAAGATAAATGTTAGATGACATATTTTTGTACATTTTTGGTTAGTGATTAAAACAAAAGCAATGATATACAATGCAAGCAACGCTTGGTGATCAAGAATCACTCTCAAGAAAGATCCCACCCACAGGGAAGGAAGCAAGGTGTCCAATGATCCTTGAGGTAATGCAATGTTATGATATGATGCCATGAGGGATCTTAGGGACAAAATTGGGGTCTTACAGATGCCCCTATTTAAGGTCATTCTAGCCGGAGGAATGAAGGTTAAAATCTTCATCTCGACGCGGTAGAATGGGCTTAAATAACAACAATGAGACAAATTTTGGTCCCTAAGAGACCTCATGATGCAAATGTATGAATGCAAAAGAAACAAACTCTGTGGGAATATGTCCACAAAGAAGAAAAGACGATCCATCGGAGTAATACACTCACCAGGAACAGAGACTCTAATGGGACTCTTATGGGGATAAGAAGAAAAATGCGTGAGCAGGACACGACTCTGAATTAGGGGGAAAAAGAACTTGACACCGCGTAAGCAGGACATGACTCGACTAGAGACCTTACTGGGGAGTAAAGGACTGTCACTGGGGAAAAGAGTTCCAAAGGAAGACACATCCATTGGAAAGACTCAAGCTGACTCAAAAATGTGTGTGCTGGTAAAATGCCAACATAACAAAACTATCCACAAAGGATACTTCGGATAAAAATTCGGACTCAGGCTGGGGAAAGATTCACACAGAACCTCCCTGCCGGGGGAAATTGCATATATTAGGGAAAACGCCAATATAGCAAAAGGGAAATCACAACAGAAACTCCGTTGGGGAATGTCTAACAAAGACTCTCCAGAGGAAACAAGAGGATGAGGCGTTACCGGTTACTGGGTAACAAGCTCAAAGAGACATGTGATCTGAACACCGGTTACTGGGTGAAAGAACAACAAGCTCAGGAAGAATGAATATCTAAGACCGGTATAAGGGTGAGAGATATCAATCAACCAACATCTGAGGAAGACCTGAAAAAGGTACATCAACTCAGGAAAACCAGAGATACCGGGTTGTAGGCATATAACAGGTGACCAACCAAAGCGTGAATTGGGGTCTTACTCAAATGGGGAAGGACAAAAGGCTTCAACCAAAGAGCGCATGAGATATATTATCCATTATCGTCAGAACATGGATAGTATACTCGCATGGAAGGAACACCAGGGATACCGGTTACTGGGTATATAATAGGTGACCTACCGAAAAGAGAAACGATCGTTACCAACAACAATAGGGTAGACGAGAGATAACTCACTGGGGATAAATTGCAAGCATACGGCAATTATCCAGGAAACATATCACCGATTACTGGGAGATACGCTCAAAAAGGGGTAGAAAGGAATATTCGATTCCGTAAAGGAAAACACGAATCTTACTCGACCAGGGAAACACAACAGGCTTCGACTGAAGAGTGCATGAGATATATTATCCATTACCGTCAGAACGTGGATAGTACACTCGCATGGAAGATTATCCACAACCGGTTACTGGGTTAATAAAGGATAAATCATCCGAAAAGAAAGGCATCGGGATACCAAAACTAGGCATATAAAGATGACCGATCAAAAGGAGCAACCATCATTACCAACAAAAGGGTAAATGAAAGAGGACTCACCGGGGATGCATTGATAAGAATCAAAGATCTGGGGAACAAATCACTGGAAAACGGTGAAAGGACCCGCTGAGGATAAAATTGCTAGCATACGGCAATTATCCATAAAAAGACCTGCTGGGAATACAATTGCTTACTCAAAGCAACTACCCAGGAGAGGGTGAGGCAAGATCAACATCGAATATAGGATATTGACAACCACAAAGAGGGGATTACATCTACCGAATACTGGGTAGAAAACCACGGACGAGTAACCGTCATCGGTTAGAATGAACAACAAGGTTAACTCCGCACAGGGGAGAACAAAGGATTTACAACCACCGAATACTGGGTAGAAGACCAAAGACTCAGCTGAGGATAATGATTAATGATTGCCGGTTACTGAGCAATTATCCAACTATTCCACAAGAAAGCACGGATTCCGTTGGGGAGACAACAACAACATAGGATTTACAACTACCGAATACTGGGTAGAAGACCGCAAAATCCACCATCAACCAGGATGAACCACAAAGGTTACCTCTGCTAGGGGATACAAGTAGGATTTATAATTACCGAATACGGGGTAGAAAACCATAAAGATAGGACTTACAACTACCGAATACTGGGTAGAAGCCAAAGCCTATGCGTGGGGAGCGAAAAGGATCACAACTCCGCATGGGGGAAACAAATAGGGTTCATAAATACCGGTTACTGGGTAGAAAACCACAAACTCTGCTGGAGAGCAAGAAAAATAGGATTTACAAGTACCGGTTACTGGGTAGAAAACCACCGACTCTTGCTGAGGAACAAAAGGTTCACAAATACCAATCTCTGGGTAAACAACCACGGATTCCGCAAAGAGGAAAAAAAGGTATATAGGATTTACAACTACCGGTTACTGGGTAGAAAACCACAAAGGATAGGACTTACAACTACCGGGTACTGGGTAGAAGGCTACCAATTCCGCTGAAGATAAAGTGAATGCTTGCCGGTTACTGAGCAACTATTCATTTATTCCACAGGGAAGCACAAGAGACAGTTGAGAAAAGGCCAATTCAGGGTCAAACCAAAAAGGCAAACAGAATCAAGACTCGTCCTAATGAGGATATAACTCAATAGGGAAAACCTGTCCCAATATATGTGTTGGGAGGAAACGGAAACAACCGTCATCCACGAGGATATATCTCAGTGGGGAACTGCAAAAGGGAAAGACAGACGTTTTCTGCTTATGGGGCTGACTCTATGTTGAGAGATTAGACACCCGACATCTGCTTGGGGAGATCTACTAGGGAGATCTATATCACCATTAGCAGGAGACAACAAATAAAAGATATATGGCAAAAAATGCAACATGAATATCTAAATGTTGAAAGTATGCATGAATATGCGTGATTTATGTTTGATGAATGCTGACAAAACAGACATATCTAACACAAACAAGTCCAGGAATCAAAGGCCCGGTACTACACCACAGGAGAGAAAGCCAGGATCACCGGAGAATAAATAATTTGCCGGGATCAGGAAACAACAAGATCTCTTCAAGGATGGATCATCAGTCTCATCTGGGAAAAAGAGCTCACTGCACAGGCAAGAACTACTACGAAAACAGAACACACAAGTAGAATCTGGCCGCAGAAGCAACTCTACTGGGGATACTGTCAGCAACTCCTCTGGGGATAAATCCACTGAGGGAGCAAAGATCACACAAGTAGATCCTGCCAAACAAGCCGCTCTACTGGGGATCAGAAGTATCAGGCAATCACCAAAGCTCTGCAGGGGAGGAAGGCATCAAGAAGTTTCTGGAGGGATCGTCAGTCACAACCGGAGAAAAGAGTTCAATGCACAGGCAGAAACACCACAACAGCAACTCACGCTAGGGATCAGAGACGCCAGGAAGCAACCAGATCTCTGATGGGGATAGATAGCACAAATGAGGTTCATCATACCAACAACTCCGCTAGGGATCTATCCGAGGAAATGACAAAGTACTGGGATGTCAACCCACCAACTACCGAATCTTCCAAGGAAAAGCACCCATGCTGGGGAGAGAATAATGCTGGAGAGGAAAGTTGAAGTCTTCAACAAGCACTCTGCTCGGGACTGGCCCACAAAAATATTCAAACAGCCCTCTACTGGGGATGAAAACCACAATAGGGCTGGAACAGCACTTCACTGGGGATTAAAACCACCATGGGGCTAGTAGAGGCTAGGAGGAAGGATGTTGTACTGCCGGGGAAATGAAGCTGAACAACTTCAACCAACACTACACTGAGCAACCTCGCTGAGGAGAAACCATAAAAGGTTCTATAGGAAAAAGATACAGTTATTCTGGAGATATGAACAAATGCCTTACCCTGTTGGAAATCATACCACCCTTGGGAGAGCACTGAGAATCTCCTGAGTATCCTTCAATCATTGTGAATGTTCACTTTGTTTAAAAGCTGTTTTTTGTGAAAAATTTGTTTATTTTGAAAACAATGATATTTTTATCAATTAAAAACATGCAAAACATTTGTTGAGTAGAAACAAATAAGAGTGCAAATAATTGGATAAAAGCTCAAATTGATTTGATGGAATGGTAGTCTGCAAATGGCAAGACTCCATAGATCTGTACAAATTTGAAATCGGTGATATATATTGGAAAAGGGCTACATTGAACATAATGACCATTTCTCTACCAATTTGAATCTGATGTATTTGGAGCTTCAGTTGACAATGACTGAGCGAGAATCTCTGACGAAAAGACAGTTGTGAAACAGAAAGTCTTGTCAGGACGCAGTTACTTGCCAAATCCCTAATTTTGGCCTAGATTGCCCCAATGTGATGTACTCAATCTAGCGGGATGCAAATTCTTTCTTTCTTTCATGTCTCTAACTTTTGCCTGGATCGCCCTTTCGGGTTATCCACCGAGACGCTCATTTTTGCCTAAGCTGCCCTTTCGGGTTTTCAACTTAGCAAGCTATTCTGTTTTTCTTTTAGGCGAAGTATTTCTTGACTGCATCTGAATTCACAGGACGAGTGAAATCCTCCCCATCCATAGTTGTGAGCATCAAAGCACCTCCTGAAAAGGCTCTCTTGACAACATATGGACCTTCATAGTTTGGAGTCCACTTGCCCCTGGAATCGGGCGCGAAAGACAAGACTTTCTTGAGCACAAGGTCACCTTCTCGGAACACACGAGGCTTGACCTTCTTATCGAATGCTTTCTTCATTCTCAGCTGATATAACTGACCATGACACATGGCAGTTAATCTCTTCTTTTCGATCAGATTCACTTGGTCGTAACGACTCTGAATCCATTCAGCATCAGTCAACTTGGGGTTTGAGGGTATACTTCTTTTATTTTTCTTTCTTTTTTATTTTTTTCGATTTTGATTTTGATTTTGATTCTTTTATTTTTTCACCCCCTCCTTTTTGTTTATTACATTTGTAATGCCCCAGTTTGACTGTTTGCTGATTCTCAAGATACAGTTGAATGATCTTCTTTTCCATGCTCAAGAAGACGGGTAATCTCGTTAGGAATCCCTTCAACATCATCTTCCTCTGCTTCGAATACAGGGAATCCACAATTGGGAGATGGCGTTGGATCATTATGTTCAATGGGTTTAGAAATCCCTGCATAATGATTTTGGATAATGAAAAGCTTTAGAATTTAAACAAGCAAATAATTATGCAGATGAAAAGATTGTTTTTATTCTTGTTTTTCAGGGTTTTTTGTGATCACCGATTTCATGCAAAAAAGCAAAAAGTGAAAACAATTGGAAAAACAAATGTTTAACATGCATTTATTGAATGAAAACATCATTGTATTTATGCTTGCCAACAATGTCATCACTTCTCCTTTTGGCATGGGAAAAGAGTTTTTAAACAAAGCAAACATATTACGCTGACTTATGAATGACCGTAGGAACATCCACAGCGACCCAATTGTGGCAGATCCCGCCAGGGATAACAAAGTTGTTAGTATCCTCTGCATCTTCTTCCAGAATAGCAGCAGCTTCCTCAGCTTGATCGGCATGGATGAAACTTCCACTCTTGAACAATCCTTTGTCGTTGAAGACCCCTGAAGAATAGCCAATGCCAGCCCGGGACTTGTTATCTTCAAGCTCGATCATTTTTCCTAGACCAGCAACTGCACCACATTCAATGGCCAGTTTCGCATCACGATAGGAAGCAAATGAAGGAGACTTCTTCTCAACAGGCTCGGCTATAGACAAAGCTTGGAAAGGCGTTCCAACTTCATCCTCAGCATCTATGTATGAGAAAGAAGACAAGTGGCTAACCAGGAGAGCCTTTTCTCCCCCTACCACAACCAGTTTCTTGTTCTTAACGAATTTCAGCTTCTGGTGTAGGGTGGATGTCACGGCGCCAGCCTCATGAATCCATGGTCTACCAAGGAGGCAGCTATAAGATGGGTGGATATCCATAACCTGAAAGGTAACTTGGAAATCACTTGGTCCAATCTTAATTGGGAGATCAACTTCCCCAATCAAAGTCTTACGCGACCCATCAAAAGCTTTCACAACAACTCCACTCTGCCTCATGGGAGGCCCTTGATATGACAATCTAGAAAGAGTGGATTTTGGCAATACATTCAGAGATGACCCAGTGTCCACCAGCACGTTGGACATGGCGTCGTTCTTGCAATTCATGGATATATGTAAAGCCATGTTGTGGTCTCTTCCCTCCTCAGGGAGACCAGAGTCACAGAAACTTAAAGTGTTGTAAGCAGTAATGTTTGCAACAATGTTGTCAAACTGTTCAATTGTGACATCATGATCGACATAAGCCACATCCAAAACTTATTGCAGAGCCTCTCTATGCGATTCTGAATTCAGAAGCAACGATAACACGAAGATCTTGGATGGTGTTTGTAGAAGCTGGTCTACAACTTTGTACTCACTCTTCTTGATGAGCCTCAATATCTCATCACAGTCTTCATTCACAATGCCACTAGGGCCAATAGAAGAAGTAGGAGTCTTTTGTACATAGAAGGGTTTAACAACAGGTGCCGGATTCGGAGAATTAACTGCATTCCCCACCGGACGCTCAACAGAGTCAGCTCTAGCCTGAGGCTTCGAAGGTGAAAACACGCGACCGCTACGGGTCAACCCACTGACATCAGCTATATTCACAACGGAGGATGAAGGCAACGACACTTCTTTCCCATCTTCCACAGCAACAGCACTGTAACAAAAGGGAACTGCTTTATCAGACGAATAAGGCACAGGACCGACAGGTTTGATAATCAGGGAAGGAGAAACCTTCTGCTTGCTACCATCATGACGAATGACAACAAGCTCAGGGATCTTGAACACAGGAGAAATCACATTAACCTCTGGTTCATCTTCATTAACATTCCTGTTCTGAAGAATCTCAATGGTTCCATCATCCAACAATTCTTGCAGATCTTTCCGCACTTGGCGACATCCCAATCTGTTAACATAACAAATACGACACTTATCATGATCATGCTCCAAATGACTGTAATCACACAGCAGACGGTGAAACTCAACAAGCGACTATCGAATATGGCTAACATATTTGACATTGTATTTGTCGGGGCAACCCTGGACCATGTTAACAGACTTCCCATGCTCGGGCAATGGGTTCTTCGTAACATTAGGACCTGAGTCCCTAAAGCTCAGAATACCGCATCTCATAAGGTCTTGAACCTTAGTCTTCAACGGAAAGCAGTTTTCTACATTATGACCGGGAGCACCCGAATGATAAACACAATGCTGATCGGGCTTGTACCACCACTGAGGGTTAGCAGGTACAGCCGGTGGGTCCCTGGGAGTAATCAGTTTCCGCTCTATCAAAGAGGGATACAGCTCTGCGTATGATACATGAATAGGATCGAAAGTGATCTTCTTTCTCTCATAACTCGTACTAGCTAGATTACTGTTGCGAGGCTGGTAAGCCTGCTGTTGAGGGTGATGCTGTTGTTGATACTGCTGTTGAGATTGTTGTTGATTATGCTGCTGATTGTCTCTGAAAACAGGTGCTATATGAGCCACATGATGCTGATTACCGGCTGGGCGTGCGGTCTTCCTCCTGGCAGAGGGTCTTCTGGGTTTCACATGGGATTGCACAGCATGTGCCTCCCCATCTTTCTTCTTCGCAAACGCCCCATATCGCTTGCTAGAAGAGCCTTCATCCTTGGTCATCCGTCCTTCACGGACTCCCTCCTCTAGACGCATCCCCATGTTCACCATCTCGATACTGTCAGAAGGAGCGCTAGCAATCATCCGCTCATAATAAAATGAACTCAAAGTCTTCAAAAAGATTTTGGTCATTTCCTTCTCTTCTAGCGGAGGAGTAATCTGAGCTGCCAGCTCTCGCCACCTCTGGGCATACTCTTTAAACGTCTCTTTGTCCTTCTGGGACATGGCTCTGAGCTGATCCCGATCGGGAGCCATATCAACGTTATATTTGTACTGCTTGACGAAGGCTTTGCCAAGATCATTGAAGGAACGGATGTTTGCACTGTCCAAACTCATATACCATCGCAGTGCAGCACCGGACAGACTGTCCTGGAAATAATGAATGAGCAGTTGATCATTATCCGTTTGAGTAGACATTTTCCTGGCATACATGACCAGGTGGCTGAGAGGGCAGGTGTTCCCCTTGTACTTCTCAAAGTCTGGGACTTTGAATTTGACAGGAATTTTCACACCGGGAACTAAGCACAACTCGGCAGCAGACTTGCCGAACAAATCCTTTCCTCGAAGGGTCTTCAATTCCTTGCGGAGTTCAAGAAATTGGTCATTCATCGCATCCATCTTCTCATGAAAATTTGGGCCCTCAGACGGCTCCGAATGATAGATGGTGTCGTCTACCCTAGGAACGGTATGCACGACAGGAGGAGGCACAGCAATGACCGGGCTAGATGCCGGCATGGAAGCAAATGTTGGCGCAGGAATATCAGGCATAAAACCAGGAGGCATCCCCCACGGAAACCCGGGAGGCATGGCTGTTGGCACGAAATGGGCACTGGCAGCTGGCACAGTTGCAGAAACAACCTCAAAAATAACAGTCCTCTGGGGAGGAGTTACAGGTGTTGGAGACTGTTAATACCTTAGGATTGGCATTAATTTTAGTAAAACAAATAATGTATTCACCTCTGTTGTTTTAATATGTTGGGTTGAAGAAGTTCAACATCTGGACCAACATGTCATGTACGATGTCACGACATCAAGTTTGTGACATCGCACATGTGTAGAAAACTGAATTAATTAATTCAGTATATATTTCTGGGATTAGCAAGGATATCTGGTGAATATCCTAACTCTCATGTGGAGGTCTTAAAGACTTAATCAGAATATATATAGGCTCTAAATATGGAGATATATATGGAGAGATTCTAGGATTGAAGACCTTGTTTGTAGCAGAATTTTTCTGCTGAAGTTGTAACAGCAAAGAACAAGTCTGTTGCGACTTCTGAAGGCCCAAATCCAGTTGGGTGATTAGGTTATAAATAGATAATTGTAACCTAGTTTTTGTAATCCTCTTAGAATGAATTTTTAGGGGTGTGTGTGAGGTAAACCTCCCAATCTGTGGGAAGGTTACCATGTGTTTCTCAGTGGTCAAAGCTGAGAGTATTTGTAACTCAAAGCCTGTAGGCAAGAGTGATTTTGTTCTTGAATGAAGCTGTGAAGCAAGTTCAAGGTGTGTTAACATTACATTGTATTTGTAGTGATAGGAATGGAAACTGGAGGTTTCTATCTAGGAGTTCCTAGGTATAGATTGCATTGGGTAGGGATTAAGTGAAGAGTTGTAAACGGGGGAGTTTAACTCTGAATTAATACTGCTAATAGTGGATCTTCTTCCTGGCTTGGTAGCCCCCAGATGTAGGTCATGTTGGACTGAACTGGGTTAACAATTTCCTGTGTTTGTTTTCCTTCTGCATGTGTTCTTATTACTGTCATAACTCAGCTGGTTTTCCAGTCAGCTTATCAAGATGATAACAGACCTGGGATATAGCCTTCTGTTTGAATGTCAATCAGAATGTTGTAACATTCATCAGTGACAGCGTATACTGAATAATAAGCAGGTTAGTTTCAGTTCAGTATTTATTTAAGTCTGTTCTTTTCAAGGATAACAGACCTGGCCGAAGGACCATTGTGAAACTGTCAAACTGGATGTTTTGACAGTTGATACTGAAGGCTGATACTGAAGTAGAGACTAGTTGGCCTTTTAAAGTACTGCAAACTTAGCACAGTCCGTTTCCAGGAACATAGCAGAATCAGCATATGTTCTGGCTGTCGAACTGAATGTTGTGACATTCATTCCCAACAGCATGGGCTAAAGTGTAGGATGATTGGTTTTTCTGTTTCAGTATTTTTCTCAGGCTATTCTTCAGGGATTCAACAGCTGAGCTAAAATCCAGGAAACCAACTACTAACCTACAATTAATGAACCTAACAAATAACCTAGTTGTTAGCAATCTAATAAGTGGAAATTAGATTAACGTGTTCAACCTTTAATTCAGGAAATACAAGTAAAAGACAAACACACTGGAACAATGTAACAGATGATGTCCAAAATCAACAGTAAGACATCGTGCTGATAATTGTGTAAGAAAACAACAGAAGTGAGTGCTAGGATTGATCTCTGTTGATTCTTTCTTCCTGATGCACAGAACCGGGTGTTCATCCATTCTAGGGTGACATAGAATGAGATGTCGTGACATCTGTGAACGTGTGCACATTAGTACAGTGGTTAATAACTGTCTTGCTGTATTAGTTACAATGTTAGATCAGATGTCATGACTTGGAGTAGAACATATGAATTCTTACTACACCAGAATTTCAATTGGTATCAGAGCAGGCATCCTGTTCTGTTTCTGGATGAGGTCCATGGCTGATACTTTCTGGTATCTGGCAAGAAGTTATGTTAGTACTGATGTTGGAACCTGTAGATGGTTCTGTGGTTTCCCTGAATGGTCCCTTGAAGTAGGTGGATGGATCATTCATGACAGGAACTGTGTGCACCTGTCTCTGGAGATTGGCAATTGGCCTTTGTGTGGGACAGCTGGGCAAGTATTGAATCATATTCAAACTTGGTATGCTCTTGGAGGCTGATCTGATGAAGTGTGTGTTCATTGATTGAGTTGTATTATGATTTCCGCTGCATAATACCTGGCAAAACTCAAACTCTGATGTAGTTTCCCCTCATGTGGATGAAAGGTTGTTGTATTCAAGACTTCATCATAACCTCTGAAGATGTCAAAGATACTTGAGTCCCCTCAAGTCCACTCATCATGATGTTCTCACATCAGGATAGTAAGAATCATCTGATCACTGATTCTTTTACACTCTTGGGTAGTGTATATGAAGACCTTGAAGACTTTCAAGGAGGGTTGTTCCAAGGAGGTGGAACCAATGTTCTATGTGATGTTAGAACATGTTGTTCAACAAGTATGCAGCTGCTGGTTGAAGAACAGATGCTTTTAGGTGTCAAACAAAGGGATACTCTTGTTTGGAACCTACTCCTGACCTGGAAGAGGAGACATCTGTGTGTGCTCAGTTGAAAAGGACAGGGTCAACCGGGTGTGTGCTCAAGAAGGTCACTCATAGAAGTCTGATCTCTAGAAGTGGAGCTGGTTGAGGTGTGACATTGTGCAATTTCCTGCTGGTTGTCCTACTTCTGTAGATTGATCAGGGTGAGATAGTTGTTCCCTGAAGTACTATGTAGTGGTGGAAGACAAGTCCCCTGAATGTTAGAGGTCAATATTGAGGTAACCTGATAACTATATCATTTAAGAGGATTGGAACCATGAATCTTGTTGTTCAAACACCATGTTCAGAAGTGGCAGTTCTTTCAAGGAGTGAGAATATGAAGATTCAGAGGTTAGTTGAGGTAGTGTGCTCTGGCAATGCATATCTACTATGGACTGGTGTTGATGTCTTTCACTAGTACTTATGGTCAGCTGAAGTCTGATTGGTTTGATTGGAGTATGTATAGGTATAACTCATAGAGTTAGGTGTCACCGGTAGGGATGGTGTATGTCATGTTGAGACATATTTGTACAATGCATGGATATTGGTGAGAAATTTCCATGATTGTTAATTTGAGGGGGAGTTTTGGTTAACCTCCTCACATTTGGTCAGCCTAGGGTCTGGTTGGCTGTTGACCTGTGACACATGGGTTCTGGTGGTTGTGTGACACATTTGCAGGGAAGAATTCATCTCTCTCATTCCTAAGGGTGAATTTAATCTGGGAAGACTTTCAAAATTGTCGAGGTGCTTGCAAGCAAAAGATGTTGACACTAGAAGAGTATGTTTAAAGTAGTCTTACGGTGGAAGTATCTGAAAGGAATATTGGGAAAGGATTTAAGATCAATGTCAACTTGTGCCAAGTACAAGTATAAAATTGATTATCCTTGGAACTCAATATAATTGATGTTCTAAAAGATGTTGGAACATCTCTTCTTCAAGACCCTGTGCAGAATCATAAGAAGGATAGTACATTGGTTGATGATCTATCTCTTTGGTGGCAGAAAAAGTATATGATCTCTGAAAAGGTTTCCTGGCAAGAAACATGTATAGCCTTGGTATGTACAAGAAGAAGAAGACATCATAGTCTTGATGGTGGTTACTTGGATCAACTTATTCCTGATCTAAGTAAGGAAGTGCATTGGCTAATGCACACTATGAAGTTAAGAACAAGTGGCAGCTTTCTTAACATCATGGAAACAGTCGTGTTTTAGGAAGTAGAATCCTTGGTATAGCTGAAGGGTTAGTTGCTAACTGGTCCTTCTGAAGACTCATGCACCAGAGTGTCTGATGTCTTTGGAGAAGAAGCAGGGATTCATCAAGGTGTGAACTCGGATGACTTAACTGCAAACATGCAGGATGGAGGTTGTTCACTCAAACTTGGTTCCACAATCAAGTCTATGAGAACCTTGAACTCTTGTTCTGTGAAGGGAGGAAGCTCTTTCAAGTGGCAGAAGAAGGAGCTGAATTCAACAGCTGGATGTCAAAACAATGTTGTGACATTTGGTTCAACATCAGATTCTTAGTTGGTGAAGTGGCACATCAACTTGAGATAGAAGGGTCTGCAGGGTTGTAGATTGGACACTTCAAAAGGCTTGAAGTTCAAATCTCACTTGGAAGGTCAGAATATCTTTGGGAGAAGTCTGATAAACTTGGGGAGGTCAAAAGGTGGCATTTGACTTTTTCATATGAGGATTCATGAAGGAGGTAATCAACCAGTGGCAGTTGGTCTACCTCAGAAGTGAGTTCGAAGAATCAAGATAATCAACATATGGCAGCTGATTATTCTTGAGAAAAGTCTGAAACAAATTACTTTTGAGCAGAAAAGTATTAAGTTGAAGACAAAAGGAGGTGTGTTCTATTCATCCCTTGGAGCTTGTGGTAGGAGTTCTAAGCCATCTATGGAAGATTATCTCTTGTAATGGGATGGAAATGTATATGTCCCAATGTATGTCTGGGTTATTCTTGATCAAGCATGTGACTCAGTGATATCTGAAGACTATCAGATGGTGTGCCTTGTCTTGCTATGAAGGATGTCCCAGCTGATGTTAGAACATCTTGTGAAGTGGTCTTCTGTTCTGGTTAGAAGAGAGATTGACACAGAGTGTGAATGTGTTCAGCTAAGAGGGTTGAACAGAGGGTGTGCTCTTGAAGACATGAAGATGCGTCTTATGTTTTCCATTCATCAAGTGGTCTGGATTCTCTTTGAATCAGGAAGTATGTGGAGGTCCAACCTTGGGATGTTGGATATGCCCATGTGTGATCTCCAAGTTTCAAAAGGAGAATGGGTTGTTCATGACAGGGGGAGTTTTGTCTGTGTGCTGCAAGAAATCATCAAGCTTGTGGTCTACGTATTCTCAGATAACTAGATATGGCACCTTGTCAGTTATCAGGATACTGTGATGTATGTCAAGGCTGAGTGAGCAGAAGAATGTCTGACCGGATGTCATGACATTGCCCTGAACAATGCTATAAATTCCTTCTGAGTCTTAAAGTCATTAGGAATTATAAGGGTGATGTGTCAAATTCTGACAAATCAGAATAAGCCTGATGTTTACAGCTGTGTGGTACAGGGGGAGTAACCATCTGCTGAAGTGTGGGAATGTGGCTGTAGCAGTGCCAGATGTCAAGTCTCTACTGGAGGTATGACAGGGGTCTTGGGAAATGTTGAATACTGGCAGAATGCAGGAAAAAGCCGCGTGGAATGTTACGACATCGCGTGCAACGTGTCTGACTGCATATATGGAATAGTCTCCATGCACTGGAACTGCTGTTTTGGAAAAGAAACAGTCTAAGAGCTATAAAAGGTATTCAAAGATAGTCTGAGATTTTGTTGGTGATTCTCTGACTGTTTCTCAGCAAAAATTAATGAATCTTGACCAAGCATTTATTCCTACCGTTAATTCCTAAGCACGGGCTGGACTATTTAAAGGATGTAATAGCCCTCTTTTTCTCACAAGAGAAACACTCCATTCCCTCAGAATCATGGGGTATGTTAAGGTTTGGGCAAGCTGCGCCTGGATCTGGTCTTGTGAGGGGTGCCTTTACAAATGTTTAGCTAAAAAGGGGGAGAGAAATATAGTCCTGGGGTTGAAAATGTACCAGAAGCAAGCCAACTGTGGGTGTGGTAGCAAACAGAAGTTGGCGTCAGGCACAAAATCCACCAACTGGGTTTACCACTTGTGTCTTGTGATCTGAGTTAAGAAGACAGTTGTGTCTTGTGATCTGAGTTACATTGTCTATGTACTCAGCATTACATATTCTTCAGGAAGCTCTCCTGTTGAGGGGAAGGGTTCTGGTACAACTGATTCTTGTTCCTCTACTTCCTCATGTACACCAACTTTGGTGTTTGTGGTGGTGGAGAAAATGACAGAGGCTCATTTGTTTTAGCTAAAATTTGCCAAAGGGGGAGATTGTTAATACCTTAGGATTGGCATTAATTTTAGTAAAACAAATAATGTATTCACCTCTGTTGTTTTAATATGTTGGGTTGAAGAAGTTCAACATCTGGACCAACATGTCATGTACGATGTCACGACATCAAGTCTGTGACATCGCACATGTGTAGAAAACTGAATTAATTAATTCAGTATATATTTCTGGGATTAGCAAGGATATCTGGTGAATATCCTAACTCCCATGTGGAGGTCTTAAAGACTTAATCAGAATATATATAGGCTCTAAATATGGAGATATATATGGAGAGATTCTAGGATTGAAGACCTTGTTTGTAGCAGAATTTTTCTGCTGAAGTTGTAACAGCAAAGAACAAGTCTGTTGCGACTTCTGAAGGCCCAAATCCAGTTGGGTGATTAGGTTATAAATAGCTAATTGTAACCTAGTTTTTGTAAGCCCCTTAGAATGAATTTTTAGGGGTGTGTGTGAGGTAAACCTCCCAATCTGTGGGAAGGTTACCATGTGTTTCTCAGTGGTCAAAGCTGAGAGTATTTGTAACTCAAAGCCTGTAGGCAAGAGTGATTTTGTTCTTGAATGAAGCTGTGAAGCAAGTTCAAGGTGTATTAACATTACATTGTATTTGTAGTGATAGGAATGGAAACTGGAGGTTTCTATCTAGGAGTTCCTAGGTATAGATTGCATTGGGTAGGGATTAAGTGAAGAGTTGTAAACGGGGGAGTTTAACTCTGAATTAATATTGCTAATAGTGGATCTTCTTCCTGGCTTGGTAGCCCCCGGATGTAGGTCATGTTGGACTGAACTGGGTTAACAATTTCCTGTGTTTGTTTTCCTTCTACATGTGTTCTTATTACTGTCATAACTCAGCTGGTTTTCCAGTCAGCTTATCAAGATGATAACAGACCTGGGATATAGCCTTCTGTTTGAATGTTAATCAGAATGTTGTAACATTCATCAGTGACAGCGTATACTGAATAATAAGCAGGTTAGTTTCAGTTCAGTATTTATTTAAGTCTGTTCTTTTCAAGGATAACAGACCTGGCCGAAGGACCATTGTGAAACTGTCAAACTGGATGTTTTGACAGTTGATACTGAAGGCTGATACTGAAGTAGAGACTAGTTGGCCTTTTACAGTACTGCACACTTAGCACAGTCCGTTTCCAGGAACATAGCAGAATCAGCATATGTTCTGGCTGTCGAACTGAATGTTGTGACATTCATTCCCAACAGCATGTGCTAAAGTGTAGGATGATTGGTTTTTCTGTTTCAGTATTTTTCTCAGGCTATTCTTCAGGGATTCAACAGCTGAGCCAAAATCCAGGAAACCAACTACTAACCTACAATTAATGAACCTAACAAATAACCTAGTTGTTAGCAATCTAATAAGTGGAAATTAGATTAACGTGTTCAACCTTTAATTCAGGAAATACAAGTAAAAGACAAACACACTGGAACAATGTAACAGATGATGTCCAAAATCAACAGTAAGACATCGTGCTGATAACTGTGTAAGAAAACAACATAAGTGAGTGCTAGGATTGATCTCTGTTGATTCTTTCTTCCTGAAGCACAGAACCAGGTGTTCATCCATTCTAGGGTGACATAGAATGAGATGTCGTGACATCTGTGAACGTGTGCACATTAGTACAGTGGTTAATAACTGTCTTGCTGTATTAGTTACAATGTTAGATCAGATGTCATGACTTGGAGTAGAACATCTGAATTCTGACTACACCAGAATTTCAGAGACGGCTAATTCTGAGCTGCCAGGAAAGACTCTGTCAAAGCACTCAGTCTGGCGACTTCCTCTTTGAGCTCGCGGTTCTCTTGCTCAAGATGATCCATCAATCTAGAAGAGTTGGCTCTGGTGTAGTACCGATGAGTCAGCTTGTCTTCAAAATAAATGAAGAGCACAGAGTTAGGCCACAGACAAGAAGACCGGAACAAACACCTGCTTATGCAAATGATGCATGCAATGCTGGTGCATATGATTTGTTCTTATTTTTGAAGGAACTTTTAGGGTATTATTTGCAATCTTTGAATATTAAGCATTTTATCGCATATGGAAAATATCTCATCAAATATATTTGAGAAAAAGAAGTACAGCATGGTCAATTATTACAAGAGAAAAGGAAAATAAACATCCTATGGATCCCTAGAAGCTCGGGATGCCGCAAGATAAGCTGCACGAAGCCTCTTAATCTCTCTCTCATATGCTGCTTCCATATCCGCCTTCTCTTTGGCGAGTCTGTCATACCTCCTTTTCCAGAACTTGGAAGACTGAGGAAGTAGAGAAGTCCATGCATCGTTCGGATCATCAATCACCTGATGCTCGAGGAAATCGATCAGAGCATCCTTCTCCTTAAGCAGTTGAAGCAACTCTTCTCTTTCACGGATCCAGGCACGTGAAAGGTCTTCGTCTCTCGACTCCTCTACGCCTTGGTTAGGGAGGGTTGAAGGCCCAGCCACAACCAAAGGTGTAGGTCTCGGATAATCATAAGGCATGAGATACTCGGATGCTCTCTTCCTCACCCAAGTAGTATACGGCTCCAAAGCTATGCAGTTCTTCGGACCCAACTTACTTCTACCCTTCTTGTGGATCTTGCGCCAAGCGCGGACCATCCTGGCTTTCAAGCCTTGGGAATCTTTACCCTCCTGAAAGAACACACCTTCTAACAGAATGTTATTAGGTTTATCCTTTAGGGGGAACCCAAGCTGACGACGTGCTAAGATAGGGTTGTAGCTAATCCCACCACATGTACCAAGAAGAGGCACATTGGAGAATTCACCACAAGAGTCAATAATTTGAATTCCATCATACGCACGATCATACCAAGAGATATCATCATTAGTGAGAGACATAAGTCTCGTGGACCACCGTAGACATCCCTTGTTCTCCTTGAAAGCGACCGTCTGAGGTAAGTGAGAAATAAACCACTTATACAACAGAGGCAAACAGCACACAATAGCGCCACTACCCTTTGCATTCCTCAGGTGCAAAGAGAAATAGGTATCACCCAACAGAGTCGGAACGGGATTAAGAACAGAGAAGATCCTAATAGTGTTCACATCCACAAATTTGTCGATGTTGGGGAACAATACCAATCCATAGATGAGCAGCACGAATATGGCCTCAAAGGCATCCTCACTCATGGCTTTCCCATAAACGGTAGCTTGAGCAATGAGGAACTCAGAAGGAAGACCTTGAATTCCACCTTTGGTAGTCATATGAGCTTTAACCAAGGATTCATCTATGTGCAACATGTCAGCTATCTCTCGAGAAGTCAAAATACTCTCTAAGCCACTGAACGACACCTGGTCCAGAATAGGAATACCCACAAGATGAGCATACTCCTCAAGGGTAGGCAATAGCTGAAAGTCCGGAAAAGAGAAGCAGTGATACAGAGGATCATAGAACTGCACCAAAGTACCCATCAACCCTTCATCAACCTGAGTAGTCAGAAGAGGCAGAAGCTTCCCATAACGAGCTTTGAAACCCAAGGGATCTAATACATAGGATGTCAGATTCCTTAACTCTTTCAGATCGGGTTGTCTGAAGTTGTACTTCTTTGTATGCCTTTTTTGTCTTTCCATGTCTGAAAATTTTGCAAATAAACCCTTTAAGTTCCTTGAAAATTTTCTGATTTTTCTGATGACATGAATGCAGATGAATGCATGAATGCATGAATGCATGAATGCAACAATCACACTCAAGGATCAAGCAAAGCACACCGGACAAAGGTCATGGAAAAGCTCATAGCATCCTTAATATCAATCATCCATTTTGGTGGATTATGGTTTACACCTTATCAACACCCAAGTTCCATTGATATTAACGATATATGAACCGGCTCAATCATCCTTAATATCAATCATCCATTTTGGTGGATTATGGTTTACACCTTATCAACACCCGAGTTCCATTGATATTAAGGATGTCTGAACGACTCAACCATGAATCACGGGTTTTTTGTGAGTCACGAGCATGGAGTCTCGGTTAAGAACCACCCAAAGGGAGTGTACTATGGTTTAAACCTGCCGAACATGTTCTACCAGAGGTTCCCATAGTCATCATCCCATCTTTCGAATATTATCGGAGGAACGAATACTCGTATTCCAAAAATATTCTCAAGAGAGACTCTTATGAGTGTAGTATCGCGTAACAATCGCATCAAATCTGACATTTGAACGACCTCCGCACTACGTCCTAAAAAAATAGGCCAAGATGGGCTTGGTAAACTAAGGTCCTTGGCTTCTAAGGCACACATTGAAAGAATAATGCCTAACCACAAATGACTTGTGTGACATCATTGAGCCAACATGACCTCCACCAAGTTAATGGACTCGCAAGTCAACTTGCTAAGGAATAACTCCACACAAGTCAACGAGACTATGCCATTCTTCTATCATAGGGTGCACTCGAGTTCGGGTATAGAACTCATCTCATAGAGATCACCAAAGCAATGCAAGCATTTGATATATCAAGCAATTCAAACATTACAATCAATACAGTAATCCCAAATTGCACAAAAATATGTCACATAAACAAATATAATACAACAAAGTGTGAAAAGTAGGCAAACCCACTAGGAAATTTTTTTCCCCAACAAAGTCGCCACTTTTCTGTAGCGGTGTATTCGTCACTTTATGATTTATTGACTAAATCAAAAGCAAAGCATACAAAGATAGAGTCGCCACTGCACTTCTATTTATCCAAAGGAATGGCTAGAAAGCGAACAAAAGCCTAAGAAGTTTTACACAAAGAAAACTAATAAAAGGTCAGAGATCTGGGTAAGGGGGTAATTATGTTGTGGGAAGGTGTTAGGCACCCACAACTTCCTAGGTACTCCAAGGGAACCTCTCTTCACAACTTGTTGTATTATTATCTGTTTATGAAATATTTTTGTGCAAACATGATTGAAGGGATGAGAAAAGAATATAAAAATTTTATTATTTTTGTGTTTGAATGGATGAACCCATTGCCTACGTACCTTTTCATGAAAGATAGGGATCAAAATGCCGTAGTTCGGCTAAAAGAATTCCAAAAAGTGAGTGGATTTATTTTAAACAAAAGCCTTAAGGTCTTTCGTTATCAAAGGGAGAAAACTCAACCTGAACAACCACAAGTCCACTATATGAGAATAGCTTCAACGTGCTAGTGAGGGGTTAACCCTATAATAAGCAGGGAAGTCTTACAATTCAATCACTAAGGACAAAAGGTGAGATTCACATCAACCACTAAGATAACTCAGATCTATGGCTAATGCATGAAAATTTGATTAGGAAGTGGACAAGGGCCACAAAAGCAATTGAGTGGGTTGAATTAACCAATTATGAGTATTCACAAGGATGGTCAAAGTGACATTAAATTCAATTCAGAAGAAGTATTGTGAAAAATGAAATTTGAAAATCAGAGGCTTAAGGCCTAGGTTTCTAGTTTTGAAAACAAGTGAAAAATGTTTGCACAAAAGTTTTCTGGTTTTGGTTAAAGATGAAAACAAGGTTCAAAGTTAATCACAAAAGGGTGAGGGTTAAGGTTAAGGGACAAAGCCACAGGCAGGATTGCTTTCTCAAGATCATAGAAATGATCCAAGTAAGTTCCTTTGGAATAAGGCAACACCAAGCAGTAAGCAAGTAAAACGTGTATCAGAGATAGCCAAAACAAAAGGGAACCAGATGCCAATCAATGGACTTACACTAGACTCACAAAACAAAGATGGATACCAGAAGCCAATCAATGGACTTACATTCGCCTCACAAAGCAAAGAAAACATGGAAACCAGATGCCAATCAATGGACTTACACTAGCCTCACAAAGCAAATAAAACATGGAAACCAGATGCCAATCAATGGACTTACACTAGCCTCAAAAAGCAAAGAAAACATGGAAACCAGATGCCAATCAATGGACTTACACTTGACTCCAAGGAAATGGAATGCCAATCAATGGTCTTAGTTCCAACTCCTACCAGATCCCAGGAAACAAATGCCAATAACTGGACTTACAATTGACTCCTCAATGGACAAAACAAAGTGTCACAAAGTATGAACAATGATCATGAAAATGATATACAATTAATGCTCAAAGATGAAAACAATGCACAGAGGCACACACAAACAATTATACACAGATGGACAAATAAGCAAACAAGCAGTCAATTATCACACATTATACACAACCAAGGGGCTCAAGCAAGGTTGGGCTTTAGTCAAGGGGTCATATCGACCTTGACAAACAAGCCATTGTATCAGTGTAAACAGAAGCTCTTAACCTCTAACATTGAGAGTTAGGGTGAGCAGATGAAATGGGAGATGAGGATTAGACCTCATAGCTCTTAACCCTGGCCTGGGTGAGCTTGAATCAAAGAATGTGTGGGAGTCCAGAATGAGGAACTATATTCCACAATGACTGACACAACAAGATTTTGGGATGTTTATTCAAAATGCATCAACACTTAGTGTGAGCAAGATGAATGACTCAACTAAATAGCAGGGGATGGATTGCACATCCCTTTTATCTGCCAATGCCTCTTCACTTAGAAGGTCTTTGAAGTACATGGCACAAATATAAACAAGCAAAAACATGGCCTCTTAAGGAGGGCTTCAGACAGGTGCCTACCAAATGGTAGGTCTTCCAGACTACATGGAGAAAAGAAGTTACCTAAGTGGTATGCCAACCACAAGCAAAGCAAAGCAACTCAAATAATGAGTTAAAGCTACTAAAGTACCTGTAAGAAAAGCTAAACCAGTCAATATTTACATTCAGACAAATCAAACAATCAACAACAGTCAGACAACCAATCATCAGACAACAATGGTGCAAGGCATAAGATGCAAGCAAACTAAATTGATTCACCATCCAAATGACTTACAAAACAGCAAGGTTAGTCAACCAAAATAACTTGTATCTCAAGTGATGAGATCATATCAACCAATGTGGCTAATTGCTTGAAACCTCTTGAAGAGCAGATGAATGAAATCTGGTGATTCAAGGCTTGGCACATGTCCAAATCCACTCCTGATCACTTGTTATGAAGCCTGATGAATGAATTGAGGCTTGGAACAGCTTAGATCTTGCTCAACAATCAGCTTTCATCTTCACCTTCATGAACTTGCCATGCTTGATTTCTGCTCGAATTCAATGATCCAAGGCTTGATCTACACCAAATCAATACGACAGAACAAGAATATGGAAGAAAATCACAATGCTATGTGGAAGAAATTTGAATTTCAATGGAGAGAGAAATTTGGAGGGAAGAAGAATTTAGATCTAGAAATGGTGAATCCTCAGAAATTCTGTTATGATTATGTATTTATATGACATGTTAATCCTACTGAAAATGTTAATTAGCATTGGTTAATTTGGAATTAGCAAAAATAAGGTGCATGATCAAAATGACAATTTGTGTGGTGCATGGCAAATGCAAACGTGAACAGTACCATGTACATGGTCAAATTCACTCAAAATCATTTTATCAACACAATGGCAATGGAAATTAGTTCATGTAATGCACCAATTTTAAATTTGTAAAATTCCCTCCAAAATGTTCATGCATGAGCAAATGGCCATATGATGAAATTTCATGCAATGTGATGAATGATTTGGAAAGTTCATGTCATGAGAAGAATTATGCAAAAAGGAGCACTCATTTTGGAGTTATGAGTCAAAAGTTATAACCTTTTAAAGTTCCATGCAAACTTGGCAATGATTGGATCATATCTCTTCAACCATCCATCAGATGCTTATGATCTTGGACTTTTTGGAAATGGGAGAGAGATATCTTCAACTTTCATGTTGGACAAAATTTCATTTGAAGCTTCCCTGATGTTGGAAAGTTGAGTTGAAGTTGGTCCAAAAACTTTCCATTTTTGGAAACTTGAAATTATAGGTCACTTTCCATTTTGGGAAACTTTTAACTTGACCTCAAATTCTTCAATGTAAATGTTTGACATGATGAACAAGCATTTTTGGAACATGAATGGGATGAAGAAATCCAATTCCCACACTTAAAGACCACAGTTGACTTGCATAGGTCCTTAGATGACCTGAAAATGTTCAGATGAACTTGGGCCTCAACCACCTGGGGAATTTGCTTCACAATGAACCTCTAGCTCATATAAGCTCAAAATAATGATCACATGATCCATATCTCAATGGAACCCTTATCTCTTGCACAAAGGATTCACTTGAATTGCCTTGACATGTTGACTGCTTAAGCTGCAAGACAAATGTTAGATGACATATTTTTGTACATTTTTGGTTAGTGATTAAAAGAAAAGCAATGATATACAATGCAAGCAACGCTTGGTGATCAAGAATTACTCTCAAGAAAGATCCCACCCACAGGGAAGGAAGCAAGGTGTCCAATGATCCTTGAGGCAATGCAATGTTATGATATGATGCCATGAGGGATCTTAGGGACAAAATTGGGGTCTTACACATGGGGGAAAACATCTAGCAAGGAATAATTTTCTAAGGTTGTCCCAAGTTGTTATGGAATTGGGTGGAAGGGAATCTAACCATGATAGGGCTTTATCTCTGAGGGAGAAAGGGAATAATCTTAAACGGATTGCCTCAGGAGAAGCTCCATTGGTTTTAAACGTGTCTGCTAATTGGAGAAGATTTTTAAATATTGGTTTGGGTTCTCGGTAGCAAGACCTGCGAATTGTCTCTGTTGCACTAGTTGCAACAGGGAGGGTTTAAGTTCGAAATTATTAGCTGGGATGGTTGGGTTTACTATACTTGAACTAGGTTCTTCGTTGGATGGTTGGCGAAGTCCTTAAGAGGTCTATGATTTTGATCTTCGGCCATAGCTCTCCTAATTCTATGGAAAAATAAACGTGTGCGAGCATAACGTTCAGGTTCCGCCAGAGGATATACTAAGCTTCTGGTGCTGCGAGTTCTTTGCATTGACCGGCAGTACACAAAGAATTGAGTCTTTATCCATTTCATCATGCCATTTTTTGAATATTTTGCATAAAGCTTGATATCCATTTGCATAAAGGATCACTTTTCAATAACTCTTACATTGAGTCTCTAAATTGTTTCCTCTTATCACACTTAACCTATAAAGCCATAAGCAACCTCCTAGAATTCAGAAAAGCATGGCCAAGATCCTTGATTCACTCCACCTTTTCATCATAAAGCCAACATGCATTTTTGTACAAAATGAAACCAAACATCCAAACCAGCATTCAAATTAAACTAAGATCAATTTATGCAAGTTACTTGAGCCTTTTAGAGCCTCTATAAATAGAAGGCCAAACCTCACAACTCAAGACACCAAGAATTGCATCCAAAACCCCAATTCGCAACTTCCAAACCTCAAACTTCCAAATTCCATTTCTGTTGAAAATTCTTCAAACCAAAGATCCAAACTCCTTCTAAACCTCAAATAGAAGTTGTTTAAACCATTAAAACACAACTTTAATACCTTTATCATCATTTTCCAACTCTCACTTCGCACACTTGCAAGTTAAGTTGGTCAAAAGAATCCAGGGTTTCTCAAGCACAACTGAGCATTTAAACAGCTTCCCTAGGGTCCAAGCAAGCTCACCAGATCATTAATTCTCATTTGTAACTAGTAGAAGAAACATTGGAATTTATCCAATAAATAAGTGCCCTTACACTTGAAAACTCTTGTGCATGCATCATTCTTGAATATTTATTGAAGTAAAAATATAGTACATAGTGTGTTTGTTATATGTTTGTTACTGTATGCATTATACCATACTCATACATTGAGATTTTATTGTTAGAAAGTTAAAAGTGTAGTTCTGGTTTTTCCCTTGGCACGCTTTGTACATTGGGTTTTAGGATGAGATAATGATACCATTAGATTCCTTGCGAAAAATAGAGCAATTTAGTTCTTACAGTTTTTAACTTCATGGAAAATTGAGAGAGTTATGGTTGTTGGAAGTTTGAGAAAAAAATGAAAAGAAATTGGAACAAGTTGTTGTAAGAGTGTGAGGTTAGTAATGATGACATGGCGCTGACCTTGTCATCTTCAGTCTTGTTTTAAAATATATATATTAATGAATATGATTAAATAACTAGATGTATTACCACCCAAGTGGTTGAGGTGCGTGTGTTAAGGCTTTGTGTTTGCAAAAGGTCTGGGGTTCGAATCCCCCTCGCCCCCGACCCATTTTATTCATTTTTTTTTCCTATTTAATTTTGTTTTTTTATTCATAACTTCAAAGGCTCATAACTTGATGAACCCTAAGCCTTTTTGAGCCACTCTTTTTTCTATGTGTTTTTAATTTTTCCTATTTTATAATGGTGAAAATAAATTCCAGAAATGATTTGTTTTTCATATACTTATGCTTGTCCAAAGTTGGTATCTTTTTAGGATTGTTTTAGGGTTTCAAATGACCTTCTTTGGTTGATACTTTAATATTTTTTTATTACCTTGACTTGTATGAATATTGTGTATCATATATGAACTTTATTTGATGTTTTTAATATGTGCCTCTCGGTTTTGACCTAATTTTGACTTACTTTAATGTATGTTTACATGTTTATGTGCTTTGAACTTTGTTATTATACCATGAACTTTTGTGTGTTTACTTTGCCATTGATCCATGATTCACATGTAATTATTTCATGTCTTGTTAAATCTTTGTGTGCATGTGTGCATGTGTGCCCTTGTGTCTGTCTTTGTTTATGTGTTTGAAAATGTGTTAAACTTGTGATAACATGTCTTTGTATGACTTGTATGCTTACATGTTTAAACCTTTTGTATGATGTTAAACCTTAGATTGTGATCATATTGAACCTTAACATGTATGTCTTGAATACATTAACTTGTTTTCATGATTAAGTTGATGTTATGTCTAAACCATGGCTTGCTTCATGCATATACATGTTCATTCATACTTATTATGACATCTATATACATGTTCATGTATTGTTATGCCATTAATCTTTGTTTCTTCATGATGATATATCCATGTAATTCATATTCATGTTAAGTTTATACATCTTTGATTGATGTTGTTGTATCTTTGTCCATGTTCACGTGTTGTACATATGTGTTTACATACCATGCTTGATATTGTTATGATCATGCTTCCATATCTTTGTATTGATGTCATGTATGGAAATCTTCTTCATTTGCTTATCTTTGTAGATGTCATGCTTGAACATTTTCTTTATCATGTGTTTAGCTTTGTGGATGTCATGCTTGAACATCTTCTTTATCCTTGTTTGTCCTTGTTGATGTAATGCTTGAACATCTTCTTTACCATTTGTTTATCTTTATTGATGTCATGCTTGAACATCTTCTTTATCATGTGCTTATATTTGTTGATATCATGCTTGAACATCTTCTTCATTTGCTTATCTTTGTGGATGTCATGCTTGAACATCTTCTTTACCATTTATTTATCTTTGTTGATGTCATGCTTGAACATCTTCTTTATCATGTGCTTATCTTTGTTGATGTCATGCTTGAACATCTTCTTCATTTTCTTATCTTTGTGGATGTAATGCTTGAACATCTTTCTTTACCATTTGTTTACCTTTGATGTCATGCTTGGACATCTTTCTTTATCATTTGCTTATATTTGTGGATGTCATGCTTGAGCATCCTACTTATCTTTCGTTTATATTTTTGGCCAAATCCAAGGGAAATAAATATTTATTGACTTAATATCATAGGTAGTTTAGCAATCCCTAGTTCCCCTTTGACCTTGTTAGAGTCATTTTCACTTTCAACTTAGATTTAAGTAAGAGTTTGTAACTCTCGTCAGTGCGTTTGTTTTGAACACTTACTTCCCCCTTTGGAACCTTGATCACAATCAACTTTTCTTTCACCCTTAGTTAGGTAAACTACAGTTTCTCTGATTCCATCCTTATAAGGATACATAGGCACATGACCGCGAAGTTTTTGCGAGAAAACTTAATAAAATATTTAGGTCATTCCCAATAAAACATTTCCAAACAATAGAAAACAAACAATAACATAACCTAAATACTTTCAAAAGGTTCCTATAGGATATTATAGATACTTACGATGTTAATACCTTCCCTTAGTATAACCAGCCCCCGAACCTTAAATCTCTTCGTATTGTTTTTACATTGCACAATTAGAGTTTTATTCGATCTTTTCCCTTTCCCTTGGATAAATTAAAGTTCATTAGTGAACATTCAATGTTTTGTGATTCAAGTTAATGCAATAGTTTGATATCCGATTCTCACTGTGACACCTAGAAAACAGAAAAAGGGTTAGAAGAAGAGTGCTCGAGGAGGATTTGGGACCTCATGCCTACGTATTCTCAAGGTGCAATGAGAAAGTCAGAGTCTCGTATTTCAGATAACTAAAGATAGAAAAGGGAAAAGAAAGAAAGGTGCCCGCTAAAGATTCGTATCCTCGTGCCTACGTATTCTCATAGTGCAATGAGAAAGTGAGAGCTTCATAGCTCAGAGGACAAAGACTGAGAAAGAGATAAGATTGAGGGTTGTGGTGTTTAAACCAAAAGAAAACATGGGGGTTAACCATATGGGTGTGTTCCAAAATAAAAGGAATTGCAATGGTGTTTAAACCAACAGAAATGAAACTTGTCAAAGCCCGATACTCACATGACAATGGTCTTACCAAAGCACTAGGTCTAACATGGTAAGGAAGAAAAGAAGGAACTTGTCAGTCGGACACTCACATGAAAAGGGTATTACTAAAGCACTAGGACTGACATGGTAAAAGGGGAAGCAAAAGCTTGTTAAAACATTGGGTCTCACATGACCGGGACCTTACCAAGGCACTAGGACTGATATGGTAAGGAAGAGGGAATAACCATAAAGGTTTCAACCCAAGGAATAAACATAAAGGTGTCAAACCTTAAAGAAGTGATTGTAAATGGTGTTTAAACCAACAAGAAACTTATCAAAGCCAAAGACTCACATGACAATGGTCTTACCAAGGCACATGGACTGATGTGGCCAGGAAAAAGGGAATAACCATAAATGTTTCAACCTAGGGAATAAACATAAAGGTGTCAAACCTCAAAGAAATGATTGCAAATGGTGTCAAAACCAATAAGATCTGGAGATAGGAGCTACATATGCCAAGGGGAGACTTGACATTGAACTAACTAGAATTGCACTAAAGTCTATGAATAGAGGCAAATACTATGAGCAATTGGGTCACTTGTCCTGTACCCTAAGATATTCTAGAAAAGTGTATGGAAGATCCCCTCTCATCATTCTCTATTGCTTAAGGATCATGGCATGCAAGCCTAGTCAATGATTGACAAGTTATTAAAGCAGGGTTTTAAAGATGCTTATGGGGATGACTCAGATGAATGATTGCTGAGGAATGTTGTAGTCTGATGTGTGCTTTTCGCAAGTATACGAACGCGTCAGAGTAATATAAAAGATTGTCGAATCCACAAAGACCAAGTGTCAATCTATCGTTATTTATTGTTATGGTGTTTATCTAAGGTAATCGAAATAGGGGTTTTAAGAGTGCACAATGAAAAATAAGTATTAAATAAAATTCAATTAATAAAGACAGGTTTGAATGTAATTCACATAATCAATTAATAATCCAAGTACTAGCTAATAGAATTACTTATGGGCAGTGTTTCCTACTTTTAAAAGAACCAATTTAACGGGAATTGTCGCTTTCGTGTATTCAGAACCGAGTTGTACTCCCTAATCAAACCCTCTTATTGTCACTTATAAAAAGGCGCGCATTGCATTAGAGTAGTAAACCTATTTTTAAGAAATATAGTATCTTGACTAAGTTGAAAAGTATTTTGACCTGGATTTCTTAACCAAAGGAGGTTCTCACGAACCAGACTCTAAACTTATAAACGCGTCCGAAAATAGTTTTAAAATCACATTTCTTTTTAAGTTAAAAACTCCTAATGAACTTAACAAAGCGCTTTCGCTATATTTGAAATAGTTAAAAATAACTAAGTTAAAAAATACGTTGGACGGCTTTCGATCTTACCCAACGGAAATTAAGTGCGGGAAAACTTAAGTTGAAAGTCAAAATAGCCCTTAAGTGCTTCTACGAACAATTGTACGGGTTATCGGTTCAATTACGATCCTTACATTCTAACCTTTATAGGTTTAGCTAGACATGGTAAAGTAAAGGTGCATTTTAATTTAAATAAAAGTAGTGCGAGTGCGGAAAGTAAATAAAGTAGTGCGAGTGCGGAAAATAAACAAAGTAGTACGAGTGCAGGAAATAAACAAAGTAGTGCGAGTGCGAGAAATAAAATAAAGTAGTGCGAGAAATAAACAAAGTAGAGGCAGTGTGGGAAAGTAAACAAAGTAAAGGCAGTGCGAGAAATAAATAAAGTAAAGTGCGAGTGCGGGAAAGTAAAGTAGACAAAGGTAAAGCAATAAAACCTGCTCCAATCGGAGGGTTGAATAAAGTGCGTAACAGAAATGAAAATGGCGGCGGGATTAACTTCCTTCCAAAGTGCTCCAAACTCGATTACAGACTCGATTACACAGTGTGGCAACACTCCAATGTGAAGCGATTACCACTTTTACAGTACTGAATATATGCCTAGTTGTAACTAAGTTTTGATCTATGTTTGGATCAAGAAACAAATGAAATCAAGTCTCTATTTATAAGCAAGGAAAAATAATGGAAATGACAAGGATGCCCCTAAGTTTGAATTTGGAAGGGAAACTTCTTTGTTCTTGTGGCGCCCGCCACAACACCATGGCGTCCGCCATATGAGTAAATTGTGGCGCCCAAATGGAGATAGTGGGAGATGTGGAAGTTGAGGAGAATTTGAACTATGACACGTCATGGCTGGACCCATGGCGCCAGCCACAGTGGGAGCCACAAGTGCAAAATGCTGATTTTTAGGCTTTTTAGCTCATTTTCACTCCTTTTCTCGATCGGGGCTCTGATTAGACTGAAAACCTAAAAACAAAGAAAAATATAGTAATAACATAATAAAATAACAATAAAACAACTAAAATGCATGCGAAATCGGAGTCGAAAATACGGTGAATTTCAGTGTCATCATAGTCAACTGAGGGGTTGAACTTGTTTAGAGGATGATGCTCCAAAGTGACAGAGACAAGTCTTATCAAGTGACCAAGGGACTTATGGTCACTTGTTAAAGACAAAGGGGAAGTGGTAACAGATGAGAGAATTTAGTTTATCAAAATGATTTTGATCAAGCTAAATCAAAGGGAGTATGATTGATGAAGCGAACAAGGATGCATGAACATATAAAACTAGCCTATGGTCTCATTGTTAGGTATCCCAAGAGAAACCCATATGAATGCAAGAGGAAATAGTCATAAAGTAGATGAAACAGCACACTAAAACCTAAGGGTTCAACAAGAACAAAAGCAAGTCAAACTGTCGACAAGGTCTTAGGATCCAAGATCACTCCAAGTCAAGCAAAGGGCCTAAATCCTAAGTCAAAATCCAAAGTCTAAAAGGTCTTCAATACTCCAGATCAAGCATAGGATTAAGATTAGGTCCAAGTTACTTTATCATATTTTGATTCATTAAGATTAATAAGAAAATAATCAAACAAGATAAGAGCAACTAATGAATATGGTAAGATGAAATGGTATGATGATAATGGGACATAAAATTAAAGTGCATCAAGTAAATGACATAAACTTAAATGACTTAAATTAAATAACAATAATGTAAATGGACATAATGTAAAGAACAAGATTAATGGTAGGATCAAGATTAGTGTTAGGAATTAGTGGTTAGTTAAATGATGTCGGGGCAATGACAACATATGTGTCAGACAAGTTAGAGAATTAATATAAAGTTAATCTCAAACAATAATGTCACACAATCAAAAGAAATAGATGAATATGGAAGGAGTGAAATAGAGAATCAAGCCAATTACATGAGATCATTCTATCCTCAAATCAAATGACTCAAAATTTGGCGCGTTAAGGGTTAACTTATCATTGATGCAACATATTGAAGATGATTCACAATCATTTATCAACAATTTTGGCTCAAAGAAGGTTGATCAACCTCAAGTCCATCTATCAATGATTTGAGATGAAGAAGAACACATCAACCAAGAAATCAAGTCAACTCAAAACAACAAGAGGTTTAAAAAAATCAAAACAAAATGAAGTAAAATGATTAATATTGATTAAATAAAGAAAAAGAAAAGGAAAATTCTCAAAGAGATGTCAAAGCATCAAATAGAAGTCTAAGAAAAATTTGGAAAGTCAAAAAAAATATGAGAAGTTTGACCTTAAAAGTTGGGTTCAAAAATGTTTTAAAAAGATTGAAATAAAAGTACAAAAAGAAAAATAAATGATTAAAAAAGAGAAAATATGAATAAAATGCAAAAATTATTTTTAAAATTATGGAAAAATATGTGGTAGAAAATATTTTTTTAAAATTATGAAAAAAAAATGGATTTAAAAAATAATAGGGGAAATATTTTTAATTAATTTTAGAAGAAAAAGAAATAAAATAAAAATAAAAATAAATCAAAAATAATTCAAATGCAACGGTTAGCAAGGTGGCATGCGCTGATTGGATGAATCATTTGAATTTGGCTACAACGCACGTGAAACACTTCATCTTCAACCTCAGAAATTGATTTTGCAACTTCATGAACTTGTGTTTTTAACATGAATCAAACATGGGTTCAGATGCGAAACACCTCATCATTCATGTCACCCTGCATCAGAGCAATTGATTTTCTATGAGCATGGAGACTTTGCTCAGAAATCGAAGAATCCTAGTTCTTCAAAGTAAAATTAATTGTTTAATATCAAAAAGAAATGGCAAGTAAGCTAGGGTTTTTGATCAGTGGAACCTCACAAAGAGAATGGTAACTTGTTTGCTTGAAATGGTAACTCGTACCTACCTTCTCGATTGAAGCTTCAGAAGTCAACAATGATGGATCCATAAGCAAGGTTGCAGAAGGATTCAGACCAAAGCAAAGCTTCAAACACCTTCAGAGGATGCCAATGAAGGATTCTAGGCAAATAATTGGAAGGAAAATAGCTTGAATCGAAAAAGAGAGTAACTAGTTTTTGGAGGTATCAGGCTTCAATGGTGGTAGGGTTTCTTTGGCTTTCAATGCTTGAAAATGAATGCAATAGCTTCCACTATTTAGAGTAAATTAAATTGGATCGAAATACGTGTGGAAGTGACTCGAATTCATGAGCGTGTGAAAGTTTGATGTAAAACTCGTGCATTTGAAGATTTTCATATCATTCTAAGTTGTCTTCATATGCGTTTGGTCATGGGTAATTGGTTTGCACAAGTGAGAAGTGGTCCCAAAGTGATTTGTGCAAGTTTCAACATTATAGGTCACATATCAAAATAGAGTTTGGTCACCAAGTTCAAGCTTAGGCCAAATTCAATCCATATGTGCATTTTCAGTTTTTCTTTAAGTTAAATGATCACTTCATGGAGTAGAACAAGATGCAAAAAGAATCAATCCAAGAGGATATTTTAGTTGAAAGTTGTGGGCATGTGATATTGAGGTCGTGACCTGAAAAATGGCCTAGGCAAATGGTCAAGCACATTGCAACATGTTAGGTCATATTGAGGTCCAATGTTCGTGATGACATAACTTTTGATTCCATCGTGCATTTTGAGTCAAACTTAGGCCAAATTATATTTGCATTAAGCTTAATAAAATGAAAAAGGAATGGGGTCGAAAGAATAATTGAGCTGAAAATGGCAAGGGTGGAAAGTAGGGGTCGTGGCAAGGTTTTGGCGCAAATTGGCAACTCGGTCCTTTATATAAATGAGGTCCTAAATAGACGAATTGATGTTTGACCCTTGAATCAAAGTTGTATAGGATTCCAAAAGTCACATTTTGCTCAAAGAAGCTTGTCATTTGGATGAATATTAAAGAATTTATGGGGTTTGGAGTAAAAGTAGGGCAAACTTGCACATTAGGTCAACCACACTTATACACATCTTGCAAACTTGATATTTTCTTGCATTTCAAATCATGATGATGATGATATAATGAGCAAATATTGATGAACTATTTATTAGGGCTTGAGTGATCTTGAAGATAGCTTGAAGATTGAGTGATGTCACATGGAAATAAACACATGAACCACCTTGGAAACACCATGGACAAACTTGCATCTTCCATGGCCCAAAAGACCTTTGTCTTCCCTTGATTTGAAACATGATTACCTACATAAGTAACAAGAGAAAAAAAAGCACCATCTCTTAATAGAATTAGGGTTAGTTGACAAGCAAAACAAAATGAAACCTTATGGTTATGATACAAACCACAATGTGGCCATGCTTGTGATCCAATGACCAAATATAATGGTCGTGCATGGTATGATTTTATGTATGCAATTGAGATATACAAAGGAGTAAAAGGGAGGGTAAATTTAGGGGTATGACAGTTGCCCCTATTTAATCACCTTTAACCTGAAGGTGCAAATTTCGTTAGCTTTTCGGAAGTTAGAGGTAAAAGAGGAGTAAATACAAGAGTAACCGGAAATTTGCCCGAGAAAGGGAGATTGTAAAGATCCATTGATAAACTGGTTGGTTTGATTTTCTAGGGATAAACTGAAATATTCCGCTGGGGAGATAGATCAGTTGTAAGAGGAATGTTTGACCTGCTTGATTGTATGATTGCAATGCATGATTATTTATTTATGATGCGTATATAATGCAATAGCAAAGTAAAGTTGGTTGGATGGAAAGTAGACTTCGACTCATCGGCATCCACACTAGAGAAGTTGCATGGGAAAGCTTCCAAATTACCACCTATGTCGGGGAAAATCCTATTGGCTGAGGACTACCAACTGACTTTGCTTGAGGAAGAAAGGGTGCATGACCAGTCTGAGTGATAGTGGATACAATGAATGCTAATCGTAGACTACTGGTGACCCACTAGGGAGTTTTTCATTAATCAAAGCAATGCATAAATTTTTTCCTTTTAATTTATCCTTTTTTATTATTCTCGAAGTTTCATGGCATTATGTAATCAAGATTGGAAGTTATTTTGTAAACAAAATGCGGGAAAATAAGAAGAGAATTTACTGAAAAACAACTGAATTTTATTGATAGTGAAAATTTTGTACATGTAGAGTGTGTACAAGGATACAAAAATCCTTAAAGAGGAGATTACAAAAATTGAAAAATAAATTAAATGGAAATGGTAAATTTGTTTGGCTTTCCACTTATCACAACATTGAATGTCATTTATTGTAGCATTAAGCTCTAATACTTTGCCTTTATCCCTAACTCTTGCATGAAATTTTTTGTTCTTTTATCCACCAGAATGCAATTTTTGCCTAAGTCGCCCTTTCAGGTTTTCAACTTAGCGGGCTATTATTTTTTTGTTTTAATCCCTCACTTTTGCATGCACATTTCTTTTTTTGGGGTCCATCGGGATAGCCATTTTTTCCTAGATTGGTTCTAACGAGTTCCAATCTAGCGGGCTTTGTATCCATTTTTTTAGGCATAATATTTTTTGAATATATTTGAGTTTACTGGAATTGGAAAGTCATCCCAATCCATTATGGTGAGAGTGAGATCCCCTTATGAGAAGACCTTTTTGAAAAAAAAAGGCTCTTCATAGTTAGCAGTCTACTTCTCCCGGGGATCGGAGTGTGTCATAGAGAGTGTTTTAAGCATAAGTTTATCGACTTGGAATAAGCGAGGAAGAATCTTCTTATCAAATGCTCTCTTGAGGCATCGTTGGTACATCTGACCATGGCAAACGACCTTCAAGTGCTTCTCTTTAATGAAATTTAGCTAATCATATATGGACTGCACCCATTTAGCTTCATCGAGGTCTGCTTCCATGATGACCCTCAGAGAGGGGATTTTAACTTCAATAGGTAGGACAACCTCCATTCCATATACTAGAGAATAAGGAGTTTCCCCAGTAGAAGTACACACTAAAGTTATGTAGCCATCTAGAGCAAAGGGAACCAATTCATGCCAATCCTTGTAAGTTTTGACCATCTTTTGGACTATCCTCTTGATATTCTTGTTGAAGGCTTCAATAGCGTCATCCATCTTGGGCCGGTATGGTTAAGAGTTGTGATGCTCGATCTTGAATTCTTGACACAACTCACTCATCATAATGTTGTTAAGGTTACTGGTATTGTCAGTGATAATCTTGCTAGGAACACCATAGCGACAAATTATTTCTTTCTTGATAAACTTTTCAACCCCTTGTCTCGTGACGTTTGTGTATGAAGCAACTTCAACCCACTTCGTAAAGTAGTCAATGGCAACAAGGATGAAATGATGACCGTTGGAAGCTTTCGGCTCAATCATTCCAATCATATTAATGCCCCACATGGATAAAGGCCAAAGAGAAGTCAAGACATTCAAAGGAGTTGGAGGAACATGAATTTTGTCACCAAAGATTTGTCACTTATGACACCTCTTGACAAAATTATAACAATCCACCTCCATTATAGTCCAATAATACCTAGCCTAGAGAATATTCTTAGCCATAACATGTCCCATTAGCATGTACACGTTCATAACCCTCATGTATGGACCTTATGATCGTGTTTGCTTCATGTCTATCCATGCATCTGAGCAACACAAAATCATAATTCCTCTTGTACAAAACTTCCCCATTCAAGAAAAACTTAGAAGAGAACTTTCTCAAAGCCTTCTTATCTATGATGGATGCTTTCTCAGGAGATTCCTGTGTTTCTAGATATCTCTTGATGTCATAGAACCAAGGCTTATCGTTAGATTCAGCCTCCATTGTTAGACAGTGTGTCGGCTCATTCAAGTGGTCAATATGAATAGATGGTGCTTCATTTATCCATTTGACTTTAAACATGGATGAAAGAGTTATAAGAGCATCAGTTAACTAATTCTCTTCCCTTGGAATATAATGAAAAGTGATTTCATCAAAATAGGGAATCGACTTTATGATGTGTTCTCTGTAAGGCATTAGCTTCTTATCCCGCGTTTCCCAATATCCTCGGACTTGACTAATTACTAAAGCAGAGTCTCCAAACACATTAAGAATCTTGATTCTCAAGTTGAAGGCTATTTCAATACCAGAGATGCATGTTTCATATTCGGCCATGTTGTGTGTTCAATCAAAGCAAAGTCTGGCGGTGAACAGAATATAAAAACCAGTCGGAGATGTGATAATTGCTCCTATTACATGGCCTTTTACATTAGAGACAGCGTCGAACACAAGCATCCATCACGCTCCTAGTTTGGGTCCTTCTCCAGGGACAAGAATATTGCAGTCTTTGATAAACATGATGTTCTCGTCGAGAAAGTCAAACTTGATCGGCTGCTAACCCTCCACAAGTTGATGGGAAAGGTAGTCATACAAAAAACTTCCCTTGATGTATTTTTTAGTCACGTATTGGATATCACACTCGGTTGATAACATTTGACATCTAGCAATTCTTCCACTGACAGCGGGCTTCTCAAAAATGTACTTTATCGGATTCATTTTGGATATCAACAAAGTTGTATGCAAAATCATATATTGTCTCAGGCGTCAAGTTGCCTAAGCTAAAGAATAAAAGTCTTCTCCAACAGTGAATATTTGGTCTCACATTCAGTAAACTTCTTGCTCAAGTAATAGATTGCATGTTCTTTATGGCCCATGTCGTCAAGTTGACCTAAAATGCAGCCCATCAATTCATCTAGCACGGTGAGATACATGATTAATGGCTAACCATGAACATGTGGTTTCAAGATCGGTGCTTCTTGAAAATACTTTTTTATTTTTTCAATTGCCTCTTGACAATCATCATTCCACACAACGCTTGATTTTTTCTTAACAATTTGAATATTGATTCACAGGTAGCCGTTAGATGTGAGATGAACCGGGATATGTAATTAAGCCATCCAAGGAAACCTTAGACTTATTTTTCAATTCTGGGAGATGGCATATCTTGAATAGCCTTAACTTTGTCTGGATCAACCTCTATACCTTTCTGACTCACTATGGACCCCAACAGCTTGCTGGAACAGACCCCGAAAATGCACTTAACAGGATTCAACCTCAATTGGAATTTATGGAGTCTAGAAAAAAGCTTTCCCAAATGGTCCAAGTGATCATCTTCAATCTTGGTCTTAGCAATCATATCATCTACATACACTTCAATCTCCTTGTGGATCATGTCGTGAAAAAGAGTCATCATAGCGCATTGATAAGTTGCACCATTATTTTTCAAACCAAAAGGCATAGCTTAGTAGTAGTAAGTTCCCCAGGGCGTGATGAAAGTTGTTTTCTCCATATCGGTTAGATCCATATTAATCTGATTATACCCTAAAAAAACGTCCATAAAAGAAAAGACCGAGTGCTGAGCTATGTTGTCTACCAAAACATCAATATGCGGCAAAGGAAAATCATCCTTTAGGCTTGCTTTGTTAAGATCATGATAGTTCGCACACATTCAAACCTTCCCATCCTTCTTCGGAATCGAAACAATATTGGCAATCTATTGAGGATACTCAATGATAGCTAGGAAACGATTATCAAACTACTTCTTAACCTCTTCTTTGATCTTCAGTGTCATGTCGGGTATGGTTCTACGAAGCGTCTGCGTAACCGGAGGACATTCGGGCTTAAGAGGTAGGTAATGCTCAATAATGTTGGTATCCAACCCAGGCGTATCTTGATAAGACCAGGCAAAGATATTAACATACTCACGAAGTAACTCTTCTAACTCACGGTGTACATGCTTGGCAAGGGATGCCCCAATCTTGACCTCACTTCTAACTTCTTCGGTGCCCAAATTGATCACTTCCAATTGTTCTTTGTGAAAATGAATCTCTTTTGCTTCTTTCTCAATAAGTCTGGCTAGCTCAGGCGGTACTTTACAATCTTCCTCACCGTCGTCTTCGGCTTGGTTAATTGGAAACCCATATTTACAGTGAATTTCAGCAATGTTGCATTCAGTAGAATTGTTTGCTCGGAATGTTATGAGCTTATTTTATAATGGATTTTTTGAAAAATATGTAGAAAATAAAATAAACTTTTTCCATTTATTTTTAGTGAAAAGTAAAAGAAATAAAAGGAACATGATTTTGAGTGCAAAAATTATCTTTCATAATACTTTTAAAATATGGGAGGCCCTTACAATCTATCTGCATGCCTCAAGCGAAGGCAAGGGACAAGGAAAAAACAAAATGAATTACATTTCTTCTGAGAACACCACAAGGACCAAAGTAGAAGTCCAGTTATCAAGTTGAAATCTCGGAGGACACTTGCGAAGTAGACTAGAGACTGCATGTTGGCTGGAGCTTGCTCCATCTACTACTGCCACAGAAGAATCCAATTAGTAGTCGACATTGCTGAATCTGATAAGGTTGAGCTTATTACCTCCCCTCGTCGTTGGGTGACGGAAGTAGGACAAGAACTGAGGCCAAAATGATCATGCTTCTCGGAGACTCTCACAATTTTTCCCTAACCAGGGAGAGGACCATTCTCCAAAGTCTGCTTGGAACTCTTGACTGATGAAAACACCAAGGATGTTGATTGGCTTTGATTAGCAGATGCAGAGCTGGCTTCTTCAAAATCCAAACCTTAGAAAGGAACCTCATATATTCCCTCCTCAGTTTCCACATATCTGAAAGAAGACAATTCACTGATTATGGAATTCTCCTCGTCACAAACGATAACAAGCTTATCCTCAAATAAGAACTTCAGTTTTTGATGAAGATTAGAAGTGACAGCACCGACTGCATGGATCCATGGCCTCCCTAATAGGCAACTATAGACTTGGAAAGTGATAATAAACTGATGGGGCCCACACAAATCGGAAAATCAACTTCCCCAATGACCTCCCTCTGAGATCCATCAAAATAACGAACAATCAAAGCACTTGCTCTCATCTCCGTTCCCTCATACTATAGTTGGCTTAATGTGCTTTTGGGCAAAACATTAAGCGAAGAGCAAGTGTCAACTACGACCCTCAAGATTAAAGTGTTTGCATAAGTCACAAAAATGTGCAGGGCTTTGTTGTGACTATGAACCTCAACTGTTAACTCAGCTTCGTTGAAACCCAAGTACCTGCTCGCAGAAATATTAGCTACCACGTCATCGAACTGTTCCACCAAAATATCCCACATCACATGAGCCGTGTTGAGAACCTTCAAGAGAGCTTTCCGATGAGCTTCGAAACTAAGTAATAACGACAAGATTGATATCTCCGATGGATTCTGACCCAGTTGGTCGACAGTCTTGAACTCACTTCGTTTGATCAACTTTAAGAATCCATGCCCTTCCTCTGCAGAATTAATCTTCTCGACCTACTCTTTCCCACTAATCACTTCCTTCCTTTTCGAAATTGTTGCTTCTGCTGGCTTACCAGAAGAGTCAAGTGCCCCAGCTGGAGCAGTAGGAACAAAAACAGACGCCTATGTCTAAGGAGAAGGAACTATTGCAGGAACCACTATTGCAGTATATTTTGGTGCAAACACGCGACCACTGTGGGTCATCTCTCTCGGACCGACTGTATTGACAACCTCTGCTTCAGGAAATTGGATTTCTGCACCACCAACTAACATAGTTGCATTGTACTTCCACGACACGACTTTGGAATTATGATATGGAAAAGGTGAAGGAACGTGAAATACAATGGGCTGAATTTTCTTTATCGGAGCTTCAACTTGTTTCTTATGATAAACAATCTCAATCGGCTCGATAACTAAAACTTCCCCCAAGGCCTTGTCTCTTGAGAACTACAAGACACCTTAATCAATCAACTCTTGGACACAGTCCTTGAGTTCTTCACATCTTTCAAGTTCATTCTTGCACACCTTACAATTACCATACAAACCTGCTAGTGCATTGTTCTTCTGCATACTCAAAGAAATACTCGACCACATAGTCTTCACATCTTTGACCAAACGGACCAACTCTGCTCCATCCTTCCCAATAAATGCATTCATTGTCTGATTATCATGATTCAGCAAGGTACTTTCCTTCACATTCATATTTTCTTCGGTGAAAGACAAAATATTTTGATCGATGAGGTCCTGTACTCTGTTCTTAAACACATAGCAATCTTCAATTGTATGTCTGATATATCCTAAATGGAATGCACAAGATACATTGGGGTTGTGATGTGGACCAAATGGATATACTACTGGTGGAATCTCCTTATGAGCAACTTCCCCTACGTGCATAAGATAAGGAAACAATTTGGAGTACAGTACTGGGATCTTGGTATACTGAGGACGTCTATGGTTGCGCTTCTAATTCTGCTTCTGATTCTGCCCTTGGTTACCTCAACGGTTATGATTAGGGCCTTTGTTATTGGTGTTTTTCCTTTGAGGAGCTTGTCCTTGAGGTTGTTGTTGTTGGTGTTTTTCCTTTGAGGAGCTTGTCCTTGAGGCTGTTATTGTTGTTGTTGAGCCTGAGGAGGTTGTTGATAATGTGGTTGATATTGGGATGGTTATTGAAATTGAGTTGCGGCCACATATGGATACAAATAGTATGGTGGAAGTACCATAGGAACTTGGTACCACGGAACACTTGTTATTACTGCATCCGTCTCCCCTTCTTTATTTTTTACATACACACTAGAAGGTCTTCTCATTGCGGATTTTTGACTTCTACCATAGGCAATCTTCCCTATTTTCAAACCACTTTCAACCCTCTCCCTGGTTATGACTAGATCAGAAAAGTTGGAATATAAGCTCCCAACCATCTTTTCATAATATAAGCTTTGGATAATCCCCATGAAGATGTCCACTAACTCAGTGTTTGTCAAGGTTGGCCTGACCCTTGAAGCCATTTCATGCCATCTTTGCCCATATTCTTTGAAAAAAAGGTTGGCCTGACCGTTGAGCTTTATTATGAAGTTGTAATTTGGTAGGTGCCATGTCTATATTGTAATTGTACTGGTTCAAAAAGGCACCAGACAAATCCTTCTAGGACCTTATCTTCCCCGACTCTAAATTCATATACCAATCCAGAGACGCCCCCAATAGGCTTCCTTGGAAGCAGTGGATTAGCTACTCATCATTATCAATGTAAGAGGCCATTTTTATGCAGTACATAGTAATATGACTACGAGGACAACTTAAGCCCTTGTACTTAGGTATATCAGGTACTTTGAACTTTTGAAGAAGCACAACATTAGGTACCAAACACAATTCTCTTGCATTCAAACCGGGAGTGGAGAAACCTTCAATGGTACGGATTCGCTCTTCTAGAAGTTGATATTCAGCAAGCCTAGGTGTATTGATCCCAAGTAATCTTTGAATAGAAACCCTGGGAGGATGTTGAACAGTATTCTGAGCAGGCATCTATGGCATAAACTGAGGAAACATCGGATACATCATGGCTGGATTCAAAGTCTGGGCAGCTGGAGTGTCGTCTTGAGTAATTTGTCCCTCCAGGCTGAACATTTAGAGCAAGAGGTTCCCCATAATGGGCATACTGGAGTGCAATGTTATTATGACACGGTGGAACCATAACAGGAAAAGCATAAGGACTTTGTTGAATAGGCGGAGCAGAGATATGGAAATTGAGAGGAGGACCCCTATATTCAGGTTCCTGATCATCAGTATTGTCAACATTTGCAGCATGTATCTCTTCTGTTTCAACCCCTTGAGAAAAATAAGGATTAGGAATTCCCCACAGGAAAGTAGCAGCATTCACATTGGCAAGAGCGACAACAAAGGACTGGTATGGAATGAAAGGGTTCCCGGTAGCAAACTGAGGATTATAGGTATGTTTCATCCCCCATGGGTAGGCAGCAGAAAACCTACTGGGACCATCTTGAGACAAAGGTTAGCTAACATCAGCAGGTTAATCAACTGGATAAGTAGGATCCATCACAACAAGAGTTATATCAAGAGCAGAAGTCACCATAGTAGCATCAGTTTGATTGACAATAGCAACATTGTCCCTCTAAGTGTGAAGATGTTCTAGGAAGGCACCCATCTGTCCTTGGAGAAGAGATAGAGCCTCCCTTATTGTAGAGTTATCTTGTTCAAAATCAGACATAATTCTTTGTTTGCTGGATATGGTGAAGTATCGGTGGGTCGTCGTCTTTTTTTTGAGGATGATGACAGATGTAAGCATTTCGCATTTTGGAAAGAAAAGTGCATATGAATGAATGAGATGTTTATGTAAAAATATTTTTGATTAAAGTTTTCCAAGGAATTCTCGAGTCTTTGTTTATCGCAAGCAATCATAAAGCATAAGAAATAAAGGCACAAGATAAACTGATAATTAATAAAACCCTTGTATATTCTTAATAATGAAACAAAGAGTACAATTATTACATCCTTTCCCCAAGGGCTACATCAAGTGTGTTCAACAAGATAATAATGAAACCCCTCAAACATAACTAAGTATCTACTGAAACCGGATCAACCACCACTTCGTATCTTTGAAGGCATAGATTGAGTTGGCCTACTCAAAAGGTCTTGTAGCACCGCCTCCTTCTGATCCAAAAGAACTTGAAAATGACGACTGTTCATTTCCCAATGTGTAGCTTCTTTCTGAAGTTGATCAATATCTTTCCTACTCTGATGCTCTTGATCTTTCAACCCTCGAATCTCCTCAAACCTCTTGTCAAGTTCTGTCTGGTCTTGAGATAAAGAAACCTTCAGCTGCTTAGTATGAATTCTTTCTTCTTTCAACTCCTTCTTATAACTCTCTAACTGTTCACAAAGCTTCTTGAGATGGTCTTGGCAACTGTTCCCCATCTTGCAGGCTTCATATTAGGCGTCGATGAGTTGTTTCTTCTTGATGAACAAACTGTCAATAGTCCCTTCCAAAGCATCGCCTACTTTCCTCCTCTTGAATAGCTCATCTTGGGCTTCCTCCACCGCTTAGGACGTCATAACTCTCTTTTAGTTGAGGTTAAGCTCCAAGTCTTCTTTCTCCCTTGTAATCCTACCAAGATTAGATCGGAGATCGGCATTCTCTTTCTCTAAGCTCTTGATAGTCTCCTTGAGTTTCCCAACCTCAGAGGTAGGAACAACTACAAGCATAGGTTGTAGGATGGTCGTAGATGTATCAAACAGGAACGACAACAGAATGTTTTCACCTCTATCCTTAATTGATTGTGTATAAGCTTCCTTGGCAATGCAATTCTTCTTCCTTAACTCATATCTTCCTTGAGGACGAATCTCCCTCCAAGCTCTAACGATCTTCCTTAGAAATTTTGGATTGTCGACCCCTTCATACAAAACAAACTCCTCCACATGCTCAGAATCTGGCTTTCACAACAATAGATAACTCAACTCACTTAAATCTAATCTTGGAATGTAGTTGATTCCTCCTTTTGTACCTATGAGGGGCACATTGGGGAAACTTCCACAATTCAGGATAACTTTGATATCATCATAGGCTCTAGCGTACCATATAATATCATCAGCGGTCAGAGACATGATCCTTTGAGACCACTTGAGATTGTCCTTGTTCTCGACGAAAGAGCCCTAATTGGGTAGGTTCAAAGTAAACTATCTATACAATAAAGGAATATAGCACACCACAATACCATTCTTCTTCTGAGTCCTCGTATGGATGGAGTAATAAGTGTTAGCAAGACGCGTAGGAACCGGACTCTTGGACAAGAAAATGTGAATGGATGCAAGATCTACAAAGTCTTACATACTAAGAAACAAAATTATCCCATAGATGAGCAAAGCGAAAACAACGTTGAAAGTTATCCAACTCCCAACATCACCAAATGCAATGGCCTTCTCAACAAAAAACTTCAGAGTAAAACCATGAGTTCCACCTTTAAGCTTAAGATTAAGCTTAACTTCCTTCTTATCTAGATGTAAAGCTTCAACTAAAAGATGAGACTTAATTAGTTCCTTAGTATTGACAAAAGGAACCTAATCCCTAATTCTGACCCCTAAGATATATGAGTATTCTTCCAACATCGGTGCCAATTGATAATCCCGAAAAGTGGAATACCTCAAGGGAGGATCATAGAACTACACTAGGCTATGGACTTCCGTAATGTTCACCTCAGTGTTGAGCATACCTAATAAATTCCCATAGGACTTCTTGAAATTTTCTTTGCGATCCAGATCCAAACGAGTTCCCAGACCCTTCAAAGCTTTCAAGTGGGGTTCCACAAACTTATAACTAAACACACTTCTTCTGTCAGGATTCATGCTATCTCATAATACTCAACAACAAACTAGGCTCTCGGACTCCCTGGAAATACATATGAAAAAGGAGTTATATGATGTAATGATGTTTTCTTATATGCAAATGATATGCAACAACATGCCACATTCTGGATAATCTGAACATTTTTCTTGAAGTAGGACCAAAAATCTAATGTTACAGGAGAATAAAAGGTATGTAGGAGCTTGGTTTCCTACAAAAACCCAATATCCCACTCATAGGTATGAACTAGTCTTCAAAGGTGATCCTAAAAGACTTCCAAGAGTCGTGGAATCTAGTGAAAATACTTTGTCGTAGTGAATTCTCATAGGACAAGAGTACCCCTAAGTGAATCTAGTCTAAGTGTGGGTCTCGTGCCAACCCAACGCACGAAACGCAGGTCAACACAACTATCCACGAGTTTATCATGTGTGTATACTCAAGCTCGGGTGTAGAGCTTCTCTCAAGTAACATCAGCCCAACCCAATAACAGTAAAAGACAAATATCCAGAATGGGGTTAGAAACAATGCCAAATCTAAAGCAATAAACATGTAATAAATAACATAAAGCTAAAAGCACACAAACATGAAAATAAACACCCAAGCAAACAAGAACAAACAAAACTAGGCTCGACTCCTTCTAGAAACTAGGTTGCAAGAGTGTTCCCCAGCAAGAGTTGCCAGTTGAAGCTAGCAATATGCCCACTGAACGTATCGCACGCTCGAAAGCACAACAGAGTCACCACCAAACTTTATTTATCCCAAAAGAGAGAAGTTAAAACATCGAGAAAACCCAAGGGGAAAAAGAAACATAGAGAAATGGGTAAGGGAATCGGTTATGTGAGGGGAAGGTATTAGCACCCCTCACATCCATGGTACTCCATGGGAACCATCTTGAATGCTCTGCTTGGATGGGTGTTGCTATCATCATGTACCTGTAAAACAGAAAAAGGGTTAGAAAAAGAGTGCTCGAGGAGGATTGGCGCCTTCATGCCTATGTATCCTCATTGTGCAATGAGAAATTCAAAGCCTCGTAGTTCGAAGAACCAAAGATAGAAAAGTGAAAAGAAATAAAAATGCTCGCTAAGGATTCGCATCCTCGCGCCTACGTATTCTCGTAATGCAATGAGAAAGTCAGAGCTCCGTAGTTCGGAGGACAAAGACTATGAAAGAGATAAGATTGGGGGTGGTGGTGTTTAAACCAGGAGAAAAGATGGGGGTTAACCATAAAGGTGTGTCCCAAAATAAAGGGATTTACAATGGTGTTTAAACCAATAGAAAATAAACTTGTCAAAGTCGGAGACTCACATGCCATGGGTCTTACCAAAGCACTAGGTCTAACATGGTAAGGAAGAAAATCAGGAACTTATCAAAGGCATCACATGACAAGGGTCTTACCAAAGCACTAGGATTGACATGGTAAAAGTGGAAGCAGAAGCCTGTCAAAGCACATGGTCTCACATGACAGAGACCTTACCAAGGCACTGGGACTGATATGGTAAGGAATAGGGAATAACCATCAAGGTGTCAACCCAAGGAATAACCTTAAAGGTGTCAACCCTCAAAGAAGTTAATGAAATGGTGTTTAAACCAACAAGAAACTTGTCAAAGCCGGAGACTCACATGACAATGGTCTTACCAAGGCACGACGACTGATATGGTAAGGAAAAAGGGAATAACCATAACTATTTCAACCCATGGAATAACCATAAAGGTGTCAACTATTAAAGAAATGATTGTAAATGGTGTCAAAACCAAGAAAATCTGGAGAGAGGAGCCACAAAGGCTAGGGGAAGACTTAACAGTGAACCAACTAGAATTTCACTAAAGTCTATTAATAGAGGAAAATATTATGAGCAACTGGGTCATTAGTCCCGTACCCAAAGATATTCTAGAAAAGTGTAGGGAAGATTCCCTCTCATCATTCTATATTGCTTAAGGACCATGGAATGTAAGCTTAGTCAATCACTGACAAGTTATTGAAGTAGGCTGTCAAAGATGCTTATGGCGATGAGTCAGATGAATGACTGTTGAGGAATGTTGTAGTCCATTGAGGGCTTGAACTTGTTGAGAGGCTTATGCTCTAGAGTGACAAAGGCAAGTACTATCAAGTGATCAAGGGACTTATGGTCACTTGTTAAAGACAAAGGGGAAATGGTAACAGATGAAATGATTTAGTTGATCAAAATGAATTTGTTCAAGCTAAATCAAAGGGAGTATGATTAATGAAATAAAGAAGGATGCATAAACATACAAAACTAGCCTTGGGTCTCATTGTTAGGTAGCCTAAGAGGAAGCCATATGGGTGCAAAGTGTATTGTCTTAGATCTCATTGTTAGGTAGCCCAAGAGAAAGCCATGTGTGCGTATGAGTGTGTTAAACCTAAGCAGATGAATGCAAGAGGCAATAGTCATAAAGAAGATGAAACGACGCACAAAAACCCAAGGGTTCAACAAGAACAAAAGCAAGTCAAAGTTTCCACAAGATCTCAGGATCAAAGATCACTCCAAGTCAAGCAATGGGCCTAAATCCTAAGTCAAAGTCCAAAGTCCAAAAGGTCTTCAATACTCCATATCAAGCATAAGATTAAGATTAGGTCCAAGTTACTTTATCATGTTTTGATTCATTAATATTAATAAGAAAATAACCAAACAAGATAAGAGCAACAAATAAATATGGTAAAATGAAGTGATACAATGATAATGGGAGATGAAATTAAAGTGCGTCAAGTAAATGACAGGAACTTAAATGATTTAAATTAAATGACAATAACTTAAATGGACATAATGTAAAGAGCAAGATTAATGTTAGGAGCTAGTGGTTAGTTAAATGATGTTGGGGCAATGACAATATATGTGTCAGAAGAGTTAGAGAATTAACACAAAGTTAATCTCAAACAACAATGTCACACAATTAAAAGAAAGAGATGAAGATGGAAAGTAGTGTGTGTGTGTGTGTGGGGTGTGTGTGTGTGTGTGTGTGTGTGTGTGTGTGTGTGTGTGTGTGTGTGTGTGTGTGTGTGTGTGTGAGAGAGAGAGAGAGAGAGAGAGAGAGAGAGAGAGAGAGAATCAAGCCAATTGCATGAGATCATTCTATCCTTAAATTAAAGGACTCAAAATATGATGCATAAAGGGTTAACCTATCATTGATGCAAAGTATTGAATATGATCCATAATCATCTACCAAGAGTTTTGGATCAAAGAAGATTCATCAACCTCAAGTCCATCTATCAATGATTTGAGGTGAGGAAGAACACATCAACCAAGCAATCAAGTCAACTCTAAACAACAAGAGGTCAACAAAAATCAAAATAAAATGATTTAATATTGATTAAATAAAGAAAATAAGATGAAAAATCTCAAAGAGAGTTCAAATCATCAAATAAAAGTCTAAGAAAATATGGAAAGTCAACAAAAATATGAGAAGTTTGACCTCAAAAGTTGGGGTAAAACGTGTTTTAAAAAGATTGAAATAAAAATACAAAAAGAAAAATAAAGGAAGAATAGGAGAAAATATGAATAAAATTAAAAAAATATTTTTAAAAATATGGAAAAATTATATATGATAGAAAATATTTGTAAAGAAATTATGGAAAAAAATTGGATTAAAGAATAATAAGGGAATTATTTTTAATAAATTTTAGAATAAAAGGAAATAAAATGACAATAAAAAGAAATTAAAATAATTCAAATGCAACAGCTAACAAGGTGGCATACGCTGATTGGCTTAATCATTTGAATTTGGATCCTACACGCGCGAAGAACTTTATCTTCAACCTCGAAACTTGATTTTGTAGCTTCATGAACTCGTGTTTTTAGCATGAATCAAACATGGATTCAAATGCGAAACACCTCATTGTTCATGTGTCCCTGCATCAGAGAAATTGATTTTCTCTGAGTAGAGAGAATTTACTCAGAAACTCAAAGAACCGTAGTTCTTCAAAGTAAAATTAAATGGTTAATATCAAAAATAAATGGCAAGTAAGTTAGGGATTTTGATTAGTGGAACCTCACGAAGAGAATGGTAACTTTTTTGCTTGAAATGGTAACTCATATCTACCTTCTCGATTGAAGCTTCATCAGTCAACAATGGTGGATCCGGAAGTAAGATTATAGAAGGATTCAGACCAAAGCAAAGCTTTAAACACCTTCAGAGGATACCATGGAAGGATTTTGGGCAAAGAATTAAAAGGAAAAGAGCTTGAATCGAAAAAGAGAGTAACCGGTTTTTGGATGTATCGGGCTTCAATGGTGGCGGGGTTTCTTTGGCTTTCAAAGCTTTAAAACGAATGCAATAACTTCCACTATTTATAGGAAATGAAATAGGATCAAAATACGTGTGGAATTGGCTCGATTTCGTGTGAATTGAGTGGGAAATTTTCAGATCCCGGGCGTGTGAAAGTTTGATGCAGAACTCGTGCATTTGAAGCTTTTCAGGTTGTTTCAAGTTGTCTTCAAATGTGTTTGTTCATGGGTAATTGGTTTGCACGTGTGAGAAGTGGTCCCAAATTTATTTGTGCAAGTTTCAACATTATAGGTCACAGATCAAAACAGAGTTGGGCCACCAAGTTCAAGCTCAAATTCAATCCACTCGTGCATTTTCTGATTTTCTTTGAGCCAAATGATCACTCCATGAAGTAGAACAAGATGCAAAAAGAATAAATCCAAGAGGAGATTTGAGGTGAAAGTTGTGAGCATGTGAAGTTGAGGTCGTGACCTGAAAAATGGGCTAGACAAATGGTCAAGCACCTTGTTGCATGTTAGGTCATATTGTGGTCCAATGTTCATGATGCCCTAACTTTTGATTCCCTCGTGCATTTTGAGCCAAACTTGGGCCAAATGATCTTTGACATAAGATTAACAAAATGAAAAAGGAATGGGGTCAAAATAATAATTGAGCTGAAAATGGAAAGGGTGGAAAGTAGGGGTCATGGCAAGGTTTTGGTCCAAATTGGCAATTTGGTCCTTTGCACAAATGAGGTCCTAAATGGATGAATTGATATTTGATTGTTGAATCGAAGTTGTAGAGGATCCCAAAAGTCCCATTTGGATGAATATTAAAGAATTTATGGGGTTTGGAGTAAAAGTAGGGCAAACTTGTACATTAGGTCAACCTCGCTTATACACCTCTTACAAACTTGATGTTTTCTTGCATTTCAAGCCATGATGATGATATAATGAGAAACACTTGATGAAATATTGATTAGGGATTGAGTGATCTTGAAGATAGCTTGAATGTTGAGTGATGTGGCATGGAAATAAACACATGAACTACCTTGAAAACACCATGGACAAACTTGCATCTTCCATGACCCAAAAGACCTTTGTCTTGCCTTGATTTGAAACATTATTACCTACATGAGTAACAAGAGCAAACAAGCACCACCTATTAATGGAATTAGGGTTAGTTGACAAGAAAAACAAAAATGAAACCTTATGGTTATGATACAAACCACAATGTGCCCATGCTTGGGGTCCAGTGACCAGATGTAATGGTCACGAATGGTATGATTTGATGTATGCAATTCAGATATGTAAAAGAGGAAAAAGGGAGGGTAAATTTTGGGGTATAACAATGATTAAGAAACTTGGACTTAATCTTAACCCTATGCTTGACTTGGAGTGTTGAAGACCTCTTTGGACTTGAGACTTTGACTTAGGTTTAGACCGTTTGCTTGACTTGGAGTGAACTTGGACCCATGGACCTTGTGGACACTTTGGCTTGCTTTGCTCCTGTTGAAATTTTGAGCTTGTGGTCTTATTCATCTGTTTTATTCATCTTCTTTATGCCTCTTGCACTCATCTGCTTAGGTTTATCACACTTTTTACACGCACATGACTTTCTCTTGGGCTACCTAACAATGAGACATAAGATAGTACAATTTGCACCCACATGGCTTTCTCTTGGGCTACCTAACAATGAGACTTCGGGCTAGTTTTATATGATCATGCATCTTTGTTTATTCACCAATCCCTTTCCTTTAATTTGGCTTGATCAAATTCCCATTTGATCAACTAAATCCGTTCATTTGTTACATTTCCCCTTTGTCTTTGTCAAGTGACCATAAGTCCCTTGGTCACTTGATGGGACTTATCTGTGTTACTTTGGAGTATCAGCCTCTCAACAAGTTCAAGCTCCCAGTGGATTACAAATACCCTCAGTAGATCTCAGTCATCTAGCTCATCCCCACAATCATCTTTGGGAACCTGCTTCAAAAACTTGTCAGTCCTTGGCTAGACTTGCATTACATGAGCCTTAAGCAATAGATAATAATGAGAGGGGATCCTCCGTACACTTTTCTAGAATATCTATGAGTATGGGACGAATGACCCAGTTTCTCAGAGTATTTGCCTCTTTTTATAGACTTTAGTGCAATTTTAGTCAATTCACTATGAAGTCTGCAACTTGCCCTTTGGCCCCTTTTCTCTCCATTTTGGTTTAAACACCATTGCAACTTTCTTTTAGTGTTGAAACCTTCATGGTTATTCCCTGGGTTGACACCTTCATGGTTATTCCCACTTTCTTTTAGGGTTGACACCTTCATGGTTATTCCCTGAATTGACACCTTCGTGGTTATTCCCACTTTCTTTTAGGGTTGACACCTTCGAAGAGTGGTATACACCATTATCACCATGAGAATAACTTATGACACTTTGCATAACTCTCTATATAGTATTCTCATAGCGGGTCAATCCGGTATAAATATTACTCTTAATATTCATACCTATGTTTAAGACTTGATAACTCTTTATCCATGATCCATGAGATGTGATCATCAGTCTACAAACATAATAGTCTTAATGCTTTAATGTTATCCCACTTCACAATAAAGCTCGACTACGAATACTTTAAGAATAGTGTCCTTATGTTTAATGTGATCTCATGAATAAGTCATACTTGATACATTAAACGGACTAGTTATTCTAGGGACTTTATTAATCAAACATAATAAAGAAAAATCATTTTATTAATTAATAAATAATTCGATACAAGTATCAAAAGTATTGGCCTCTAGGGCTTACACCAACAGTTAGACCTAATACTTTGGTAATACCCTTGTCATGTGAGTCTTCGGCTTTGAAAAGTTTCCTGCATCTTCCCCTTACCATGTTAAACCCAATGCTTTGGTAAGACCCTTATCATATGAGTCTCTGACTTTGACAAGTTTCTTGCTTTTCTTCCTTACCATGTTAGACCCAGTGCTTTCGTAAGACCCTTGTCATGTGAGTCTCCGGCTTTGACAAATTTCCTGCTTTTCTTCCTTACCATGTTAGAGCCAGTGCTTTGATAAGACCCTTGTCACATGAGTCTATGAATTTTATAAGTTTTCTTTCTTTGGTTTAAACACCACCCCAATAATTTATTTATTTCATTCTTTGTCCTCAGAACTACGGAGATCAGACTTTCTTATTGCACTATGAGGATACGTAGGCACGAGGATATGAGTCCTTGGCGAGCACCTTTCTCTACCCTTCTTTCCTCTCCCCCTTTTCTTTCTCTGTTTCTCCGAACTAAGAGGCTCCGAATTTCTCATTGCACCATGAGAATCTGTAGGCTTGAGGGCCACAATCCTCCTTGAGCACTCTTTTTCTAACCTTTTTTATGTTTTTTAGGTACATGAAGATAGCAACACCCATCCAAGCAAGAGAATTAAAAATGGTTCCCATGGAGTACCATGGATGTGAGGGATGCTAATACTTTCCCCATGCATAACCTAATTCCTTACCCATTTCTCTATTTTCCCCTTGGGTTTTCTTGATGTTTTCCCTTCCCTTTTTGGGGATAAATAAAGTTCGGTGGTGACTCTATTGTACCTTCGAGTGTGTGATGCGTTTGGTAGACATATTTCAGGTAGCTTCAATATGGAAGTAGAAAAATGGTCTAGAGGGGGGTGAATAGACCCAAATTAAAAAAATACAACCGTCATTTTCCAAAATCAGAGTGTTTTAAAAAATGCGTTGTGAGCGGAACGTTTGATGCGAAAATGAAAATTATATAGTTGAATATGATCAAGCTAACACAGTTCATTTCACAAATTTCCAAGATTATAATAATGAAACTATAGGTATGAATTGATTCAATTTGTGTAGTCACAATAAATGTACACAGTTGATTCAATTTGACAAGTGGTCGGCTGTCGCACACGGGTCAAAAACGAGTTTAAAAGTGTAGTAAAACAGAAGCGACACTCGAATGTCGTATCACAAGGACTCTTGAATGTTATAACCAAACGAATGAAAAGAAGGGGGTTTTTAAGGTTCAAAACTTAAATCGAATATGATTAAAGGTAAAAGCAAAATTGATAAATAAGTTAATCTATTGTATCGATTTCCGACTTATCATCGATTCTTATAATTTCAATTCCCTAGCGGATTCAATCCCATTCGATTGCAATACCCACTGACAAGCGCAATTGGTATTATATGATGTATGTTCCTAATTTACGAATTAAGCAAACGGATTTAAGCAAACGTGAATTAAGCAAACGCGACTTAATCAAACACGACAACGAAAAAGCTACGCTAACGTGATTATAGTTAAGGATCATACAAACAATCAAATTTAATCAACTCTATCCTATAAGAAACAATCGAATTAAGAAAATGAAAGTAATCGAATTAAGCAAACGAGTTTATATGAAGAATTGAAAAAAATCAAAATTAAACTGAAACTAATAAAAACCTCAAAGTGGAATTCGAATACAACAGATCAGTTCTTTGGGAATTAGCTCTCCATGAAATCTTCTAAGAAAAATTGTATCATCAAAATTCAGAATTGGATTACTATAGTAGTGAAAGATCTAATATAATAAAAGGTAAATTCGGGCCCTTATAGGATCCGACCTGAAAATTACAAAAACTGACCCAAACTAACTATTTTAATTAAGTCTAGAACTTCAACAAATTATTCGATCCTTCTTCACTTAGAATCATCTTTTGACTTCAACATAAAACTTTTATCTTATTCTCTCAGCTTTCCAACGCATATTAGAACTCATCAATTCGATTCTCGTAGCTTAAGTTATGATATGCATAGTAACAAGGTATGAAATAACTATTTATGCTGAAAATAAAGTACGAAAATAAAATAAAACCAAAAATAAACTTAAATATAAAACATACTAAAATAGTAAAATTAATAGAATAAACTATAGAGTTGCCTAAGAAGAATAGTAGAGGAATATGTATCAAAATGCACTGATCAAATTCCCTCACACTTGAACTTTTGCACTCCGAGCAAAATTATAAATTCAAAACTTAAAACAGAAAAAAAAAAAAAATAAGAACAAACGAAGCATGCAATTCCAAAGTTTATCAAGATACAAGATACAAGTAGAATTCTAAGTCTAAGCTTCAATAATATGGTGTTAGTGAGCAACTTTTTATGACATTCAAAGAAGATAGGAAAACAGATTACCAAAGAGTATATCCAAAAGTAGTAAGATCCTCACAGGATAAGATTCACTCAACTCTTAAGTGTTTAGGTTAATTGTTCACACTCAAAGCACAACATGAAAGTTAGTATTATCATAAACTTGAAAAGACTCTAACATCTATAATTTAAATACATGCACACAAAGATCAAAAGGACTCTTATTTGGTTGTAATGTGGCCAAGGTAAGGGTGAGATAAATCCTAGTGGGTACTAGACTAAAATTCAAAGAGACAAAAGAGATTTGAAAGAAACTGCGGGAGTTGAATTTATGAAATATTTCATTCACTTCAACAACTCTATAGTAATTGTTTTCATTCATATTTTTCTTCTCATTTCTCTTTTTTTTCTTTTCTTTTTCATAAGGAGTATGTATTGACATGTATACATCCTTTTATTTTTTCATTCATTTTTTTCTTTTCTAATTTTCTTTTCTTTTTCTACCAACTTCTGAAATATTACAAATATTATTATTTAACCTCACACAACTCCAAACAAGACTCTTTCAACCCTTTGAATAGGGTGATATAGCATTGTTTTTCACTTCTCGATTTGTAATGAGTTTTAAACAAAAAAAGGATAATAGGCTCAAGGGGGTTTCAAACAAGGGATGATATTATTTCAGGGTTGGCTTTTTGGCTAACTGGCTAAAAATCAAAAAACAAAATTGCCTTTATCATATCAGTGTACACAAGTAAACCACAACATAACAAGAGTCAATTCAAGTTCTAGAGACTAACAGACATGAGTGAATCACACAAGAAAGAAAGAGATGGATTTTTATACGTAATCCATATAAGGCTCAAAATCTCACAAGGTTAATTGATCTACCATAAATGATGTACAATTTAGAGTTTAGTCCTACCTATCATACTAAAAATGCACAACAAATTTTTCACATCACACCACAAGACTTTAGTCAAGAGAACTAAGAAAAATACTCATAATTGTAACTCAAAAACCAAAGGAAAAAGCATGCAATTTTTTTTTTAAGAAAGCAAACCAAAACCAAAACAGAGAAAAACTGAAAACAAAACAAATAAATGGTTCTCTCCCCCACACTTAAAACATACATTATCCTCAATGAAAGAGCATAAATATAAAATAAGAGTGAGAGAAAGGAAAGAACACACCCGAGGAGTCAAGGAGGATAAATGATTGCATAAGCAGCCTTTCCCAAAGAGAGCTCTTTTATAGTCTCTTCTTCCAAAGTCGGGTTCTCATGGAGTAGCATTGGGTAGTGTTCATTGACCTTGAAATTTTGATTAGTGCATTCGCCTTGTATTTCAGGATCAAAGAAGAATCTTCAATAAGTAAAAGTGTTGAATGGGCACGTAAAAGTGATCTCATTTTTCACAACATCAAGAATCAAAGGATTATGGGGCTGTCTCACTACTTTTGTTTCATCTTTAAGTGAGATCTTGTGCATACATATGAATGGGCTAATATCACGAGTGTCAGCCATGGTCCATTCAATTCCCTTCTTATGTTTCTTCTTAAGTTGAAGCTTTGATGAATAATATGAATCCTCAGGAATTGGTTTAGACTCTACAGAATGTGGTTGTTCAATGGATGGTATGTTTGGGGCAGCCGGAATGCCAAGAGCTTCAGCCATATAAACAACTTCATTTACATTGTAACCCTACAAGGCAACATCAATCTCAGCACAAACAACACAAAGGTTAGTGTCAATACAATCATCACATGAATAAACATCATCAAACCCAGATAGAGATAGAAAATCAAGTGAAAATAATTCAGAAAAAGTGTCATCAACCAACTCAGAGATCACTTCAATATGAAAAATAGAATGCTCCTCCAATGGGTGTTTCATAGCATCGGAAATGTTAAATTTTGCGATAATGTCACCAAATTCCATGGACATGGTTCCATCGTTAACACCAATTTTTGTTTTTGTCGTTTTCATGAATGGTCTGCCTAAAATGATGGGCGATCTGCTTGAATTTGTTTCTTCATACATGTCCAGAATGTAAAAATTTATAGGAAAAATCAAGTCATTAACTTGAACAAGCACATCTTCTACTGTTCCAATAGGGCGAGCATTGCTTCTGTTCGTCAGTTGAATGATTAAACTTGTATGCTGCAAAGGACCAAGATCAAGGTTATTATAAACAGAAGTAGGCATAACATTAATTCCCGCTCCCAAATCAAGCATGCAATTTTTGAATTTACTATCCCCAATGGTACAAGGAATAGCAAAAGTTCCTGGATCTTTGCACTTTTGTGGGATTTCTTGAGTGAGGGATGAACTGGTAGGTGAATATTTAGGCTGGATAAGGGCTGAAATGTTTCGTCCCAAATTTACTCTCTCATTGCATTTCAACTTTCTCTTACTTGTGCAGAAGTCTTTCATAAATTTTACATACTTTAGAACCTTCTTAATCACATCAAGAAGCAGAATGTTTACCGCCACTTTTCTGAACACATCTAAAATCTCTCTCTCTCTTTGTCTCCATCATCAGTCCCTTTATTTTTCAGTATTCTATATGGGAAAGGAACTGATGGCATATACTCTTTCTCTTTTTCTTTTTCAGTTTCTACCACAATAGAGGGTTCAACTTCTATCACAACGGAAGAAGGTTCAGGTGTTACCTCAAGAATTTTTTTATTTTTTTCTGGGGCTGGTTCTGTTACCTTCCCAGATCTCAAGGAAATTGCACTCACATTAGCATTAGGGCCTTTTGGATTCACAACTGTTTGGGCAGGAAGTTGGTTTGATCCTTGGGCTTGTTGCATGACGTTCATTGAAGTGGAAAGTTGTCCAATCTATGTCTGCAAAGTCTGAATACTGGAATCTGTTCGTTGCTTAAATTGGAGATTATTCACAGCCATTTGCTTGACAAGATCCTCTAATGAAGGTCCGGGAGGTGCAGAGGTGGAGACTTGGGGAGTGGTTTGTGGTTGTGGCAGGGGTATGACTAATTGTTGTTGGGTGGGATTCTGGTTTCCGTATCGAAGGTTTGGATGGTTCCTCCAATTGGGATGATATTCATTGATGGACAAGTCAGGAATGTTGTACCCTTTATGATTGTTGCTTTGGTTGAAAAGTTAGATGCATATGCTTGAGGAAACTGAGTGGCCGACTCTTCTTGAAGAATAGGACATGTGTTAGTTGGATTTTCAGTAGAAGTACAAATACCACACAACTTTGTTGTTTGAGATTTACTCACTGCTATTTGTTTCACTAAAGAAGTAAGCTCTTCAATTCTGGTTTCTAGAGCCTTGTTGGAAGAGGAAACCTGAATCTCATTCACACCCTTTGTTTGAACCATATAAGTATTTCTGGTTGTGAATTGTTGGGAGTTGAGTGACATGTTCTCAATCAGAGCTTTGGAAGCAACTGGAGTTTTATCGACAAGTGCTCCACCACTAGCAGCATCAAGAATGTTTCTATCCATTGGTAACAATCCCTAATAGAAATACTAAATAAGCAGTTGTTTGGTAATCTGATGTTGATGGCAGCTGGATACTAATTGTTTGAATCTCTCCCGATACTCAACCAATGACTCATTTCCATGTCTAATACCACATATTTATTTTCGGATTGATGCAGCCCTGGAGGCAGGAAAGTATCTCTCAAGGAAGACTTTTTTCAAACCATTCCAAGTTGTTACAGAATTCGACTCAAGATAATATAACCAATCCTTGGCAGCACCCTGTAGTGAAAACGGGAAGGCTCTCAGCTTGATGTGATCTTCGGTGATTCCTTCAAGTCTCAATGGTGTAGAGAAAACAACTTTAAATTCCTTAAGATGCTTATGCGGATCCTCACCTGCAAGACTACTAAACCTTGGCAACAAGTGTATTAAACCAGATTTCAACTCAAAAGGAACAGTAACATCAGCATATTAAATACATAAACCATTGTAATTCATATCAGGGGCAGCAAGTTCTCTCAGAGTTCTTTGGTCATCCATATTAAACTCAATAGAAAAAAAAATCAACAAACAATGAGACAATACATAACTAATTCAGCAATGCAGCAACAAATAGGAAAATACCGACAATGTCCCTATTAAGAAAAAACAATTGAAATACGGAAAAAAACTATTAAAATAAAAGGAAAAAAATACAAAAACACAAAAACTAATCTAATAATGTCAATTAAAATTTTTGAGAATTTTTTCGGAATTTTCTGAAACTATCAAAACAGAAAAAAAAAATCATAAAAATAGAAAAATAAGGAATTTCGGGTTTTTAGGACGACTCCTACTATTTAGTTTCTAAATAGAGGCTTTTGATCCTTGATTTTTTCCTAGTTAATCGCCAAAGAGTCGTAATAACTTGAGACGATTTTCTTAAAAAAAACATTTTTTTTTTATCCTAAAACGCAAAAAGACCAGAACGCAAGAAAGTTAGGGCAAAAAAATGTTAAAACACAACACCTATGACTATAATAATGGTTAAAATCTACAAGAATCCCCGGCAACGGCGCCAATTTGATTTGTTGTCGCACACGGGTCAAAAACGAGTTTAAAAGTGTAGTAAATCGGAAGCGACACTCGAATATCGTATCACAAGGACTCTTGAATATTATAACCAAACGAATGAAAAGAAAGGGTTTTTTAAGGTTTAAAACTTAAATCGAATATGATTAAAGGTAAAAGAAAAATTGATAAATAAGTTAATCTATTGTATCGATTTCTGACTTATCATCGATTCTTATAATTTCAATTCCCTAGCAGATTCAATCTCATTCGATTACAATACCCACTGACAAGCGCAATTGGTATTATATGATGTATGTTCCTAATTTACGAATTAAGCAAAAGAATTTAAGCAGACGCGAATTAAGCAAACGCGACTTAATCAAACACGATAACGAAAAAGCTACGCTAACGTGATTATAGTTAAGGATCATACAAACAATCAAATTTAATCAACTCTATCCTATAAGAAACAATCTAATTAAGCCAACAAAAGTAATTGAATTAAGAAAATGAGTTTATAGGAAGAATTGAAAAGAAATTGAAATTAAATTGAAATTATTAAAAACCTCAAAGTGAAATTCGAATACAACAGATCAGCTATTTGGGAATTAGCTCTTCATGAAATATTCTAAGAAAAATTATATCATCAAAACTCAAAATTGGATTACTATAATAGTGAAAGACCTAATATAATAAAAGGTAAATTCAGGGGCCCTTATAGGATCCGACCCGAAAATTACAAAAACTGACTCAAACTAACTATTTTAATTAAGTCTAGAACTTCAACAAATTATTCGATCCTCCTTCACTTAGAATCAACTTTTGACTTTAACATGAAACTTTTAGCTTATTCTCTTAGTTTTCCAATGCATATTAGAACGCATCAATTCGATCCTTGTAGCTCAAGTTATGATCTGCATAATAACAAGGTATGAAATAACTATTTATGCTGAAAATAAAGTACGAAAATAAAATAAAACCAAAAATAAACTTAAATATAAAAACACACTAAAATAGTAAAAATAATGGAATAAAGTACAGAGTTGCCTAAGAAGAATATTAGAAGAATATATATCAAAATGCACTGATCAATAAGTTCTAAATTCAATTCATTTCATATTTATCAATCACAATACTAGCTTGACTATGTATTCAATTCCAACAAAACCTAAAGTTTTACGTAATAAACCGCTACCAAGAACAATCGATATAATATGAAGGAATTGAAAAAACCTAGCATGCAATCACTAGGACTTTAAATGCAAGAGTAGGAGTTAGAGAGATGACACCGAGATTTATAGTACTTCGACGTTCGTCCTCGCTTAGCCTACATGCATTCTTCAATGGTTTCCCATTAGAAAATGTATATTTACTTGTTATTTGACAAATATTGCCAAGAGTTCATAGAACGAACAATCCGAAATATAGTTGAGAAAATAAAAATCCTAATTTGGATCTTTACTTGTATACAACAAATTTTCCAAACTCTTATACGTAATCTTTACTCGAATATGTTTCTTGAATATTCCAATAACATTAATTTTGGTCCAAGCCTTCGTGTGTAGCTATCAACCCCTTGATCATATCAATTTCTTGAGCAGTAAAGTTTCCCGAATATCCTAGAAGAACTTCTCCTTATCTATAACCTTCCACATAGTTACTACTAAGGAAATGCTGGAGAGATGAACCTACTTCTTTTCAATGGAATTTGTCACCACCATTGACAATCCCTCAATCTTGCTAACAATATAAAAAACTAAACAAAATCTCAATAATGGTTAGTTTCAAGTACACGACTCTTTCAATCAATCTCAAAACTCTAATCATCAAGATCTGAACTCAATTGAAGTCAAAGATTAAAAGAATTTCGTTGCAAGATTTTGAACATTCAAATAGAGGAAATTGATTTTCACTAAAAATCACACTGAAAAATATGTTCAAAATGATAGATGATGTGTTAAGAATGATGAAAAAAAGGTTTTATATGTGCTTGACATGAAGCACACAAAATGGTTGAAAAAGTTAGTTAGATTTGAATCAAGAAAAATATGATTTGAATCAAATGAGAAAAATGAGGCGGAAGGAAAGAAATAACAGTTTTTTTTGAAAAAGATGCCAGTTGATTCAGATCAGACAAAGTGTTATTCAAATCAAATTCCACGTGATTCAAATCATATTCAAAATTTGATTCGGATCAAATGACACAGAACTGGAAAAGAATTTTGAAAAAGGAATTTGATTTAAATCATGTACAAATATTGATTTGGATCAAATCAAACATAATCAAACATGAATTTTGAAAAATGAAATTGATTCGAATCATGTAAAATATTGATTCAAGTCAAATCAAACAAATTTTTTTCCTTGGAAATTGATCAGGATCAAGTGTAAAATTTGATCAGAATCAAATCACTGAGTTTAGCTTTTGTCCAATTTGATTAGGATAAAAACTTCAGTGTAAAACTGAATGATTCGAACCAATCTTGTAAAATCTCAAATTTTAAAAATTTTAAAAGAAGTTTGAGATTTTAATTTTGAATCAAAGTTTAATCAAAATACAAAATGATTTCATTCCATTAACATATGCTATTGATAAAAAAAATATTTAGATCAAGATCAAATCTAACAAAAATTGTGTGCATGCTAAAAACAAATCAAATCAAACTCGATTATGAGAAATGCAATCATGAAGGAGACTCAATAAATCGAAATAAAAACAAAGATGAAAGCAGTAAGACAAGCAACAAAATAACCTAATAGTAGGGACATGCAACTATAATATGTAGGCACTTATTAACTTATTTTTACAAGCAACCAATACAAAAAAACCTTGATTTATTTATGAAAAGTGTTACCCGTTTGGACTTTCTAGTTGCATATTTATCAAAAACAGGTGAAAAGGATTGAAAAACCACCAAGCAACACACGAGGACCTTCCCAAGTTAACTTTCTACTAGCAAGGCTCGCTAGACCATGTTCATATATATGAGTGCTAAGCGAGCATAGGCGAGTGAAGGCTTACTGGCTAAGCAACTTAATCGTGAATGAAGGGTTTATGCGCTAAGTAAAGATGGGTGGTGCACCTAGTTAACTAGGGAGTCTAGAGCTAGTTGTAGGGTTAACTGACATTTCTTAACCTAGAAGAAAGTAGGCGTGCTAGGAAAGGATGGGCAATGCGCCTAGTGAGACTAGCTTTTTCTAGCATATACTTCAGTTCTTAGAGAGTTTCAGTGGATTCAATGAAGTATAGAAAAGGAGTATGTTCACCTTGGTCTTAATAGGAGAATATGATATGGGGATTAAAGGCGGAATCGCTGCTCGCAGTGACACTTGCAGATGTATCTCCAAATTTGTCTTCTCAAAATTATATGTACAATTACGACGAGTAAGCATAGCTATAAATCTCTTTGTTGGGGGGTGTAGATGTAGTCATTATATACTCATGTTTCATTCGGTCATGGCTTTTTATGTGATTTTACTTATTCTTTAATATTGATGATTCTTCATTTTCAATGCTTATTTTAAATTAACTGTCTAAAATCGTTTTTTATGGTACAACTTGACATACAAATGATGTTGGTTGTTACTAGATCCAACTTTCCATTTATTGGATGCTAATGCCTAAACATTAGGTTATGTTTAATATTCCCAATATATTGATAATTGGTAATCCATGTTTGTATGTCATTGTTGGACTTAATGTGGTTGTATTTAATAGTGCGAGACATTGCCTATTAAGTAATAAAAATGATCTCACGTTATTGAGTCAGAAATGAGATATGGTAAGAGCAACAAGCGACATTATTAATTGTTGAGTAGAAGATCATATTATTGACCAATGATTATGTATGAGTATCAATGTTTTAAAAGTTGGAGCAGAGATGAACCAGTGAAACTTGTGGTTTAAGGTTCAATTGGTTCAACCGGTTAAACATACGGTCGAACCGTTTATTAAATAAACTAATAATATGAAATTAAATTTCATAAATATGTCACAAATAATCATGTGTTTACAACTTAATAAAATAAATATTTCAAAAATCCATTACAAATTTAATACAACAATATCAATAATACATATAATAATATAACATAACTCTACACTTCATTTCAACCTTCATTTAAAAGTAATTTTACCAAATTAAAGAATTATAATAAAATAAATTAAACTAATTTAAATCAAAATTAAAATAATAAAATATAATAACTAAAATAAAATTCAAATAATTGAGAATATATAAATTAATAAGATAAGATAGAATACTAAAAATAAATAATACAATATACTTCATTAAACAACAAAAAAATGAATTTGAGTTGAAATACGATAAATAAGTCTTAATTGACAACAACAAACAATATTGACTTGAATGACAATTAATATTGAGTTGAATATCTATATTTGAAATAGACGGTGTGATGATGATGGAGTGTGGTTGAAAAAAACTATAATGGAATGACAAAACTTAGAAGTTGTTATGGTTGTAAAAAAACATGGAATTTTTTTTTGTGATTGAAAATGTATGTTAAATTTTGATATTGATATATTAAAATTTAAAAAAATAGTCAATTTGATGCATTTTTTGAACCGGACGGTTTTACAAAATCGACTCCAGTTATTTAGTTCGAATGGTTTGGACGGTTCAATCCGTTTTTTTTGTTTTACTCCAATTTTGATCCACTAACGATTTTACTCCGATTATGATCCGCCCGGTTCTATCCGATTTTTAAAATGTTGATGAGTATAATAATGACGAAATCTACCGCTAATAAATTTTTTTTCCTGAAAACACCAAAATCTTCATTTATTTTGTATCATTTATTTTCCAACATAAAAACTATTGAATTAGTCTTTAAACACAACTAATCTATATGGATAGGACAATATTGCAATTGCTTAATGCAAAACTATGCAACAAACTATAAATTGTAAGTTTTGATTTATAAGACTCGTTAATGTTGTAAATGTTATTCATTTAGACATTTATCCTGACAATAATAATCGACTTTGAATATTAATTCTAATTTATATAAAATAAAGTGTAGGTTTAACATATCGACTTTGAATATTAATTCTAATTTATATAAAATAAAGTGTAGGTTTAATATATTCATGATAGATGATATTAGGATTGTTATCTTATAAATAGATATGTTAGATCTTCTCGAGACTAGCGTTATTAAGAACTCCAAACATTAAAACACATCATCAATCAAAGGAATAAACAGTCTAATACTTCAATCATTCAAAAGAATAATTATCATTATTTCAAGAAATATGTTCTAATATTGAATATGATGGCTTAAAAAGATGTTTGTTACCGAATATATCATGATTGAATTTGATAGAATCTTGTTGAACCACATGTAAAGCTTGTTGTTGGAGAAGAGCCGATCATGTTCTACGATACTCATATATTCGCCACTATCGAACCAAGCTGCTTCAAAACGAAAGGCTATATAAGAGTTATATAATAGAGTTGATTGAATACACAAGACTATCTTAAAATCTCAATCTATTATAAATTAATAGGAATGATATTACTACGCCTTATTTTTTTTACATAAATTATTTATATCATATATATTATTTAGCATATTTATATAATAAATAATATATTTTTTAAATAAAAAAATATTTATAATTAGTACGTGAGCATGTGTATAGTATCTATAAATAATGCACGTGAATATTTAAAATAATGAAAATTTTAATTAATTAAATGATGAAATTGATTAATAAATATTCAAATATTAAAAATAATTTATAACGATAAATTAAAATTGGTTAATAAAAATAAAAAATTGATTAATAAAATTATAAAATTAATTAATAAACTTTCAAATATTAAAAATGATTTTGAATCACCATCAAAATTAATTAATACAAAATATGTATTTTTGATTAATAAAACATAATAGTTTTTTTTATATTTTAAAAAATTATTATAATATTTTACTGTTCAACGTATTAATAAACAATAATATAATATTAATAGTAAAATAGATGTCCATTATATAAATAATAGTATTATAGGTATAAGAATAACATTTTTCACAGATTAAAGATTATATTAAAATAAATAAAACATGTCACCTATGTGCCCACGTGAGAAGTAGAAAAATTACAAAGAAGCAAATACATATTTTAATTCATATGATTTCATGGCTATATTCAATACCACTCAAAATGATAAAACAACAGCCTCAAATTTTCCTACAACACATTCTCTCTTTCTCTCTCCAATATCTTTGAAAAACCATTGCATTAAGCATTCAAAATCAATGGCTTTTCTTCTATGCAATCTCAATCTTTCCCTGTTTCCACAATCTAAATCAAGAATCCGAGACAAACCCTTTCACCAAACACTTTCATCTTCAAAACCCATTTCTCAATGCTCTTTATTCTTCACTTCTTCTTCTCCTTCACTTCAAACTTCCACTGCACAGGTTGCTCAGGTTAATACACCATTAGCTACTCAAGATAAACAGAATCAGCATCAGAAGGATGATTTTTATCTCAATCTTGGTCTTGCTGTTAGGACCCTTCGTGAGGATATGCCCTTGATCTTCGTTAAAGACCTTAACTATGACATTTATAGGTAATTTTCTCATCTGGGTATGTAAAGTTTCATCTTTTGGATGTGAATATGTGTTTTTTCATTGAAATTATGTTGTTTTCTGAGTGAAAAAAATTGGATTTTTTTTTTGCAAATAAGAATAATTGGTTTATTAATTAATGACCTCAATTATGACATTTATAGATAATTTTGTCATCTGGGTGTTTAAAGTATCTTCCTTTGGATGTGAATATATGGTTTTTAATTGGAATTAAGTTGTTTCTGTGAGGGGGAAATAGAGTTTTTACTCTTGCAAAAATAAAAATTGGATTTTCAATGTTTGGTTTGGTTAATTTTCAGGGATGATGTAACATTCCTGGACCCTTTGAACACCTTTACTGGTATTGAAAAGTACAAATTGATCTTCTGGGCATTGAGGTTTCATGGTAGAATTTTGTTTCGTGAGATTGGTTTGGATGTATACAGAATATGGCAGCCTTCGGAGAATGTGATATTGATCCGGTGGAACTTGAGGGGTGTGCCTAGGGTTCCATGGGAGGCTAAAGGTGAATTTCAGGGTACTTCGCGGTATAAATTGGATAGAAATGGGAAAATATATGAACACAAAGTTGATAATTTGGCATTCAATTTTCCACAAAAGATGATGAAACCGGTTTCGGTTTTGGATTTGGTTACTGCTTGCCCTGCAAGTCCAAATCCAACCTTTTTATGGAGTCCTTTGGATTCCAACTCTTGCTCATGGATAGAGTTTTATCAAGCAGTTAAGAACACGTTGGATCAAGAGAGACAATTGCTACCACAAGATGGTTTGGCTACATGTTCATAGTGGCCGGTAAGTGAACTGTTTCGTTTTCGTTGACAATGTATAGTATACATTTTTAATAGGTCAGATGTAATGAATTTGGTCAATAGCATGAAATGTTTCTCTCAATAGACAAGAGTGTATATAGATAGAGATGGATGAAGAAGAGTTCAAGTTGTTCATTCTATATACTATACAGATAGAGATGAAGAAACTTCATATGTTTGGTATGTTTATACAGATGAGGTAGATTTATATGCTATACTCAAAAAATTTATATTTAATATTAACAATTTGATTCTCTTACGAAAGAATTGAATCTAGTCTTTTGTTTCTCTTATATAATTGTTGAACTATAAGATTGGCACTTTTTAAACCTATCAGCTATTTTGCCTTCTTTCATTGATCTTCTATACAACAGGTCTCAATTATATATGAAAACCATCTTATAATATTGCTTTCCATTTTCCTTGGACGAGTGTTGTTCGGATACAAAGATCTTGTTGACATGTTTTTCTTTTCATTGGCAAATATATACCACGAAGCACGAGCACAATTTGTTTTAGGTGTGTCTGTCGTACGGCAACACCCGAATGACACACTCTAGACAGCTCATTTAGGTGTCCATTTGTTTGTGCTCCTATGTATGTTTGTGTTTACGCTACACTAATCCTATAAGCTTAGATGATTTCGACATTTTTGCATTATGTGTTATACTGTGTCTTTTGAATGTTTATCTCTTGTTAGATTTTACGGTCTAAAAGGGACCGAAGTTGTTTTCAAGTTTCTTGTCCCTTACTTTACTATACTTTTTCCTCGGTTTCATTGTAATTTCTTTTAGTATTGCGTTGATAATTCAAAGGTTGATAAGATGACATGTAGAGAAGTCCTTTTGAGGGTTACATGGAATTTATTTAGATTGATCTTTATGACTTGAATGCTATTGGCAGACTATTTCTACCACCAAATCTAAATGTCAAAGTAGCACTTCTATCCTGTATCAACACCTCCCAAGATAACACGCAGGAAAAATGATTGTTTTGAATCTATGATCTATTAATTCTAATGGAAGTTAATAATATATTCTACTAGGATTTTAGGAAACCTAAAACCTTTGCTCCAATCAGCGCCATCCAAACAGACAGGTGTTAGAATATAATTTATTTTGTTATCCGACGGTTTTGCTTCAATTATTTTTCTGGATTGTGTATGCTTTTTTAGGGAGGGTCCATGCTTATTCCCTAAGTTCCAGAACATTCTTTTGGATAACCGTTATATAAAAATAATATTTTATCTTTTGACATCATTGACCTACGTCATTAACGAATACCATTGTAATATATTTTCCTTATTGGGTGCCATGTTTTTCTTGAGCTTCTTCCACTCTAGGGCCGAGATTCAGGCTTGTATCGGGTAGAAACAATTTCCCCCCAAGCCTACTTTGGAGTAGCTGGGGTTTGGCTTGCGACTTTTATATCGTCCTTGCCTACTGTCTTAGGGCTTAGAGTTTTCTAGTTCCAGTTGATCCTTAATTGGACCATTTTCTCTTCTGGACATGTGGCATGACCCCAACTTTATTTTACTGGGTTGCATTTCGATTTTGAAAACCACATATACCTTCGACTTGTATTTTTTGTTTTGGTTGAGCTTTATTGAAGAAATGGGGATTGATCTGGGCTACTTGTCTCCTTTTGTCGCTTGATCATTTCTCTTTTGTTCTTAGGCTTGGGCGCCCTTTTCCCTAGGTTCTAGGCCTAATTATTGCAGCGTTGGAAAACGTACACACCAGGCCTCCTTGTACCAAGTGTCAATTAGTAATCATTTATTTGCAAATAGGGATCCTCTATAAATACCACTATCTTCGTTTTATGACTTTTTTAGTCGCTTGACCTTTTTTTTGTTTTTTTATTCCTTAAATACAAAGCGGCTTTTTTTTAGTATTCACTCGTCAAGGGACGAGTTGTGAAAGATATTTGGCAGTAGTGTGGATTTGGTCAATGGTTGGTCGAACTATCGAATGAACGATTTTTTTTTAAAATTTAAATATATTTATTATTACTCCCTCCGTTTCTTTTTAAGTGTCATTTTTTACTTTATACACATACCAAGGAAGCTAATCATTATTATTATTTTTCAAACAATAATTTTTATTTTACCTATAATGTCCCTAATTATTTATTACATTCATTTTACTTTTTCTCTCTATAATAATTATCTAGTGATAATTTTGACAAAATTGCAATTAATATTACCTTGAACTTTGCAAGTGACAATTAAAAAAACGATTTTTTTACCAGAAATTGACACTTAAAAAGAAACGGAGGGAGTAATAAATGTTTTTCAAATCTACTCGTATTGATTCTTCGTCCAAATCTACGTGGATGTTACTTGATTAATTTTAGTATTAATAATAAATGTTTTTCAAATAAAATTATAATTATAAAAGTGGTATTTAAAAAACATTTATTATTAATAATAAAACCGTTAAAAAAATTTCATAGTTATAATTAACGATATAAATAATTATATTAATTAAGCATATAAATAATTGTAATAAATAATGGATACGAGTAATGAAAATATATCTTCAAAACATCTTTTTCAGCTACTATTATAGAATTGCAATCTCTACATGTGATTTCAAACGATGGATCACAATTGGATTAAACATTATTATCAAATTAAAATATATCTTCCAAATATATAATTCAATTTAATACTTTATAATATTGTCAAATTAAAATAATAATTATTATAATCCATTATAATTTATCATACTTTATTGTTTAAACATTATTTTTCTGAAAATGTGTGGTTAAGATAGATGTTAAAGAGTATATTTTATACATGGAAAAATCATTTTTCACTAATGTAATTAGTTAATTTAACATTTTTCCTATTTTTTAAATAAAAATAATTATAATTATAATATCATAAAAATTATATAGATATTTTATAAAGAGTATATTTTAACCACAAATATGTATCTTGTATATAATTTTTATAATATTATAATTATAATTATTTTTATTTTAAAAAAAAGTTTAGTTAACTAATTACATTAGTGAAAAATAATTTTTCAATATATAAAATATACTCTTTAACATCTATCTTAGCCGTACATTTTCAGAAAAATAATGTTTAAACAATAAAGTATGATAAATTATAATTGATTTATAATCATAATTATTTTAATTTGATAATATTATAAAGTATTAAATTGAATTATATACTTGGAAGATATATTTTAATTTGACAATAATGTTTAACTCAATTGTGATGTATTGTTTGAAATCACTTGTAGAGATTGCAATTCTATAATAGTACCTGAAAGAGATGTTTTGAAGATATGTTTTCATTACTAGTATTCATTATTTATATGCTTAATTAATATCATTATTTATATCGTTAATTATAATTATGGAAAATTCTTAACGGTTTTAGTATTAATAATAAATGTTTTTCATATACCATTTTTATAATTATAACTTTATTTGAAAAGTATTTATTATTAATACTAAAAATTAATCAATAACATCTGTGTAGACTTGAATATCATGAAGAATCAATAGCATTTATGTAGACTTGAAAAATATTTATTAATAATAAATGTATTTAAATTAAAAAATAATTAAAAAAAATTGTTCCTTCAACAGCTCGGCCAACCATTGGCCGAGTCCACACTCCAGGAAAATTTCTTCAACAACTTGTCCATTCATTGGACGAGTGGATACTAAAAAATGGGTACTCTGGGAATTTAATTTCAGAATAGGGTATATAGGGAATAAAAAACCAAAACAGGGGCAAGGGAGTAAAAAAGTCTCGTTTTGTTTTCATCATTTCACTTTCCTAACTTTCTTGGGAGTCAACTCTCTTCTAGCCGCATAATTTCGTGGTGAGTATATGATCATGACTTATTCTCTAAGACGTTTCTTTGCCATTTCCTTATATATTTTTTAAGAGAATGTGATTCCTCTAAGGGATTAGATTCTCGTGATTTTCTAAATAAAGTTTGTTATGATTTATGATTTGCGGAGGTATAAATATAAGATTATTGTCATATCTCAAAAAAATTCTACTATCTATCTATTCTTTAATTTATTTTGCATTTTGCATCTTTTGTATTTTTAGTCCTTGATCAAGTTGGAGCTTAGGATTAATTGGAACTCTTTTGAAAAGTCTTCCGATACACAAAAATATTTTAAAAAATGTTTGAAAAATGACTACCGGAACTCTTTTGCAAAGTCTTCCGGTACACAAAAATATATTTTTAAAAATGTTTGAAAAATGACTACCGGAACTCTTTTGCAAAGTCTTCCGGTACACAAAAATTGACTATCGGAACTCTTTTGCAAAGTCTTCTGGTATACAAAAAAAATATTGAAAAAATACTTGAAAAATGACTACCGGAACTCTTTTGTAAAGTCTTCCGGTACACAATTTTTTTTAAAAATAAAAATAAAAATAAAATTAATTTAAAATATATAAGGATAAAATTGGTATTTTTATGAAATGTAGGGGTGTAGGGATAAATGTAGGGGTATGAGGTAAAACTTTCGTGCCGGAGGCCCTCTCTGGTGGTGGAGACAACTCTACACCTCAACCAAGAACATCACCTAACCTAATTCTACACGTTGAATTTGAATATGCTAATGGAATTCCCCAATTCTACCTGAGTTGTCCACATCGAAGTGAAATAAGGAAGAACCATAATTAATCCAAGTTAAATTAAATGGCGTACACTCACAAGTCCACAGTCAAACATTAGGGCTATTGATGCCAAGAACGTCCTCTACACGGTAGTAACAAAATCATGGAAAGCATAAAGGAAAGAAGATTTAACTCTGAAACAAAGATTTATTCTGGCTAAGGTTGAATCGGAGAATACGAAGATGCAGCGGCAAATCACTTGAAAACGGGCAATTCATGATCTAACTTCTTACTCGTATTCACTTATTCTTCCAAACTTCTTCTGTGAACTGGGGAATTGAACCGTGAGGGGTGAAAATGCGAGGCTTAGCTCAAATCTTATTGAAGCTTCAAGGTGAAGCTTTAATGGAGTTTCTGAGAAAAGAGTTACGTGTGAGGGTGAAGAGAGGATTGAGATCGAGAGAGTGAAGATTGAAACTCGAGAAATTTGGATTTTATGAAAGTGGCGCGTGAACCCTGAATGAGTGAAGAATGAACTTATTTATAGAGTTTGATTTCTATTATCAAATGCCACTGAAATGCACTCCAAATTCCATTGAAGTTCACAGTTAGTTGGAAATGAAAATGCAAGTTGTTATAGTTAGTTATCCAATTCAAATTCGGTTAGTAAGTTAGGTTATAATTCTCTATATTTCCTCTGATTTGGCTTACAGTGGAATTCGATTATTGCACTGCTATTAGTTAGTTAGTAGTATGGATGGTCTGTTAGAAGGTGAACTGAAATGAAGGTTCTGTTAGAGGGAGTTTAGTGGTTTTGTAGTTAATTGAAGAGTGTATGTTATAATTTGAAAAGTCCCATTGGTTTTGAATGAATGTTGAAGGTTAACTGGTTTTCTATTTTCCCTATGTTTGGACCATAATGCAGGTTAATATTTAGACTGCTTTGGATTTGCTTGGACAATGTTATAGAACTAATGCAGGGCTTGGTTTTATCACTTGGTGTAGTCTGAATCAACTGGTTTGCTTGTGGAATAATGCTTGGGCAATTCTATCATGGAGATGACTTGACTTAGAGCTGCTTAGAATGTATTTGGACATGTTGGTAATTTTTGTTGTAATTTGGAATGTTGTAATGGTTGACGTATGAATGTAGGGTTGTGATTTTGAATGTATGAAATATTGGATTGTTGATGTATATATATGGTTTAGTGGTGTTATACCCCAAAATCTATCCTATTATTCTTAAAATAATTTTCTTATGTTTTATCATCATATACATTCATGCATATCATTATTTCTATGGTTATGGGATCAAGGCATCTCTCTTATGACCTTCTTCAAGCTTTAGAAGAAAGAGAAGTGACAATCAGTGCAAGGAGGGTGGGATATCCTCAAATTCATTACCACTCATGCTACCAGGGTTTTCTTACACCCTAAGACATCTCAAATGCTCCATTACTTCACCTATTGATTGAGAATTGCAAGAGAATGGAAGTTGATCACACTCTCATATCTCTTGGTCCTTGAGCTAGGAATGTTGATTATCTCAGTGTGTAGCATACCCATGGACCATTTTTTATTCATATTCATATTGTCATTATGCAAGACATCTTTGCTCACAAGTTTCTCCATTTTCCCTAGAGGAATCAAGGTTTTTAAGATTTGCACTCATCTCTTATCTTTTTGGACTGAAATTAAGGTTTGTGATAAAATCAGTTTATTTCTAATTTTTTTTAGCAATACTTGATTCCATGGTGTTCTATGTGTCCCTAAGTGTCTATGTTTAGAGTATTGACCATCAACTTTATTCAGAAGAAGTTCAATTGCTCAGATGATCAATGGTTGGATTCAATTGGGGGAAAAGTCAACTGACCAGATTAAAAAGTCAACTCTTAATTTTTTGGTCAAAATTGTGTTCCACAATTAAAATATGCTCTATGATTGAAATTTGATCAAGAAAAGACAAGATATTCATCAAAAATCAAGAATTATGGAAAGTTACCAAAATTGGAAATTAGGGTTTCAAAGGAAGGTTACTTACTATTTTGGGCAATTTTACAAATAATTTCAGTCAACCTCATGGCCATGTTTCACACAGATTCAAGCTCCATTTCAAGATACTTTCAACATGAAAATTGTAGTACTAAGTTTCCTCTTTCCAATGCTTCCAAGAAATCCTCATTTGGTTGGTTGGATCAAGATATCATCTTCTAAACTTATGACTTTAACTTGGTAATTTGGTTTTATACTTAGTGAAATTTTGTTAAGAGTTTAGTCAGTTTTAAGCAACCAACTTCATGGCCATTTTTCACCTAGATGCAAGTTTCATTTTAATTTTATTTCAATATGAAAGTCGCAGATCACATTCCTCTCTCCACTTTTGCTTCAAAAAGTTTCTCATTTGGTGGCTTAATGAGCAAGTTATTGAGCTGCCAAGTTAGGACCTCAAAATTGCCAAATGACCTATAATTTGCATGAAGGCATGCAGTTTCAAGCTGTTGTTTTCGTGGCCATTTTTGAGGGACTTCAAGGCCTTGTTTCAATTTTCCTCCAACATGAAACTTGTTTGTCTCCCTTCCCTCTTTCCAAAAAGCCATAGTTTGTTTCATTTGGCCAAGAAACCATAGAGTTATGATGGCTTGAACATTGTTGATTCCTAATTACCAACATCATGAATATCATTGATTTTGTGCATTGTTTTATCATTTACTTGCAGTATAGCTTTTCCACACGCATGCCACACCTCCTGCCTTGATTTTTATTACCAAGCAACACACCTTTTGCATGCATGTACATGTTGCCTCAATTGGGCCAAATATCGAAATGTTCCATTTGCCCTTCCCTCTCTTTCCACTTTCCCTCAAGTCCCCGCGAGTTTTGGCCTTATTCCACTTCATTTCAACCCCCTAAAATGACACATGACACACGACACACCACTCACCTCAAACACATCCAAAACACGGGGTGCATACCTCACTCTTTCTCATTCTAATTTTGTCCAAAATTGGGATTACAACTTGGCCAAGTGTGTTGACCCTTCTGCCCTCACCTAAGGCTCATATAAAAGTTTTTTCACTCTCTAAACCTAAGGAGGAACGTTGGGAAGAGGCAGAACAGAAGCATAGCAGATCTGAAATTGTTTCATTCTCTCTACTTTTTCTTCATTTTTGAAGTTGCTCTTGAGCCTTTACTTGGCTCACCATTGCTCACCATCTTCCTGCCGGTCTTGTTCATCTTCTTTCTACAAGAATCTAAGGTGAAGTGGACATTATCCACTAGGTAAGTCTTCCTCACTTTATGCTTCTTCATGCTAGTCATTCGCCATGCTTAAGCTCATCATATGCATCTGGAAGATCCACTCTTGAGTGGGTCATGGAGCTAGGCTCATATTTTTGTGTACAACTTTGTTTGATTGATGTGTAGATATGTTTAAACCCATATGTTCATGCTCACTTTTATCCTTGTTCCTTTGTCCATTTTTGAAAACTGAATATGCCATGCTGTTCTACTATTTGTGTACTCCATTTTTGTTTCAAACTTCATTTAATTTGGTGGAGATATGAGGAAGTTATTTGAGGAAGAATATGGCATGTTGGAGCCGGGATTAGGGTTTGTAGTCTAGTTTTGATGCATGGCCAAGGTTGAAGATAAGTGGGTGGCGTGTTTTGATTGGCCATGGTGATGTCTTGTGTTTTAGCGTTTAAGTGAGGGAGTGACCGATTGAGGAATGTTCCACATGACCGAGCGTGACATTCCATTTCTTTTTTTTCATTTTTCTGTTTCGTTTGTGGACTGGGCCGTGTCACATTTGTTTCCGCACCCCCTTTCTGGCCCATTTTCATTGTAACTAATATCCTTTTGTCTGTTTTACTAAACCCCCATTTCTTTTTCTTTTTATTATTTGATTATTATTCTTTTAATTTTATTTAAGTTACTTCCTTTGGTCCAAAAATCCCCAATTAATTCATGGATGATACTTTGAATATTATTTAATTTTCCATATTTTTATTTTTTATTTTTTATTTATTTTAATATATTTTCTAATTTTTATATTTAAATATGTTTATTTGACCTAATTTTACTTGTTAAGGTTCAATTCTTGATCTTCCCATTTTAATTTTGATCCAATTTTTAGTACACATATAGACACATGTATATAGGTCATTTTAGCTTTCATTTGGTGTTTGGATTATCAAGTTTTGATCATTTTGAACTCATTTTTGAAGATTGTTTGGTATGATCAATTAGTGGTGCATTGTTTGAATGATTGATTTGTTTGAACATCTTTTGCACATGATTTTAAACACATCTTTGGGACAAATTAAGTTTCTGACTTCACCTTCCCATGATTAATTTTTGATAATTTTTCCATGCTTCTAACTATTTTTCTTGAATTATTCAAGCATGATTGTTTCTTGTGATACATTTTGCACCTAATTGATTATTTTTGGTATGCATTTGTGCAACCATATGGGATATCTTTCCCCTTATTTCTTGACTACTTCGTCGTCATTTAGGAATCCTAAATTCACCTATGTGGACCATTTTGGGTATCTCCAATGGATGACTATTTGCTCGATTGTCTTGAATCCTATTTGCTTGCTTTTTAGATCATAGTGTGAATTATGTCTTGTGCATTCCAACTTAAGTACTATAGGTCCAATTGGTTTGAATCCTTATTACTTTTTCTTTTGACTTCCTTGGTATTGGTACCCTTATACCTTGCTCTTATGATTCTTTGAATGATATTCCATTACCACTTCATCATGATGACAAATTAAGAGCTACATTCTTCTTTTCTTGACCCATTTATGAGTTTAGTTGATAGGGAAGCTCTTAGGAGCTTGGGATCCATTTTTGTATGGTTTGATGTTGTTCTCATTTCACTTATTCATGCCTCAATTTCATTTTTGCATTGCTCATTTGCTTTGATGGGGAAAAGGACTCCTTACTTGGATGATGTCCACCTTTTGACTTGTTAGATGTGCTTAAACTTTGAGATTCTTTGATGTTGGTGCTGAAGCTAGCAGAAATATACTCGAATGTATCACACGCTCAAACATACAATAGAGTTGCCATCGAACTTTATTTATTCCTGAGGAATTCATCGGGTGAATGAGGAATTCATAGCTCCGTAGTTCAAAGAACTAGTGGTGGAAGATGAAATGAAGTGTGATCAAAGTATGGTCTGAACCAAAGGATAAGTGTTTTGAACTCCAGCAAGGGTGAAAACATGAACCCAAGAGGAAAGCTGGCTCTTACCAGTACGTGGGCTATCAGGGTTGCCGCTATAGGATAATGCCGAAAATACGAAGAAATAAGTGTTTGGGAATGGTCCAAACATATCTTGGTTCACAGGGTGACACAAGATGGAGCACAAAGAGGTAGTGTATTTGGCTCAAAGATAACTGGTATATCATATGGAGTGAATGAAGGTAGTATATGAATGCATCATGGAGATGAACAGAATGAGGTAACCAAAGTCACAGAATTGGGTATCTAGTGACAAGTGACTGAATAAGTGTAATTTGAAACCGACGGTAAATGTATATTGGAATCCATAAGATAAATGGGATTTGTAGCGTATAGGTGTAGCGGTGTATTCGTCACTTTATGATTTATTGACTAAATCAAAAACAAAGCATACAAAGATAGAGTCGCCACCGCACTTTTATTTATCCAAAGGAATGGCTAAAAAGCGAACAAAAGCCTAAGAAGTTTTACACATAGAAAACTAATGAAAGGTCAGAGATCTGGGTAAGGGGGTAATTATGCAAAGGGAAGATGTTAGGCACCCAAAGCATCCTAGGTACTCCTAGGGAACCCTTTTCACAAATTGTTGCAAAAGATATTGTTTATGAAAATATTTATTGTGCAAACATTGATTGGGAGGATGAGAAAAGAATATACAATTTTTATTATTTTTGTGTTTGGATGGAAAGATCCATTGCCTACGTACCTTTACAGGATCAAAACCTCGTAGTTCGGCTAAAAGATTTCCAAAAAGTAAGTGGATTGATTTTAAACAAAAGCCCTAAGGTCTTTCATTATCCACGGGAGAAAACTCAACCTATACAACCACAAGTCCACCATGTGAGAAAAGCTTCAACTTGCTAGTGAGGGACCATGCCCTATAATAAGCAAGGAAGTCTTACAATTCAATCACTAAGGACAAGAGGTGAGATTCACATCAACCACTAAGATAATTGAGATCTATGGCTAATGTATGAAAACTTATCAAGAATGGACTAGGGCCACAAAACAATTGAATGAGTGAAATTAACCAATTAAAGTATTCACAAAAATAGTCAAAGTTGAAATTAAATTCAATTCAGAAGAAGTATTGTGAAAATGAAGTTTGAAAATCAAAAGCTTAAGGCCTAGGTTTCTAATTTGAAAAAGAAATGAAAATGTTTGCACGAAGTTTTTCTGGTTTGGGTTAACATGCAACTGGAGGTTTAAAGAACAAAAAGGGGTGAGAGGTTAAGGGATGCAAAACTTCTTAGATGTTCACCTCTTGAGATCATATATAGATGATCCAAGTGATTCCTTTGGAAAAGGCAATATGCAAATAACAGATAAACAACATAAATGGATACCGGATGCCAATCAATGGACTTACACCAATCTCACAAAACCAAAATGGATATCGGATGCCAATCAATGGACTTACATCAATCTCACAAAACAAAGATGGATACCAGATGCCAATCAATGGACTTACACTAGTCTCACAAAGCAAAGAAAACAAATGCAATAAGCAAGAGGAAACAAGTTGCCAATAAATGGTCTTACACTCGACTCCAAGGAAATGGAATACCAATCAAATGGTCTTAGTCCCAACTCCTACCAGATCACAGGAAACAACTGCCAATAAATGGACGTACAATTGACTCCTCAATGGACAAAACAAAATGGTCACAAAGTATGAACAGTGATCATGAAATGATATACAATTAATGTTCAAAGATGAAAGCAATGCACAGAGGCACACACAAACAATTACGCACATATGGGCAAGCAAACAACAAGCAACCAATTAGCACACACTATACACAATCAATGGGCTCAAGCAAGGTTAGGCTTTAGAAACAAGCCAACTGGAATGGGGTGTTTTGAGCTCTTAACCCTAACATTGAGAGTTAGGGTGAAGCAGATGAAATGGAGATGAGGGTTATGCCTCATAGCTCTTATCCCTGGCCTGGGAGAGCTTTAATCAATAGAAAGTGTGGGAGTTCAGAATGAGGGAACTCTTCTCCACATATGATTGACTCTATAAGATCTTGGGTTCTTATTCACAATGCATCAACACATGGTGTGAGCAAAGTGAATGACACAACTGAATAGCAGGGGATGGATTACACATCCCTTTTATCTGCCAATTGCCTCTTAAGAGGACTTTACCTGCTTGGCACAAAGATAAACAAACAAGAACATGGCCTCTTAAGGAGGGCTTCAGACAGGTGCCTGCCAATAACAGCAGGTCTTCCAGACTACATGAAGAATAGGGATTATACCTAAGTGGTATGCCAACCACAAGCAAAGCAAAGCAAAGTTCAAATGAACTTAAAGCAACTTAAGTACCTGTGGAAACAACTAAACAAATCAGTACAATACTCAGACAAACAGACAATAGTCAATAACAAACAGACAATCCCAATGTACAACACATAAGCCATGAGTCAAACTCAAATGAGTCATCATCAACCTACAAAACATCAAATGTTAGCAATCAAAAGCAAATATCAACATTCAAATGATGAAGCAACATTAACCATGGAATTTGGATGCTTGAACCTGAAATTCAAAGCTCACATGTAAGTACAAACCACTAGGTCAAAGCCTAGGGTCAAAGGTGAAGAAAAAATTCAAAACAGGAGCTGAAATTCAACACAATGCAACTTCAAAAACATATTAACATGTCCTAAAAAGGATCGATTCAAAATCATTAAGCAAAAGCATTTCATGATCAAAAGAAGTCAAAGGCAATTTCAAAGCTCATATTTGGACATCATGAATGAAAATTCCAATTCAAAACAGAAATGATTCAAATAATTCTGGAAAAAATCATGAGCATTAAACACATCCAATCCAATCATCATACAAAAAATCATAAGCATCAAAGATCAATTGGCATGGAAATTAAATGGTACAAGTTGGACAATTAATTGTGTGACACAAAATGTCACACCATGCAAACACATGCATAAAACAGAAATGGTAAATGGGAAAAATACCAAACCAAGCCTAAAACATCCATCAATGTGTCTAGAATCATCATGTAAAATTTCATGTCTATTAGATTATAATCAAGCATTTCACAATAGAAAGAGTAAGGCAAGGTCACAAATGTACACATGTTCACATATTCTAACACAAATTAAAATCCAGCCATGCACAACTTCTAAAATTATCATCGTAAAAAACTAGACATCTTAAGGAACAAGTAGCAAAAAACCAGGCATTTTTTGGATCATTTTTCAATTTTATATGAATTTTTAAAATTGGAGAAAAAAAATGAAATCAAAATGGACATGTACATGGAAAATAGGAGGGAAATGCATAAAACATGAAGCAATTTGAAAATGTGCGCTCGCCAGGAATCGATCCGTGTGGCAATTTGAATGAGCGCGCGCTGACACCAAAACAACACCGTTCCACTGTAAACCCTAGCGAAGATCAATTGGACACAAATCCGACGCTAAACCGATGCTACTTCGTCTTCTCCATGAAGACGAAGATGAACAGTGCATGAGCTTCATGCAATTTTCCAGAAATTTTCCAGAAATCAAAAACCAGCACATCAACATGAAGCATTTTCAATGGAGATCACAGATCAATAAACATTTAATCCTAATTCATCATAACAAGAGAGAATCGATAGAAAACATTTTGATGCATCAAACTTTAATCACACATATCTTGCTCAATAATGCACCAATTCACACGATTTTTTCACCAAAATTATCAGCAAACCTAGATCTACAAGAATATGTGCATAAATTGCAAAATTAAAAGGTTCGAAAATTGACCTCTTGAAGAGCAGAATCTTTGAAATGCACGATCCACAGCTTTGAAGTATTTAAATCCACTCTACAATGCTTGAAATGATGTTTGATGAAGAGATTGAAGCTTGAAAGGTGCTGGATCTAGCTCAAAACAGAATTTCCATTTTCATCTTCATGAGCTTGCTTCACTTGGTTCTTGCTCGAATTCACCAATCTAATGCTTGATCTGCACAGAATCAAAGCCAAGGAACAAGAATATGGCAAGAAAAAGCAATGTTATGAAGAGAAAATTTGAATTATGAATGGAAGAAAATTTTGGAGGGAGAGAGAATTTGGATCTTGAAATGTGAAAAAATGATTAACCTCCTGAAAATTCTGTTAGATTTAGGTATTTATATGAAGTCCTAATCAACTTGCTAATCCATAATTAACTTGGTTAATGAAAATAAGGTGTTTTGCAAAAAATCAAAATTGCATGGTGCATGTAGTAAACCCACGTGAACAGTACCACTTCCTTCATCAAAGTCACTTAAAATCATCTTTTAAACACATTGGCAATGGTAGAAAGTCCATACAATGCACCATTTTTGAATTTTACAATTTCCCTCCAAAAAAGGCATGGATTAACAAGTGATCATGTGATGAGATTTTATGTAATGTGATGCATGATTTGGAAATTAGAGGTCAAGAGAAGAATATTGCAAAAAGAACCACTCAATTTGGAGCTATGAACCAAAAGTTATGCCCATTTGAAGTTCCATGCACACTTGGCAATGATTGGATCATATTTCCTCAACCATTCATCATATGCTCATGATCTGGGACTTTTTGGAAATGGGAGAGAGATATATTCAACTTTCATGTTGGACAAAATTTCATTTGAAGCTTCTTTGATGATGTAAAGTTGAGTTGAAGTTGGATCAAAAACTTGCCATTTTTGGAAAGTTGAAATTATAGGTCACTTTCCATTTTTGGAAATTTTTGACTTGACTTCAAGTTCTTCAACCTTGATCTTTGGCATGATGATTAAGCATGATTTGGACATGCATGGGATGAAGAAACTCAATTTCTCAATCCAAAACCCACAGTTGACTTTTCAGTTGACTGCATTGGCCCTTAGATGACCTGAAAATGTCCTGATGAATTTGGGGCCTTTGCCACTTGGGAACTTGCTCCAAAATGAACCTATAGCTCAAATAAGCTCCATAAAGAGATCACATGATTTATATACCAAGAAAATACCATCTGCTCTTTGTACCATGAATTCGCCTGATGCCTTGACTTGACTGCTTAAGCTGCAAGTAACAAAGGTTAATGACATCTTTTTGTACATTTTTTGTTAGTGATTAAAAGAAAAGCAATGATATACAAATGCAAGCAATGCTTGGTGATCAAGAACCACTCTCAAAGAATATCCCACCCACAAGGAAGGAAGCAAGGTGTCCAATGATCCTTGAGGCAATGCAAAGTTATGATATGATGCCATGAGGGATCTTAGGGACAAAATTGGGGTCTTACAGATGCCCCTATTTAAGGTCATTCTAGCCGGAGAAGTGAAGGTTAAAATCTTCATCCCGACGCGGTAGAATGGGCTTAAATAACAGTAATGAGACAAATTTTGGTCCCTAAGAGACCTCATGATGCAGATGTATGCATGCAAAGCAAACCAACTCTGTGGGGTACAGGTCCACAAAGAAGAAAAGACGATCCATCGGAGTAATACACTCACCAGGAACAGAGACTCTAACAGGACTCTCATGGGGATAAGAAAAGAATGCGTGAGCAAGACACGACTCTGAATTAGGGAGAAATAAGAACTTGACACTGCGTGAGCAGGACACGACTGGATTGGAGACCTCACTGGGGAGTAACGGACTCACACCGGGAAAAAGAAGAAGTTTCCAAAGGGAACACAATCCATTGGAAAGACTCAAGATGACTCAAACTATCCACAAAGGATACTTCGGATGAAAATCCGGACTCGGACTGGGGAAAGATTCACACAGAACCTCCCTGCCGAGGAAAAATCTTGCATATATTGGGGAAAACGCCAATACAGCAAAAGGGTAAAATCACAACAGCAAATCCACTGGGGATGTCTAACGAAGACTCTCCTGGAAAATCTGCAAGATGAGGTGTTATCGGTTACTGGGTAACAAGCTCAAAGAGACATGTGATCTAAACACCGGCTACTGGGTGAAAGAACAACAAGCTCAGGAAGAATGAATATCTAAGACCGGTATAAGGGTGAGAGATATCAATCAATCAAACATCTGATAAAGACCTGAAAAAGGTACATCAACTCAGGAAAATCTGACTCCACAGGGGACCAAGGTCATAATAGGGAGCAGAAAGGAAGGAACACCAGGGATACCGGTTACTGGGTATATAATAGGTGACCGACCAAAGCGTGAATTGGTATATATGCCAAAACACTCATCATCCGAAAGGAGGGCTTGAAAAAACAAATCGACTTACAGGATGGACATTCGACTCCGCAACGGGAAAACGAATCTTACTCAAAATGGGGAAGGACAAAAGACTTCAACCAAAGAGTGCATGAGATATAATATCCATTACCGTCAGAACGTGGATAGTATACTCGCATGAGATATATTATCTATTACCGTCAGAACGTAGATAATATACTCGCATGGAAGGAACACCAGGGATACCGGTTACTGGGTATATAATAGGTGACCGACCGAGAAGAGAAACAATCGTTACCAACAACAACAGGGTAAACGAAAGATAACTCGCAGGGGATAAATTGCAAGCATCCGACAATTATCCAGGAGACATATCACCGGTTACTGGGAGATATGCTCAAAAAAGAGGAAGAAAAAATGAATATTCGATTCTGCAAAAGGAACACGAATCTTACTCGACTGGGGAAACACAACAGGTTTCGACTGAAGAGTGCATGAGATATATTATCCATTACCGTCAGAACGTGGATAGTATACTCGCATGGAAGATTATCCACAACCGGTTACTGGGTTAACAAAGGATAAATCAACCGAAAAGAAAGGCATCGGGATACCAAAACTAGGTATATAATGATGACCGATCAAAGGGAGCAACAATCATTACCAACAAAAGGGTAAATGAAAGAGGACTCACTGGGGATGCATTGATACAAAATCAATGATCCGGGGAACAAATCACTGGCATACGGTGAAAGGACCCACTGAGGATAAAATTGCTAGCATACGACAATTATCCACAAAAACATGTTGGGAATACAAATGCTTACTCAGAGCAAAAACCCAGAAAAGGGAATATCAACATCGAATACTGAATGAAGATAACCAACAAGAGTAACCATCATCGGTTAGGATGAACAACAAGGTTAACTCTGCAAAGGGGAGAACAAAGGATTTATAACTACCGAATACTGGGTAGAAGACCAAAGACTCTGGCTGAGGAAACAAGAGGTTTACCACTACCGACTACTGGGTAGAAAACCAAAGACTCAGCTGAGGATAGAATTGCAAGCATACGGCAATTATCCACAAGAAAGCACAGACTCCGATAGGGAGACAACAACGACATAGGATTTACAACTACCGAATACTGGGTAGAAGACCACAAAATCCACCATCAACCAGGATAAACCACAAAGGTTACCTCTGCTAGGGGAATAGAGATAGGACTTACAACTACCAGTTACTGGGTAGAGGGCCAAAACTCTGATGAGGATAAAAAGTAGGGTTTACAACTACCGAATACGGGGTAGAAAACCAAAGCCTCTGCGTGGGGAGTGAAAGGATCACAATTCCGCACGGGAAAACACAAATAGGGTTTATAACTACCAGTTACTGGGTAGAAAATCACAAACTGCTGGAGAGCAAGAAAATAGGATTTACGACTACCGAATAGTGGGTAGCAACCACCAACTCTGCTGAGGAACAAACTGTTCACAACCACATATTCCACAAAAGGGAAAAAGGGTATACAGGATTTACAACTACCGATTACTGGGTAGTAAACCGCAATGAATAGGACTTATAACTATCGGTTACTGGGTAGAGGCCCAAAGATAGGACTTATAACTACCGGTTACTGGGTAGAGGCCCAAAGACTCCGCTGGGGATAAAATGAACTATTGCCGATCACTGGGCAATTTATTCATTTATTCCACAGGGAATCACAAGAGACAGTTGAAAAAAGGCCAATTCAGGATCAAACCAAAAAGGCAAACTGAATCAAGACTCGTCCTAATGAGGATAAAACTCAATAGGGAAAACCCATCCCAATATATGTGTTGGGAGGAAACGGAAACAACCGTCATCCACGAGGATATATCTCAGTGGGGAACTGCAGAAGAAAAGACAGACACTTTCTGCTTATGGGGCTGACTCTATATTGAGAGATTAGACACCCGACATCTGCTTGGGGAGATCTATATTGCCAATTAGCAGGAGACAACAAACAAAAGATATATGGCAAAAATGCAACATGAATATTTGAATGTTGAAAGTATGCATGAATATGCGTGATTTATGTTTGATGAATGCTGACAAAACAAACATTTCTAACACAAACAGGTCCAGGAACCAAACGCCTGGTACTACACTTCCAGAGGAAAATCCAAGAAAACCAACTGGAAAGCCAATCTGCTGGAGATCTGAATGCTAAAAAAGCAAAGATCTGTTGGGAAAAGACCAGAGATATCAAGGAAATTACAAAATCTCTGAGTGATGGATCATCAATCAACCCAACTGGGGAACAAAAGTCCACAACAGGCAGCAACTGCCACAAAAGACAAATATGTTGGGGAAGTGGAGAAATCACGAGATTCCTGCAGGGAAATCACCAGTCTCAGCTGGGAAATAGGATTTTACTGCATAAGCAGAAACTGCTGAAGAAAACAGAACACACAAGTAGAATCTGGCCGCACAAGCAACTCTACTGGGGATACTATCAGCAACTCCATTGGGAATAAATCCACTCTACTGGGGATCAAAAGCATCAGGAAATCACCCAATCTCTGCAGGGGAGAAAACCATCACAGATACAATCCACCATACCACAACACTACTGAGGATTTATCTGAGGCAGAGAAGGAGGATTGGGGATCAACCACCAAATACCAAACCTTCCAAAAGGAAACCACAACTGCTGAGGAGGAAAGAATCACTGCTCTGCTGAAGGGAAAAGAGGTAAAAACCTCAACAAGCACTCTGATGGAGAGATAGCATAGATGAAGTACATCATATCAACAACTCCGCTGGCGACTTCAACTGAGGAAAACGACGAAGTACCGGGATGTCAACCCACCAACTACTGAATCTTCCAAAAAGGAAAGCACCCATGCTGGGGAGAGAATACTGCTGAAGAGGAACACTGAAGTCTTCAACAAGCACTCTGCTCTGGGAACACAAAATCTCAACAAAAGCTCTGCTTGGGGAGCAACCCCAACAACAATCTGGAGAAAGAGGATACAACCATGCCAGGAATATGAACAAATGTCTTACCCTGTTGGAAATCATTCCACCCTTGGGAGAGCACTGAGAAATTCTTAAGTATCCTTTCATCATTGTGAATGTTCACTTTGTTTAAAACAAATTTTGAAAATTTTTATTGTTTAAAACAATGACATTTTATCAATTAAAACATGCAAAACATTTGTTGAATTGAAACAAATAAGAGTGCAAATAATTGGATAAAAGCTCAAATTTATTTGATGGAATGGTAGCCTGCAAATGGCAAGACTCCATAGATCTGTACAAATTTGAAATCAGTGATATATATTGGAAGAGGGCTACATTGAACATAATGACCATTTCTCTACCAATTTGAATCCGATATATTCGAAGCTTCAGTTGACGATGACTGAGCGAGAATCTCTGACGAAAAGACGGCTGTGAAATAGAAAGTCTTGTCAGGATGCAGTTACTTGCCAAATCCCTAATTTTTGCCTAGATTGCCCCAGGGTGAGGTACTCAATCTAGCGGGATGCAAATACATTTTTTTTCATGTCTCTAATTTTTTTTTCCTGGATCACCCTTTCGGGTTTTCCACCGAGACGCTCATTTTTGCCTAAGCCGCCCTTTCGGGTTTTCAACTTAGCGAGCTATTCTATTTTTCTTTTTAGGCAAAGTATTTCTTGACTGCATCTGAATTCCCAGAACGAGTGAAATCCTCCCCATCCATAGTTGTGAGCATTAGAGCACCGCCTGAAAAGGCTCTCTTGACAACATATGGACCTTCATAGTTTGGAGTCCACTTGCCCCTGGAATCGGGCGCGAAAGACAAGACTTTCTTGAGAACAAGGTCACCTTCTCGGAACACACGAGGCTTGACCTTCTTATCGAATGCTTTCTTCATTCTCTGCTGATATAACTGACCATGACACATGGCAGTCAATCGCTTCTCTTCAATCAAATTCAGTTGGTCATAACGACTCTGAATCCATTCAGCATCAGTCAACTTGGCTTCCATCAAGACTCTCATTGATGGGATCTCCACCTCTACTGGGAGAACAACCTCCATGCCGTAAACAAGAGAAAAAGGGGTTGCCCCTGTTGAAGTGCGGACAGATGTACGATAACCATGCAAAGCAAATGGCAGCACCTCATGCCAATCTTTGTACGTGACTGTCATCTTCTAGATAATCTTCTTGATATTCTTATTAGCAGCTTCAACAGCCCCATTCATCTTGGGTCTGTAGGGAGAGGAATTATGGTGTGCAATCTTGAACTCAACGCACAGCTCTTCCATCATCTTATTGTTCAAGTTAGATCCATTATCAGTAATGATCTTATCAGGCACACCATAACGGCAAATCAGCTGATTCTTGACAAACTTCACGACCACCTGCCTGGTCACATTAGCATACGATGCGGCTTCAACCCACTTGGTGAAGTAATCAATTGCTACGAGAATAAACCTGTGTCCATTGGACGCTTTCGGTTCAATCATGCCGATCATGTCGATTCCCCATATAGAGAAAGGCCATGATGATGAAATCACATTCAGAAGTGTCGGAGGAATATGAATCTTATCCGCGTAAATCTGACACTTGTGGCATTTCTTCACATATTTGCAGCAGTCAGACTCCATTGTCAGCCAATAGTAGCCTTCTCTTAGCATCTTTCTAGCCATGGCATGTCCATTGGAATGAGTACCAAATGAACCTTCATGGACCTCAGTCATTAACAGGTTTGCTTCGTGTCTATCCACGCATTTGAGCAAAACCATGTCAAAATTTCTCTTATACAACACTTCACCACTGAGGTAGAAACTGCCTGACAACCTTCTCAGAGTTTTCCTATCTTTCACAGATACCCCAGGCTGGTAGACCTGGTTTTGGAGGAAATTCTTGATATCAAAATACCAAGGCTTGTCGTCGTTCACTTCTTCAACTGCAAACACGTGAGCTGGTCTATCCAAGCGCATCACGGTGATGTTGGGAACTTCATTCCAATATTTGACCACAATCATTGAAGCAAGCATAGCAAGAGCATCTGCCATCCGATTATCTTCCCGAGGAATATGATGAAAGTCAACTTCAGTAAAGAACGTTGAAATCCTCCTCGCATAATCTCTATATGGAATGAGACTTGGCTGATTCGTCTCCCACTCTCCCTTGATCTGATTGACGACTAGGGCCGAATCACCATACACATCAAGATGCTTGATCCTTAGATCAATGCACTCTTCTAATCCCATAATACAGGCTTCGTACTCAGCCATATTATTCGTGCATTTGAAAGTTAGCCTTGTTGTAAATGGAATATGTGTGCCCTGAGGAGTAATGATTACTGCCCCAATTCCATTTCCGTACTGATTCACAGCGCCATCAAACACCATCGTCCATCTGGAACCAGGTTCCGGACCTTCGTCAAGTGTAGGCTCATCACAATCTTTCTTTTTCAAATATAGAATCTCCTCGTCAGGGAAGTCATACTGAACAGACTGATGATCTTCAATCGGCTGGTGCGCCAAGTGGTCAGCCAAGATACTACCTTTGATAGCTTTCTGAGCTCGATACTCGATATCATACTCAGACAACAACATCTGCCAACGGGCAATCCTCCCGGTTAAAGCAGGCTTCTTGAAGATATACTTGATTGGATCCATTCTGGATATCAACCAAGTTGTATGATTTATCATGTACTAGCGTAGACGCTTAGCGGCCCAAGCCAAAGCACAGCACGTCTTCTCAAGCATTGAGTATCGAGACTCACAATCAGTGAACTTCTTACTTAGGTAGTAGATAGCAGATTCTTTCTTTCCAGATTCGTCTTGCTGACCGAGTACACAACCCATCGAGTCTTCAAGAACAGTCAAATACATGATCAGAGGTCTTCCTTCTACAGGCGGAGACAAGATCGGAGGTTCAGACAGATATTCTTTGATACTGTCGAAAGCTTTCTGGCAATCCTCGGTCCAATCAAGGGACTGATCTTTCCGAAGGAGCTTGAATATCGGCGCACATGTGGCAGTCATGTGGGATATAAATCTGGAAATATAATTCAAGCGGCCCAGAAAACCTCGGACTTGCTTTTCAGTTTTGGGTGCAGGCATCTCTTGTATTGCTTTGACCTTCGCAGGATCAACCTCAATACCTCTCTCGCTAACAACAAAACCCAATAACTTGCCAGAACGGACTCCAAATGTACATTTGTTCGGATTCAGACGAAGCCTGAACTTCCTCAAACGCTGGAAAAGCTTCAACAAATGCTCTACATGTTCAACTTCCGTTCGGGACTGAGCAATCATATCATCGAGATAGACCTCTATCTCCTTGTGCATCATATCATGAAACAAGGTAGTCATAGCTCGTTGATACGTGGCTCCGGCGTTCTTCAAACCGAAGGGCATCACTCGATAACAGAATATTCCCCATGGTGTGATGAATGTTGTCTTCTCCATATCCTCGGGTGCCATCTTGATTTGGTTATATCCGGAAAATCCGTCCATAAAGGAAAAGACTTTGAATTTAGCTGTATTATCTACCAACATATCAATGTGCGGTAGAGGGAAATCATCTTTCGGACTAGCTTTATTCAAATCTCTGTAATCAACACACATACGGACTTTTCCGTCTTTCTTGGGCATAGGCACGATATTGGCCACCCATTGAGGATATGTAGAAGTCACCAGAAACCCCGCATCAATTTGCTTCTGAACTTCCTCTTTGATCTTCACTGCCATATCTGGATGAGTTCTTCTGAGCTTCTACTTCACAGGCACACACTCAGGCTTCAAAGGCAGGAAATGTTGCACAATATCTGTATCTAGACCTGGCATGTCTTCATACGACCAAGCAAAGATATCGGAATATTCTCGTAGCAAACTGATCAACCCCTTCTTGACAGACTCTTCAAGGAGTGCCCCAATCTTCACCATTCGAACACAATCTTCAGACCCCAAGTTGACTGTTTCCAGATTCTCAAGGTGCGGCTGAATGATCTTCTCTTCGTGCTCAAGAAGACGGGTAATCTCATCAGGAATCCCTTCAACATCATCTTCCTCTGCTTCGAATACAGGGGATTCAAAATTGGGAGATGGCGTTGGATCATTATGTTCAATGGGTTTTAGAATCAACCTGCATAATGATTTTGGTTAATAAAAAACTTTAGAATTTAAACAAACAAATCATTATGTAGATGAAAAGATTGTTTTTATTCTTGTTTTTAAGGTTTTTTGTGATCACCGATTTCATGCAAAAAGCAAAAAGTGAAAACAAAGGAAAAAACAAATGTTTAACATGAATTTATTGAATGAAATGTCGTTGTATAAATGCTGCCAACAATGTCATCACTTCTCCTTTTGGCATGGGAGAAGGGTTTTTAAACAAAGTGAACATATTACTCTGACTTATGAATGACTGTAGGAACATCTACAGCGACCCAATTGTGGCAGATCCCGCCAGGGATGACAAAACTGCCAGTATCTTATGCATCCTCTTCCAGAATAGCAGCAGCTTCTTCAGCTTCATCGGCGTGGATGAAACCTCCACTCTTGAACAGCCCTTTCTCATTGAAGACCCCAGAAGAATAGCCAATGCCAGCCCGAGATTTGTTATCTTCAAGCTCGATCATCTTTCCTAACCCAGCAACTGCACCACATTCAATGGCCAGTTTTGCATCACGATAGGAAGCAAATGAAGGAGACTTCTTCTCAATCGGCTCAGCAATAGATAAAGCTTGGAAAGGCGTTCCAACTTTATCCTCAGCATCAATATATGAGAAAGAAGATAAGTGGCTAACCAAGAGAGCCTTTTCTCCCCCTACCACAACCAGTTTCTTATTCTTAACGAATTTCAGCTTCTGGTGTAGGGTGGATGTCACGGCGCCAACCTCGTGAATCCATGGTCTACTAAGGAGACAGCTATAAGATGGGTGGATATCCATAACCTGAAAGGTAACTTGGAAATCACTTGGTCCAATCTTGATTGAGAGATCAACTTCCCCAATCACGGTCTTACGCGACCCATCGAAAGCTTTCACAACAACACCACTCTGCCTCATGGGAGGCCCTTGATATGACAATCTCGAAAGAGTGGTCTTTGGAAATACATTCAAAGATGACCCAGTGTCCACCAGCACGTTAGACATGGCGTCGTTCTTGAAATTCATGGATATATGTAAAGCCATGTTGTGGTCTCTTCCCTCCTCAGGGAGATCAGCGTCACAGAAACTCAAAGTGTTGCAAGCAGTAATATTTGCAACAATGTTGTCAAACTGTTCAATCGTGACGTCGTGATCAACATAAGCCACGTCCAAAACTTTCTGCAGATCCTCCTTATGGGGTTCTGAATTCAGAAGCAAAGATAACACGGAGATCTTGGACGGCGTTTGTAGAAGTTGGTCTACAACGTTGTACTCACTCTTCTTGATGAGCCTCAGCATCTCATCACAGTCTTCATTCACAGTGCCACTAGGGCCAACAGAAGAAGTAGGAGTCTTTTGTACAAAGGAGGGTTTAGCAACAGCAAGTGCCGGGTTCGGAGGATTAACAGCATTCCCCACCGGACGCTCAACAGAATCAGCCTTAGCCTGCGGCTTCGGCGCTGAAAATACACGACCGCTACGGGTCAACCCGCTGACATCAGCTATACTAACAACAGAGGATGAAGGCAAAAGCACTTCTTTCCCATCTTCCACAGCAACAGGATTATAGCGGAATGGAACAGCTTTGTCTGAAGAATAAGGCACAGGGCCTGCAGGCTTGATCACCAAAGAAGGAGAGACCTTCTGCTGGCTACCATCATAACGAATGATAACAGGCTCAGGTATCTTGAACACAGGAGAAATCACATTCACCTCGGGTTCGTCTTCATCAACATTTCTGTTTTGAAGAATCTCAATAGTCCCCTCATCCAACAGCTCTTGCAGCTCTCTACGCACTTGGCGACAACCCAGACGATTGACAGAGCAGATACGGTATTTGTCATGGTCGTGCTCCATATGACTGTAATCACACAGCAGACGATGCAACTCGACCAATGACTGTCGAATATGACTTACATATTTGACTTTGTATTTACCAGGGCAACCCTGGACCATGTTAACCGACTTCCCATGCTCGGGCAATGGGTTCTTCGTAACATTCGGGCCTAAGTCCTCAAAGCTCAGAATGCCGCATCTCATAAGGTCTTGAACCTTAGTCTTCAATGGATAGCAGTTTTCCACATTGTGACCCGGAGCACCGGAATGATAAACACAATGCTGGTCGGGCTTGTACCACCACTGCGGGTTAGCAGGTACAGCCGGAGGATCTCTCGGAGTAATCAGTTTTCGCTCTATTAAAGAGGGATATAGCTCAGCATATGACATAGGAATTGTATCGAAAGTGATCTTCTTCCTCTCATAACTCAAATTAGCTTGATTACTGTTGTTGCGAGGCTGGTAAGCCTGTTGCTGAGGACGATGTTGTTGCTGATACTGTTGAGGTTGTTGATTGGAATGCTGATATTGCTGATTGTCACGGAAGACAGGTGCTATATGAGCCACCTGGTGCTGATTGATGACATGACGCACAGGCTTCCTCTTGGCATAGGGTCTTCTTGGTTTAGCATGGGATTGCACAGCATGTGCCTCCCCATCTTTCTTCTTAGCAAACGCCCCATATCGCTTGCTAGAAGAGCCTTCATCCTTGGTTAAACGTCATTCACGGACTCCTTCCTCCAATCGCATCCCCATGTTCACCATCTCGGTGAAATCAGATGGAGCACTAGCGATCATCCGCTCATAATAAAATGAACTCAAAGTCTTCAAAAAGATTTTGGTCATTTCCTTCTCTTCCAGCGGAGGAGTAATCTGAGCTGCCAGCTCTCGCCACCTCTGGGCGTATTCCTTAAATGTCTCTTTGTCCTTCTGGGACATGGCTCTGAGTTGATCCCGATCGGGAGCCATATCCACATTATATTTGTACTGCTTGACGAAGGCTTCGCCAAGATCATTGAAGGAACGGATGTTTGCACTATCTAAGCTCGTATACCACCGAAGAGCTGCACCGGACAAACTATCCTGAAAATAATGAATCAGCAGCTGATCATTATCCGTCTGAGTAGACATTTTCCTGGCATACATAACCAGGTGACTAAGCGGGCAGGTGTTCCCCTTATACTTCTCAAAGTCAGGGACTTTGAATTTGACTGGTATCTTCACACCGGGAACCAAACATAATTCAGCAGCAGATTTGCCGAACAAATTCTTTCCTCGAAGGGTCTTCAATTCCTTGCGAAGTTCAAGGAATTGGTCATTCATCGCGTCCATCTTTTCATTAACATCTGGGCCCTCAGACGGCTCAGAATGATAGATGGTGTCGTCTACCCTGGGAATGGTATGCACGACAGGAGGAGGCATTGGAAGGACCGGGCTAGATGCCGGCATGGAAGCAAATGTCGGAGCTGGAATATCAGGCATATAACCAGGAGGCATCCCCCACGAAAACCCGGGCGGCATGGCTGTTGGCATAAAATGGGCACTGGCAGCTGACACTGTTGACGAGACAACCTCAGATATAACAGTCCTCTGGGGAGGAGTTGCAGGTGGTGGAGACGGTTGATTCTGAGCAGCTAGGAATTGCTCCATCAGAGCACTCAGTCTGGCGACCTCTTCTTTCAGCTCACGATTCTCTTGTTCGAGTTGATCCATCACTCTTGCAGAGTTGGCTCTGGTGTAGTACCAATGAGTCAGCTTGTCTTCAAAATAAATGAAGAGCACAGAGTTAAGCCACAGACAAGAAGACCGGAACAAACACCTGCTTATGCAAAATGATGCATGCAATGCTTGTGCATATGATTCGTTTTTATTTTCGAAGGAACTTTTAGGGCATTATTTGCAAAATTTTGAATATTAAAGCACTTATTCGCATATGGAAAATATCTCATCAAATATATTTGAACAAAGAAGTACAACATTGTCAATTATTACAAGAGAGAAGGAAAATAAACATCCTATGGATCCCTAGAAGCTCGGGATGCCGGAAGATAAGCTGCACGAAGCTTTTTAATCTCTCTCTCATATGCTGCTTCCATATCCGCCTTATCTTTGGAGATTCTGTCATACCTCCTTTTCCAGAACTTAGAAGACTGAGGAAGTAGAGAAGTCCAAGTATCATCAGGATCATCAATGACCTGATGCTCGAGAAACTCGATCATGGCATCTTTCTCCTTAATTTGCTGAAGCAACTCTTCTCTTTCACGGATCCAGGCACGTGAAAGGTCTTCATCTCTCAACTCCTCTACGCCTTGGTTAGGGAGGGTTGAAGGCCCAGCCACAACCAACGGTGTAGGTCTCGGATAGTCATAAGTCATGAGATACTCAGATGCTCTCTTCCTCACCCAAGTCGTATATGGCTCCAAAGCAATGCAGTTCTTCGGACCCAATTCACTTCTACCCTTCTTGTGAATCTTGCGCCAAGCGCGGACCATCCTGGCTTTCAGGCCTTGGGGATCTTTACCCTCCTGAAAGAACACACCTTCTAACAGAATGTTATTAGGTTTATCCTTTAGAGGGAACCCAAGCTGACGACGTGCTAATATAGGGTTGTAGCTAATCCCACCACATGTACCAAGAAGAGGCACATTGGAGAATTCACCACAAGAATCAATAATTTGGACACCGTCATATGCACGATCATACCAAGAGATATCATCATTAGTGAGAGACATAAGCCTCGTAGACCACCGTAGACATCCCTTGTTCTCCTTAAAAGCAACCGTCTGAGGTAAGTGAGAAATAAACCACTTATACAACAGAGGCAAACAACACACAATAGTACCACTACCCTTTGCATTCCTCAGATGCAAAGAGACATAGGCATCACCCAACAGAGTCGGAACAGGATTGAGAACCGAGAAGATCCTAATAGCATTCACATCCACAAATTTGTCGATGTTGGGGAATAATACCAATGCATAGATGAGAAGCACAAATATGGCTTCAAAGGCATCCTCACTCGTAGCCTTCCCATAAACAGTAGCTTGAGCAATGAGGAACTCAGAAGGGAGACCTTGAATTCCACCTTTGGAAGTCATATGAGCTTTAACCAAGGATTCATCTATGTGCAATAAGTCAGCTATCTCTCGAGAAGTAGGAATACTCTCCAAGCCACTGAACGACACCTGATCCAGAATCGGAATACCCACAAGATGCGCATACTCCTCAAGGGTAGGCAATAGCTGAAAGTCTGGAAAAGTGAAGCAGTAATACAGAGGATCATAGAACTGCGCCAAAGTACTCATCAGTCCCTCATCAACCTAAGTAGTCAGCAGAGGCAGAAGCTTCCCATAACGAGCTTTGAAACCCAAGGGATCTAATACATAAGATGTCAGATTCCTTAACTCTTTCAGATCGGGCTGTCTAAAGCTGTACTTCTTTGTATGCCTTTTTGGTCTTTCCATATCTGAAAATTTTGCAAATAAACCCCTTAAGTTCCTTGAAATTTTTCTTTTTATCTGATGATATGGATGCGGATGAATGCATGAATGCAACAATCACACTCAAGGATCAAGCAAAGCACACCAGACAAAGGTCATGGGATGGTTCGTATTATCCTTAATATCAATCATCCATTTTGGTGGATTATGGTTTTCACCTTATCGACACCCAAGTTCCATTGATATTAACGATATACGAACGGTTCAACCATCCTTAATATCAATCATCCATTTTGGTGGATTAGGTTTCCACCTTATCAACACCCAAGTTCCATTGATATTAACGATGTACGAACGGATCAACCATGAATCACGGGTTTGTTGTGAGTCACGAGCATGGAGTCTCGGTTAAGAACCACCCAAAGGGAGTGTACTATGGTTTAAACCTGCCGAACATGTTCTACCAGAGGTTCCCATAGTCATCATCCCATCTTTCGAATATTATCGGAGGAACGAATACTCGTATTCCAAAAATATTCTCAAGAGAGACTCTTATGAGTGTAGTATCGCGTAACAATCGCATCAGATCTTACATCTGAACGACCTCCGCACTACGTCCTAAAAATAGGCCAAGATGGGCTTGGTAAACTAAGGTCCTTGGCTTCTAAGGCACATGATTGAAAGAATGATGCCTAACCACAAATAACTTGTGTGACATCATTAATCCAACATGACCTCCACCAAGTGAATGGACTCGCAAGTCAACTTGCTAAGGAATAACTCCACGCAAGTCGACGAGACTATGACATTCTCCTATCATAGGGTGCACTCGAGTTCGGGTATAGAACTCATCTCACAGAGATCACCAAACAAGCAAGCAATTGATATATCAAGCAAATCAATCATTACAAGCAATACAGTAATCCCAAATTTGTATAAAAATATGTCATAAACAATATATCACAACAATTATGAAAAGTTGGCAAACCCACTAGGAATAGATCTTTCCCCAACAGAGTCGCCACTTTTCTGTAGCGGTGTATTCGTCACTTTATGATTTATTGACTAAATCAAAAGCAAAGCATACAAAGATAGAGTCGCCACCGCACTTTTATTTATCCAAAGGAATGGCTAAAAAGCGAACAAAAGCCTAAGAAGTTTTACACATAGAAAACTAATGAAAGGTCAGAGATCTGGTATGATCAATTAGTGGTGCATTGTTTGAATGATTGATTTGTTTGAACATCTTTTGCACATGATTTTAAACACATCTTTGGGACAAATTAAGTTTCTGACTTCACCTTCCCATGATTAATTTTTGATAATTTTTCCATGCTTCTAACTATTTTTCTTGAATTATTCAAGCATGATTGTTTCTTGTGATACATTTTGCACCTAATTGATTATTTTTGGTATGCATTTGTGCAACCATATGGGATATCTTTCCCCTTATTTCTTGACTACTTCATCGTCATTTAGGAATCCTAAATTCACCTATGTGGACCATTTTGGGTATCTCCAATGGATGACTATTTGCTCGATTGTCTTGAATCCTATTTGCTTGCTTTTTAGATCATAGTGTGAATTATGTCTTGTGCATTCCAACTTAAGTACTATAGGTCCAATTGGTTTGAATCCTTATTACTTTTTCTTTTGACTTCCTTGGTATTGGTACCCTTATACCTTGCTCTTATGATTCTTTGAATGATATTCCATTACCACTTCATCATGATGACAAATTAAGAGCTACATTCTTCTTTTCTTGACCCATTTATGAGTTTAGTTGATAGGGAAGCTCTTAGGAGCTTGGGATCCATTTTTGTATGGTTTGATGTTGTTCTCATTTCACTTATTCATGCCTCAATTTCATTTTTGCATTGCTCATTTGCTTTGATGGGGAAAAGGACTCCTTACTTGGATGATGTCCACCTTTTGACTTGTTAGATGTGCTTAAACTTTGAGATTGTTTGATGTTGGTGCTGAAGCTAGCAGAAATATACTCGAATGTATCACACGCTCAAACATACAATAGAGTTGCCATCGAACTTTATTTATTCCTGAGGAATTCATCGGGTGAATGAGGAATTCATAGCTCCGTAGTTCAAAGAACTAGTGGTGGAAGATGAAATGAAGTGTGATCAAAGTATGGTCTGAACCAAAGGATAAGTGTTTTGAACTTTAGCAAGGGTGAAAACATGAACCCAAGAGGAAAGCTGGCTCTTACCAGTACGTGGGCTATCAGGGTTGCCGCTATAGGATAATGCCGAAAATACGAAGAAATAAGTGTTTGGGAATGGTCCAAACATATCTTGGTTCACAGGGTGACAGAAGATGGAGCACAAAGAGGTAGTGTATTTAACTCAAAGATAACTGGTATATCATATGGAGTGAATGAAGGTAGTATATGAATGCATCATGGAGATGAACAGAATGAGGTAACCAAAGTCACAGAATTGGGTATCTAGTGACAAGTGACTGAATAAGTGTAATTTGAAACCGACGGTAAATGTATATTGGAATCCATAAGATAAATGGGATTTGTAGCGTATAGGTGTAGCGGTGTATTCGTCACTTTATGATTTATTGACTAAATCAAAAACAAAGCATACAAAGATAGAGTCGCCACTGCACTTTTATTTATCCAAAGGAATGGCTAAAAAGCGAACAAAAGCCTAAGAAGTTTTACACATAGAAAACTAATGAAAGGTCAGAGATCTGGGTAAGGGGGTAATTATGCAAAGGGAAGGTGTTAGGCACCCAAAGCATCCTAGGTACTTCTAGGGAACCCTTTTCACAAATTGTTGCAAAAGATATTGTTTATGAAAATATTTATTGTGCAAACATTGATTGGGAGGATGAGAAAAGAATATACAATTTTTATTATTTTTGTGTTTGGATGGAAAGATCCATTGCCTACGTACCTTTACAGGATCAAAACCTCGTAGTTCGGCTAAAAGATTTCTAAAAAGTAAGTGGATTGATTTTAAACAAAAGCCCTAAGGTCTTTCATTATCCACGGGAGAAAACTCAACCTATACAACCACAAGTCCACCATGTGAGAAAAGCTTCAACTTGCTAGTGAGGGACCATGCCCTATAATAAGCAAGGAAGTCTTACAATTCAATCACTAAGGACAAGAGGTGAGATTCACATCAACCACTAAGATAATTGAGATCTATGGCTAATGTATGAAAACTTATCAAGAATGGACTAGGGCCACAAAACAATTGAATGAGTGAAATTAACCAATTAAAGTATTCACAAAAATAGTCAAAGTTGGCATTAAATTCAATTCAGAAGAAGTATTATGAAAATGAAGTTTGAAAATCAAAGGCTTAAGGCCTAGGTTTCTAATTTGAAAAAGAAATGAAAATGTTTGCACGAAGTTTTTCTGGTTTGGGTTAACATGCAACTGGAGGTTTAAAGAACAAAAAGGGGTGAGAGGTTAAGGGATGCAAAACTTCTTAGATGTTCACCTCTTGAGATCATATGTAGATGATCCAAGTGATTCCTTTGGAAAAGGCAATATGCAAATAACAGATAAACAACATAAATGGATACCGGATGCCAATCAATGGACTTACACCAATCTCACAAAACCAAAATGGATATCGGATGCCAATCAATGGACTTACATCAATCTCACAAAACAAAGATGGATACCAGATGCCAATCAATGGACTTACACTAGTCCCACAAAGCAAAGAAAACAAATGCAATAAGCAAGAGGAAACAAGTTGCCAATAAATGGTCTTACACTCGACTCCAAGGAAATGGAATGCCAATCAAATGGTCTTAGTCCCAACTCCTACCAGATCACAGGAAACAACTGCCAATAAATGGACGTACAATTGACTCCTCAATGGACAAAACAAAATGGTCACAAAGTATGAACAGTGATCATGAAATGATATACAATTAATGTTCAAAGATGAAAGCAATGCACAGAGGCACACACAAACAATTATGCACATATGGGCAAGCAAACAACAAGCAACCAATTAGCGCACACTATACACAATCAATGGGCTCAAGCAAGGTTAGGCTTTAGAAACAAGCCAACTGGAATGGGGTGTTTTGAGCTCTTAACCCTAACATTGAGAGTTAGGGTGAAGCAGATGAAATGGAGATGAGGGTTATGCCTCATAGCTCTTATCCCTGGCCTGGGAGAGCTTTAATCAATAGAAAGTGTGGGAGTTCAGAATGAGGGAACTCTTCTCCACATATGATTGACTCTATAAGATCTTGGGTTCTTATTCACAATGCATCAACACATGGTGTGAGCAAAGTGAATGACACAACTGAATAGCAGGGGATGGATTACACATCCCTTTTATCTGCCAATTGCCTCTTAAGAGGACTTTACCTGCTTGGCACAAAGATAAACAAACAAGAACATGGCCTCTTAAGGAGGGCTTCAGACAGGTGCCTGCCAATAACAGCAGGTCTTCCAGACTACATGAAGAATAGGGATTATACCTAAGTGGTATGCCAACCACAAGCAAAGCAAAGCAAAGTTCAAATGAACTTAAAGCAACTTAAGTACCTGTGGAAACAACTAAACAAATCAGTACAATACTCAGACAAACAGACAATAGTCAATAACAAACAGACAATCCCAATGTACAACACATAAGCCATGAGTCAAACTCAAATGAGTTATCATCAACCTACAAAACAACAAATGTTAGCAATCAAAAGCAAATATCAACATTCAAATGATGAAGCAATATTAACCATGGAATTTGGATGCTTGAACCTGAAATTCAAAGCTCACATGTAAGTACAAACCACTAGGTCAAAGCCTAGGGTCAAAGGTGAAGAAAAAATTCAAAACAGGAGCTGAAATTCAACACAATGCAACTTCAAACACATATTAACATGTCCTAAAAAGGATCACATCAAAATCATTAAGCAAAACCATTTCATGATCAAAAGAAGTCAAAGGCAATTTCAAAGCTCTTATTTGGACATCATGAATGAAAATTCCAATTCAAAACAGAAATGATTCAAATAATTCTGGAAAAAATCATGAGCATTCAAGCATCCAATCCAATCATCATACAAAAAATCATAAGCATCAAAGATCAATTGGCAGGGAAATTAAATGGTACAAGTTGAACAATCAATTGTGTGACACAAAATGTCACACCATGCAAACACATGTATAAAACAGAAATGGTAAATGGGAAAAATACCAAACCAAGCCTAAAACATCCATCAATGTGTCTAGAATCATCATGAAAATTTTCATGTCCATTGGATTAAAATCAAGCATTTCACAATAGAAAGAGCAAGGCAAGGTCACAAATGTACACATGTTCACATATTCTAACACAAATTAAAATCCAGCCATGCACAACTTCTAAAATTATCATCGTAAAAAACTAGACATCTTAAGGAATAAGTAGCAAAAAACCAGGCATTTTTTGGATCATTTTTCAATTTTATAAGAATTTTTAAAGTTGGAGAAAAAAAATGAAATCAAAATGGACATGTACATGGAAAATAGGAGGGAAATGCATAAAACATGAAGCAATTTGAAAATGTGCGCTCGCCAGGAATCGATCCGTGTGGCAATTTGAATGAGCGCACGCTGGCACCAAAACGACATCGTTCCACTGTAAACCCTAGCGAAGATCAATTGGACACAAATCCGACGCTAAACCGACGCTACTTCGTCTTCTCCATGAAGACGAAGATGAACAGTGCATGAGCTTCATGCAATTTTCCAGAAATTTTCCAGAAATCAAAAACCAGCACATCAACATGAAGCATTTTCAATGGAGATCACAGATCAACAAACATTTAATCCTAATTCATCATAACAAGAGAGAATCGATAGAAAACATTTTGATGCATCAAACTTTAATCACACATATCTTGCTCAATAATGCACCAATTCACACGATTTTTTCACCAAAATTATCAGCAAACCTAGATCTACAAGAATATGTGCATAAATTGCAAAATTAAAAGGTTCGAAAATTGACCTCTTGAAGAGCAGAATCTTTGAAATGCACGATCCACAGCTTTGAAGTATTTAAATCCACTCTACAATGCTTGAAATGATGTTTGATGAAGAGATTGAAGCTTGAAAGGTGTTGGATCTAGCTCAAAACAGAATTTCCATTTTCATCTTCATGAGCTTGCTTCACTTGGTTCTTGCTCGAATTCACCAATCTAATGCTTGATCTGCACAGAATCAAAGCCAAGGAACAAGAATATGGCAAGAAAAAGCAATGTTATGAAGAGAAAATTTGAATTATGAATGGAAGAAAATTTGGGAGGGAGAGAGAATTTGGATCTTGAAATGTGAAAAAATGATTAACCTCCTGAAAATTCTGTTAGATTTAGGTATTTATATGAAGTCCTAATCAACTTGCTAATCCATAATTAACTTGGTTAATGAAAATAAGGTGTTTTACAAAAAATCAAAATTGCATGGTGCATGTAGTAAACCCACGTGAACAGTACCACTTCCTTCATCAAAGTCACTTAAAATCATCTTTTAAACACATTGGCAATGGTAGAAAGTCCATACAATGCACCATTTTTGAATTTTGCAATTTCCCTCCAAAAAAGGCATGGATTAACAAGTGATGATGTGATGAGATTTTATGTAATGTGATGCATGATTTGGAAATTAGAGATCAAGAGAAGAATATTGCAAAAAGAACCACTCAATTTGGAGCTATGAACCAAAAGTTATGCCCATTTGAAGTTCCATGCACACTTGGCAATGATTGGATCATATTTCCTCAACCATTCATCAGATGCTCATGATCTTGGACTTTTTGGAAATGGGAGAGAGAGATATTCAACTTTCATGTTGGACAAAATTTCATTTGAAGTTTCTTTGATGATGTAAAGTTGAGTTGAAGTTGGATTAAAAACTTGCCATTTTTGGAAAGTTGAAATTATAGGTCACTTTCCATTTTTGGAAACTTTTGACTTGACTTCAAGTTCTTCAACCTTGATCTTTGGCATGATGATTAAGCATGATTTGGACATGCATGGGATGAAGAAACTCAATTTCTCAATCCAAAACCCACAGTTGACTTTTCAGTTGACTGCATTGGCCCTTAGATGACCTGAAAATGTCCTGATGAATTTGGGGCCTTTGCCACTTGGGAACTTGCTCCAAAATGAACCTATAACTCAAATAAGCTCCATAAAATGATCACATGATTCATATACCAAGAAAATACCATCTGCTCTTTGTACCATGAACTCACCTGATGCCTTGACTTGACTGCTTAAGCTGCAAGTAACAAAGGTTAATGACATCTTTTGGTACATTTTTGGTTAGTGATTAAAAGAAAAGAAATGATATACAAATGCAAGCAATGCTTGGTGATCAAGAACCACTCTCAAAGAATATCCCACCCACAAGGAAGGAAGCAAGGTGTCCAATGATCCTTGAGGCAATGCAAAGTTATGATATGATGCCATGAGGGATCTTAGGGACAAAATTGGGGTCTTACAATAGGGAAACAATGTTAAACGATATGTGGACTAGCATGGCTGTTACTATCTGATATTTAGCCAAAAAAGAAGGGATTAAATGTCTGCGCATAAGCCAAACAACTCTAGGGACAAATGCGGACTACCGTTATATCATCCTAAAAGGGTGTATATGGAATTCCAAAGAAAGTTGTATTTCGATGTCAAAGAAATAATATGTCACTGGGTGAACGGTTTATGATCGAAGGTAGATAATGGATCATGAAAGATATGAGTGATGCCCTAAGGCGGAAGGAAGAATAATTAGGAGTATGCTCGCCAAGGATTCGCATCCTCGTGCCTACGTATTCTCATTATGCAATCATAGTTCGTGGAACCAAGAGAACAAAGAGAGAGAAGAGTGAGGAAAAATATAACTTGTACCAAAAGAATGGTATCAAGGGAACCCACAAATGGATAGAACTTGGAATCAAAGAGTAAACAGACATTTACCAGTACGTGGGCTAGCAGGGTTGCCGCTATAGGGTAAAGCCAAAAATAAAGATTGAATTAAGTGTCTGGGCGCAAGCCAAACAACTCTTTATTCGCAAAATGTTTGCACGAAGTTTTTCTGGTTTGGGTTAACATGCAACTGGAGGTTTAAAGAACAAAAAGGGGTGAGAGGTTAAGGGATGCAAAACTTCTTAGATGTTCACCTCTTGAGATCATATGTAGATGATCCAAGTGATTCCTTTGGAAAAGGCAATATGCAAATAACAGATAAACAACATAAATGGATACCGGATGCCAATCAATGGACTTACACCAATCTCACAAAACCAAAATGGATATCGGATGCCAATCAATGGACTTACATCAATCTCACAAAACAAAGATGGATACCAGATGCCAATCAATGGACTTACACTAGTCCCACAAAGCAAAGAAAACAAATGCAATAAGCAAGAGGAAACAAGTTGCCAATAAATGGTCTTACACTCGACTCCAAGGAAATGGAATGCCAATCAAATGGTCTTAGTCCCAACTCCTACCAGATCACAGGAAACAACTGCCAATAAATGGACGTACAATTGACTCCTCAATGGACAAAACAAAATGGTCACAAAGTATGAACAGTGATCATGAAATGATATACAATTAATGTTCAAAGATGAAAGCAATGCACAGAGGCACACACAAACAATTATGCACATATGGGCAAGCAAACAACAAGCAACCAATTAGCGCACACTATACACAATCAATGGGCTCAAGCAAGGTTAGGCTTTAGAAACAAGCCAACTGGAATGGGGTGTTTTGAGCTCTTAACCCTAACATTGAGAGTTAGGGTGAAGCAGATGAAATGGAGATGAGGGTTATGCCTCATAGCTCTTATCCCTGGCCTGGGAGAGCTTTAATCAATAGAAAGTGTGGGAGTTCAGAATGAGGGAACTCTTCTCCACATATGATTGACTCTATAAGATCTTGGGTTCTTATTCACAATGCATCAACACATGGTGTGAGCAAAGTGAATGACACAACTGAATAGCAGGGGATGGATTACACATCCCTTTTATCTGCCAATTGCCTCTTAAGAGGACTTTACCTGCTTGGCACAAAGATAAACAAACAAGAACATGGCCTCTTAAGGAGGGCTTCAGACAGGTGCCTGCCAATAACAGCAGGTCTTCCAGACTACATGAAGAATAGGGATTATACCTAAGTGGTATGCCAACCACAAGCAAAGCAAAGCAAAGTTCAAATGAACTTAAAGCAACTTAAGTACCTGTGGAAACAACTAAACAAATCAGTACAATACTCAGACAAACAGACAATAGTCAATAACAAACAGACAATCCCAATGTACAACACATAAGCCATGAGTCAAACTCAAATGAGTTATCATCAACCTACAAAACAACAAATGTTAGCAATCAAAAGCAAATATCAACATTCAAATGATGAAGCAATATTAACCATGGAATTTGGATGCTTGAACCTGAAATTCAAAGCTCACATGTAAGTACAAACCACTAGGTCAAAGCCTAGGGTCAAAGGTGAAGAAAAAATTCAAAACAGGAGCTGAAATTCAACACAATGCAACTTCAAACACATATTAACATGTCCTAAAAAGGATCACATCAAAATCATTAAGCAAAACCATTTCATGATCAAAAGAAGTCAAAGGCAATTTCAAAGCTCTTATTTGGACATCATGAATGAAAATTCCAATTCAAAACAGAAATGATTCAAATAATTCTGGAAAAAATCATGAGCATTCAAGCATCCAATCCAATCATCATACAAAAAATCATAAGCATCAAAGATCAATTGGCAGGGAAATTAAATGGTACAAGTTGAACAATCAATTGTGTGACACAAAATGTCACACCATGCAAACACATGCATAAAACAGAAATGGTAAATGGGAAAAATACCAAACCAAGCCTAAAACATCCATCAATGTGTCTAGAATCATCATGAAAATTTTCATGTCCATTGGATTAAAATCAAGCATTTCACAATAGAAAGAGCAAGGCAAGGTCACAAATGTACACATGTTCACATATTCTAACACAAATTAAAATCCAGCCATGCACAACTTCTAAAATTATCATCGTAAAAAACTAGACATCTTAAGGAATAAGTAGCAAAAAACCAGGCATTTTTTGGATCATTTTTCAATTTTATAAGAATTTTTAAAGTTGGAGAAAAAAAATGAAATCAAAATGGACATGTACATGGAAAATAGGAGGGAAATGCATAAAACATGAAGCAATTTGAAAATGTGCGCTCGCCAGGAATCGATCCGTGTGGCAATTTGAATGAGCGCACGCTGGCACCAAAACGACATCGTTCCACTGTAAACCCTAGCGAAGATCAATTGGACACAAATCCGACGCTAAACCGACGCTACTTCGTCTTCTCCATGAAGACGAAGATGAACAGTGCATGAGCTTCATGCAATTTTCCAGAAATTTTCCAGAAATCAAAAACCAGCACATCAACATGAAGCATTTTCAATGGAGATCACAGATCAACAAACATTTAATCCTAATTCATCATAACAAGAGAGAATCGATAGAAAACATTTTGATGCATCAAACTTTAATCACACATATCTTGCTCAATAATGCACCAATTCACACGATTTTTTCACCAAAATTATCAGCAAACCTAGATCTACAAGAATATGTGCATAAATTGCAAAATTAAAAGGTTCGAAAATTGACCTCTTGAAGAGCAGAATCTTTGAAATGCACGATCCACAGCTTTGAAGTATTTAAATCCACTCTACAATGCTTGAAATGATGTTTGATGAAGAGATTGAAGCTTGAAAGGTGTTGGATCTAGCTCAAAACAGAATTTCCATTTTCATCTTCATGAGCTTGCTTCACTTGGTTCTTGCTCGAATTCACCAATCTAATGCTTGATCTGCACAGAATCAAAGCCAAGGAACAAGAATATGGCAAGAAAAAGCAATGTTATGAAGAGAAAATTTGAATTATGAATGGAAGAAAATTTGGGAGGGAGAGAGAATTTGGATCTTGAAATGTGAAAAAATGATTAACCTCCTGAAAATTCTGTTAGATTTAGGTATTTATATGAAGTCCTAATCAACTTGCTAATCCATAATTAACTTGGTTAATGAAAATAAGGTGTTTTACAAAAAATCAAAATTGCATGGTGCATGTAGTAAACCCACGTGAACAGTACCACTTCCTTCATCAAAGTCACTTAAAATCATCTTTTAAACACATTGGCAATGGTAGAAAGTCCATACAATGCACCATTTTTGAATTTTGCAATTTCCCTCCAAAAAAGGCATGGATTAACAAGTGATGATGTGATGAGATTTTATGTAATGTGATGCATGATTTGGAAATTAGAGATCAAGAGAAGAATATTGCAAAAAGAACCACTCAATTTGGAGCTATGAACCAAAAGTTATGCCCATTTGAAGTTCCATGCACACTTGGCAATGATTGGATCATATTTCCTCAACCATTCATCAGATGCTCATGATCTTGGACTTTTTGGAAATGGGAGAGAGAGATATTCAACTTTCATGTTGGACAAAATTTCATTTGAAGTTTCTTTGATGATGTAAAGTTGAGTTGAAGTTGGATTAAAAACTTGCCATTTTTGGAAAGTTGAAATTATAGGTCACTTTCCATTTTTGGAAACTTTTGACTTGACTTCAAGTTCTTCAACCTTGATCTTTGGCATGATGATTAAGCATGATTTGGACATGCATGGGATGAAGAAACTCAATTTCTCAATCCAAAACCCACAGTTGACTTTTCAGTTGACTGCATTGGCCCTTAGATGACCTGAAAATGTCCTGATGAATTTGGGGCCTTTGCCACTTGGGAACTTGCTCCAAAATGAACCTATAACTCAAATAAGCTCCATAAAATGATCACATGATTCATATACCAAGAAAATACCATCTGCTCTTTGTACCATGAACTCACCTGATGCCTTGACTTGACTGCTTAAGCTGCAAGTAACAAAGGTTAATGACATCTTTTGGTACATTTTTGGTTAGTGATTAAAAGAAAAGAAATGATATACAAATGCAAGCAATGCTTGGTGATCAAGAACCACTCTCAAAGAATATCCCACCCACAAGGAAGGAAGCAAGGTGTCCAATGATCCTTGAGGCAATGCAAAGTTATGATATGATGCCATGAGGGATCTTAGGGACAAAATTGGGGTCTTACAATAGGGAAACAATGTTAAACGATATGTGGACTAGCATGGCTGTTACTATCTGATATTTAGCCAAAAAAGAAGGGATTAAATGTCTGCGCATAAGCCAAACAACTCTAGGGACAAATGCGGACTACCGTTATATCATCCTAAAAGGGTGTATATGGAATTCCAAAGAAAGTTGTATTTCGATGTCAAAGAAATAATATGTCACTGGGTGAACGGTTTATGATCGAAGGTAGATAATGGATCATGAAAGATATGAGTGATGCCCTAAGGCGGAAGGAAGAATAATTAGGAGTATGCTCGCCAAGGATTCGCATCCTCGTGCCTACGTATTCTCATTATGCAATCATAGTTCGTGGAACCAAGAGAACAAAGAGAGAGAAGAGTGAGGAAAAATATAACTTGTACCAAAAGAATGGTATCAAGGGAACCCACAAATGGATAGAACTTGGAATCAAAGAGTAAACAGACATTTACCAGTACGTGGGCTAGCAGGGTTGCCGCTATAGGGTAAAGCCAAAAATAAAGATTGAATTAAGTGTCTGGGCGCAAGCCAAACAACTCTTTATTCGCAAGATGGACTGCCTCTATATCGTTGTGTACAAGAAACTTTATATCAGTAGATGGGACCCAAAAGAAAGTATTGTTGTGTACAAGAAACTTTATATCAGTAGATGGGGAACAAACAGTTCGAGATCAAAGAAGAATGGTATATTGGTTCCAAGAAGAGATAGACTCTGAATCGAAGAGCAAGGTGGTGCTTAAACCCAAAAAGACTGAATTAAATGTTTGGGGGTATGACCTAAACAACTCTCGATTGATAAGGTGGATTGCCATTATATCATCCTAAAAGGATGTACAAGGAGTCCAAGAAGAAGTATATTTGATCTCAAAAAGATAGTATTGATTGATGAATGAAGAATGATTCAATGAATAGGGTAGCTCGCGAAGAAACTGGGTTCTCTTGCCTACGTATCCTTATAGTGCAATAAGGAAATCAAAGCTTTCGTAGTTCAACCCACTAGGGCTGAAATAAGATGATTAGGGAGGCAAGCAGAGATGATTGATTGATTAAAAGATTGGAATAGACTTGATAGTTACTTGATAAAAATCACACTAAAGTCTATGAATAAAGATGGATACGATAAGCAACGGGCCAAATGTTCCGCACCCAAAGATATCCAGAATGAGTGTAGGAAAGCTCCAGTCTCATTCCTTCTTTACTACTCAAGGTTCGTGACATGTAATTCTCATCTTAACTTTCAAGTTGATGAAGGAAAATCTTTGTCGTTGTTTCTTGTAGTGATGAATACCTTATCAATCGTTTGATTCGATTTGCACTAAAGTCTATAAATGGAGGTGAATACAATGAGCAATTGGGTCAAGCGTCCTGTACCCAAAGATATTCAGAATGGGGGTAGGAATTCTCCAGTCTCATCCCTTCTCTATTGCTTAAGGATCGTGCCACACACTTTGAATTATGATTGGTGAGTTGTTGGTGTAGTCTTTTGCTCATTGCACTAATGCTTTATGAAGAGAGACTTGCCAATCGTATGATTCGAATTATGCTAAAGTCTATGACTAGAGGTGAATATGATGAGCATTGGGTCATCCGTTCCATACCCAAAGATATTCAGAATGAGGGGTAGGAATTCTCTAGTTCCATTCCTTCTCTATTACTTAAGGCTCATGCCACACAATTCTAACTTTGATTTGGCAAGTGTTTTGCAGTGCTTGAAAAGTAGTTCACATTGCTAGATATGCTTGATTGATGTTGACTTGAAGTCTTGATCTTGCATTTGAACCTTGAGGTCTTGAGCTCCTGAGATTCAGCATATCCACAATAGCTTGAGCGTAATGAACTTGCCATATCAAGTGATCAAGGGTCTTTTAATCACTCGAAATAGGCTTGGGGCTTACAGCACAATTACAAAGGACTTGGTTGACCAAAGCGAACTTTGGTCAACCCTAATCGGTGGGATTAAAATAATAGTTGAAACTATGTACAATGATAAATCCTATTGAATTAATCAAATAAATAAAATCATACAAATTTGATTAAGGAATTAAATTTTGGAATTACTTCATTTTCTTGTTGGAATTAAAAAATATTGGAGTTTATTGTTATTGGAAATGTTGGAATGAGTTTGAATGAAATTTTGTTGTTGAGATACTTTTGGAATGAACTTACCAATTTGGAAATTTTCTTGGAATTGATGTGTGATAATCCAACTTCTTTATTTCTTGTCTTGCTAATACCGTGTACTAACATCAACACTTTCTTCTTCTTTTTTATGGTATGAGCAATGTTGGGTTGGGTCGAAAACATGAAGAAGATGGTAAGAATCATGGTTATGGAGTTTGAAAATGTAAGGATAATTTCAATGAGGCTTTGGAACTTGAAGAAATTCATGGCATGGAAGGTTTAGAAATAGATTTAGATGCTTGGGAATTTTTTGTAACATGAGAAATGATGATGTAAAATGAAGTTTCTTGAATTCTTCTTTGCAAATCAAATTTTTATATTTTAACTCAAACTTTTCACAATTTCAAATTATAGACATTAGAACTTGGATAGAAATTTAGTTTCTTGAATCTTGAATAACTCATGAGAAAAAATTGAATGATCTTAAATAGTGTATGACAAGTGTTAGAGATCTTTGATGAATATTGTAACTTGAATTCCAAATAGTTCAATTGAATGATCTTTCTCATGAATGAAACATGAAACACCAGTTGAATAAACTTGAGAAGTTTTGAAATATTCCTTTAACTTGTAATTTGCAAATCATGAAAAATGAGAATTTCCCCAATTCTTTGAATTTTTGAACTCAAAACATAAAGTCTTTAAATTTCAAGTAACACAAATTCAAAATAAATGAATCCTCCATACTTGAAACAAATAGACTTAGGAATTGGACTTTGAGAACATCACGAACCAAAATAGCTTGAAAATGGTACCTTGAATTCCAAATAATCCAATTTGCATTCTTTCTTCAACTTAAATCAAATTCTTGAACAAAATAAGTGCTCAAGAGAACATGAATCAACAAGGAACAAATTGATTTAGTAGAAACTCAAAATAAATCTCCACCACTTGACAAGTATTATCTCAAGAAGAAAATTTCGATTCAATCTTCTGAACTTCCAAGCTCAAACAAAATTAATAGGGAGACCCAGATCTCACTGGAATTTCTTGATTCAAAATCTTACCCTGTCAAAGAAACAGAAATAAACAATGCATTTTTTTTTAATTTTGGTTAGATGTTAGTAAGAGATAATAAAGTATATATACAAGACTAAAATTACACAAAAACAAAAGAGGCGTTTGGTGATCCCCGTGTGACAAGCAAGAGCACTTATGACCAGGAGACAACCAAATGTATGATCTTGTATGCATTTAAAACAATGTGGATGATGCGAGATCTTAGGGGGGAAAATTAGGGTATAACAAACATTATTATTCTAATAATTAATTAAAATTATAGTAATCTCTAAACAACTAAACCAATGTCTTACTCTCTCCATGGCCCTATTCCAAGGATACTTATCCCAAAACAATAATTTAAAAACACTAATTAATCAAATAAATTTCTAATTAATTTAATTTAATTAATTAATCAAATTTGAGGTGTTACACCATGTACATACGAGTCTAGTTAAAGTTGAGAGTTGAGAGTTTCATTGCATTATTAAATGATGAATATGCGATTATTGTGTATATTGATAGACTGGGTGTGAGAATGATCTGTGTGATTGTTCTTGATTGTGTAGATATTTGAATTTCACCTTGCAATTTATGTCGTTAATTTATTGAATGAAGTCTCATACCAATTTCTTTCATGTTGTCCAGCATGGACATCTTGCAGATAATCAGGATTAGAAGTTGTTGTTGTGAGTGGAAGATAGCTTTTGAAGCTATTTCCGTTTAGTTTCGTTGTTTAGTTAGTGGTTATGCTCTGATCATGTAACATTGGGGTTGGGATGTTTCTTGAATTGTTGAATTTGAATTAATGTTTTGAGGAGTTTTTATGATGTTATTTTGAAGTTGAGAACAAACGTGATTATTTTGAGTATTTTAATTTGATTTTACAATGTTATTTGAATAAAGTTGAGATGTTTTGAAGTGGGTGACACTTTAATCAATGTTAATGCTTGTTACATAAGTTTCAGGGTTAGGGTGTTACACCAGCCACCTGGAATATAAGAAAATAAAGTCAAACTGACACGTCTGATAAGTGCTAAATTGGAGTAATTTTGTGTGTGAATAATTGCACTTGTTGACTTGTTTCAATTGATTTTTATGGATAAACCTTAACTTATATGTATATATAGTTTGCATTATCATGTAAATATCACTTAGTTTGGTAGTTTTCATCTCTTTTTGTAGGTTTTCTTACATGGTTGAAGCATTCAACCCTTAAAGGTAAAAGTAAAAGCTTCATGATGCATTTTGGGAAGGAAATAAAGTTCCTTCTAGGGCTAAGTGTGGTCCTGCCGCACTTAGAAACAAAACGCATGAGGAAATTGCACTTTTCGTGCTAGGAGCATGCTTTGAGCATGTTTAGCGCATCTATGCTATTAACGGGCTAAGCGTGGTCCTAGCACGAGTTATGGTGGTTTGCTATTTTTTATTACTGTCACGCTAAGCAAGCTCTGCACGGGCTTAGCGAGATTCCACTTTTCCAACCTCTATTTATTCATTTGTACATAGAATTTTAGGGTATGGTTTTGGGAAGTTTTGACCCCAATTCCATCGGAACCATTTTTTAGTTAGGAGAGTTAGAGTAGCTTAGAAAATAACAAGAAATGGTGCATCTTGAAGATCCAGAGTTGGAATTTCTTCTATCTTTGGGAGATCGCGATGGATGTTTGTTCATCTTCATTCTTCTCCTTGTAATCTCTTTCTTGTTGGGTTTGTATGTAAGTTCACTTTTATAGTGTGTACTTTTATTAATCATGCTATTATGTATGATCTATGCACAAATCTATATCGGTGTTATCCTTGTTTACTTATTTATCTACTAATTTGAACTGTCATTGAGAAATACTCTTTGAATCTAGATCTAGGATAATCATTTGTTAGATTCTAAACTCTAGACATAGATTTAGGTTTAAAATTTGCAAGGGTATCGAATCTTAATGCTCCATATTGTTTGATAGGCTGATAGATTGTCGATTAAACAATATGGTAGAACTCTCGACGAAAGTTGCATACATGAACTCTTTTGTGAGTGATACATGATGATATTGATAAATGTTTAGATTGTGCATAACTAGTTGGTAAATTACATGTTCGTATGGTAGATGAAATACAATCATGTAAAGCTCTCAGATCTTTCTGAAGCTTTATTTATTTATTCATTCGTTTTACATAGTTTAGCTTTTAAATTCAAATTTTATAAACCCATGCTTAGAAAGGTAGAGACCGTTGAACGGAATTTGATGTTGCATTAATCGTTGTGGAGACGATAAAACAAAATACTTACTTTTGCTTGCTGCTTTACCGCAACCAACAAAATGGTGTCGTTGTCGGGGATTGGTGTTTAGATATTAAAAGCATCACAATGGTTTCTAACATTTTAAGCTTTTTAAATTTGTGTATAATGTATAGATACTTGTATATAACCATGTCTATATTGTATAGATGCTTTTTTTCTACTTGCTTGTCATACTTGTTTATATTATATATATTCTTGTTTTCCATCATGTTTGCTCAAGTGTTGGTTAGGGGTAGTTTTTGGGTGAACAACTAGCCACGCAAAAGAGGCAACATGGAGGAGTGTCTAATAAATAAAGGCGCCGAGCTAACTACGTAAAACAAGCGCTTGTTATGAGGCAACCCAACCTTTTAATTCTTTAATAGCTTTTCATTTAGTAATATAGTTATTAAAGAGTGAGAGTGGATGGAAAGCTTGAAAAACGTTGACAGTTTTGAAAAACCTTATTTTGTTGATGCCGCTTAGCGCGACCATATGGCGCTTAGCACGCTCTGCTGCACATGGAAAATATCTCAGCCACATATCCACTTTCATCTGGGTCTTTTGACCCATTTTGAACTTACTTTGTTTTATGTATAGTAGTAATTTAATTTAAAGTTGTTGAGTTGTTAGAAAATTGTTTTGTATTTGTCCAAGAAGCTTGTCTTTAATTGGACTGAGGAGAGATGGAGTGATTGTTTCAAGTTTGAATGCATCAACAAGAAAATGTTATGGTAATGATAAAAGTTTGAAAGGAAAGTACATTGTTAAGGTACATGTTTAATGATTTCTACAACATAGCATGAATATGAAACTTATGCTTTGTACAAATATTATACCATTCATTCTTTTGCAATACTTATTCATGTTTCAATCATTTTAGATCATATCCAAATAGGAGGAGTCTTTCTATTGTTTACTATATGCACAGGTTACAAACAATCATTGTTTTAACTCGGTTTTATTATGTTTTATCTTTCATTTGTGTTGATTTGTATTAAAGCATGAAAAAGATCAAGGCGTTTTGTTTGATTTTAAGCACAACCACTTATACCTTCGGGATGATATCCTTTAAGTGAGGTTTCCCTCAACTTCGAAAGCCATGGGTTGTATAAGGTCCTTGGAGTCATGGACTCTCTTTGGAAGAATGGTTGTCAGCGCGAACGTGACTCACGTGCTAGCAAAACTCCAAAAAGAATTTATTCCAAGTGGGATGTTCATGTCTCCCTCTCAAGACAAATACGTTCGATAGGTCAACACGAAGTCCTTCCTATCTTATATATACTCTCTAAGCCTATGTATTGGGTTTTTCACTCAAGCAATAGTATCCAACCCACAATATCACAACAAGGTATATATAACAGGAATATACATAACAGGAATGGATAAATAAAGCAAACGATAACAGAAGTAAACATCCAAGGAGAAGGGTACAAGCAAGCTAGGCTTGACTCGCTTGTGGGAACTCCATATTGTCTCCTACAGAGTCGCCAGCTGAAGCGCCCCAAAAAATACAGAGTCGCCACCGAATTTTATTTATTCTAAAGGAAAGGCAAAATAGCGATAAAACCCCAAATGATAGAAACGGCATCGCAATCAAGAGTGGATTCAGAAGTCGGTTATACAAGGGGAAGGTATTAGCACCCCTCACATCCATGGTACTCCATGGGAACCACTTGCTCGTATCAAATATGTATGGATGTTTATTTATCTGTAAGTTGCTTTCTATCGGGAATGAGATGAGAGAATGAGATGGGAGATAGAATAAGTTTTAAGTTAGTGTGCTCTCCAAGGATTTGGGCCCTTGTGCCTACGTATCCTCATACGTGCAATAAGGAAGTCAGATCTTCGTAGTTCAGCTCACAAATGGAACATTTGTTTGGTTGTTTTTACTTAATAGTGTTGACATTCGTGCGTTACTGTTCACTTTCTTGTATACTCTATCATGGGCGTGGAAAGTATTTGTTTGTTTGCGATAAAGGGGATACGCTTGGTTCTCACTCTAGCAGTTAAACATTACTTGCTCGCACATTGAGGCTTAAGTTTCGTTCACGGTAGAACGTAAGTAACACATCCTTATTGAAAGGTTTTGAAGAGAAATCCCTAAGGAGAAAGATGATTTGATTTGTTGGGGTCGATTTTATGCATGGAGACAAGCATCAGTCCCTTGGCTAGATACAGTCAACGGTCCAATAACTCAGGAGTTGAGAGGACAATGTTGTCCTAACCACTCTTTTTCATCCAAAAAGAGATTTGAATTGTGAAAGAAGTTTGGCAAGTCTAATCGTTGGAACTTAGAGGGAGACAAGTCTCTAACCCTTGACTAAGTACAGTCAACGATCAAAGCACTTGGGAATCGAGGGGACAATGAAGTCCTAACTATCCTTTTTCATCCTCATAGCACCTAGATCTAACTTGTTTGAATCATTAGATATTTTAAGGGGGAAAGTCAAGTGTCTGGTCCTCAGGCTAGGTACGACCGACAACCCAATTACTTGAATGTTATGTACAAACACATACACCCCATTTGGAATTCCAATTGTTATGAAAATGGTTTTGAAAAAGGTACTTGACGTTGGATCAAGCATTTGAACTTATTATGAAAAATAGTGAGTGAAGAATGGAGGTGAGAGATGGAGTGATTTTGAGAAGAGAATGGAGAAGAGATGTGAATAATGGGTTTGAGAAAGGAATGGAGGGAGAATGCTTGATGTAGGATCAAGCATTCACGTTGCAATGGTGTGAGTTTTATTCGGAAAACAACTTGATGTTGAATCAAGTACCTTTGTTTCTTTTGAAATGCTTTGTTTATCGTTTTGTATTTTATCTTGGTTATTAACATGCATGGTGGACTATCTAGAAAGCAATAAATATAAACTATTACATGACTATGGGGTGGGGGACATTTGACCCACAATGGGGGGATGAATCCATACAATACAACATAAGGGAATGAAAGGAAAATACAAGTTACAAACTATTAACTATGTATCATGCCTAAGGCATACAAGTGACATGGTACTTCAAACAATACAAAGCTATTGAATGAAAATTAAATGATTATGAGCATGGTTAACTAGGAGTAAGCTTGCATCTCAAAGTTAACATGTGGACACAAGACAACAAATGAGTTAGCATGAGATAAAGTCGAATGAATGAGAATGATACAACAATATGTAAGTACATACAATGGTTAGAATCGATTCAAAAGTTAATGGATCAATCAATGAAAAACAATCAAAGATTAATCCTATGTGTTGGTGTAAGCCCTAGAGGCCAATACTTTTGGTACTTGTATCGAATTATTTATTAATAATAAAAGGCTTTTTCTTTATTATGTTTGTTTAATAAAGTCCCTAGAATAGATAGTCCGTTTAATGTATCAAGTATGACTTAATCATGAGATCATATTAAACATAAGGACAATATTCTTAAAGTATCCATAGTCGAGCTTTATTGTGAAGTGGGATAACATTAAAGCATTAAGATTATTATGTATATAGACTGATGATCATATCTCATGGATCATGGATAAGGAGTTATCAAGTCTTAAACATAGGTATGAATATTAAGAGTAATATTAATACTGGATTGACCCTCTATGAGAATACTATATAGAATGTTATATAAAGTGTCATAAGTTATTCTCATAGTGATAATGGTGTATACCACCCTTCGACCTGAAACCACTATGGACCCTAGATGTAGAGCCGAGTGTCTTATTGCTAATCAAACGTTGTCCGTAATTGGATGACCATAAAGACAGTTGATGGGTACTCCACGAAGCATGCTAAGGGACATGAGTGACCTAGATGGAATTTGCCCATCCTGCGTAACAGGATAAATGTCTATGGGCCCAATATTGAACTGGACAAGGATGACACGGTCTATGCCTTGTGTTCAATATAGACATAAGGACAAAAGGGTAATTATACACATAATTATTATCATAGAAGGATTTGTCAGATCACATGACATTTTCGTGTCTTGGGTAGCAGTGATGTGTTGCTAGATACCGCTCACTGTTTATTATGTTAAATACGTGATTTAATATAATTGTCAATGCCACGAAAACCTATAGGGTCACACATAAAGGACGCATTGATGAGAGATAGAGTAATTAAGGAATACTGTAATGTACGGTGCCCTTAAGTGAATTATAGAACATCGTAAGGTACGGTGTACTTAAGTAGAAAACAAAATATGGTAAGGTACCACGCGCTTAAGTGATTTTGGCATATTATAAGATATGGGCCATATACACTTGAGTGGGTTTTTTAGCTTTCAGCCCACACAAGTGGTTCTATAAATAAAACCCTTGTGTAGAAGCATTGTTACACTTGCAATTTCGTTTCTCTCTCTCTCTCTCTCTCTCTCTCTCTCTCTCTCTCTCTCTCTCTCTCTCTCTCTCTCTCTCTCTCTCTCTCTCTCTCTCACTCACTCAAAGCCTTCATTTGTAGCAGCTAGCATTGAGATTGAAGGAATCCATTCGTGTGGACTGAGTAGAGGCGTTGTCATCGTTCAACGTTCGTGATCGCCACAAGAGGTAACGATTCTATCACTGATCATGCCCATTCGTAAGGATCATTAAAGGAGAAATTTTAAATTCCGCTGCGTTTTGGATCGCCATTCTCCTTCAATGGTATCAGAGCCTGGTTACGAAACCATGCATCTGATAGCTGTTTATTTTTTGTATTTTCTATATTAATACAATTAAAAGACAGAATGAATCAAAGAATAAACGAGTAGTTAAATCGAGATCGATCAAGTTATATAATGATATAAGTAATCCTGATGTAAAATATGGTATATATGATATATTGTTTCTGTTTCATTCATTCAAACACTTAATGGTTGTTTTCCTTTGAGCGATCAATGGTCGTTTGCTTCTTGATCCGACATTAGTATGGTGAAGCAATGACGTGTTGATCAATCATACTGAATCAACAATCGAGATGTGTTTGACGGTCTGAAATTGGTGCATTAGGGTTAATGACGGCACAAGGGTTGTGTTGTCAAAGAGTTATGCATTAGGGTTAATGATGGCACAAGGGTTGTGTTGTCAAAAAGTTATGCAATTAGGGTTGTGATTGCACAAGAGTTGTGCTTTAAAGTATCAAGTGTTGATGCGAAAAACGACGTCGATTTTAAATGAATTTTTCATTAAAATTTTCGGTCAGGGGCGCTGCCCCTTCAACCCCGCAAGGGGCGCTGCCCCCTTAACCCCTGTCCGCTGACCGGGCAGCGGACCCTGGCTAACTCTGCGTAGTGTGATCGGTCGCCGAAATTTAATTTGGTTTTAATTAATTAAAAGAATTAAATTAATAATAATAATAATAATGTGTTTATTAATATTGTCTTGTGGTGATCAGTTATGGCCTTAGTTTTCCTTTATTTTGTTTTGGGTTTTTAAAATACGACCTGCGTGTCGTGCCTCTCTTTTAATCTCATAATGTAACTTCTTTTCTCATCTCACTCCCTCGTATGTAAAACGAGTTTCTTTTATGTAATGTAATGTTATGAAGAAAGAGAAGAAGTCAATATCAAAGGAGGACAACCTTGAAGATCTTGCTTGGAGAAGCTTAGATCATTATTAGGTTAGCTTAGGTTCTCTCATTGGCTTGGGAGAACAATTGTGCTAGGGGCCATAACTGTTTCATTATGTATGTATGTTGATGCATGTGAATGTATGTTGATGCCTCTGAGAGACGATTTATATGATAAATAAGTCGGTGAGATCAGAATAATTGCAAATTCCCTCATATTAAATATTAAGTTTATGCTTTCCAAGTTTTAGCACTCATCAAGACTAGTATCGGATAATGTAGGTTTCGCCTACGCGAGGTGCATGTTCTATATTAGTAAGGTGCGATGGGATAATTGTAATATCCAATTGTTAAAACAATGGGTCAAACTTAACTAAACAAATTATAATAAGATTATATATGTTTAGAAGCAAGAGTTGGAAATGATCCATGTGATGGATTGGAATAAGGAGTTATTCACCCAACTAAAATATTTGAGAGTTGTATTAGATACAATTGGAAGGAGTTCCTACCTAAATAACCTAGTTTTGTGTAATCCGCCTACGCGGACTTAAAGCAAAGTGAAATATGGATCTCAACCCACTAGAAAATCTTCCAACGGGATTTTCCAAATCAAATGGTGAGGATCATTTGTTTTGAGTAAAATAGTGGGAGCATATTTAATTAAAGGCCTAATTAAATATGTTATTGATACTTATATTTTCATTATTTTCATGTAGATTACCATGACAACAAACACCTCTAACAACATTTTGCGATCAATCTTTGACAAGGAAAAATTGTCTGGGACAAATTTTCTGGGTTGGCACCGAAATCTGAGGATTATCCTCAAACATGATAAAAAAGTTGTATGTCTTGGAGAAACCTGTTCCTGAAGAGGAACCTCCTAGTTCTGCACCTAAGGCAGAAAGAGATGCTTATAAGAAGCATATCGATGATGCCAATGAAACTGCTTGTCTCATGCTAGCTACCATGAACTCAGAGTTGCAAAAGCAACATGAGAACATGGCAGCGTTTGATATGATCGAACACCTGAAGATGCTCTATCAAGAGCAAGCAAGGCATGAAAGGTTTGAAGTTTCAAAAGCCCTTTTTCAAGGCAAGTTAGCTTAGGGAGCCCATCTAGGTCCCCATGTGCTCAAGATGATTGGGTATGTGGAAAACCTTGAGAGGTTGGGTTTTCCCCTCATAAAGGAACTTGCGACTGATTTGATCTTGCAATCGTTGTCAGATAGATTCAGTCAATTTATCCTAAATTTCAATATGAATGATATGGACAAATCTCTTCCTGAACTGCTAGCCATGTTAAGAACTGCTGAGCAGAATCTGAAGTCAAAAGGGAAGTCCATTCTGGTGATCGGAAATGGAAAGAGACAGAACAAAAGGCCCGCCAAGCAGGGTGATAAAGGGAAAGGCAAGGAAGTTGCCAAACCCAAACCCACTGTTGCTGCTTTGAAGCCTAGTGGAGGCATAGCAAAAGAAGGCACCTGCTTCCATTGCGGTAAGACCGGACACTGGAAGATAAACTGCCCAAAGTACCTGGAAGATAAGAAGAATGGAGTGGAGACTTCAACTTCAGGTATTTTTGTTATTGAAATTAATTTATCTACTTCTGCATCATGGGTATTAGATACTGGATGCGGTTCTCACATTTGTACCAATGTGCAAGGACTAAAAAGGAGTACAGATTTGGCAAAAGGTGAAGTCGACCTACGAGTTGGCAATGGAGCAAAGGTTGCTGCATTAGCCGTAGGAACTTATGTATTGACTTTACCTAGTGGTTTAATAATTCAGTTAGAGAACTGTTATTATGTACCTGCAATTAGCAGTAATATTATTTCTGTTTCTTGTTTGGACAAGTTTGGTTTTTCATTTATAATAAAGAACAATTGTTGCTCAATTTATTTGAATGATATATTTTATGCTACTGCACAAATGAACAATGGACTATATGTCCTTGATCTTGAAATGCCTATTTATAACATTAATACTAAAAGGATGAAACCTAATGAGTTAAATCCAACTTACCTTTGGCATTGTCGATTAGGCCACATAAATGAGAAACGCATTTCCAAACTCCATAAAGATGGACTCTTGGACTCTTTTGATTATGATGAAGGATAATGGCCATCCAAGGCGCAGCGAAATTTAAAAATTTCTCCATTTAGTGATCCTTACGAATGGGCATGATCAGTGATAGAATCGTTACCTCTTGTGGCGATTCAAACCTTTGGTGCAGATTTCTGATAATGATCAAAACCTTTGATACAGATCCACGGGGCTATCACGAACGTTGAACGATGACAACGTCTCTACTCAGTCCACATGAACGGATTCCTTCAATCGCAGTGCTAGTTGTTATGAATGAAGGCTTTGAGTGAGAGAGAGATACGAAATTCCAACTCTTCAGTTGTGTTTTCTGTCTCAGTGAGTGATAATGCTTCTACCCAAGGGGTTCTATTTATAGAACCACTTGTGTGGGCTTCAAGCCAAAAAGCCCACTTAAGTGCATTTTGGCTCATATCTCATAAAATGCCAAAATCACTTAAGTATTTGGTACCTTACCATATTTCGTATTCTACTTAAGTACACCGTTGTCGCATCGCGCGAAAAACCGGCGGGAAAACAAGAACAACAGAGCCGCCACCGTGCGTTATTTATCCCAAAAGAGGGAAAGGAAACGCTCGAAGTAAACCTAGGAAAGAACATGGTCTCGCGACCAAAGAGAATGGGTTCGGGAGTCGGTTATGCGAAGGGAAGGTATTAGCACCCCTACGCATCCGTAGTACTCTACGGGATCCACGCACACTAGAAAGGAAATTGGTTGCTAAACACTGCTTAAATACTCACACACACTGGCTGAAAGAGACAAAAGAAACTGACTGAAACTGAACTCGGCAGGATGTCGCATCCTGGGCCTACTTAGTCTATCAGGCATAGACATCAGAGTCCAAGTAGTTCGGACTGGGGAGACGACACATGCTCGCTAGGATATCGCATCCTATGCATACGTATCTTCTTGGACGAGAGAAGAATCAGAGCATTCGTAGCTCGGCTGACGCGCACACAAACAAACAAAGGCAAAGGCAAACGTGGAGCCCGACTGCCAATCACTGGACTTATGTCAGCATCCGAACCAAACGCACGCACACTGGAACCCAAATGCCACTCGATGGACTTACATCGGCTTCCAAGCACACAACAACACAACAAGTTAATAGGGAGTCGGGGACTCGAGCCTATAACTGTCAAACACACACAAAAGAAAAAGAAAAGGCGCCCGGAGAGATCAGCTCAATCTCCTGCCTACATACTTCATCTGGTATGAAGATCAGGGCGATGTAGTTCCCCTACGCAGGGATAAAGGACTAGCCTAACCAGATAACAGAGGGAGACACAACTAGGGAGACTATGACTCGAGCCTAGATGTTATCATGCAAATCATCCCTAAGTTAAGGTTTCTAGCTAAATGGCACAAGGGCCAACCTATCTTAAGCATGGCTCACACAGGAAGCAAGCCACACACACTTAACTCGCACAGGAAGCAAGCCAAGCAAAACCTAACTTGCACAGGAAGCAAGTCTAAACTAATCCTAACTTGCACAGGAAGCAAGTCAAACAATCCTATCTTGCACAGGAAGCAAGTCAAACAATCCTACAAGCACAGATAGCACACGCTATACACAAACAAGCGGCTCAAACAAGGGTTAGGTTTTAGTCAAGGGGTCATATCAACCTCGACAAACAAACCTCTGGAATGGGGTGAATGTGCTCTTAACCTTGCCATTGAGGGGCTAAGGTGAAGCAGATGAAAGGTGGGTGAAGATAAGACTTCACAGCTCTTATCCCTGGCCTGGGAGAGCTCAAGACAAGAATGTGTGGGTTCAGAAAGTGGGAACCCTTCTACACATTTAGAACTGACTCAACTGTACAATGGTACAAGATCTTGGGTTCTTATCTGAAATGCATCAACACAGTGGTGTGAGCAAAGCAGATGACACACTGAATAGTGGGGGATAGATTGCATATCCCTACCTTCCACCAATTGCCTCTTCACTTAGGAGGTCTTTGACTCTATGCAAGGACAAAGTTAAACATCCACAAACATTGCCTCTTAAGGAGGACTTCAGACAGTTGCCTGGCCAAGTAACAGGCCAGGTCTTCCAGACTACATGGAGACTAGAAGCATACCTCAATGCGAATTGCTTATACAAGCAAAGCAAAGCAAAAAGTTCACAAGGAACTAAGCAACTAAAGCACCTGAAACAGTCAAGCAGATGTTAGTATACAACTTCAAACAAAGTGAAAGGAAACAGAGGCCAACAGTCAACTAGAGGCACAAGGATGTGCAAGGCACAAGGCTTAAGGCATGTGAGCCAAGCCACCTACAAAACAAAGAGGTTAGACAACAATATTCAAGCAAGCTCAGTCGAAAGAATTGGTCTCAATGGCCATTTGATGGTCAACCTGAAATCACAAACTCCAAGGTGAGTAGCAGGACCACTAGGGCAAGCCTAGGGTCAAAAGTGAATGAGAAAGTCCAAACAGCAAGGGTCAAGTATCCAAAATCATGTTCAAAACACTAGGAAACACAACCAACTGGATTCACATCCATATCAATCACTATCATCATTTCATGAACCATTTAGGTCAAAACATGGCAAACAGAAGCTCATAGAAGTCAACAACAAGACTTGCATCAAAAGCAATCTAAGACATTTCCAAAAATCACCAAATAAATCATGATCAAACCTAACACATAGCATGGTATACATGTCAAATTTCATCTCATTTGGACAAGTGGAAGGCAGTCAATGAAAATCAGAAAGTCAAGGCAATTTTGAACATGCTTAAGGAAGTCAACCAAACATGCATCAACTTAGAAAAATCATAAGTCAAGAATGGTGTATGACAAATGAGTGGGATCAAAACCATGGCAAAGATGAGGATGTCTAGTTATCTCATGCAAAATTTCATGTCCATCCAATAGAGTATGAGAATTTCACAAATGAAATGGGAACAAGTGTCACACAAGGTCAACATTTGACTAGGCAGGGAAGAAAAATCTCAAACAAATGGAAAATAGTTCAATTAAATCCAAGAAAATTCACAAGTCAACTAGACATACAAGAGTAGGCTCATGCAAAATTTCAAGTCATTTGGAGGTCAAGAAGCATGGCAACGAAAATCATGAAGTTGGACATCAATGGTGTGACACAAATTGTCACACCTTAATTCAAAAAATCATAACTCACAAACCACAAATGATAAATTCACAAACTCTATACCAAAATCACCATGAGTGTGTCTAGTTTGAGCACAAAAAATTTGGGAGCCATTGGATACATTCTCATCATTTCACAATTGATTTGGCAAGGTGTACAAAATTTGGTCACATGTCACAAACCCTAAGGCCATTTAAAAACCATTCATCCAAAAATTCTGGAAAAATAATGATAAAAAAGTAGAGATCATGATGAACACAACACAAAAAATCCCATTCAATTTGGATCAAAAATGAGCAAGTTATGAATTTTGGAAGATTGATGAAATAATTGAAGAAATAAATTGGAATAAAATTGAAAGAATGGCATTTTTGTAAATAACCCTGTCACTTATCAAAACGACCGTGTTTTGGTCCAGAAAATGAAATATTTTCATTGGCTCGTGGGGGGATGGTACAGTAACAGCATACAAAACACATTCAAATGCAGAAAATCTGGGCTTCTAGGGTTTGTGAACAGTGCTTCATCCCTCCCAAAATCGAATTTCCCAATTTCTCCCAAAAATGCCAATTGATTACACCATTGTAAACATTAAACAACACACAACAACATCCTAACATTGGTTGTCATTAATTTGAACTACACAACAAGAAATCGATGGAAATATTTTCAAGCACCAAACTTCATCTCATCATATCTTCATGAATACACAACTATTTTCAAAAAGGAAAGCATCATGACACTCAGCATTGAAAGACCTTTCCAAAGTATATGTCAATTTGAGAAAATGGGAGGGTCGAATCCATACCTTTTTTGAAGGGCAGTTTGAAAAACAGTTGTCGTTTGGTCCTTTTAGCCTGAAACAGATGCTCCTTAGGTCCTCTAGTGATGGATGACGATTGGTGTTTGGCTTGAAATGGCCTGCAATAGCTTTAAAAGAAACTCTGCCATAGATGAAATGTGAGGAAGAACAGCCATGGAAAAGGTTGTACAGTTGGAGAATGGTGGTGAGAATAGGTTTACAATGTAGTTTGGAATGATGTCTAGGCAAGGCAAGGTTTTGTCCCTTGAGAGTTTCTGACAGAAAGTTAAAAAATGCAAAAATGGATTTTTAGAGAATGAGATGAAGTTGGCTTGTGTCTGTGTTATGAGGCTGCTTCTGGTTTCATTGCTTGACAAGAAATGATGGAGGGATGTTGAAGCATCAATGCAAAGGTTAGCTCTTTGGAAGTTCTTTTACTGTTTTTTTAGAAAATGCACCAAGATAGTTTTCAGCATGAGTGAATTTTTTCCATGCCAATGTGTTTGATGGTGTTTGATGACTATCTCAAGCCAGGCCAGGTCAGGTTCATTGCGTGTTTGGATAGCTTGTGGACAGAAAATGCAAGTGAGGTTTTTGTTTGAATGAATGAGGTCTGTTGGCCTGCTATGTCATGTTGGTGTGGTCTAGTGATGCTTGGCCATGGCAAGAAAAATGAGGGAAAGGCATACTCTTTCTGTGGTGTTTGACAGGATTTTTCTTGGCAAAATGCAAGTGAGGTGGTTGGAATAAATGAGGTTTGTTGTTGGTTTCTGTTGCAAGGCAGGATGGATGCTTGTTCTGCTGTTTTGATGACAGGAAAATGAGGTCCTTTGCCTGCTGCTAGGTTGTTGTGACAGGTTTTTAGAGGAATGGCCAAGTGAAGTTCAAATGCAAGTAGCAAGGTGTGATTTGGGAGGGTGTGACTGGTTTTTCATGGCAAGGTTGGTTTGTTGTGTTTGTAAGGTTTTGAAGGTGCAGTGTAGGGTTGGACTGAAAGATGAAATGCAGGTAGCAGGGTCAGTTGAGAGAGTAAGCCATGCAGTGTGGTTTAGGGGCTGCTACTGGTTTATGACAGGGAAAGGGTGGAAATGTTGCCAAGCCAGGCTCAGGTTACTTGTGAGCTTGGACAGAAAATCCTGTGCTGTTGGATGTTGCTTCTTGGACAGCCTTTGCAAGTGTGCCAAAAGCAAGGTCTTTAGCATGAGTCAAAAAATGGTTGGTCATGTGTTTCAAATGACAGAAAAAGGATGAAAGGTCCTACTGTTTTGGTATTGTGCAATGTTTCCTCTTTTGAGTTTTGACAGAAAATTACACATGCCCTCAAGATGCAGTTTGAGAGAATGTTTGGTTTTTGTTATGTTGGTTTATGACTGCAATCTTTGTGTTCCAAATGACAGAAAAATTCCTGAACCAGGCCCTCTTATCAGTTGCTTTGTGGTCTTTAGCTTTGACAGTTTTTTCTTCAAATCTGCCAGTAGCAAGGGTGAGTTAGGATGAGTGAAAGATTGTATGCCAAAAAATGTGTTTGATTGTGTTTGCAATTAGTGTGTAGCATGACAGAAAAAGGTGAGGGAACAAGGTATCAATCAGAACAAGGTTTTTGTCCTTTGAAGTTTCCTGGACAGCATGCCAAGAAAATCAATCCTTTGCCTCAGTGAAATGGTTGGTCAGCTGTTATGTTGGTTGCTCATGACAGAACATCTAGGTTCAGAAATTTCTGTTTGTTTTGTGGTGGGGCAAGGGTTTTTGAAATGCAAAGCAAAATGGCCAGGTGAGGTTTTGGAGTGAGTGTGCATCCATGAAGTTCTACTGGTTTTTGATGTGGTGGCTGTTAATGAGATTTTTTTTAATGACAGAAAATGCAGCATAGAACCTGCTGTTAGAAGCTGCTAATGTGGTTTGGAGTTTTGACAGGTTTTTAGCAATGCAAGTGGGATGATGTTAATGGATGAAGTTCCATATTTTTGCTGTCAAAACATGTGGTTTGTGTGTCTGCCCCTAGGATTGGTTTGACAGAAAAATCATGATAAAGGCCTGCTGTTGAGAAGTTGCCTATTGTTCAAGACAGAAATTGTGATTCTTCAAACGCCAAATGAGAGAATCTATACTTTTGCTGTTGGATAACTGCTAGCAGTGTTCTCCATGACAGAAAAATGTGTTTGATATCATCTACTGTTTTTTCTCTTGTTTGCAAAATGGCCCCAAAATCGTTTTTGAGTATGAGTGAATTTGGTTTGTGTGATGGCTGCAAGTAGTGACTGCTCATGACAGAAAATGATGCCTTTATCCTGCTGTCTTGTGGTGCTGAATCAAAGCCAAGAAAATGTGGATGTAATTGGTGAAAATTGTACTTGCATTTCCACACTTCAAGCCACTAGGGCATGGCCTCTTTTCTGTTGGTTATGGCTGCAAGATAAGGTCTCAAATGACAGAAAAAATGCTGCATAATTGCTGTTCTTTTGAGGTACAAGGCAAAGCATGGTGGATGGTATGGACAAGTATGGTGAGATTGTACTTTTCTTACAATTCAAGCAACCAAGCCATGGCCTCATGTACTGCATATTTTGACTTTGCAAACACATTCTAAATGACATTTCTGAGCTTTCCCAATTGGCCAAATGTTGAAAATATGCTTATACCAAAAAGTCAACTCTTGGTCAAACTTACATTTAAATGAGAAATGTCAAAATATGCCATTTTGATTGGTGAAGTTTTGGCTCATGAAATTTATATTTTTGGAAAGAGGGGATCAAATGTGACTTGTAGGAAAAAACCCCACCAAAATTGGCCAAACGGTTTGAGAGATATGGCCCTTTGAAGTTCAAGATTTTCTGAAATCGATTCGATCATAACTTGCCAACCACACATGGGAATTGAGAGTTCTAGGACTTTTTGGAAATGGGAGAACAAGATCTTCAACTTTCATGTTGGGCAAAAATTCATTTGAGGCTTGTATCAAGATGTAAGTTTGAGGATCAAGACTTTCCATTTATGGCAGGTTTCAGTTACAGGCCCAGTTTCCGTTTTGGGAAATTTTTGATCTGGCTTCAAATTCTTCCATGATGGTGTTTGGCATGATGTATGATGACTATTTGGACATGAATGAACTCTCACAAACCAATTCCAATCATCCAATCACTGATTAAATGGACAGTTGACCAACAGTTGACTTTTAGGGTTTTTGGCTGACTGTGCATTGACTGAGGACCTCCAAACCCTAATTCCTTGAGAACTTGACTTCAAATGATGTCCCAAGTTGTATGAACTCTTGATTATTGATCATGGTGCCCAAATTCCACAAGAATGACCACCATCCACTGCTTTGACTGACAGTTGACCTTTTTTTAGGGTTTTGACTGTCTGTGTGTGAACTGCTGACCTCTGAGCCCTCAACCCTTGACCAAAATACTTCAAATAGACCTCCAAGCCATGTGAACTTGTTGGACAAACCCTAAGGTCTTGGCTCAATGAAAAACACACTTGCTTGATTGGTTGACTGATCTCCTGATCAGTTTGACCTAATTCTTGATTGGCTTGCACTTGAGGCAAAGAAGGCAATGCAATGCTATGCAATGGATCATGATATGCAATGACCTAATATGAAAATGTATGTACAATGATAGGTGCAAATTTGAGGTGCTACAACCGTACCTTACGATGCTCCTTAATTATTCTATCTCTCATCAATCTGTCCTTTGTGTGTGACCCTATAGGTTTTCGCGGCGTTGGCAATTATATTAAATCACGCATTTAACATAATAAACAGTGAGCGGTATCTAGCAACACATCACTGATACCCAAGTCACGAAAATGTCATGTGATCTGACAAAACCTCCTGTGATAATAATTATGTGTATAATTACCCCTTTGCCCTTATGTCTATATTGAACACAAGGTATAGACCGTGTCATCCTTGTCCAGTTCAATATTGGGCCCATAGACATTTATCCTGTTACGCAGGATGGGCAAATTCCATCTAGGACACTCATGTCCCTCAGCATGCTTTGTGGAGTACCCATCAATTGTCTTTATGGTTATCCAGTTACAGACAACGTTGGATCAGCAATAAAGCACTCGACTCTACATCTAGGATCCATAGTGGTTTCAGGTCGAAGAGTGGTATACACTATTATCACCATGAGAATAACTTATGACACTTTGCATAACTTTCTATATAGTATTCTCATAGCGGGTCAATCCGGTATAAATATTACTCCTAATATTCATACCTATGTTTAAGACTTGATAACTCTTTATCCATGATCCATGAGATGTGATCATCAGTCTACAAACATAATAGTCTTAATGCTTTAATGTTATCCCACTTCACACTAAAGCTCGACTACGGATACTTTAAGAATAGTGTCCTTATGTTTAATGTGTTCTCATGATTAAGTCACACTTAATACATTAAACGGACTATCTATTCCAGGGACTTTATTAATCAACCATAATAAAGAAAATGCCTTTTATTATTAATAAATAATTCGATACAAGTACCAAAAGTATTGGCCTCTAGGGCTTACACCAACATATGAATCATATGAGACATGCAGATCTTGTTTAATTGGAAAGATGACAAAGTCTCCATTCACAGGAAAAGGTGAAAGAGCTAATGATTTTTTGGCCCTCATACATACTGATGTATGTGGACCACTGAACATACCAGCCAGAGGAGGTTTTCAATACTTCATCACATTTACTGATGATTTCAGTAGATTTGGTTATGTGTATTTAATGAAACACAAATCAGAGTCCTTTGAAAAGTTCAAGGAATTCAAGAATGAAGTACAAAACCAACTAGGTAAGAATATTAAAACTCTTCGATCAGATCGAGGTGGTGAGTATTTAAGCCTAGAGTTTGATGACCATCTGAAAGAGTGTGGGATCCTATCCCAACTTACTCCTCCTAGAACACCCCAATGGAATGGTGTATCTGAGAGAAGAAATCGAACCCTGTTAGACATTGTCCGATCCATGATGAGTCACGTCGATCTTCCAAACTCCTTTTGGGTACATGCACTATTGACAGCAGCTTACACACTTAATCGTGCTCCATCGAAAAAGGTTGAGAAGACACCATATGAGATATGGAGTGGTAAGAAACCACATATGTCTTACATGAAGATTTGGGGTTGCGAAGTTTATGTGAAACGATAAATTTCAACTAAGCTTGAGCCCAAATCTGACAAATGCTTATTTGTGGGGTATCCTAAAGAAACAAGAGGGTATTAGTTCTACAATCCTTCCGAGGGCAAAGTGTTTGTCGCTCGAACTGGAGTTTTCCTAGAAAAGGATTTTATTTCCAAAGGATTAAGTGGGAGGAAAGTAGAGCTTGAAGAAATTCAAGAATCACAAAGCATCGATACACCTATGGAGGAATTAGAGCAGGAAACACAAGGAGTTGTGGAAGAGAAACCTGCTCAAGTAGAACAAGACCAGCGTAGGTCAAGCAGGATACGTCACATACCTGAGAGATATGGATATCTCATAACTGATCAAGGTGATGTATTACTCATGGATCAAGATGAGCCTGTGACCTACCAAGAGGCCATAACTGGTCCCGAGTCTGAGAAATGGCTAGAAGCCATGAAATATGAAATGGATTCCATGTACACAAACCAAGTTTGGACCTTGGTAGAGCCTCCTGTAGGATTTAACCCTATAGGATGCAAGTGGGTCTTCAAAAAGAAGACTGGCATGGATGGTAAGGTACATACCTATAAGGCAAGACTGGTTGCAAAAGGATATAAACAAATTCATGGGGTTGACTATGATGAAACCTTTTCACCAGTTGTAATGCTTAAATCTGTTTGGATTTTACTTGCTATCGCTGCATATCATGATTATGAAATATGGAAGATGGATGTCAAAACTGCTTTCCTTAATGGGAATCTTCTTGAGGATGTGTATATGACACAGCCTAAAGGATTTGACATACCAGAAGAAGCCCAGAAGCTGGAATCTTCGTTTTGATGAAACGGTAAAACAATATGGATTCATCAAGAATAAAGATGAGCCTTGTGTCTACAAGAAGGTTAGTGGGAGCATGATCTTTTTCCTGGTATTATATGTAGATGACATATTACTCATTGGAAACGATGTCCCTACCCTGCAGCAAGTAAAGTCTTGGTTAGGAAAATGCTTTTCTATGAAGGACCTAGGTGAAGCAGCCTATATATTAGGAATCAGAATCTATAGAGATAGATCACAAAAACTGCTTGGCCTAAGTCAGAGTACGTACATAGATAAAATGTTGAGACGCTTTAATATGCATGATTCCAAGAAAGGATTCATACCTATGCAACATGGCCTGTGTCTATCAAAAACACAACCCCCTTCAACTAAAGAAGAAAGGGATCGCATGAATAAGATTCCATATGCATCTGCAATAGGATCTATCATGCATGACATGTTATGTACTCGACCAGATGTCTCGTATGCTTTAAGTGCAACGAGTGGGTACCAATCTGATCTTGGTGATGCTCATTAGGTAGCTGTCAAGAATATCCTTAAGTATTTGAGAAGGACTAAGGACCCATTCTTGATATATGAAGGTCATGAAGAGTTGGTTGTAATTGGATACACCGATGCTAGCTTCCAGACAGATAAGGATGACTTTAGATCGCAATCTGGTTATGTGATTTGCTTATTCTACAACCGAGGTCGAGTATATTGCTGCCTCAAGTGCAGCAAAGGAAGTTGTTTGGATCAAAAAGTTCATTAGTGAACTTGGCATAGTTCCTAGCATTGTGGATCCCATTGCTCTCTATTGTGATAACAAAACAAATAAATAAAACAAATAAATGGTTCTCTCCCCCACACTTAAAACATACATTATCCTCAATGAAAGAGCATAAATATAAAATAAGAGTTGTTTTCCCAAAGAGAGTTCTTCTACAGTCTCTTCTTCCAAAGTCGGGTTCTCATGTAGTAGCTTTGGGTAGTGTCCATTGACCTTGAAATTTTGGTTAGTGCATTCGCCTTGTATTCCAGGATCAAAGAAGAATCTTTGATAAGTAAAAGTGTTGAATGGGCGCGTGAAAGTGATCTCCTTTTTCACAACATCAAGAATCAAAGGATTACGGGGCTGCCTCACTACTTTTATTTCATCTTTAAGTAAGATCTTATGCATATATATGGATGGGCTAAGATCACGAGTGTCAGCCATGGTCCATCCAATTCCCTTCTTATGTTTCTGCTTAAGTTGAAGCTTTGATGAATAATATGAATCTTTGGGAAGTGGTTTAGGCTTTACAGAATGTGGTTGTTCAATGGATGGTATGTTTGGGGCAGCCGGGATGTCAAGAGCATCAACTGCAAAAACAGGTTTACTGGTAACAACTTCACCTGTAGGAAATGTATCAGCCTGCAAGGCAGCATCAATCTCATCATAGACAACACAAACGTTAGTGTCAGTACAATCAGAACATGAATAAATATCATCAAAACCAGAGAGAGATGGAAAATCAAGTGCAAATAGTTTAGAACTAGCGTCATTAACAACTTCAGAAACCAACTCTATTTGAAAAACAGAATGCTCTTCCTCGTCAATCTTCTTATTTTTTAGTACTCCTTGTGGGAAAGGGAATGGTGATACATACTTTTTTTCAACCTCAACAACAATAGAAGGTTCAGGTTTATTTTCAAGTGTTACACTAACAATGTTTTTATTTTTTTCTAGGGCTGGTTCTGCAACTTTTTCGGATCTCAAGGAAATTTCACTTACATTAGCATTAGAATCCTTTATATTGACAACTGTTTGGGCTGGAAGCTGGTTTGACCCTTGGGCTTGCATGTTATTTATTTGAGTAGTAAGTTGTCCCATTTGCGTTTGTAAAGTCTGAATACTAGAATCTGTTCGCTGCTGAAATTGGAGACTGTTTACAACCATTTGCTTGACAAGTTCCTCTAGTGAAGGTTCAGAAGGTAAAGAGGTGGTTACCTGTGGAGGGTTATATGGTGGTGGTGGTGGAATGGGTAGCATCAATTGTTTCACTAAAGAGGTAAGTTCATCAATTCTGGTTTCTAGAGCTTTGTTGGAAGAAGAAACCTGAATCTCATTCACACCTTTTGCTTGGACCAAAAAATTATTTCTTGTTGTGAACTGTTGGAAGTTAAGTGACATCTTCTTAATCAAGGATTTGGCCGCAGCTGGAGTCTTATCAATACACAAATCATTATAATCAAAATCAGGGGCAACAAGTTCTCTGAGAGTTCTTTGGTCATCCATGTTAAACTCAATAGAAAAGAAAAAAAAATCAACAAACAATGAGAAAACACAACTAATTCAACAATGCAGCAACAAATAGGAAAATATCGACAATGTCCTTATTAAGAACAAACAATTAAAATACGAAAAAAAATGATTAAAATAAAATACAAAAAATACAAAAACATGAAAATTAATCTAATTACGTCAATTAAGAATTTTGAGAATTTTTTCAGATTTTTTTAAAACTACCAAAACAGAAAATAAATCATAAAAAATAGAAAAATAAGGAATTTCGGTTTTTTAGGGCGGCATCCACTATTTATTCCATAAATAAAGGCTTTTGATTACTGATTTCTTCCTAATGAATCGACAAAAAATCGGAATAATCTGAGACAATTTGTTTAAAAATAGATTTTTTTTATCCTAAACCGCAAAAAGACCAAGACACAAGAAGTTTAGAGAAAAAAAAATACTAAAACACAATGCCTAAAATTATAATATTGGTTAAGATCTACAAGGGTCCCCGGCAACGGCGTCAATTTGATCCGCTGTCACACACGGGTCAAAACGAGTAATAATATATAGTAAACGGAAAGCGACACCTCGAGTATCGTATCGCAAGGACTCTTGACAAATTAACCAAGTATGAAAATAAAATATGAGGGTTTCAATTCGATTTAGAATAAGTGATTATGAAAAGTGATTAAAAAAAGTGATTATAGAATAAACTAATCTATTATATCGATTTCCGACTTATCATCGATTCTTATAATTTCAATTCCCTAGCGGATTCAATCCCATTCGATTACAATACCCACTGACAAGCGCAAATTGGTATTATATGATGTATGTTCCTAATTTCCGAATTAAGCAAACAGATTTAAGCAGACGCGAATTAAGCAAACACGACTTAATCAAACACGATAACGAAAAAGCTACGCTAACGTGATTATAGTTAAGGATCATACAAACAATCAAATTTAATCAATTCTATCCTATAAGAAACAATCGAATTAAGCAAACGAAAGTAATTGAATTAAGCAAACGAGTTTATAGGAAGAATTGAAAAGAAATCGAAATTAAAGTGAAATTATTAAAACCTCAAAGTGGAATTCGAATACAACAGATCAACTCTTTAGGAATTAGCTCTCCATGAAATCTTCTAAGCAATAATGTCTCATCAAAATTCAGAATTCCCATTTCTATAATAGTAAAAGACCTAATATAATAAAAGGTAAATTCGGGCCCTTATAGGATCCAACCCGAAAATTACAAAAACTGGCCCAATACACTAACCCAAACAAAATATAAAAATAATGCAGCAGCTTCAACGAAATTTCTGGCCCTACTACAGTTTGATTCAGCTCTCGACTTCTGAACAAAAGTTGTAGATCTTTTTCTTAGCTTTCCATCGACTGGTAGCACGTCTCAATCTGATACTCCTAGCTCAAGATATGATTTTTCTCGCGAAAGCTGCTAATGCTGAAAATTAAATACGAAAATTAAATAAGTGCAAAAATAAAATAAATTATGAAAACACATTAAAACATAAAAATAATCAAAGTAAACTGAAGAAATGCTTAAGTACAAACATGGAAGAACGTGCATCAAAATGCACTGATCACTCTCTATTGTGATAACAATGGTGCTATCGCACAAGCTAAGGAGTCTAGATCTCACCAACGATCCAAACACATACTTAGGCGTTATCACCTCATTCGAGAGATAATAGATAGAGGAGATGTGAAAATATGCAGAGTACCTACACTTAACAATATTGCTGACCCACTGACAAAACCTCTTGCACAGCAGAAGCACGATGGTCATACTAGATCTATGGGCATTAGGGGTATGCCAGATTGGCTCTAGTGCTAGTGGGAGATTGTTGGTGTAAGCCCTAGAGGCCAATACTTTTGGTACTTGTATCGAATTATTTATTAATAATAAAAGGCTTTTTCTTTATTATGTTTGTTTAATAAAGTCCCTAGAATAGATAGTCCGTTTAATGTATCAAGTATGACTTAATCATGAGATCACATTAAACATAAGGACATTATTCTTAAAGTATATGTAGTCGAGCTTTATTGTGAAGTGGGATAACATTAAAGCATTAATATTATTATGTATATAGACTGATGATCACATCTCATGGATCATGGATAAGGAGTTATCAAGTCTTAAACATAGGTATGAATATTAAGAGTAATATTTATACTGGATTGACCCGCTATGAGAATACTATATAGAATGTTATGCAAAGTGTCATAAGTTATTCTCATGGTGATAATGGTGTATACCATCCTTCGACCTGAAACCACTATGGACCCTAGATGTAGAGCCGAGTGTTTTATTGCTGATCAAACGTTGTCCGTAATTGGATGACCATAAAGACAGTTGATGGGTACTCCACGAAGCATACTAAGGGACATGAGTGACCTAGATGGAATTTGCCCATCCTGCGTAACAGGATAAATGTCTATGGGCCCAATATTGAACTAGACAAGGATGACACAGTTTATGCCTTGTGTTCAATATAGACACAAGGACAAAAGGGTAATTGTACACATAATTATTATCACAGAAGGATTTGTCAGATCACATGACATTTTCGTGTCTTGGATAGCAGTGATGTGTTGCTAGATACCGCTCACTGTTTATTATGTTAAATACGTGATTTAATATAATTGTCAATGCCGCGAAAACCTATAGGGTCACACACAAAGGACGGATTGATGAGAGATAGAGTAATTAAGGAATACTGTAATGTACGGTGCCCTTAAGTGAATTATAGAACATCGTAAGGTACGGTGTACTTAAGTAGAATACGAAATATGGTAAGGTATCACGCGCTTAAGTGATTTTGGCATATTATAAGATATGGGTCATATACACTTGAGTGGGCTTTTTAGCTTGCAGCCCACACAAGTGGTTCTATAAATAGAACCCTTGTGTAGAAGCATTGTTACACTTGCAATTTCGTTTCTCTCTCTCTCTCACTCAAAGCTTTCATTCGTAGCAGCTAACACTGAGATTGAAGGAATCCGTTCGTGTGGACTGAGTAGAGGCGTTGTCATCGTTGAACGTTCGTGATCACCACAAGAGGTAACGATTCTATCATTGATCATGCTCATTCGTAAGGATCATTAAAGGAGAAATTTTAAATTCCGCTGCGTTTTCGATCGCTATTCTCCTTCACTATGGTCATGGCAAATGAAGTTAGACATACAAAGTATTCATCATCTAAATGGAAATGGGAATTTCAATTTAATCAAAATGATCATAAACCAACGAATCGATTAAATGAACAATTAAAGTGAACATTAATTCTACGAATTAAAATCTACCTAAACATGGATTAGGATCACAATTAATCAAATGTGACATTCACAATCAAGAATTGAATTCTAACCTACATGACCATACAAATCACCATAGAAATCAAATCGACTGAAAATTAACTTAAGGTCTAATCATGATAAAATCGAAAATTAGCCATATTAATCCACACAAACTTTACAAGAGAAATATCAAAACCTAATGACTAAATTCTACCTATGGCATGGTTAAAAGCAATTGCACTAATTCTAGAAATAAAATCCTAAAATCAAGATTAACCTAATGTTTAACCAAATTAGAATCACAATTAATCATGAATTAACCTAATTACTAGAATTAATCCACTTAATCAGTACAACTATGTTAATCCTAATACTTCTAAAATTAGGAATTAATCCTAATCACAATCTGGATTAATGAAACAGCATCCATGTTAATCGAAGAAAAAACTACACTAAACCATAAATTAATTAGTATTATGGAAAAGATTATCACGAACACGGGCCTGGGGGGTTTATGAAGGAGTTGGGAGGATGTATGCAACGAAAGGCTTATTTGTTCACTTGTGCTAAGGGCCCAAGTCTTGCCCAAAAGGACCCAAGAACCAGCTTCATGAAAGAATTCCTGAACGTACCTTCAAACTGAACACAAATTGAATGCTCGTGAGAACTCACAGATCGAATGAAGCTGCTCGCGTAAACCTCGCGTCGTTGTCGTCGACGCGTCTTTGACGAGGAATGAGGATCAATTTAGCCGGTAACATATAGTCAACGACGGGTGAAGATCAACTTCAATCGGTAACGCGTAATCGACGGAGAATGAGGATTAACTTCGGTTGGAAACGCGCCGTCAACGAGGAGTGAGGATCAGCTTTGATCGGAAATGCACCGTCAACGAGGAGTGAGGATCAGCTTTGATTGGATGCGTCTCCAGGTAACGTATTCGCCCTTTTGATTTCTCTCCTTTTTCTCGCACTCTGTTCTAAACTTCTTCTTTTTCTTCTATTTTCTTTCTTTCTGCTTCGGTTCATCTTCTGTTGCCTTCCTTCTTCAATTTTCTGGTTTTTTGAGTTCGGTTCGTTGAAGTTCTCTTTGAAGTTTCTTTCAATGGCGTTTTGTGGTGAGTCTCTGTTTTTGAGAATTGGAGTGATTGAAGGTCTTGAAGGTGTTCTGTTATTGAGGTTCGGTTGGTTAGCAGGATTCTTTTGCAGGTTATGAGTTGGTTGGTTGAAGAAGAGGGTTCGATGGAGATGAGTTAAGGGTCAGAGTGGTTTTTCGTGAGGGTGAGGATGAGGGAAGAGGTTGAAGAGTTGATGGAAGCTATGGATGTGAAGTGGAGGATGAAGAGTGTTGAGTAGATTTATTGATTGTGCAGAAGTGGTTCAAGAGAGAAGTTGGAGGAGGTTGGTATTGTTAGAAGGTTGCAGTTGAAGGGAAGTTCTGTTCAGAAATTTTTGGGGAAGGAGAGTTGGTTGAAGGGGTTTTGTTCTATTTTTCTGAATTGGTTCCATTACGGAAGTTGTTACAGGAACTGTGAAGAATTTTTTAGAGGGTTTATGCTTTCTGTTGAATGCTGTTATTTTTGCATTCTGGTGTAGTATTGTGCATGTAAATTTACTGGTTTTTTGTGTGTAATATGCAGGTTCTTGGTATGGTAGTTTTTTTGAGGTCACTTTGAAGTTTGGAGGGTGATTGTCGGTGAACTTCCTTCAACAATTACCGTGATTGATCGGCTAGGCTCAACTAAAGAATTAATCCCATCAAGAACCGTGGGACTACATAAATTTGCATTCTCCAATGCCATCCATTTCCTTCTGTCTATATAGCCTTGATCAATAATCATGTAACCTATTCAAATTTGTGGAAGCTAACCTTTTTGATCATCTGCTTTGAATTTCCAAATTGTATGCTACTTATGATGTAATTACAAAATGAATCAACATTTGTATAGAATGATTTTTTATGGACATTTAACTAAAATTTCCCACCAAATTCAAGTTTGAATATGCATTATGAAACATGAATATTAATTGGTTTTAAAATTGGATTTAAAATATGGACAAATGGTTTATGGATATTTGGTTTTAAAATGTGGATATGGGTTATTAATTGGATACCTACATGGATGTGGATTAAAAATGGAAAATTGTTATGGATGTGGATATGACTGAAAAGCCCAATATTCTTAAATCAAATAAAACATGTCAACTCAAGACTCAAAATCCGATTTCAAAGCCAATCAAATGATACTTAATCAAGCAACCGATTGTAGCACCTTGAATGAATCTTAACCAATGAATCAGAGCCAAGAATCTTAAGCAAACAACTGAATCATTTATAATGAACCAAACGAATCAGATGCAACCTCCCTAAATCAGGGTTTCCTGATGAACACATGTAAGATGAAAAGTTCCAACACAACCATGTCCATCAGATAAACCCTAACCCGGTGACTTAACCTTCATTCCACGCCTTGTGGATAAAACCCTTGAACCCATGATTTTATGCTTTTTCAAATGTAAGTGGAATGTGCTATGATACAATGGATATGTAGATGAGATGAATGCTTATCAGGATATGCAGATGCTTAGGGTTAGTGACCTATATGAACTTGTGAATGGTAGGGTGAATTTTGGGGTATAACAGCGAGTGAGCGAGAATTTGCTTACCCCCTTTGAGCCTTGTGTCAGGATCAATTTTGATGTTAACTTTTGGAACTTTTACATAACTAATTAGTTCATTGTTGATTTTAGATTGGATTACGAACTTTTTCTTGAACCCTAAACCATAAATTGGGGTTTGAATATTTATCTTTTTCTTAGAAAGTTTGGGAGCATTCACATTACAATGATTGGTTGCATTCGAGTTGGGGAGAAAATGTTGGTTACTAAGAGGTCGAAAAAGAAAAAGAAAACTTTGAAAAAAGAAAGAGAAAAATGAAAAAAGAAAAGAAAAAAGAAAAAACCTTGAAAAAGAACAAAGAAAATAGAAAATAAATTGTGCTAATAAGTTGTGTGCAATGGTATAACAATTGGGAAAAGAGAAAAAGGTGAATGAATTTGTGAATACTTGAGAATTTGAGAAGTAGTCACTCTCATTTGTTTAGGCAATAGTTTTTTTTTCAATTACCTTGAAATATGACCCTCCTTTGTTAACCAAGCCACATTACAACCCTTGAAAGTCTTTTGTGACTTGTGCTTTTATGCTTTCAATCTGAAAATTTTTTAGATGAATGCATAATTTGTTCAAGATGTTAGCAATGTTAGTCAAGTCCCTCATGTTTATTCTTCATCCATTGATGAAGTTGTGTGTAAGTGTGATTCATCTTTGAAAATGCATTATTTTAGAATTTTTGACATGTGCTTTGTGCTTAAAGTTTGTTTCATAGTCATGGTGTCGTTGTAGTATAGTGGTAAGCATTACTTTACTTGTACTTTTGAAATTTGAACCATGCATTTGTTTCCGTTTTTAAAAACTTGTTGATCATGAAGAGGTGGCAAAATGGATGGATTGGATGGATATGGATTGGATCGTTAATGGATGGATCAAAACAATCCATTAGTCCATTAACAATCTACTAAAAGTTTTTAAAAATTATCCAATCCAATCCATCCATTAAGAATAAAATTCATTCAATCCATCCATTATCATATTTTTAGCAGATGGATATCCATCCAACCATTTTTTTGAAAAAATAGTTTTTTTAAATATATTATTTTTGTATTTTTGAAAATTTTCAATTTTTTTAGTTTTGAAAAAAATCACTTACTTTTTTGAAAAAATAATTTTTTGTATTTTAATAAAAAGAAATCAATTTTTTTTGATATTTTTTTTTTCGGGAAAAAAAACAAATTTTTATATTTCCGGAAAAAAATAATTTAAAAATTATTTTTTTTTCGATTTTTTTTTCTTTCTATATTCGTAAAAAAATAACTTCTTCGAAAGTAAAATCGAATTTTGGTATTTTCCAAAAAAAATGATTTAAATTTTTTTGGAAAAAAACAATTTTTTGTATTTAAAAAAAATAATTTTGTATTTTTCAAAAAAATAATTTTTTAATATTTGAAAAAATTCATTTTTTTAAAAAATTAGATAAAAAAATTCATTTGATCATTAAGATGTGTTGGATGGATTGGATCAATCAATGCTTATAAATGGATGAATTTAATCCAATTCATTAACTTAATTTTTATGTAGTGGATGGATTGGGTGGATGGATTGGATGGATTTTGTCTTAATGGATCTAATTGTCACCCCTAATCATGATTGCTTGGTGATTGCTTTTATTTTCTTTAGGGTGGTTGATTCTTGTTTGAGGACAAACAAGTTCTAAGTTGGGGAGTATTTGATAAGTGCTAAATTGGAGTAATTTTGTGTGTGAATAATTGGCACTTATTGATTTGTTTTAATTGATTTTTATGCATAAACCTCAACTTATGCGTATATATTGTATAGTTTGCATTATCATATAAATATCACTTAGTTTGATAGTTTTCATCTTTTTTTGGGAAGGAAATAAAGTTCCTTCTAAGGCTAAGCACGGTCCTAGCGCGCTTAGAAACAAAAGGCAGAGGGAAATTGCACTTTTCGTGTTAGGAACATGCTTTGAGCGCGCTTAGCACACTTATGCTAGGAGCGGGCTAAGCGCAGTCCAAGCACGATTTATGGTTGTTTGCTATTTTTTATTGTGGTCGCGCTAAGCGAGCTCTGCACGGGCTTAACGAGATTCCACTTTTCCATCCCCTATTTATTCATTTGTATATAGAATTTTAGGGTATGGTTTTCGGAACTTTTAACCCCAATTCCATCAGAACCATTTTTTAGTTAGCAGAGTTAGAGTAGCTTAGAAAACAACAAGAGAGGGTGCATCTTGAAGATCCAGAGTTAGAATTGCTTCTATCATTGGGAGATCACGGTGGATGTTTGTTCATCTTCATTCTTCTCCTTGTAATCTCTTTCTTGTTAGGTTTGTAAGTAAGTTCACTTTTATAGTATGTATTTTTATTAATTATAGCGTTATGATCTATGCACGAATTTATATCGATGTTATCCTTGTTTACTTGTTAATCTATTGATTTGAACCGTTATTGAGAAATACTCTTTGAATCTAGATCTAGGATAATCATTGGTTAGATTCTAAACTCTAGACATAGATTTAGGTTTAACAATTGTGTGGTTATCGAATCTTAATGCTCCATATTGTTTGATAGGCTGAGAGATCGTCGATTATACAATATGATAGAACTCTCGACGGAAGTTGCAGACATGAATTCTTTTATGAGTGATATGTGATGATATTGATAAGTGTTTAGAATGTGCATAATTGGTTGGTAAATTACATGTTCGTATGGTGGATGAAATACAATTATGTAAAGCTCTCAAATCTTTCCAATGTTTTATTTATTTATTCATTCGTTTTACTAAGTTTAGCTTTTAAATTAAAATTTTACAAACCCAAGCTTAGAAACATAGAGATCGTTGAATGGCTTTTGATGTCGCACTAATCTCTGTGGAAACGATAAAACAAAATTCTTACTTTTGCTTTTTGCTTTACTGCAACCAACAACGTCTAGAGGTCACCCTCGTATGGGTAGAAGAAAATGTCATCTGGTACCATATGGTCAAGAGAGAGTATGATGGTCGACCGAACTATTCCTCTAGTACGGAATAAATGCAGTTGCACATGGCCAATCCTCATCATAGACAGTCGCAGTTTCCCATCCAATGATGTGAGGGAAGTGGGAGATGATCAATCCCTGAAAATGGTTTGGATAAAATATTAATAACTAGTGTAACAAATGAATTATAAAAATATTTGTCATAACAAATTACCCTAAGCAACGTGCAACTCCCTGTCATCTGCTTTGTCTTCCAAAGACAACTTTGGCCCAACTTAGAGTACAGATAGACCAAATAGGCAGCCCCTCAGTTGCACTCCTGAATCGAAGTCATGTCGACAAAGTACTTAAGCTAGACCACATCGACATAGGTTGCATTTTTGTCCACAAACATGGACATGTCAACCATGAACAAGAGGTAGCACCTCAATGCGCAATGGCAATGGTACTCAACCTGTATATCATCGCTTACGGCATCCAGGGCCTACTGTAGATGTTATTTTATAAAGTTATTCCAAAAAACTAAACCTAGCATGAGTACCTCTAGTGTCATGTGCATCATGTGTGGCCTCAACTAGGTTAGCTCCCAAATGGGTGACCATCATGTCGACCCCTTCATCTCGCTCGATCCTCCCTAGTCCTGTAATCTCCTCCTAATGGGAAGATGGAGTAGGCATGAGATGTCATCCAAGGTGATGTTCATCTCTCCTATATGTAGATGGAAAGATGACGTCTCAGAATGCCACCTCTCAGCAAAATTCGCATGCATGTCGTGGTTTATTGTCATGTAAATAAAAGAACATGAGTCTGCAAACCTGGAATAGCGGATAACATCAATGAACCAAGCGACAGTGGGTTGTTCCAGCTCCAAAATCTTTTTATCGTGGTTAATCGATTTCAAACAATCATGCTCCTATAAAAAGAAAATATAACCATCAGTATGGATTTAATTAGTTGACAACATGTGTATTTCTAAAGAAAAAAATTATACCTCTCCATGCCAGACATGCCAAACAGCATGGTCTGCATAAAGATGAAGTAATTAGGTGTTAAATTTGCCTCATGGGTAACTCTCTAATGGGGCATCTGCATCGGCAACGACTTGTTCTTGGGCTTCGGGAACTTTAGGCTTTGCTGCATTATATGCTTGAGAGGCCTAAGAGAGTCGGCTACGAGAACCAGACGGGTAGGAACCTCGGGGTTGTGAAGTAGATGCATCGTCAAATGAGTTATCAACAACTCATCGCCTCGTGATTCTCGTTGCGGCCTTCTCACATCGTACCGACGCGGTTTGAGACACACGCTTAAGCCTAATTCGACCAGTGTTTTTTTAGCCATTGCACCTGCATTAGAAACAGAGACAAGTATAAACAGCATGTCAGGAGAAACTCACAAATTTCACAAAATCAACCAATTTTTTATCGTCAATTCGGGAGATGTTTCTTCGAAAACAATGCAGGCAAATCCAGAGATGCATCTTCGGACAAATCTGCGATTGTATCCCATCGTAGAAACCCTTTTTCTAGCCTACCAGTCCCAAAAAAACCTTAATGCATGTTCTTCTAGCCTACCAATTCGTTTACAATATTGTCTATCATGCTTAATACAACTAATGTAGCCTAAACAACTAAGTACAAATCAAAAAATAAAAAGAGATTAAATTTTGAAATACTTACCTAATAAAAATAAATGAGAAGTATTTTGAATGTTTGAGATGCTGGAAAGGAAGAGAAGTTTCAATGTTGCAGAGCTCCAATGAATGGTGTTTGAATTAATAGACGACAAGGTTGAATGTTGTAGAGCTCAAATGTTCGGTTTTGCGATTTTTTTTTAAAATGAAGAGGGAGAAAGAAGGGAGGTATGACGTGTGATATGAAATAAAAACGTCCGAAGATGAATCTCCGGACCACCCATACATTTTTGAATAAATGGTGTTTATGGAGATGCATCTTCGGAATAAATGGTGTTGTGGAGATACATTTTTTACATACTTGTTAGATATATAAAGATGCATCCCCGAATTAAATTTTAACATAGTAGGATGTCTCTTCAATTTGGTCTGAGAAATGACTAAAATAAATATGTTCGGAGACGCATCTTCGAACATTATAGATATTTTGAACTTTTCATGGTGGTGTAGGATAACACTTAAGGGTGGAAAGAGCAACCCTCTAAAGTATACACTTATGAAACCTAATATTTTGCATATGGCAGGGTAATATCAGCATAGGCAAAACCATTTGCACGCACACGTTTACTGCCTTCTTTTACTCCGTAAGCAACATTTATTTATATAAACTTTTCTCAAGTGAATAAATTAAATTTTATTAAAGAAATCAATTTTATGAAAGTCAAAATTGTAATTATTAAGTTGAGATTAAGTCTGCCGGTGTTTGGCTTATTGCGCCCACTTGCAGGTAAAAGGTTGTGTTACAAAAGTTCTCATTTAGTTCACATTTAGCTCTCTTTTAAAGGATTGTTATTACATTGTGATCATAATGCAGAGGGAGGATCTGGTTTTCTTAAATATTTTTTTAGTTTGTAATCGTCTAGTTTGTGGTTGCCAAGCCTGCTTTTTTTTTCTTTAAGTTACCACGGGTTATATGTTAAAAACATATATCATTAGTTTTAGTAATGCAACAATACTATCCCAAAAAAATGCAATAGCACCCTCATAATGAAAACATGCACACTCATACTATCGTGTGATTAATTGAAGTTAAAAAAAGAATATATTAACCTCAGTGTATCCTACCAAACGCTTCTAATAAAATCTAGCTTAAGGTTGTGAGAGCCCAACCTGAAAGAAGGAAGAACAAAAAATTGAAGATGTTGTTGCAACATTCAAAGAGTTCAGAAGAATGTGATACTATATTACAAAAGTATAACAAGCCAAATTAATGGGGAAGTCTATCCAACGGTTTCACTCCTGCTACAGCACTGAGTTCCTTTCTGGAATATTTTTCATAAGCCACTGTCAACTTTCCCTTCCCAGCAGCTTTATGGAATTTCAACATCATATCAGCACAATCCCTACATATATTGCAGTTAGCATAAACAGAAATCACAATTTTGAAACTGAAAAATAAAATGGTAGAACAAGTGCCTGATCTGTGAAACGTCATAACGCGCATGCTTTTGAAGTAGTGGTGTCCATGATGGGGTTATTTGCAGCGTACAACGTGCAAGATAGAGAGCTGATGCACATAGTAACGAAGGCTTGAATGCTAAAGCTTCATATTCAACCAAGCACAGGTCAATGAGAAAGAATGCCATGTGTTCAAGCTGTGAAAATAAATTAGAAACAAACAATATTAGATATCAAACATATTGTTGTCATGCATAAAAATTCAATTAAAATGAGCAATTTCTCATCCAAAATAACTGGTCATATGTATGTAGATTTTGCATTCTGAATTAAATACCTTCATATTTGATTGTGCGGCCTTGATAAACCTAACCATAAAAACGTAAGGAGTGGGAGCATTAAGACGGAACTTCAATTTTCTAAGAATAAGTTTTTCCTGAAAAGAAAAATCCATTTAACACATTAGCATTAGAATACAATCGTAAGAACCATGTTGAACCTTATACAAGTGCAAATTGAAACAGAAAATTGAACAAAACCAGAAGATTTTGGAACTTATCAACTGCATAAGACTCCCATGTACCAGGTAGAACTGGATCGGTTGTATCAAAATGGACCAGAGGTGGAAAATAATACACTATTCAAAAGACACTGACCCTCTCCCAACTAACCCAAACCAACTGCAAGCCTTTCAGACTTAGTTTCCCACTTTCTCTCCTACACTCAAGTGGGGGTTACCCTCTGCTCCTTGTCTATTTCTCTGGTTGTAGATCAATTCGTTTACTTCCCAATTTAAGGTGTTTGTTATTTTGGATAACATACCTCCTATGCATGAAATGTACCGAAATCATTCTCAAAGTTAAACATTACAAGTTAGAACTAAGAATTGCTTACCATTCCAAGCATTTGATCTCTAGTATAAGTTTCGGCCGAGATGCTAATCAAATCCTTTACCTGGAACAAAATGAGACAAAATAAAAATTAGAACCATCACAATGAATCACACACTCTTTTCTTCAAAATAAATGTTTGAAATGGCTTCTAACCCTTGGATGCCAAAAGTCTTCGTACTTCGAAGCCAGTAAAAGTGCTGTAAGACCAACTAACTGCATGTCACTCCTTTTTACAGTCACTTGAGAAAGATATTGATCCAACAATGTCACTGTGAGATATAGTGTTTCCGGCATCAAATCATATTTGAAGTGTACCTGTGAAAAATCCCAAGAAATAGGCAATAGGCAAGGATAAGGATAAAAGAAAATAAATCTTAAGGGTGACCAAGAAATTAATTATGTACCTCAATCAGCCAGTTGACCAATACTCCCCGCATATGAGGAGTAATCTCTGTCTGAATCGACATGTAATTTGACAGAGCTTGACTATGTGCCTGCCATTGAAAGCAATTTTTTTATAAAATAATACAAACAATAGCTGAAATTAAAGAACAATTTCGCCAATAGATTATATAAAATACTAAGGCTTTTTTTTGGGAGTTAAGAAAAGGGAGAGAAGGGCTTTGAAAAAAAGGGAAGGATGAAGTGAAAATAATGGAGGGGGATTTAGGTGGGAGAGGGTTTGGGGGGTTTGATTTTATTCATAATACAAAAATTCCCTAGTTTGGGGGAACTCAAATTGTATTAGAGGAGAGATTTGGAGGGTTTAGATTCTTCAATTATAAACTATGTTGCTATAATATTTGGAAAATTAAAATATATTAATAATAATCATTCATTTATCATTCTATATAAAATTATTCTTTCAAGAAATATTAAAGATTTCCTTATTTTCTCTTCAAGTCTCCTTTCTCCGAAGCCTTTCCTTCCCCTCCCCCTCCTAACCCGCAAACATCAAAATCATTATATAAAAGTTAGTGGCAGCGTTATGTTTATGCCAAGCATCAAAATCATTGAAACCATGGCACAACTAAAGAATTGCCTCACGATTTCTGATAAGAAAACCAAGTATCTAGTAATAACATATGGGATCAAAAGTTGCATCAAAATAAAATTTGTGCTTCATTCATGTTCACAATTTTGGAACTCCAACTCCAATACACATGGATAACAGATGTAGACATTGACTATAGTGACATTCACTAAAGGTCCAATTGTAAGCATTAGCTATGATAATTCCGGCTCGATTGGGATGACTTCCAGCCATAACCTTCAAGAGAAGAGAGACAAAACAAGCTAGCAAGTGACATTCACTAAAGGTCCAATTGTATGGTCTTTAAAAGCACACATCTCAAGATTCAGATTCTTTAATGTAAAATTATTGACCAATTCTATAATCAGTAAAATTAATTAAAAAAACAAAATGGGTGTCTTCTGTGGTAAACAATTTCAAAATTTTCAATATGTGAGTAAGTGAAATCAGAAACTTGATCAGTATTACCTCGGTGACCCAATAGTAATGATATATATCATCAATATATTCAGAAACTTCTAGATGATTACATTTATCATCTATATTTGGTAGGCTATCTTGCTTCCTGACTTCACCATTTTCCTTGAGAATCTGCAAATTAAGTCTTACTCTCATTTTTATTTTTAAAAAAAGTAGTTTAATGCATTGAGCAAGATTGATACCTTAGATTTTTCAATTAGTGAAGTTGTATAAGATTTCCGACGACTGGAACTTTTTCTTGGAATCAACTCTGACAAATCTGTTTTTAGACTACTATCTCCATCAGTTGGTTGAACCACTGAACTATTCTTAGGAAGAGAGAAAGAAACGCCTTCCTCGTCTTTAGGAAGAGACGAAGAAACGTTTTTCTCATCCTTAGGAAGTGAAGAAGAAACGTTTTCCTCATCCTTAGGAAGTGAAGAAGAAATCTTTTCTTCATCCTTGGATGCTACGGCAGTAGTTGATTTTGATTTGTTCTGATCTGCTATGGATTTGGATTTTAGAGTCCTCTGAGATGCACAAGCCTTGAATGTGGTCTTCACAATAGGCTAGGTACAAAATGGAAAAAAATTTAGCTTCCACTATTAGAAAGGTACTTTTAAAGTTAATAAACAAAAAAACATAAATGTGGTGGAAATTATTGACTGATGAAATAGCAGCTTAAAATCATAAACTGAACCAAGAAAAATATTGAGCACAACATCTTTAAGAGTATGTTAACCGAACTTTGGCAGCAAATTTTTCTTACATGCACACTAGACAATAGTACAAAATAGAAGCTTAAAAATCACAAATTGAAACAAGAAAAATATTGAGTACAACATCTTTAACGAGTATGTTAACCAAACATTAGGGGCAAATTGTTTTACATGCACACTAACAATAGTACAAAATAGAAGATTAAAATCACAAACTGAACCAAGAAAAATATTGAGTACAACATCTTTAACAAGTATGTTAACCGAACAATAGCAGCAAATTTTTCATACATGCACCCTGTACACTCTTATTACTTATAGGAGCAAAAGAAGGAAATTCCTAACGTAATACAAAATAAGCATAGACATAAAAATGACTTCAAAAATAAAAAACCAAATGGAATGAAATTCTGTAGAACAATTGCAACACCAATCAACCAACTAAATCAATTAGAGCAGACAACAAACTTTAAAGTACAGCCAAAATACCTTGGTGGAATTCCTTGAAGATGCTTGGTTAGCATTACTTGTAACCCTACACCCCAGATGAAATGACCAATTTAATAACAAATCACATCCAGCAATTAACACAACTATGATAAAATTTAAGCGTAGTAGTAGTTATCAATGCATAGCAAAGCGAAATAGTAGTTGTTGAAATAGACAAGCAGAGTTAGCTACAAACAGAGATGGTAGCTCAGAATTCCGAAAAATAAAAAATAATAAAATAATAAAATAATAATAAAATAAAATAACTATTCATTAAAATATTTTGTTAAAATATGAAATCATTAATATGCGAGTGCATTGCATGCATTGCATCTGTTAATATCTGATTATATATATATATATATATATATATATATATATATATATATATATATATATATATATATATATATATATATATATATATATATATATATATATATATATATATATATATATTTGTGTGTGTGTGTAATGTTGAGTATCATATGGTTCTAGCTCTCACTTAGAGTTAGTTGAAGTTAGTGCTTTTTGTTACACTGTTCGAGAAGAATCTGAATTGAGTGCACCAATATCTTTCATTAATGAGTCAAAATATGTCATTCCCTCTCTCGCTCTCTTTGCTTTGAAGCTTTTGTTTTCTCCCTTTATTTGTATCCTTAATATATCTAGAGTCATATTTTTAGGGCTTGAACCTCGCGCTCTCTCGCTCTCTTTGCTTTGAAGCTTTTGTTTTCTCCCTTTATTTGTATCCTTAATATATCATCTAGAGTCATGTAGTGACCTAGGCTTTTATGAATTTTGGGCTTGTTACATTTCTTATTGAAATATATACTCATATTCTTTGAGGAGATTTAGCCATCAGGACAGTTCAAGCCCTAACAAACTTGTCCAGATGGAACTACATTAAAAACTTTGATCTTAATGTTGTGTTTTTTTCAAAAAAATTGCAGACACTTTTCAAAGATCAGTTAGTGTTAGAAAAATGCTATAAAATGGTTATAAAACAAAGAATCTAATTCTAAAAGTTCAGTTTTTGATAAAGAAAAATATAGAAACATTATTTGCTAACGTATACTTTATTCTGATCATATATGTACTAAATGTGGTGAGTTAATTTTCTTCACTCCTCCAGTTTTACAAACTTGAAGACCAATCAAAAAGACAAAAAGTACTAAAAGTACGCAATTATCATAGGTGTAAAAATAACATGATTACTTGTTAATTATTAACTGTCACTTACGTTCTAACAAAGCCGTCACTAACTCGAGTCTTCATATGGCTCCTTGCATTGGTTAGTTGCGAACTAACCCTTCTGCCTGTTGTCAGCTTACCTGAAATGAACGGTAAATTAAGTTAAATCAAAATAGGTAAGTCAACTCATCAACATTTTCAGAGTTCTTATTTTATGTCATGGCTTCTTACTTGGTAGACCATTTTGGCTATTGGATGATTCAGAACTTCCAGCATTTTCCTAGAAGGAAGTAAAATAAGAGACAAGAAAAAGAAAAGTATTTCAGAAAAAACAATTAAAAAAGAAAGAAGATCTGGCAATCTTATTAAGCACAACTTTATGGAGGAAAGCCATAACCAGGAAAGATAAATTGTAAACAAAATCATGCTAACCTTTGTGTTATTCTTATCTACCCTGTTTACCCTCCTAGGAACTGGCAGAGACTTCCTTGAAGTGCTTGGAAAAGTCAAATAAACGTTCTGGTTTTAGTCGTGTGTTGTTCATAAGACTTACACAAATAACAATATGAAATTCACAAAACCTTGTAGTTGTAGGTAACATATGCTTCCTTGCAAACCTAAAAGGAAAAAACAAGTGTTGGTATAATTTCTAGAATAACATGCTTGGAATCATAAATAAACAAACATAACTTATTATCCAATTAAATTAGAGATAAAAAGAGACTAGATCTCAAGTACCTATCTTTTGTCGAAACTGATTGACCTTCATTTGAGCTATTCTTTTGATCACCTAAAGAAACTGGGAGAGACTTCCTTGAAGTTCTTGGAAAAGAAATAAAAATGTTTTGGTGTTAGTCGCATGTTGTTCATAAAACTTACACAAATCAATAAAATGAAATTCACAAAAAACCTTGTAGTTGTAGGTAATATAGGCTTCCTTCCAAACCTAAGAGAAAGAAAAAAAGTGTCAGGATAATTTATAAAATAACATGTTTGAAGTCACAAACAACTAACGTAAATAACTTAATATCCAATTAAATGTGAGATAAACAAGAGACGGGTACCTATCCTTTGAGGCAACAGACTGACCTCCATTTGAACTATTCTTCTGGTCACCTAAAGGAACCCTTAAACCTGTGCCTACTAATTATTAGATAATAGGAAGAAAAACAGCTAAAACTATTCAAACACAAAATGAAAAGACCTAGGGGGAAATTAATCACCTCTACCGGGAGCATCTAATTGAACTCCACTATGACTAGTATTTCTATGCTCTTTAACCTGATTTGAGCAAATATACTAATTAGTACTTCACATAGGCTATATTCTTATCATCACCGCCCCAGCAAAAAACAAAACATGCAAAGTTCCATAGTTAATGTTGCTGAATGTAGAAAACGGTTAAAAAAGGGTGAAAATAGAGAAGGCATCCAGTTAGTGGCCAGTTGAATCTACCAGCAACTACCTCCAGAAGTTTACCTTCTAAACATATGATTCAAGGCAGTGCAATCTGAAGTACTTGCACAGTACATTTATTTACTAAAAAAGGTCCAATCAGTCACAGTAAGGAGTATAGCTGCCAATAAAAATCTAGTCAGGCACATTAACTTCCTTTTGACATTGTTGTTAGATCTGGAGATCCATTTCATAGCTACTAATACATTAAATTAAAAATGCTATGCCGGATAACACTTGAACCTCTCTCAAAAGATAAAAAGGATCTGGGGCCAAGGGCCATTGAGAAAAGGGAAAAAACATAGATAAATGATTTATTGCAATAACAAATAGATCAAAAAATTATCTGCCCAATAAACAAGATGAATGGTTTCACAGGACTTTTTACATTTATGTTTCTATTATTATTTTCATAGGTGATTTTGTGGGTTATAGCCATGATTTCATCATTGGGGGCATCAAGCACATTACTAGTACAAGTAAAAAGGATTTTTTCTTTAGTTGAATAACTGATTGTGTACAAAAAAATAACGTAGAATTAGCATAAAATTGGAAGAGTGTGACTTTTCATACCGTGAAGGATTTCCTCAAAGAGATACCCACTTTTTTAGTGGTTGAACCTGCTGAAACCCTGGTAAGGCACAAAAGACATAAAGTTAGACATTAGGTTACAATTAAATAATCCATTGTACTATAAGAACCACAGACATAAAGGCAAGTAAATCTCCACACCTTTAGTATGAGAAATAATCTATAACCATATAAATGTTGGCAAGTTGCATTCCAACCGTAACTAGCAGTGATTTTACAAAAACAGCTTCCCTCCTAACTCTATCAAACCATAATAAATAAGATTCTTACTTGAAGATATTACTACGCTTAGCCGCTGCCGTAGAGTTTCCTTGATCATTGGTAACATCAGTCAATGCTTTTCTCGAGTTTATATTTGCTACAAAAACCAAAAAAATAATAATATGATAATGTGCTTTGCAACATTTTTACTAACCTTGTAATTTAAAATTAGTCCAATTAAAACTTACAAGTGTCATATGTTCCACTACTTTTCTCCACACCTTTGTCAACTGCTATAGCACTCTTTCTACATAAATTACAAAATGACAAGTGAGAAAAAATAGATCGACGTTGCTCTATGGTACCCAAGAAACTACATCTACAGGGAATATATGACATTCTGCTGTTGGTTTCCAAACATCAATTCTGCACATCCAATTACAACAATGAACAAAACAAGGAAGCAGACCTAAATGATATAATGATGGGCCAACCCTACAATTAAAACCAAGAGAATCTAAATAAATAATATAAATAATAATAGTAATAGTAATAATAATAATAATAATAATAATAATAATAATAATAATAATAGTAAAGGCAAGTAAAGTAAAATTGTCAATGCCAGCACAAGCTAAACTAAATTCCCCTCCCCTGCAGCAGAATAGCTAGAGGGTGTCATTGTTCATCTCAAAAAAAAAACAGAAGATGATGAAAACAATGCAGTTAGCTTTTTTTTCAGTAATAAATGCACCCAATCAGATATGAGAAAATTATTTTTTTAAAACTTGTTCTTCAGAAGTCAGTAAAGGTAATGATACCTTGAAGCTGCAGCAACTTCTTTTGCAGATGTCCTACAGAAAGAATTAGAATTAGGTCTGAAAATTTTCATGCCCATATACTCAATTTGATATATAAAGGAAAAGAAAGAAAAAAACACCTACTTGGAGGCATCACCAACTTTAATCCGATCATTATCCGAAAAAAACTTGATATTCTTGGCACCCACTGTTCCATGAATATTAAAAACACCAAAACGAAACAAGAGATGAAATAAATTATATGAAAATAATCAATCTGGTGGATAACACTTGAAAACTCATAAAAATAAAAATAAAATATCATACCACTTGGACGCGACTGTCCACCTACAGAGGGTCGCGTTGAACCAAGTCGCGATTTTCCCTGGAACATGCAAGAAAGAAGAACGTGACAAAAAAGAAAAGATAACCCTAATCATTGGTTGTTGTCATACAAGGATTTGTGCGAAGTTAGAAGATTGGAGGGGTTAGGGTTTGATCTGAGATGATTAAAAGATTGAGGTAATAGAAAATGGAGTTGAAAATTACCTTGATAGTAACCATTGAGGTTTTTTCTGGCTTCGATTTGGAAGAGAGATACAAGATGCACTTGGCAGAGAAGAGAAGAGAAAGGGAAATAGTATACCGTTGCAGTATGTAGAAATTGAATGTGAAGTAAAGAGGACCGCGTTGAGGCTTTTCATTTTGAATTCACGTCATTTTACTTTAATAGCCCTCCTATAGCTTTAGAGAGTTGAGAAGGAAAAAAACTTTCAAGGTCAACAAAAATATCACCTTGTGTTAACACTTTTTCTTATTTTCAGTTTTATTCATAAAAAAAAAGTATTTAAAAAAATTATTTGTTCTTGTTATTTTGGCTATCAATATTTTTTTTATTTATATTCTCTAAATAATATTTTTAATTTATTATTTTTTTATTTCACATCAATACTAATTTGAATATATCAATAATTAATAAAAATAATTTAATAAAATTATTAAATTCCCCTTTTTTTTTAAAAATTATCAAAGTGTTTGGTGTGACACTACGGATGGATTATACTTTTGTTTAAGTAAGGTTATATTGGATAATTTAAAACTAACTAGCTCAATGACATATAACTAATATAAGACTAACGTTAGACAAAAACATTATAATTTTTTATTCAATTTTATTCATTATTTTTAAAAATATTAATATGATTAATATTTATTTATTTCAAATTTTAACGTGCTTAATTATAATTTTGTTCTCCTATTTTACTTTATTCACTAAAATTAATTATTTTATTTTAAATTTAAACAGTTTTGATCCTCTTACTTTAAATATTTTTACACTTAAAATTAACAACGTTTTTATTTTTTAATTGACTAATTTCTTGTAAAACCATCGTATATAAAACTATTGTTGAACTTTATAGATAAAAGATAAGTTACAAAATGAAATTTTCATCGATTTTCTACGAAAAAATGTGATAGTGGGGACTAAAATTATTTGAATTTAAAATAGGAGGCACAATTGTTTGAATTTAAAATAGAATGATTAATTTTGTGAATCAGACAAAATAGGGAGACGAAAACTATAATTTAGTCTTTTAACTATCAAAATTGAATTATTACAAAATTAATATTTTTCATGTGCCAAATACTCCTTAAGTATTATTATAAGATATAATTGTTTAAAAAAAGACAATATAGTATCTATCTAATAAAATGTTAGGCTATGAAATTTTCATAATCAGTTTTTCTAAATTGATTGATTTTCCATAATTAATATTTCTTTAACATTAGACTAGCACTATTTATCTTTCATTTTTACTATTGATAATTATTAATTTTTCAGAACTTTGTGCATATTTTAAAAGGTCATGTTTCATTTTCTATTTTAAATAAGTTTTGCACTATACTCTATTTATTGATTGAGAATTCAACTTTCAAAATCAATGATGAAACTGAAATACACTAACTCTCGTATTTAAACACTCTCCTAAAATCATCAATTACTTTTTATGTGCATCATTTGTAGGAACTTAAACGAGCAGAGGAGGGAAGGTCACGTTGCACCATTTGCACAAAATTGAAGCATACTCGGTATTAAAGCTTTCCTTCTTTCTTTCATATCAACTCGATGTTTTGCGTTCTTCGTCATAATATGTTTTGTATCACGCATGTGAATCAATGTTCTGCTATTTGTAATTGCTTTCATGTGTTATTTTTTTCATATGTTTGTTGTTCGCTTTCAATCATTTCTTTGTCCATATTGTTGTTCATTTTGAATCAAGTTGGAAATGTTGTGAAATCGTTGTTGTTGATACAGCTAATGGCACGTCCAATTGAAAATATTAGGGATATCAATGACTCAAAAGATTTGTAGAAGATTGTTGTTAGGATTAGAGATATGTGGTCTGTAAAAAGCATGTCTAACAAATAGTACTTGGAAATGGTTATAATTAATGCAAAGGTATTTGTTTTATTTCTCTTTACAATTACTAATTGTATCTGATTTCAAACAATAAGCTTCTTCATATCTCATGTCGTGTATTATATTTTTTTGAACTTTTAAGCTTTTAAATTCTCCAAACATAAAAAATGAAAAAAATATCAACTTGACAATTCATGCCATTAAAAAAATTAAAAGTATTAATAAAATGTTTGTCATGTTATTGATTTTAGAGGGGGTTTTCAAAAGTCGTCCATGTGACATGGTTATTATAACCTAAATGAAACATCCAATGCAAACATGGTTATTATAACCTGAATGAAACATCCAATGCAAACATGATTTTAGAGGGGATTTTATAGGGACAAAATAGCTATTAAACCTAAATGAAACATGGTTATTATAACCTGAAACTACAAACATCCAATGCACAATTTTGATCACGCCATACTTAGTGATCATAGCAATTCATAAATAAAATCAATAGCTAAAATTAAAAGATAAATATAGGTCAGTTGTAGAAAACAATAAAATCTTGCTAAAAAAACAAATACATATATATATTATTGATAGTTCTTCCAAAAAAACCTATAAAAGTGCATAAAATAAATTACTCAAAATTCCATTTGATAAAGATAAAAAAAATGCATAAAAGTGTTAATAAATATGTTACTATTATAGTCTAGAACAATGAGATGTAATATTTTCTTGCACTTATAAATTGGAATTCCGTTAAAAGCTTTCAATCTGTCAACATTCTTAACAAACTAACATGTATACAAGAGGCAAAGAACTTGGTTCAATGCCAATACCGCCAATTCAATCTAAACATATCCATCATTAGCATTCTTACTCTGTTTAACCAACTCCATTGTATTCATTTCAAACACATCAATCATTTTTTTTTAAGTTTTAGAAATTTCAACCATGTTTATGTCATCTTCAATAACCTTCTTTACTCGTTTTTTAGTCCTAGACGATGATACATCTTGAGAATTGGTAACATAATATCTTTTTGGAGAATTGTTTGATTAATATTCCTCATCATAAAATTCCTCCAAAATAACTTTGTTGGTTTTAACTAAGTGATATATTTCTTCAATGGTTGTGTTATAATTTTTTTCAACATTTACAACATTCATTTTAGCAGTTGTATCTTCATAACTTTTTTCAACATTTACAACATTCATTTTAGCAGTTGTATCTTCATGTTATCCTATTGCTTCATCTCTTCCAAAACATTTTGCCAATTTATCATAAAATAATATTGGCTTATTTTTTCATTCAACATCTTCAAGTTTTGCCTACACCAAACTAAACAAAATAATGCATCACATAAAAAGTTTTTAACGAGGGAACTCAAATAAAAATGATCTGATAAAGGTATAAAATAATTATAGTAAATAATATCTCAATCATCTTATTTCAAACTTCATCTTCATTCGTCAACATATTTTTTTGTTGAATCTCATCCAAATCCACTTAAGTCATTCACTACGCCAAAAACTGGAATAGAGAGCGCACCTTAGAGGGCGCTTTATTACAAAAGCGCTCTCTAAAGTGAAGCGAAAAATAAGGAGCAATAGACAGCGCACTTTAGAGGGCGCTTTTGTAACAAAGCGCCCTCTAAGGTGAAGCGAAAAAATAAGGAGGAGATAGAGGGACAACAATACATGGCGCTTTTTAGAAAGCGCCCTCTAAGGTTACCCTTAGAGGGCGCTTTTAATAAAGCGCTGTTATAAGTCCATGTGCATTTCCAGCTTATAAAGCGCTTCTGGAAAGCCTTAGAGAGCGCTTTCATAAGCGCCCTCTTAGGCCCCCTTTAGAGGGTGCTTTGTTTCCACAAGCGCCTTCTAAGGTGAAACGAAAAAATAAGGAGGAGATAGAGGGACAACAATACATGGCGCTTTTTAGAAAGCGCCCTCTAAGGTTACCCTTAGAGGGCGCTTTTAATAAAGCGCTGTTATAAGTCCATGTGCATTTCCAGCTTATAAAGCGCTTCTGGAAAGCCTTAGAGAGCGCTTTCATAAGCGCCCTCTTAGGCCCCCTTTAGAGGGCGCTTTTTTTCCACAAGCGCCCTCTAATGTCCCCTTTAGTAAACATTAAAATTATAACATACTGCGCGTTTTGTTATTTTCGTTCTTTTTCACGTTAGGGTTCTAAGGCGTTTTCCTTCCACATCTGTTAGATCTACATTATTACTGCGTGTTTCCTCCTTCTACCAATCAAAGGTACACGCTTTTCCCAATTTCTGTTTTATGTTATTGCTTTGTTTTAGCTTTGCCCAATTTATGTTTTACATTATTACTGCGTGTTTCCTCCTTCTACGTTTGTTTCGACCATGATAGCGCATGCAATAGGAAATTGACGGTTGGTTTTTAGTGACCATGATAGCGCATGCAATGGGACTACATTACCCAGTAGTTAGGGTTATACGACCTATGAACATATGATTTTGTGTCAATACCAGTATCATTAGAAACCTAGGTCCGAATGTGTTTGAACTCTTCTGAAATTGTTTTTTGTTTATTCTAATTAGTAATGGATAATACATGGATGTCTTCCAATCGATTGTCGAGAGAGTACGAGAATGGGGTATCAGAATTCGTTAAGTTTGCCGTTGCGCACGCCGAAGACCCCAGTAGAATGATATGTCCTTGCTTGGGTTGTTGTTATGGGAAACGGGTTGACGCAATTCAGTTGACATCGCATCTAATGAGGCATGGAATTGATCGAAGTTATACATGTCGGAATTTGCATGGTGAGAAAAGTAACGAGAATGTTGAACCGGGGGATAGTACGACCTATGCCTCAAACTATAGTGGCGCAGATACATACGATTGTGATCGAGTTGAAGAGATTGCAGAAGCACTTGAAGGAGATCTTAAGGATTGTCCCGAAATGTTTGAGAGGTTGGTAAGTGATGCAGAGAAACCTTTGTATGATGGTTGCACTAAATTCACAAGATTGTCTGCGGTATTAAAGTTGTACAACTTAAAGGCGGGCAATGGGTGGTCGGATAAAAGTTTCACAGAGTTATTAGCCCTTTTGAAAGATATGCTTCCTAAGGATAATGTTCTTCCCAATCGAACATATGAGACCAAAAAGATGTTGTGCTCTATTGGCATGAGCTATGATAAGATACATGCATGTCCAAACGATTGCGTTTTGTTTCGAAATGAGTATGCATCGTTAAATGAGTGTCCTAAATGCGGTGTCTCGCGATATAAGAACAAGTTGTCTCCAACAAAAGTCTTGTGGTATTTTCCTGTTATTCCGAGATTTAGACGCATGTTTCGTAGTGAAACCGATTCAAGACACTTGACCTGGCATGCAGATGAAAGAATTATAGATGGAAAGTATCGACATCCGGCAGATTCACCACAGTGGTTGAAAATTGATAATGATTATCCTGAATTTGGAGAAGAATCAAGAAACCTTCGCTTGGCATTATCTACTGATGGAATGAACCCACACGGTATCCAGAGTATCTCACACAGTACATGGCATGTGATTATTATGATTTATAACCTACCTCCATGGCTATGTATGAAGCGTAAGTACATGATGTTGTCTATGTTGATTTCTGGACCTAAACAACCAGGGAATGACATAGACGTGTACTTGAAGCCCTTAATCGAAGATTTAAAGATTTTGTGGGAGACCGGTGTGGAGGTTTATGATGGATATAGGAAAGAAAGTTTCAACTTGAGGGCGATGTTGTTTGGCACAATTAATATTTTCCAGCATACGGAAATCTATCAGGGTATAGCATAAAAGGTCAATGTGCGTGTCCTATTTGTGAAGATAAAACAGATTGGAAGCGCTTGGAGTTTGGTCAGAAGAATGTCTTTCTCGGTCATCGGAGATTCTTAAATTCAAATCATCACTACCGTGGATGGAGAAAGGCGTTCAATGGAGAGACAGAACAAGGCAGAGCTCCACCTGTATTGACGGGTGATCAAATTTTTGAAAAGGTGAAAGATTTGGATACTCAGTTTGGCAAGCCTTTTGCCCACACACTTGTCAAAAGTGGGTGGAAGAAGAGGTCAGTTTTTTTTGAATTGCCGTATTGGAAGTCCTTGTATGTGAGACATTTTCTTGATGTTATGCATATTGAAAAAAATGTATTTGAAAGTGTTATTGGCACGTTACTCAATATACAAGGAAAGTCTAAGGATGGCCTTAAGGCAAGAAAGGACTTGATAGCGATGGGAATAAGAACTGAATTAGGACCCTTGAAGAAAGGAAAACGAACATATCTACCTCCTGCTGCTTATACTCTATCTAGAAAGGAGAAAAAAACATTGTGTAAGTTTCTAAGTGAAGTTAAAGTTCCAGAAGGGTACTCTTCAGATATTAGAAGACTTGTGTCTATGAAAGACCTCAAGTTAAAGAGTTTAAAGACCCATGATTGCCATGTTATAATGGAACATTTTCTCCCAATAGGTATACGTTCTATTCTTCCAGAAAAAGTAAGAAGCTCTATAACTAAGTTGTGTTCTTTCTTCAAGTCAATTTGCAGTAAGGTGATCAATCCTGCGATCTTACCAATGTTGCAAAAAGAAATCGTTATTACTTTGTGTGAGCTTGAAATGTTTTTTCCTCCATCATTTTTTGACATAATGGTACATCTAGTTGTTCATCTTGTGAAAGAGACACAATTGTGTGGACCAGCTTATATGAGATGGATGTACCCTGTTGAACGTTATATGAAAATATTAAAAGGGTACGTGAAGAACCGAAGTCGACCAGAAGGTTGTATGGTTGAAAGATACATTGTTGAAGAAGCGATTGAGTTTTGTACTGAATATTTGTCTAATGTTCAGTCAATCGGACTCCCCAAGTCTCAGCTTGTCGAAAAGAAAGAAGGAAAAAATCTAATTGGAAATAAAATCGTGGCAGTATCAAGGGTCGAACGGGATCAAGTGCATTTGTATGTTCTGCACAATGAGAATGAGGTTGAGCCGTATGTTGAAATTCACAAGGATGTTCTTCGAGGTTTAAATCCCAATAGAAATGAAAATTGGATAGTACGAGAGCACAATCGATGTTTTATACCTTGGTTTAAGGATCATATTTATTCAAAGTATTATTCAGATCCCGCTTCAATAACAGAAAGGTTGAGATGCTTAGCATATGGTCCAAGTTTCCATGTTTTTTCTTATAGCGCATACGCGATTAATGGATACACATTTTATACCAAAGAACAAGATGATAAAAGTACTATGCAGAATAGTGGTGTCACCGTGGTAGCTGAAGCAATGCACATATCAAGTGTGAAGGACTTAAACCCCAAATTTGCAAATTTGTCGTATTTTGGTGTTATCGAGCGCATTTGGGTGTTTGATTATGAGAAGTTTCAGATTCCTATATTTGGTTGCAAGTGGGTTGAAAATAATAACGGCATTCGAATGGATAAGTCAGGATTTTTGCAAGTGGATCTTAATAGGGTGGGATACAAAGATGAGTCTTTTATTCTAGCCTCTCAAGCTAGACAAGTGTTCTATGTCAATGATCCGAAAAGTACGAAATGGTCTATAGTTCTTTTTTCCAACAAAGTAATTGATGAAAACACTGGAGATCAAGGTGATATTGATGTTGAGATTGAATCGTTTACCAGAAATGATCAAGATGAGAATATTATATCAAATGATTCATATATTAGAAATGATCATAATGAGGGTATTTGGATCAATCCAACCGTCCGTGTTGTTAAGAGACATGTAGAACATATTCCAACCAAGAAAAGAAAGAGAACTTAGTGAAAAAGGTACAGGTCAAATGATTTTAATTGTTTTCTTTATTACAGGTAAAGTGACTTTTATGACTTTAATTGTTTTTACATTTGTCATCTGATTTTAATTGTTTTCTTTATGACAGGTAAAATGGCTATTATGAAGTCAATCATTCGTGCAAGAGACAAGGGTGTAAAATTTGAAGTACATTGGAGTGCTGAAGACCAACTAATTTTTTTTCATCAGGCTTGTGTCTCAATAGAGGATGGGTATCTACCTAAAGTTACTTTTGTAGTGGTCCAAAAGAGACATCACACCCGTCTCTTTCCTGTCAACCCCAAAGAGACCGATAGAAGTGGAAATATTATGCCAGGTTTTTTCAATATATTTCTCAACGCAGCTGGTATATATTATCATTTGAATTTATCACTTTTTGCTGATTTTGTTGTTCTAAATTGTCAAAGGAACCGTGGTAGACACCAGCATTTGTCACCCTAGGGAATTTGATTTTTACCTTAACAGCCATGCAGGAATTCAGGTAATATTAGCTATGTCATTTAACTTTATGCCATTGTTTACTATTTGTTGCTCAATCGCCTTTTGACAGTTCTGTGTTATTTGCATTTGGACGTGTTCTTTTTGCAGGGGACTAGTCGACCAACGCATTATCATGTGCTGTATGATGAAAATAAATTCACTGCAGACCAGCTACAGAGTTTGACCAATAACTTGTGCTACACGTAATGATATGATTTGCTTTTTTAATCTTAATTAATGTTTTCTAAACTTGTACTGTTTTCATTTAATTTTAGAAGCCTTCTGATACTATTTTTTTCCATTCAGTTATGCGAGGTGTACTCGATCTGTCTCAATAGGTTTGTTACTCGATTCCCTTTGCTTGTTTTTGTTTTAGGCTATACAAAACTTTAGTTTAACAAAAATGTTATCTTGTATGCAGTTCCTCCTGCCTATTATGCACACTTGCTATTATTCACCATGGGTGGATGGGCGTTATTTTGTTTAGTATTGGTTAGAACTACTAGACAGCTTTTGGATATAGTGGTCACTGGGTGTTGGTTGCTATGGATCTTTCGAGACTAATAGTGTATTATCTCGATTCGTTATTGGGTGATTGGAGTAAATATCCGAGTATGAAGAAGACGGTTGACGCGTAAGTGAAATTCCCCTAAATATTCGTGTGTATTTGTATATTTAATTATGTCTGTCAGATATTTCATCTAATTTGTTACTAAATCATGAATATGTTTTATTCTCTTAATTGTAGTACTTTGAGGAATACAAATCTTACTCAAGAGCTCATTTGGATGAAATGAAGGATGAATTGTGTCAATTCATTGTTGATCAAAGAATCATATAGCTAGGTTGTATATTGTTGTACATATATGTATGGAATGTTGTTGTTGTATGCTGTTGTTGTATATATGTTGTATATTGTTGTTGTACTTTTACTAAATCATGAATATGTTGTTGTATATTGTTGATCAAAGAATCATATATTAATGTTGTATATATGAAGGATTAATGTTGTATATAAATGGATTCATGTTGTATATATCAATGGATTAATGGTGTATAACATTGGATTAAAGGATGAAATCAATATGCATTTTACACTTTTGCAGCATGCGAACAGGTTACCAATTAAATATCCACTGTTTTTCAAACAAATTTTTTTAAAATAACTAACACTTTAGAGGGCGCTTTGTCCAGAAAGCGCCCTTTAAACACTTTACATTGACAACTTTAGAGGGCGCTTTTTCCTGAAAGCGCCCTCTAAACACTTTACATTGACAACTTTAGAGGGCGCTTTTTCCTGAAAGCGCCCTCTAAACACTTTACATTGACAACTTTAGAGGGCGCTTTTTCCAGAAAGCGCCCTCTAAGGTGTCCCTTTATGGACCACTCCAGAGGGCGTTTTTTTCTGAAAGCGCACTATAATGTGGCCACTTTAGACAGCGCTTTCTCCAGGAAAACAAAGCGCTGTCTTTACCTATGCCAGCGCCACTTTAGAGGGCGCTTAAAAGCGCTGTTATAGGCCAAAATAAGCGCTCTCTTTTCCCTTATTTGGCGTAGTGATTCTGGAAAAGGTTGTAACAAGAATTGAACTTTGTTTAGATGTGTTTTATGTTATCTTTTATCCTTTCTTTGGAAATTGGTTTGTTTGAAAAGTGAATATTATATTCTTTAATAATGATATTCATAGAGCATGTTTTCACATTATTACCATTTTTATATCCCAATGTTTGTTTATGCAAATATGCATCAAGCAAACTTCATCCTTAACAACTATCCAATTGCAATTTTTTAGATTTTGTTTTCATGTCTATTATTAAAAAATATAGTGAAAAATATAGTAACTTGTGCACAAATTCAAATGTATACAATCAAAACACTAAACTTCAGTCCACAAATGACAAATAAAAAAATCCAATTCAAAAATTTCAAATTCAAATCGAACAAAAATTTATTAAGAATAATTTAATAATCTAGCCACATAGAACTAGGAACATTATCTCTAATTGACTCTTCGCTAATTGTATCGTCATTTTCTTCTCTTTAATCCTGATGACCCTCTTAAAAATATCTTTCATTTGCAAGCTCATCATGCACTCCATCTATTAGAGTTTGATTGGGTCTTTACCCATCAAATAATTGTGTAAAATACAGCAAACAATGATGATTTTATTTTGAATTTTAATACCAAATGTAGGTTTTGTTAAAGTTTGTAAAATTGAAAATCTTTTCTTCAACACTTCAAATGAACATTCAATCAACATTTGTAATGACGAATGTCGATGGTTGAATAACTCGTGAGGGTTTCGGAGTGGATTTGTAGAATATTCTTATAAGTGGTATCATTCTCACTTATGTGGTGTGAAGAGACATGTTTTTAAAGGAAACCCTGCATCACCTGGATAATGTTTTTTCTAAAAAAAACAATGAGTTCATTAGTTTAGATAATCTAAATGCTCATATAAATATTATTTTTATTATTTTTCATTACCTTATGGAACTTTAAAAGGGTATGCATGTGCTAACACACTCTTGATTATTCTTGAGTCAGATGTTGTTCCTTCCCATCCAACTAAGACATATGTAAATTACAAGTTAAATGAGCATGTAACCAATACATTTTGTGTGAGATAATATTTTATACCACGGTATATAGGTGTGAGTTTTATTGGAACTTTAACACATACATGTGTATAATAAATTATACCAATACAGTTGTACAAGATAAAAGTATAATGAACGTAACAACCCCAAATAAATTAAGGCTATCAGAGGCTTATGGTTTTTTAGGGTTATAGCGAGCTCACATGCGACAATATGAGAAACCTCATGTGGTGGTTTTTCTCTGTGTGTTTGAGATTGTCGACCTATGTAATATCATGGCCCTCCTTTTTCTATAGCCCCTAAGAGTCATTCATCCAGTGATTCTAGACAAGATATTGATTGTTGACTCCATACGCGCACGTCGTGGATGGTGAATGGAAAGTTAGGAAACTGTTATAGGCAAGTGACAATCAAACCCCATAAAGGGTGCTCGAACTGATGATTGTCCATACGTCTTTCGCCCTCGCCTTAAAGCCCTCCTCAACTATCGCACTATATAATCCCTCAAGCACGAGGGCGTGTAGAGGCTGAAGTATTTTAACCCTTCATCTTCGAACTTTTCGAGGAGCCCAATAGAAGTACTCTCCCCCACCTTTAGGGGAGAATTGGTCGTAACTTTCCAACTAAGGTCTCGTAGGACCCTTCGAATGGTACATGTCGAGTCTCTCAAGTGAGACTATGTTGTGTTCCTTAGGATATGTTAGTTAGTAAGATTATATGATGCTAACTATGAGATGCTAAATTCATGCATGACTAAGTCTGTGAATGATTGCATGATTGTTTGTTTGGTTTGGAGCAATCTGAATTGACTATGTGTAAACATCTAAATATTTATGCTTCTGACTTCTGCTGCTCCTAGTGCTTAACTCTAATACATGGAAGTTGTTGTTGCTTAAATGCTTTGAAGATCTAATAGTTTTACTGGCTATCACTTATTCCCATGGAAGAAGTGTTAATTATATTGAAGAGTTGTTTTGACACAATTTGTCAAATGGAGAGATTGTTGTTCCTATGGGATTGGTCCTTTGGATTGACTTCATTTTAGCAAAACAATAACTTGGAGAAATGTCCAAGTGTTCAAGATTAGTCTAGCTTGCTAAAACTGTATGAAGCTGCAAAAAGGACACATGTTGGATGCAATGCTCTAGCATGTTGGTACGACATATGAGCATTGTACAATATGCGCCAAAATGTTGCATTTTGGAGTGTGTTCTGTAGAAGATTTGTTAAAGATTTTATTCTTATTTATTTAACAATATGATAAGATGATTTGTTAAAGATCATTGAAGTCTGATATCATTTTCTCCACAAAAAGTTCAAGTCTTTATATAGGTTTAAAATACACCTTATAATGAGTACATGTGGATTAGAGAGATGTTACAGAGATTTAGCCTTTAAATCTGAAAATTTCTTTTAAAATTTGTATTAAATAATTCGAAAATATATTTATAAAAAAAAAACTGAAAATATATTATGTAAAAAAATATTAAATTATAAATTATCTAGTCATAATTGACAACTCATTAAAAATATATATTTTTCCTAATCATCATTATCACATATACAAAATTAAAAGAAATCAATAAAATTTTAAGAGAGATCAAGTTAAAAAATCAAAAACCTCATTTTATTAAAACTTAAAAATCATCAAATGAATTGGTTCTTTTCGATTTTTTTATTAGAACCAGTCAGCCATACCCCCAATCCTAATTTTACCGCATTTTCACTCTTCTTCCTCGACTTCTTTTTGTTTAGGTATGACTTATTTTTTATTCTAGATTATCTCTTATTAATCTATTATGCTCTTATTCCAAAGTTAAATATAGATGTGAGATGTTGTAATGATACTAAAGGTGAACAATTACTACCTTACTAATAGAGTTCAATTTTGACGGATTTAGCAAAAGTGTGTCCAATGTTGTTATGTTTTTTGACTTGGACTACATGTCACCTATGAAAAAAATTAGATACAATTGTGATTTATATGATACTTATAAGTGCATTTAGTCATAGATTTGTTACTATACTTTTTATGAGTGTAATATATATTTTTTTCAAATTAGTTATAGGTGTTGTAACGAGACTAAAGAAAAGCAGTGACTTCCCTAAAAATTGATTGATATAAAATAATGAGATTTGAATTTTTTAATTACTTCGTAATATTTATTTATATAAGAGAAAAGGGATGATGCACTGATGAAAATTTTAAAATATTAATATAAAATGACGAAATGATATATTCTAATTAGATGACACTGTAAAAAAAATTTACACCGTCAATGTATCACCATTAAACCCTTTATATAATGCCTACATGAGTTTTAATTTAGAAATAAATTAATATCTACTATTAAATTTGGATATTTTTAATCAATTACTAAATTCAAAATTGACTATATGGTAAATGAGTATATGATTAATAAAAAATATTTTTCATTTTTTTATTAAAATTATTTTAAGTATTCCCTTTTTCATCTCTATTTTTTTATTTTTTTTATTTTTTAAAATAAATCAACCCCTTATCTAAAATGAATGTTTTTGCATTGAGTTTAATGATAGTGCATTGTTGGCGGGATACATGGTTGTCATTGGTTGACCGTGTAAAAATAATTTACATTGCATCATCTTTTTCTCTTTTGCATTTTATATAATTTAAAAGTAATTAAAACAAATTTATTTTATTCACTTGATTTTTTTGAATTTGATATACTTATTTTGTAACAATATTAATATGTTTTTGTATAGTGTACATTTAGTGAAATAGTGTTTTTGATTAAACGTACTTAATTAACTTAATTCTTTGCTTTCTTACCGTACTTATTTATCATACATAAATTATTACATTCATGTATTTTTTAGGTTTCAATTTCAATTTTTTGTATTCTTAGATCTGATTTTCGATTTTCCTACTAATAACTACAATAATAATAATTACATTATTATTAATGTTGTAATTGACGACGGATACTACTATTTGTTACTCCTTTCATTTCACAATGAATAGCACTCTTAAAAAGAAATAAAAAAAATTGATGTTTTTACATTCTCAAAATATGACGATGGATACAAATTTATTGATATAGAATAATTAAAGATTCTTACTCAAAATAAAAGATATTTTGCAATTTTTTAAGATTGGTAGGAGCAAATTAATAAAAATATAGAACACAATTAAATTAATGGATCATTTTATAAATTATGGTTGATGTCGATTAATTTATGTATCTTTAAATATATATTTATTAACCATTATTATATTATATTTATTTATTATTTATAACAAGTGTGACTCGTGCGAAAACAGATAGATGACTACTTAATTATTTTATTTTTTTTACTAAAATATACATTTTCGACAGAGCAAAACTACTTAATTTGTATATCTTTATATACATTTCTTAATCATCATTATATTATATTATATTTATTTACTATTTATAACAACATTGTATTACCCGTGCAAACTCGCAGATAGATTTATTTACTACAACTATTTATAACTGTTTAATTATTTCATTTATTTTTCTATTAAAATATACATTTTGACGGACCGAGACTAAATTTATCTTTTATATACATTTCTTAACCATCATTATACTATATTTATTTATTATTTATAATGACATTGCGTGATTCGTGCAAAAGCACGGGTAAATGACTACTTAATTATTTCATTTATTTTTATACTAAAATATATATTTTTGATTGATTGAGACTAACTAATTTGTATATTTTTTTCTATACATTTATTAACTATCACTTTAAATATTTTTTTAACTTTTTTTATAATACATATTTCTCAAACATAATTGTATAATTTTCATTTTATATTTATTTCATATTTTGTTGATTTTGCTCGACTCGTGCAAACCCACGAGTCTCTTACTAGTTTTTCACTATAAGAAAAACATAGACTGAGAAATTACAAATATATGATTATTCAACTTTTTACACTTATTATTCAATTTGGTATTTATTATAATACAAGTTTATTTTACAACATTAAAAATTTTAAAAAATTATATTTTTGTTATTATTTTAAAATACATACTCAATTAAAAATAATATTTATTTTAATCTGTATCATGCGTAGCATTAAGACCGGTGCATACATTCTTATTAAGTTTTAACAAGTCTTAAAGTCTTAATGTTTGACTTTTGTTTGGAATGTGGATTTAAATAAATAAATGTAGATTTTTTAATTTGAGTCATGTTGTTATTTTTGAAAAAAAAAATCATAAAAAAGGTTTGCAAGTTGATATTTTACTTTCACTTTGATTTTTAATGCATCTTTATGTTTGACATATTTTTTTATCACTCATATGATTCATATTAATTTCTAAGGACACACATTCTTTTTCACTTTTGTCATCCACTTGGTCTCACATTCATTCATGTTGTTATAATACTTAATTGATGGTATTTATAATATGTACATTAGTTCACTTGATTTTGAATCATTGCATTTCCTTGTATTCAAGAATGTTTTGTATAAACTTTAATTTTAAATCCAAGCATAACACATTTTTTCCTTTACATTCATTTTGCATTGTCTAAGATTTGAAGAAAATTCTATTATGCTCTAAATTGATGTTCATTTGAATTTACACATTAAAAAAAAAAACATTTAAGTCATCAAAGTTTTCCATCAAACTTCAATTCAAGTCTCGCCCAAAACCACCACCATTCTTCTAGTCCTGTGTCTTCATCTTCAAGTCATTTCCACCTTAATGAATCTACAAAACAAAACAATCCAGTTATAAATAATGCCTAAAATAATAAGAAAAAACAAATAGAATTAAAAAGAATGAAAGTAGGACAAACTTGTTGCAAATAAAGCATAACCAAGAAATTTACAAAGAAAAGGGATCGGAAATTACTGTTGCAGTAAAGTACTAAGAAATGCAGCAAACTTTGGTCACAACAAGACAAAATATGCAAAAAATACAGCAAGGATAGCATTCATCAAAGTAGAAAAACATACATCAAACACCATTGATCCCTCTGCATTATACATTCTTATCAACAACATCAGATACAACAGCATAAAAAAACATAATTTTCCCCATATAAAATCAGTAAGCAGCAAGGAGAAGATGGTACCAGTTGACAATAGAGAAGAAGTAAGAGAAGTGTATACTGAGCATACCAAAGAGAATCAGAGTCACAGAAGGAAGAGGGTAAAAAATCGCACCTGAAGTAGCGTCATTGTCGTTGCAGTGTTGTTTCACTTAGGTTGATAATTTTATTCACTCTTCTTTGCATTTTCTTCCAGATTTGTGTTGAATATTGTATCTATGTGTGTTCATGATCAAAGAGCATGTTTAATTTAGGTTTATTTTGAAATTTGTATGTTAGAATTTAGAATACTGTGGGTTTCGATTCGGACACATCACTGAGAATCTGTGTAAACTAACCCTAAATTTAGATTCAGCACGTGGTTTAAAGTAGATTTGATGTTGAAGGTTTGTTGATTCGAGTAGGATTTAGGGAACTGGATTGTTGTTTGTTCTCCATGTTTTTTCTTGATGTTCATAGTGTTTTTTCTCTTTGAGGAAGAAGAGAACTTTTCTCTTCCTTTTTTATCATGTTTTTATTCTTCCCTTTTTGTCTGCTTTCTTTTTTAATGGAAATAAAGTAATAATAAAAGAGAGATCAAGTTTATTAATTGAAATTTATTTATTTTTTTATAAAAAAGAAAGAAGAAGGAAACAAATCCTTTCGTGGTGAAGGCAATAAGATTTGTTTATTTTTATGTAGTGTTGCTTTTTGCACTCCTGAATTTTTATCTTGTCTTTTTTTGTATTTTCTCTATTTATTTTGTTTTGTTTATATGTGTTTTGCTATAAAAATACTAATGATAATAAAAAACTATTCTCTAAAAAATGAAATAGAGAGATTAGATTTTTTTTATAGTTTTTTTAATATAATAACATAAAATGATAAAAAAAAAACTTTATTTTTTCTGTTATTACATAAATAATTAAAGGGGAGAATTAAGAGATTTTTTTTCTTTTCTTTTAAAAATAGAAAGAGTTCTTTTTTTTTATTTTTTTATTTTCATTTTTAAATTTTTTTATTTAAAAAAAATGTGTTTAGGCTTATATTTTTCTTATATAAAAATAATAAATAAATACCCCTAATATTTAAAAATCAAAAAATAAATAGTAATAAGTTTCGATATTGTGGTCATTAATTTATTTTAATTGTGTTACAAAAATAATAAAAATAAAAAAATAGAAAGAAAGGAAACAAATCCTATGAGGTGGTTTAATTGTTTTCTTTATTTGTTATGGTTTTTTGTCCATATTTCCTTTTAGTTCTAAAAAATATGATTACAAAAATGCTAATAAAAATATAACAAAGTGATAAAAAAAATTGTTAGTTTTTTTTAAAAGGATCTAAAAAAGAGATATACATTTATCCTTATGTTTAGATTTATTTATGTTTAGATTTTTTTTTACAAAAATATAAAAAAAAATCATTAAAAAAAGTGATAAAAAATATTAGTTTTGATTTTCATATATTTATTTAGATATGCTATTTAGTTAAATATTTATATATTTTTTGTTGTTGTTGTTTCTTCCTTTCATCAAAATAAAAAAAATAATTTTTTTATAAAATATAAAAAATGGTAAAGAATTTTTCTTTTCTTTAATAAGCATATTATCTTAATGTTTGTGATATTTTTCCTTTTACTATGTTTATATTATTTATGTTGGTTGTCTAATTTTATTTTATTATATATTTATTTTATTACATTTTTTATATTTCTCATTTGACAAGTGTGTCCCCCACCATTGTTTGTAATTGCTTAATTGTTTTTATTGTTTTTATTTTTTATTAGCTAGAATAAAATAATTAATTAAATAGTAGACAAAGACGAAATATAAAATCAACTTCTTTTTTTTAAAATGAAAAAAATAATAAGCATTTGATTTGATGTCAAGCCATTTTTCTCTAGTTAAACCATCAACCATTTCCACTCCACTTCACTAACACCTCTAATCAATATCAAAACAATTTCAAATCATTTTCATCACTTCAAACCATTCTCAATTCAAATCTCTTCAAACCATTTTCTAAAATAAAATTGAAAGAAAAAGACTACCTGAATGAAAGGTCCAGATGTAGTCCTGAATGTTAGGCCTAAGTTGTAAGAGCTTGCAAGCCATAAGTGTTCGTCTTCCTCTCTAAAACACTTGTAAATATTCAAACTTTGAATTCCCCATCTACCAAGTGGAAGAGGATACTGAGGAAGATTATGACTTCCCCGAAGAAATGACAAGGTTGCTCGAGCATGAGTCAAATGCCCTTCAGCCACATCAAGAGTCGGTGGAGACAATCAACCTTGGCACAGAAGAAGAGAAGAATGAGGTAAAAGTTGGGACCATACTTGGGGCGAGCATCCAAGGTAGATTGATCAAGCTGCTACAAGAATATGTAGATGTATTTGCATGGTCATACAAGGATATGCCAGGTTTGGATACTGATATTGTTGTCCACAAGATGCCACTACAACCAGATTGCCCGCCGGTGAAGCAGAAGCTCCGAAGAGCAAGACCCGACACGACTCTAAAGATTTGTGACGAGGTGAAACGCCAATTTGTTGTCGGTTTTCTAGCAGTTACGAAGTACCCTCAATGGGTAGCTAATATCGTACCAGTACCCAAAAAGTATGGTAAAGTTAGAATGTGTGTTGATTACAAGGATCTAAACAAAGCTAGTCCAAAGGACGATTTTCCCTTGTCGTATATTGACACTCTGGTATACAACACTGCTAAGTTTGCAGTCTTCTCCTTCATCGATGGATTCTCAGGTTATAATCAAATTAAGATGGCTCCAGAAGATATGGAAAAGACCATGTTCATCACCCCTTGGAGGACGTTTTGCTACAAGGTAATGCCATTCAGTCTCAAAAATATCGAGACAACTTACCAAAGAGCAATGGACAGGTAGATGACTACTTAATTATTTCATTTATTTTTATACTAAAATATATATTTTTGATTGGCCGAAACTACCTAATTTGTATATTTTTTTCTATACATTTATTAATCATCACTTTAAATATTTTTTAAATATTTTTTATAATATATATTTCTCAAACATAATTGTATAATTTTCATTTTATATGTATTTTATATTTATTTTATATTTATTTCATATTTTGTTGATTTTGCTCGGCTCGTGCAAACGCACGGATCTTTTACTAGTTTTTCACGATAAGAAAAAAACATACTAAGAAATTACAAATATATGATTATTCAACTTTTTACACTTATTGTTTAGTTTGGTATTTATTATAATACAAGTTTATTTTACAACATTAAAAAGTTTAAAAAATTGTATTTTTGTTATTATTTTAAAATACATACTTAATTAACAATAATATTTATTTTAAATTGACATATACATTTTACCATTAATGTTATTGTCACACCTTAAATTTTGCCCCACCTAAGATCATTCATATGTATTTCAATTATCTGCATTCATTCGATTGCATCCATTCATTTGCATAAATTTATCTATATGTGAAGCTAGCGGAAATATACCCGAACGTATCGCACGCTCGAACATACAATAGAATCGCCATCGAAATTTATTTATCCCCAAAGGGAAGGGAAAACATCGATAAAACCCGGGGGAAAGAGATATACTGGGTAAGGAAGTCGGTTATGCAATGGGAAGGTATTAGCACCCCAAATATCCATGGTACTCAATGGGAACCGTTTTGATTGTTCTTGCTCGAATATGTGTGATATCTAAGATTATTCACAAAAGAATGGGAAAGGAAGAGAAATAGATAAAATAATCGGTAAGGATTGGGGCCCTCATGCCTACGTATCCTCATAGTGCAATGAGGAATTCAGAGCTCCGTAGTTCAAAGAACTAGAGGCGGGAGATGAAAAGAAGTGTGATAAAGGTATGGCCTGAACCAAAGAATTAATGTTTTAAACTCCAACAAGGGTGAAGAGATGAACCCATGAGTAAAGTGGATATTAGCAATACGTGGACTAGTAGGCCGCCACTATAAGGTAAAACCGAAAATGAAGGAATCACGTGTTTGAGGTTGTAGCCCAAACGTCTCTTGGTTCACAAGGTGACGCAAGAAGGAGCGCAAAGAGGTAGTGTATTTGGATCAAAGATAATTGGTATATCACATGGAGTGAAAGAAGGTAGAATAATGAATGTATCACAGAGATGAATGGAACGAAGTGACCAAAGTCATAGAATTGGATATTTGGTGATAAGTGACTGAATACGTATTGTTTGAAATGGAAAGGTGAAAGTGTATTGGAATCTATAAGAGAAGTGTCATACGGTGAACTGACTTCGTGTGTTTTTTGCTTTGGAAAGCAAATGTCGCGGTTAGCAAGAGTCGCCACCGACTTTTCTTTCATCCAATAAGGAAAGGCGGAAAAGAACAGGAAAGACCTTAATTTAGATTTTGGGTTCGGGAGGTACATTATACAAAGGGAAGGTGTTAGCACCCTTTGTATCCATGGTTATCCATGGGCTCTTAATTGCTTGATCACTTATGTTATTTTTCTTGCCTGAAAAAGTGTTTGTGAACGACTTAGAAAATGTTTTAAAAAAAGAGTTTAACTTTGTAATGATTCTTGCATGAATGTATACAAAGTATTTATCTCGTTTAATTTTGAAAAGCGGTTTGGAAAAATATAACTTGGTAATGATTCTAGTGTGAATGTATACCAAGTAGTTATTTTCTAGTAAATGTTTTGCAAAGGGTGATGTAGGAAAAATGTTTTAGGTTGTGAATCAGCAATTAAGAGTTATACCTACCCCAAGGTCTTTATGGGTATTTCCTATCCTTAGGAGGGTAGAACTGTCCTTACTATTGAGAAGTAAGTAGTTTTATCCTTTGGATGTAAAAGGGTCATCGTAGGGTCATCGATTGGTCATTGAAGGCAACATTTGTAAGGATACCTTAGCATTCGAAGGGACGATCATCATTTAACCGTAGGCTACACCGAAGGGTCATCGAGGGACGAAATCATATATTCGAAGGCAACATCCGAGGGACTATGATTTATTTTGTAGGGACATGATGATTTAACCGAAGGATCCTTGCTAAGTGTATCCCTATATTCGCGGGACATGACCATAATACCGTAATACTGTAATACCATAGGGTAACAAAGAGAGGTCCAAGATCACATATTCAAAGGCCATATTTTACAATCAATTATGTAATTAGGATGAATCTCCATATTAAAATTAATACATTAAAATCAATTAAGTAATTAGGTCCACATTAAAATCGATTAAGTAATCGGGATGAATCTCCACAAGGGTATCCCACAAATAAAGTGGAATACCTAGCCAGCTACCCTCTTCGGGAGTATGTGAGTCCTTACAATATTCAGCAAACAGGTCAGAATACCAAATCAGGGTGCAATCGAGGATTACACCGCAAAAGAAACACAGCAGTATGAATGTCAGGCAAAATAACGCATGATTAACATAGAACAGATCAGATAAGCATAGGACATAACAACCAAAATATTAGCGACTGTCACGTTCGCCTCCGCCTCGCCTAGAGAAGGCTTAGCGAATGCTCGCTACCTGCTCGCTTAGCGATGTGCTAGCGAGCGACTGCGGGTTTCGAATTTCAGAACAATACAATCTCAGCCTGCTGCACGCCCTATGGCATTCAATTACAGAAATAACATGGTCAAATATTCAGGATATTCAGGCATACTTAAACTCATATGCAAAATCTAATTACATATCCAAAAATTCAATCATGATGCATTATGTATTTAGAGATTACAGATTGGAAGCATAAAACAGTAGTGATGCGCAAACCTGTTTGCAATTGAATTGCAACGTTGAATTGACAGATCACTTTTGGTATCGGATTGAGTTGGGCGGAGATAATCTCTGTGCAGATGAATTGCCTTCAGGGTTTCCTTTAGGGTTGCTCTGAATTCTCTTGGTTAACCTCCAAGGTTTGATTGCTAGGGTTCCGATTCGTTCCCTCCTCTCCCTTTCTGACTGGAATGTTGGTATTTATAATGGTCTGTTGTGACCTAATGGGCTCAGAATGAAGCCCGGAATTTTCTGATATTCGCAAGCTTCGCTAGGCGAGTGGCATAGCGAAGGGTTCGCTAGGCGAAGGATTTGCTCGCCTAGCGAGCATGCCAGTTTGAGCCATTTTCTGAATTTGGCCACCTGTGAGCTGGGTCTTTGTTCCAATGCTTTGAAAAATAAGCTGGAGTACCTTAGGAATGCCTTGTAATATTAGCGGGCAAATTTTGGGGTATGATAGCTGCCCCTGTTCAATATTCTTGAACCGAGAGAGTTAGAATGGTATGCACGCCATTCGTGGTCTGGAGGTGGAAGATTATTGAACACTAGAATGCCCCAAAAAATTTGCACTTGTTAATCAGAAGTTATTCCTGATGGAGATGGGCTTAAAGATGCCATCCAGGAGGTTTGATGACGAAAGATCAAAATGGATCATACGCTGCTGGGGATAAAGGATCAGAATGGACCATATGCTAGATCGTATCTGAGTAGCCGAATGAGTTATCCATTAGGCGGGTGACTTCGCTGGGGATGAAAGATCAGAATGGATCGTACGCTAGATCGCATCTGAGTTGAAGGTCCAAATGGGTCGTACGTTAGACCGTGTTGGGGTTGCAAAATGAGCCGTACGTTAGGCTGTATCTGAGGAAGAAGGTAGTCGTACGCTAGACTACACCCCGGAATGTACCGTACGCTAGGCAGTATCTGAGGATTTGAAGATCCAAATGGGTCGTACGTTAGACCGTATTGGAGTTGCAGAATGAGCCGTACGTTAGGCTGTATCTGAAGAAGAAAGTAGTCGTACGCTAGACTACACCCCGGAATGTACCGTACGCTAGGCAGTATCTGAGGATTTGAAGATCCAAATGGGTCGTACGTTAGACCGTATTGGAGTTGCTGAAGGTCAGAATGGATCGTACGTTAGATCGCATCTGAGTTGAAGGAGTCATATGTTGAGCTGAATCAGAATGAACCGTACGTTAGGCTGTATCTGATAATATTTGTTGTATTTGCAGTAAATGTCTGGGATAGGCTTAAAGATGCCACCATTAGGAGGATATCAGAATGCTTGTCAGAATGAATGTTCATATAGACTACATCTGAGGGATGTATTTGAATCTTGAACGTAGTCGATAAAGATATCCGTCTGAATGGATCTTTCTTTTGACTGTATCAGGAGGATAATTAACCTGAAAAATAAAGTTAGTTTCATGCAATGTCATGATGCATGAGATGTTTTATGCTTGCGAACATGGTATGCATGTGTATGTTATGAAGTGATGTAATGAATGAATTATGCGCCTGAAAATAAATGCGAACATTGCATGCATGTATATGATGTGGAATGATGTATGAATGAGTTCTGTATCCGAAAAGTTTGGCCAGGGGAAAATAAATCCCCATATTCTGGTTGGAGATATTTGTATTGATGACCTTTTCTCAGTCGGGGTATTGGATTTCTGTCTGATGGTAGAAATGTTCGACAGAAGCCTGGCTGGGGGTGGAAGAGATGACCAATTTGTCTAGTAATGCCAATTCCTTCTGGGGAATAACTGGCTTTGCTGGGGAATAGAATTAGCAATGGATTCATTGGAAAGCATGGTTAGACCTTCTCCTCGATCCTGAAGTCTTGTAGTAATCGCTATTTCTATTTCATGCATGCATTTTTGGTAAACATCAATCATATTCAAATGCATATATTAATTCAAACTAAATCAATGGACGTTTACGCAAACAAAACAGAAAAAGTAAAACAAAAGCATCTTTTTGGAAATAAAATTGTATTGATTTTGAAAGAGGGCCTATAAACAGGCAATTTGTGTACAAAGAGACAGAAATCCTAGTAAGAGGAAATTGTCAAGAAAACAAAGAGGAAACTATGCAGAAAAAGTCCTATCGATTTTAATTCCACTACTGTCATTATGTCTTCAAGCCTCTCATCTCCTGCGGTCGGATAAAAGTGATTAGCTTGTTCAGTCCTTGGAACTTGGGTGAAGCTGACTGAGAACGGGACATAGTCATACACTTTAATCCCTAATTTTTGCCTGGACCGCCTTTTCAGGTTTTCAGTCCACCAGGATACCCTTTTTTGCCCAAGTCGCCTTTTCAGGTTTTCGACTTGCCGGGTGTACATTTTTATATGTTTATCCCTAATTTTGCCTGAACCCTTTTGGTTCGCCGGGATGCCCTTACTTTTGCCTAGATACGTCGACCTAGCGGGTCTCTTTTATGCGTAGTATTTTTTGACTATGTCTGCGTTCACGGGATGCGGGAAGTCTTCGCCATCCATTGTAGTAAGCATCATGGCTCCACCAGAGAACGCCTTCTTAACTACAAATGACCCTTCGTATGTGGGAGTCCATTTGCCTCTGGGGTCACCTTGTGGTAGAATGATACGCTTGATCACCAAGTCGCCAATTTGATACACCTGTCTCTTGACTCTTTTGTTAAATGCCTGGGTCATGCGCTTCTGATATATCTGCCCATGACAAATAGCCGCGAGTCTCTTTTCATCAATCAAATTTATGTGATCGAGTCGAGTCTGAATCCATTCATCTTCATCTAAGCCTGCATCTTTCATAATTCTTAGAGAGGGAATCTGGACTTCCACTGGTAAAACGGCTTCCATTCCGTAGACTAAAGAGAAAGGAGTTGCCCCTGTCGAAGTGCGCACTGAAGTGCGATAACCATGAAGAGCGAAGGGTAACATCTCATGCCAGTCTTTGTACGTTACTGTCATCTTTTGTATGATCTTCTTAATATTCTTATTAGCAGCTTCTACAACGCCATTCATCTTTGGTCGGTACGGAGAAGAGTTATGGTGTTTTATGTTGAATTGCGTGCAGAGTTCAGTAATCATCTTGTTGTTCAAATTAGTACCATTGTCAGTGATAATTCTTTCAGGGATGCCATACCGACAAATAAGACTATTCTTGATGAACCGTGCCACCACATTTTTGGTAACAGAAGCAAATGAGGTTGCCTCTACCCACTTTGTAAAGTAATCAATAGCAACAAGAATGAGATGTCCGTTAGAAGCAGTAGGTTTAATCTCCCCAATCATATCAATGCCCCACATTGCAAAGGGCCAAGGGGTTGTCAACACGTTTAAAGGAGCAGGAGGCACATGTACTTTATCCGCATAGATCTGGCACTTGTGACAAGTTCTGGAGTGATGGTGGCAATCAGCTTCCATGGTAGACCAATAATACCCTGATCTCAGAATCTTCTTGGCCATCGTATGTCCACTAGAATGAGTCCCAAAAATACCGTCGTGCATGTCTTCCATAATCTTTTCTGCTTCCTTTTTATCCACACAACGAAGCAAAGTCGAATCATGATTACGTTTGTATAATACTTCATTACTCAAAAAGAATTTAGTGGAGAACTTCCTCAGGAATTTTCTGTCATTGATGGATGCCCCTTCAGGGTATTCCTGGGTTTCTAAATATCTTTTTACTTCGTGGAACCAAGGTTTCTCTTCTACTTCATCAGCGTTAAGTTCATAACAATATGTTGGTTCATCTAATCGTTCAATGGTGATCTTGGGAGCTTCATTGTCCCATCTGACTCTGAACATAGATGACATGGTAGCCAATGCGTCTGCCAATTGATTCTCTTCTCGTGGAATATGTTCGAATGTAACCTCTTCAAAGTATGGGATTAACGTTAACACCCGCTCTCGATAAGGGATGAGATTCAGATGTTTAGTGTCCCATTCTCCCTTGATCTGACTGATTACTAAGGCTGAGTCTCCGTACACACTCAAAGACTTGATTCTTAGGTCTATAGCAGCCCTGAGTCCCAAAATACATGCTTCATACTCAGCCATATTATTGGTACAATCAAAACATAGTCTAGCAGTGAAAGGCGTATGGCAACCCCTGGGAGAAATAATTACAACACCAACACCATTGCCCAATGCATTAGAAGATCCGTCAAAAACCATAGTCCATCGGGATCCCAGTTCGGGTCCTTCATCCGGTCCAGGTTCTTCATAATCAGTAACAAGCATGACATCCTCCTCTGGGAACTCAAAACTCATAGATTGATAATCATCCACTGCTTGATGAGCCAAATGATCAGCTAGCACGCTTCCTTTGATTGCTTTCTGGGTAGTATACTGGATATCATACTCTGTTAAAATCATCTGCCATCTTGCTATTCTTCCGGAGAGGGAAGGTTTCTCAAATATGTATTTGATATGGTCCATCTTAGAAATCAATAAAGTGGTATGATTCAACATATACTGTCTTAGTCGGCGAGCAGCCCAGGCCAAAACACAGCAAGTTCTCTCGAGCAGTGAGTATCTTGTTTCACAGTCGGTAAACTTTTTGCTAAGGTAGTATATGGCATGCTCTTTTCGACCAGACTCGTCATGTTGCCCCAACACACACCCCATTGAATTTTCTAACACGGTTAAATACATAATTAGAGGTCTTCCTTCAACTGGTGGCATCAGAATCGGAGGTTCTTAGAGGTACTTCTTGATTTTGTCAAAAGCTTCTTGACATTCATCATTCCATATCATCTCTTGATTTTTCCTCAGTAACTTGAAGATGGGTTTGCAGGTAGCGGTCAAATGGGAGATAAACCGGGCAATGTAATTCAAACGTCCCAAGAAACCTCTGACTTCTTTATCTGTACGAGGAACTGGCATTTCTTGGATAGCTCTCACCTTAGCCGGGTCAACCTCGATTCCTCTGCCACTGACAATAAATCCCAAGAGTTTACCGGATCTTACCCCAAAGGTGCATTTGTTCGGCTTCAATCTCAGCTTGTATTTCTTCAACCTCTCAAACAATTTGTACAAATGGTCGAGATGTTCTTCTTCAGTATGAGATCTGTCGCATCTCGAAAAATACGATTCCTCGCGATGGCCGCGGAAAAATTAGTTCGAACAGAGTCGCCACCGAACTTTATTTATCCCAATGAAGGAATAGGAAAATATCGATAAAACCTTTTAGAAAATAGAATAATGGTCGTCGCAACCATATTCGGGTTCGGAAGTCGATTACGCAAGGGGAAGGTATTAGCACCCCTCACATCCGTTGTACTCAACGGGAACCTTTTAGTCCAATTTGCTATTTGAATGTTAGTTAAATGTTATTTGCTTTCTTCGAGTGATTAGAATTGGTAATAGAGATGGATGAAGACCTCAGAATGGAAAAACGGAGGTTTTTTATTAGTGTGCTCGCGAAGATACAGCAATCTTCTGCCTACGTATCCTTATGGTGCAATAAGGAAATCAGAGCAATCGTAGTTCGGGCAACTACGGTTTTGGTGTGTTTTGTTTGATGAACGACTGTGTAGGTCGGCGTTCTAAAGGCTAAACGCTGGCTTGTCTACTCTCGGCGGAGGCTTAAGCACTGGTTTGTTGTGCGCATTAGAAAGGATTGACAGTGTTCTCTTGAAAGGTTTTGGTCACGCGGGGGTGACGAGTTGAATTGATGTATTTGGGTTTGATTGGTTTCGATCGCTCGGGGCGAGAAGTTAGTTTGATTTGTTTGAGGTGTTTTTGGAGAACGACGAAAGATTGAGCAATGTGGTGTTCACCAATCGTCCAATTCTTTCGAGGAGTAATAAGGCGTCCGCCTTCTACTCCTTTTTCGTTCGAATTATTTTGAAAGTTTGTTTGTGGATGTTGAATATGCACGGTAGTGAGGCGTACGCCTCCTACTTGCTTATTCAAAGGATAATGAGGCGTACGCCACTTATTCCTTTATCCAAGTTTATTTAGCGTATTTTAGTCGGAAGTCGATAATTTGTGCAATATGGCGTACGCCAATTATTCAAATAATCGAGAGATGGCGAGGTGTACGCCTCTCATCTTTTATCATCCGAGGTTTAAATTGTAAAAGATATGTTTGGATGTTTGTATTCGATTGCGTTTATAGTTTGAATTTATTCGATTGTGTTTTAATTTGATGACGAAGATTCGAGCAATGTGGCGTACGCCAATTATTCGAATAATCGAGAGATAATGAAGCGGATGCTCACTATTCTCTTTTTCATCTGAAATATGGAGTTAAAAGGATTTGGAATTTGTAGAAATGATTTGGAATGGTATGATTATGGTTTTGATTTGGATGACGAAAATCCGAGCAATATGGCGTACGCCAATTATTCGAATAATCGAGAGATAATGAAGCGGATGCTCACTATTCTCCTTTTCATTCAAAGATTAATTATTATAAGGTTTTGAGGAGTGTATTGATTGAAAGGGTTTGATTTGAATGACGAAAATCCGAGCAATATGGCGCACGCCAATTATTCGAATAGTCGAGAGATAATGAAGCGGAAGCTTACTATTCTCCTTTTCATCCCAAGTTATATTTAAAAGAGAAAAATCTTTTAGAAGTTGAATGGTTTGAACGATTTGAATTTGGAAATTAGACTTGATTTTGAAAAGTGATTTGAATATTTGTGATTTAAGATTTAATCGGATGACAAGGACTCGTGTAATATGGCGTACGCCAATTATTCGAGTAATTGAGAAATAGTGAAGTGTACGCTTCCTATCTCCTTTTCACCCCGAGTTATATGAAAATATCTTTTGGAAGTTATATTGGCTTAGAACTATGATTTGGATTTGAATTTATAAAAAATGGTGTTGGATCAAAATAATCACATTATTATAGGATAAATAGGATATTGAATGAATCAATTGCTAACATTACTAAATTGTATAGCATGATAACCAAACATGATTTATATTTATTTTACAAACTGTGACAAACCATATGTACCCACACTCCATCATGTATCAGCATGTTAACTATCCCTTTGCACACATATTAACTCAATTGAATTTTAAAACAAACAACCCCATTAAATGCAGCATATTCTATTTTTTCAATTGAAAACCAATTAATAACGAAAATGATTTCTATAAGAACTTAAAGATTAATAGTCATTACACTTGGTGGATTCAACCGTTGCGATTTTGAATCAAATTGTATTTACTTTTAAAAATTATCATCCCAATAGTTACATCCAAACATTTCCTTCCATGAATACATTTCATTAAAATAAAATTCAAGTGAATTGGAAAAAAACTAAACTTAAGAACAAAAAAGATCAACTCGGGAAAAAAAATGCAAAGATAGTTTGTCAACAATATTGAAGCTTATTTTTTTTATGGCACTCAAACAACAACCAGTAGCAGTGACTCCTGCAAGTGATCCAGAACTTAAACTTTAAATCTAATGTTACTCTATCTTAAGCTGCCGATTCATTATAACCACAATATACAAATTGTTATCACAATACAACAGCAACATAAATCGTTACATATTAACATTGCAATCAATTCGGCATATGCAACGCATAATCAAAGCAACGCAGGGTCGAATCTCACCGAATCGGAACTAAATCAAACCAACAAATCTCATAAATTCGACAGCACAATGAAATTGAAGTAAAACATAATCCAACTCGAAATCATAGATGGCAAATGAAATTAAAGAGAAAAAATTAAGCAGCAAGTCATCCTTTTCTTACAGAACTCATTGACAGCACAATCAGCCATATTAATAACAACACAATTCAGCTCAGATTTGAACAATGAATTCGGCGGTCCTAAATATAAAATCATGAACCATTGACTGATAGCTTAACCACACAATTTCCTGTTTTTTCTACTTAAACTGTACAGAAACTAATTAACCCAAAAGTTGGAATAAGCCTGTCAAAAAACTTCAAACTACGAATCATAACAACAACCAGCAATTACTACACACAATACATCATTGGTTTAACTGAAAAAAATACAGAATGCTGTAAACAGGCAAAACTTTTGATGAGTTCAGATTATTACCAACATAAATGACGATAACCAACCGCTGCTTTTGAGTTATGATGGAATTTGAACCGAAAATGGGTCGGTTTGAAAGCAGGACCAAAAGAGTACCCCTCGTTTACATCCGAACAGCAGATTTTGTTGTTTGTCTGTCAGCGGCTTGCTCGAACTTCCTGCTAATCTTTTAAATCGACTTCGGCATCCAAAAGCTTCCTTAGTCAGATTTACCGCTACCGATACCGATTTCAAAACCCCACTTCAGTAGTCTTAACTCCAGATTGTGACGGCGAGGGTTTTGTGGATTGCGGAGGGAGAGAACAATGGTGGAGATAATGATGATGAGGGTTTCGGATGGTGGTGGCTGGAATCGAGTGAGGTTTGAGGGACGGTGAGGCGAGTTTTGAAGATGAAATGAACGGCGGAGTGAGCAATTTGGGGGTTTAGTTGTTGAATGGGTGGCGGAGAGAAAGGTGAAGAGATTGAGATGGCGTGAATAGTGAATGAGAGGATGAAGGTGAGGGTCTTTGAGAGAGAGAGCGATTTTCTTCTCTTTCTCTGGGTTGTTTTTCAGTAGAGAGTGAGCGAGAGAGTTGGAGTGAGGGGATTTATGTGTGAGGTGTGAGGACTGAGGGAAGAGAATGAGGCATGTGAGAGAGAAAAGAGATATTGAAGAGAGAAGATAGGAAAACGTGAGAGAAAGAGAGTGTCTATGATGGAGAGTGATTTTGGGAGTGGGCTCTAGGTAGCAGGGAAATAGAGTCTATGTATGTGAGTGCAGAGAAAACGTGTGATGAGGGAAGAAAAAGATATATTTTTGATATCCTTTTGTGGGTTGTCAAAGAATCCAATGTAGAATATATATATATATATTTTATACACTTATTCATTTAAATAACAAATCATAAAAAAACTAACTAATATTTAATTTAAACAAATTTTAATTATTTTAATTAAATAACTAAACAAAAATGTTGACCACTTAGAAATAGAAAAATGAGTACCAATTTGTTCGGAAAATTAAACCGGTCACACTAAAATTGTCAGGACAAAACATACTCATTAAAAAATACAGTCTTTCCTCGAATTTTAACGATTCAACCGATTTGTCTGTATTCTCAAATAAATTCATTCTGACTGACATTTTAGGTGTTTATTCATGATGCAATGTATGTCATGCTATGCATATGATGCGAAAATGAAAATGAAAACGATTTTATGAAAATTTAAATATGCCCGGACAAAATTGGGGTATGACAGCTGCCCCTATTTAATTATCTTGAACTAGAAGGTAATAATGACGATAGTCTTCGTACATTCATGGTGGAAGGTAATTAAATACGAAAAGACCCAAATTTTGTCCTTTGAAATGCAATGGGGAAATGTAGAAAGAAAATGCAACGAGTTCTGGATTTTTATAGGTTTTTTTTTTTGAATTATTGGGGAATATCATCATCAAAGAGTTGATGGAAAGGTGACTGTCATCGTCAAAGGGTTGACGGAAAGGTAACTGTCATCATCAGAGGGCTGATGGAAAAGATCATCATCAGAGGGCTGATGGACAAGATCATCATCAGAGGGATGATGGAAAGGTAGTTGTCATCGTCAATGGGTTGACGGAAAGAAACTTCACTATAGAGTGGCATCACCAAAGGGTTGGTGGAAAAGATTGTATATGTAGTATCATCGTCAAAGGGTTAACGGAAAGAAACTTCACTATGGAGTGGCATCATCAAAGGGTTGATGGAAAATAATTCGTCATCGTCAAAGGGTTGACAGAAAGAAGTAAAGGATGACATCACCAAAGGATTGGTGGAACAGGAATTATATATGTAGTATCATCATCAAAGGGTTGACGGAAAGAGACTTTACTAGGGAATGACATCATCAAAGGGTTGATGGAAAAGATCATCATCAGAGGGCTGATGGAAAGAAACTGTATATGTGATATCATCGTCAAAGGGTTAACGGAAAGAAACTGAAGGATGTCGTCACCAAAGGGTTGGTGTAAAAGAAACCTCACTATGGAGTGGCATCACCAAAGGGTTGGTGGAAAAGAAACCTCACTATAGAGTGGCATCACCAAAGGGTTAGTGGAAAAGGAATTTTGTAAAATATCGTCATCAGAGGGCTGATGGAAGAGAGACTTCACTATGGAGTGGTATCACCAAAGGGTTGGTGGAAAGGATGATCATCATCAAAGGGCTGATGGAAAAGAGACTTCACTATGGAGTGGCATCACCAAAGGGTTGGTGGAAAGGATACTTCACTATAGAGTGGCATCACCAAAGGGTTGGTGGAAAAATTTGTTGTGAAATGTCATCATCAGAGGGCTGATGGAAAAGAGGGATCAGGTTATGTCCTCATCAAAGGGTTGATGGGAAAGAATTATGATGTTGTGCATGCGTATGATGCATGTTAATGAAAATTTCTCATTTTTGTGTAAGAGATTTTTGATATGCAACTTCCTTATTTGGAAGGAAAGTCATGTGCGTTTATTGTATGCAGTGCATGTGGCAATGTAAGATGAATATTGGTTATTTCTGGATTGATCTCCCTTTTGAAGGTGAGACTTTCTGGGTACCAATGTTGATTGGATTTGAGTTTATGAAGATGCCAGCAAAGTGGACTTTCAGTGGTTGCCAATATGGATTGGACTTTGGTTTTGGAGATGCCAATAGGGATTGGACTTTGGTTTTGGAGATGCCAATAGGGATTGGACTTTGGTTTTGGAGATGCCAATAGGGATTGGACTTTGGTTTTGGAGATGCCAATAAAGTGGACTTTTATTTTTGGTAGCTGCCAATATGGATTGGACTTTTTTGTTGTAATTGCCAATTTGGTTTGGACTTTGGTTTGTGAAAGGTTTTGACTTCCCGACACTCGATCTTTTGAAGATGTGATGATTGAAGACAGATGTGGATACTCTTGGTGCCCCAAGTTTGATCCTTTGTTGATAGATTTTGTGTTTGTTCTTGAGAGAACCTTAACTTCTTTGCCTGATATGCCTTATAGATGATTTAATGAGCATAGCGACGTAATCAATGCATGATGATTGTGATCTTGCTCTGCCCCAAGGCTCTTCGGAACTTGTCTGCCCGAGCCTGTAGGGTCTTTGAAGGAATTAGCCTTTGAAAGGAAACCCTGGGAATGATTAAACCATGGACTGAACCAAATTTTGCCCCAGTGTATGAGTCCTGTAGTGTTTTGCCCCTGATTGAAAGGCGTGCCCCAGTGTATGAGTCTTGTTATAATAATTTGCCTCCTTGATCCACTGATGCTTGGGGATTTTTTTTGACTGACCAATTCATAGTCATTGGATGCCATGCCCCTGATCCATAAGGTTAGGAAGTAGTCTTGATTCGGGTCAGCACCGACGAATGATCAAGTTCTTCTCCGATTGCTTCTTTGAAGTTCCTTGATGTCAAATGCTTACTTGCAGTTAAAATTGTTTATTTAATCAATGGTAATTTTAATGCGACATTCATGCAGGTTTGAAAAATCATTTATTGAGGTGATGTGATAGTGTGTGACGAATGAACCATTAGTTCGAACGCATTGTTGATTTAGCTAGTGTGTGAAAGATACAGCGGGATATGCTGCCCATACAGGTGATTAGCAAATATTTAGGAGTCAGTTTACGCAACCTTGTTGTAGTATGCTTTCAGAATAAACCTTACTTCAATTAGGTCTTTTAAGGGTTGTAACGTGGCCTGGTTCATGGTTATTGAAACAAAAGATGTAAGGCTCAAATTTTGTTTTAACCCACCCCTTCTTCATGATGATCTCCAACCCTACGCTCAGTTAATTCAACATACACATTTGTCCTTTTGAAGGTGTAAGGATAAAGATGAGGGTTCAAGATTCACTTGAAATGGCAGTCACCTTATTTTGCTCTTCATGGATGTTGGTGACCCTTTGATTTTGGTATGATGGTCACTGAATCTTGTTTTATTTTGTTGAGGTTTTTTCATGACCTCTTTTGATTTTGCTTTGATCCCTAACTTTTGCCTAGACCGCTTTTTGAAGCTTTTTAGTCCACCGGGATTGCCCTAATTTTTGCCTAAGTCTCCTTTTTGGGTGTTCGACTTAGCGGGCTCTTTCTTTGATTTTTTTTGGAAGATTATGACTGCCAAGTCATTGGTTATTGAAGAATAACCGACATAAGTTTGGTATTTTTCAAGGTTCCTTCGACAGTTCAAGATGTGTGCGAAGAATGACATGTGGTTGATCCTCATACGGGATGTCTTATCTTGTAATTTGAATGCGTAGTCAAATTAACTGAACACTACCTTGCCCCAAGTTAAATGTAAGGGTTTGTAAATCCGAAAGAAACTCCTACTTCTATGCTCGAAGTGGTTGACTAGGGATTAACTCCTTATCTCTCCAGTGTTTGGGGATTTGAAACAATGCCTGTACATCATCAGCAAGGTTTTATCCGAAAGCATACAATCAGCAATTATGGGTATTTTGTTTTCGTCATTCTCCCTTCAATTTTTGCTAAAACAACAGTTTGATAAGTGAATGGGAGAAATATTTTTTATATCAATAGAAAAAACGAGTGAATACGAAAGGATTCGTTCAAAACATGCATAATCATTTCATTAATATTACCATTAAAGGAAATCAACAATACTTGAAAGCAGATAAGTACTTAACATGCAAAGAAAAATACAAATGAAATGCGAGGAGTAGCCAAATGGTTGCCAGTGTAGAGGAAACTCTCTCGTGTTTGGTTCACTGTTGGGCTATCCTTCTTCATAGTGGTGGTAGTTCTGCTTGTCGAGACTAGTATGACAATCATCTTCAGACATATTCTCGGAAATCTCTTCCACGGTTTGGACTGATGGACCCGCATAGCTAGGCGAAGAAGTATTATTGATTTGCAAGCTTCGAGGCGCAAATGAGAACATCTTGGAATCAAGCAGGGTTTGTACCTTACTCTTGAGCACCTTGCAGTCTTCAGTTGAATGCCCTTGTGCCCCAGCATGGAAGTCACATCGAGCATTGGCGTCAAAGCCTGGTGGATATGGAGGACTGACTGGTTTTAGCTCCTTTGTCACTATCAATCCCCTCTTAATCAAATATGGAAGTGCTTGACTGTATGGCATTGGAAGCGGATCAATATGTCTCTCTGGCTTCCTTGGCCTTTGTTGAGCATGTTGGCGCTGCTGATGTGGAGTGTTATGTCGTTTGTATGGCTGTTGAGGTGGAATCCATCGTTGATATTGAAGAGGTCCTTGAGTTGTAGGATACTGACCATGTGGAGAGAATGATGTCTGGTGTGAAGCTTGTGGAGCTTCCTAGACTGCATTAATTTCAGCTTCTTCTTCCTTTTGGGAACTAGGAATAGATTCACTCTCCATGCTCTGGCTATTTGAGGCGCATTGGATTTTTCCACTTTTGAGGCCATTCTCAATGCGTTCTCCAATTGACACCAAGTGAGCGAAGTCTGATGCTGCACTGCTAATCATCCTTTCGAAGTAAGGACTTTGCAAGGTATCCCTGAATAATTCCATCACTTCTTTGTCTAAGAGTGGTGGTTCAACACAAGCTGCTAACTCTTTCCATCTTTGGGCATACCCTCTGAAGGATTCGTTGCTTTCCTGAGATAAGGCTCTCAACTGCATGCGATTGGGAGCCATGTCCAAATTGTATTTGTATTGATTCAAAAAGGCGTTAGCTAGGTCCATCCAGGACTGAACATGATTCCTTTCTAACTTCATATACCAATTCAATGATGCCCCAGTCAAGCTGTCCTGAAAATAGTGAATCATTAACTTATCATTGTGGGCATGAGAGGTCATTTTACGGCAAAACATCACCAAATGGTGCTTTGGACAACTATCCCCTTTGTATTTTTCAAATTTTGGTACTTTGAATTTTGCAGGTATAACTAGGCCAGGTACCAAACACATGTCTAAGGCACTCTGTTCAACAGTATCTTGTCCTTCTATGTCCTTGAGTCTTTTCTCTAGCACGCAACATCTTTTAACAATCTCATCATCTTGTGGTTGTTCAGTATTAACCGCAAGGCTTGTCCCATGGGAATCTGGCATAGAGAATGCAAAGCTATGATACTCAACATCATCATGATATGAGGAACCCTTATTTCGAACAATATGACGTTCTTGTACAACAGAGTTATCAACTGGGGTTTGCACAGGCCGAGGTTGGGTAAGATCATTTACTGGAGGCGGAACTACATTCTCAATAACTGCAATCTGTTGAATGTTGTCCTCCCTCTTTGCTAAAGCTATCATAGCCTCTACAAGTTGGTCTACCTGGTTTTTCATCGAGTCAACATCTCCTCTCAATGCAATATGACTTTGCTCCAATGAATCCATGGTCTTTCAAGAACTACTTCAAGTCCGATACGAGTGTCGGGAATTCAACTGCGGGTTATGGACAAAGGATGGGATGAGTTTTTTTTTTGTTTATGGAAATGATATGCAATTCATGCTGATGAGATGAGAATGCGTGAAATTTTGTATTTAGGTATGCAAAGGAAATGTACTTCAGGTATAGTTAGGATCCAGGATATTACGAGTATCATATGCTACACCCTATAAGGAGGTTCTATGTTCTCTACCCCACACACAAAGGATGACCCCTAAGGTTGTTTCTTTTTATGATAAGAACTTAGAGTCACGGATCGAGCTCAGTCCTCCATCGCAATAATGGGCTAGCCATATCGAAATGGAAGTTCTGAATCGATCTACTCTAAGTGGGATCCTCGTATTGTTCGAACAGGGTGTAAACCCTTCGGTTCAATACTACACGATCGCCAATCCTGAAGACGGACTTCGGTTTAAGGCGAGGTTCCTAGAGTCATGGACCATGTTCAACGTTTCCTCGCAATAATGGGCTAGCCATATTATGATGGAAATTCTGAACAGGTCTACTCTAGGTGGAGTTCTCGTATTGTCCCAATGAGGTGTACACCCCTCGGTTCAATACTACACAACTCCGGGTTCTAAGTTCTTCTCAAAGCTCGGGTACGGAGCTTATCTCACAACATGTGTCAGAAACCATAGATCACCCAACATAATGGCAGAATAAATCACATAGCATAAATAATACAACAAGATATAAAGAAGTAATAAGGAAGAAAACAATGTTTTAACATTCATAGCAATTTGAACTAAATTAGGCCTGACTCTCTCTAGCATGGAGCTATATTCCCCAGCAGAGTCGCCATCTGTCGCATCTCGAAAAATACGATTCCTCGCGATGGCCGCGGAAAAATTAGTTCGAACAGAGTCGCCACCGAACTTTATTTATCCCAATGAAGGAATAGGAAAATATCGATAAAACCTTTTAGAAAATAGAATAATGGTCGTCGCAACCATATTCGGGTTCGGGAGTCGATTACGCAAGGGGAAGGTATTAGCACCCCTCACATCCGTTGTACTCAACGGGAACCTTTAATCCAATTTGCTATTTGAATGTTAGTTAAATGTTATTTGCTTTCTTCGAGTGATTAGAATTGGTAATAGAGATGGATGAAGACCTCAGAATGGAAAAATGGAGGTTTTTTATTAGTGTGCTCGCGAAGATACATCAATCTTCTGCCTACGTATCCTTATGGTGCAATAAGGAAATCAGAGCAATCGTAGTTCGGGCAACTACGGTTTTGGTGTGTTTTGTTTGATGAACGACTGTGTAGATCGGCGTTCTAAAGGCTAAACGCTGGCTTGTCTACTCTCGGCGGAGGCTTAAGCACTGGTTTGTTGTGCGCATTAGAAAGGATTGACAGTGTTCTTTTGAAAGGTTTTGGTCACGCGGGGGTGACGAGTTGAATTGATGTATTTGGGTTTGATTGGTTTCGATCGCTCGGGGCGAGAAGTTAGTTTGATTTGTTTGAGGTGTTTTTGGAGAACGACGAAAGATTGAGCAATGTGGTGTTCACCAATCGTCCAATTCTTTCGAGGAGTAATAAGGCGTCCGCCTTCTACTCCTTTTTCGTTCGAATTATTTTGAAAGTTTGTTTGTGGATGTTGAATATGCACGGTAGTGAGGCGTACGCCTCCTACTTGCTTATTCAAAGGATAATGAGGCGTACGCCACTTATTCCTTTATCCAAGTTTATTTAGCGTATTTTAGTCGGAAGTCGATAATTTGTGCAATATGGCGTACGCCAATTATTCAAATAATCGAGAGATGGCGAGGTGTACGCCTCTCATCTTTTATCATCCGAGGTTTAAATTGTAAAAGATATGTTTGGATGTTTGTATTCGATTGCGTTTATAGTTTGAATTTATTCGATTGTGTTTTAATTTGATGACGAAGATTCGAGCAATGTGGCGTACGCCAATTATTCGAATAATCGAGAGATAATGAAGCGGATGCTCACTATTCTCTTTTTCATCTGAAATATGGAGTTAAAAGGATTTGGAATTTGTAGAAATGATTTGGAATGGTATGATTATGGTTTTGATTTGGATGACGAAAATCCGAGCAATATGGCGTACGCCAATTATTCGAATAATCGAGAGATAATGAAGCGGATGCTCACTATTCTCCTTTTCATTCAAAGATTAATTATTATAAGGTTTTGAGGAGTGTATTGATTGAAAGGGTTTGATTTGAATGACGAAAATCCGAGCAATATGGCGCACGCCAATTATTCGAATAGTCGAGAGATAATGAAGCGGAAGCTTACTATTCTCCTTTTCATCCCAAGTTATATTTAAAAGAGAAAAATCTTTTAGAAGTTGAATGGTTTGAACGATTTGAATTTGGAAATTAGACTTGATTTTGAAAAGTGATTTGAATATTTGTGATTTAAGATTTAATCGGATGACAAGGACTCGTGTAATATGGCGTACGCCAATTATTCGAGTAATTGAGAAATAGTGAAGCGTACGCTTCCTATCTCCTTTTCACCCCGAGTTATATGAAAATATCTTTTGGAAGTTATATTGGCTTAGAACTATGATTTGGATTTGAATTTATAAAAAATGGTGTTGGATCAAAATAATCACATTATTATAGGATAAATAGGATATTGAATGAATCAATTGCTAACATTACTAAATTGTATAGCATGATAACCAAACATGATTTATATTTATTTTACAAACTGTGACAAACCATATGTACCCACACTCCACCATGTATCAGCATGTTAACTATCCCTTTGCACACATATTAACTCAATTGAATTTTAAAACAAACAACCCCATTAAATGCAGCATATTCTATTTTTTCAATTGAAAACCAATTAATAACGAAAATGATTTCTATAAGAACTTAAAGATTAATAGTCATTACACTTGGTGGATTCAACCGTTGCGATTTTGAATCAAATTGTATTTACTTTTAAAAATTATCATCCCAATAGTTACATCCAAACATTTCCTTCCATGAATACATTTCATTAAAATAAAATTCAAGTGAATTGGAATAAAACTAAACTTAAGAACAAAAAAGATCAACTCGGGAAAAAAAAATGCAAAGATAGTTTGTCAACAATATTGAAGCTTATTTTTTTTATGGCACTCAAACAACAACCAGTAGCAGTGACTCCTACAAGTGATCCAAAACTTAAACTTTAAATCTAATGTTACTCTATCTTAAGCTGCCGATTCATTATAACCACAATATACAAATTGTTATCACAATACAACAGCAACATAAATCGTTACATATTAACATTGCAATCAATTCGGCATATGCAACGCATAATCAAAGCAACGCAGGGTCGAATCTCACCGAATCGGAACTAAATCAAACCAACAAATCTCATAAATTCGACAGCACAATGAAATTGAAGTAAAACATAATCCAACTCGAAATCATAGATGGCAAATGAAATTAAAGAGAAAAAATTAAGCAGCAAGTCATCCTTTTCTTACAGAACTCATTGACAGCACAATCAGCCATATTAATAACAACACAATTCAGCTCAGATTTGAACAATGAATTCGGCGGTCCTAAATATAAAATCATGAACCATTGACTGATAGCTTAACCACACAATTTCCTGTTTTTTCTACTTAAACTGTACAGAAACTAATTAACCCAAAAGTTGGAATAAGCCTGTCAAAAAACTTCAAACTACGAATCATAACAACAGCCAGCAATTACTACACACAATACATCATTGGTTTAATTGAAAAAAATACAGAATGCTGTAAACAGGCAAAACTTTTGATGAGTTCAGATTATTACCAACATAAATGACGATAACCAACCGCTGCTTTTGAGGTATGACGGAATTTGAACCGAAAATGGGTCGGTTTGAAAGCAGGACCAAAAGAGTACCCCTCGTTTACATCCGAACAGCAGATTTTGTTGTTTGTCTGTCAGCGGCTTGCTCGAACTTCCTGCTAATCTTTTAAATTGACTTCGGCATCCAAAAGCTTCCTTAGTCAGATTTACCGCTACCGATACCGATTTCAAAACCCCACTTCAGTAGTCTTAACTCCAGATTGTGACGGCGAGGTTTTGTGGATTGCGGAGGGAGAGAACAATGGTGGAGATAATGATGATGAGGGTTTCGGATGGTGGTGGCCGGAATCGAGTGAGGTTTGAGGGACAGTGAGGCGAGTTTTGAAGATGAAATGAACGGCGGAGTGAGCAATTTGGGGGTTTAGTTGTTGAATGGGTGGCGGAGAGAAAGGTGAAGAGATTGAGATGGCGTGAATAGTGAATGAGAGGATGAAGGTGAGGGTCTTTGAGAGAGAGAGCGATTTTCTTCTCTTTCTCTGGGTTGTTTTTCAGTAGAGAGTGAGCGAGAGAGTTGGAGTGAGGGGATTTATGTGTGAGGTGTGAGGACTGAGGGAAGAGAATGAGGCATGTGAGAGAGAAAAGAGATATTGGAGAGAGAAGATAGGAAAACGTGAGAGAAAGAGAGTGTCTATGATGGAGAGTGATTTTGGGAGTGGGCTCTAGGTAGCAGGGAAATAGAGTCTATGTATGTGAGTGCAGAGAAAACGTGTGATGAGGGAAGAATAAGATATATTTTTGATATCCTTTTGTGGGTTGTCAAAGAATCCAATGTAGAATATATATATATATTTTATACACTTATTCATTTAAATAACAAATCATAAAAAAACTAACTAATATTTAATTTAAACAAATTTTAATTATTTTAATTAAATAACTAAACAAAAATGTTGACCACTTAGAAATAGAAAAATGAGTACCAATTTGTTCGGAAAATTAAACCGGTCACACTAAAATTGTCAGGACAAAACATACTCATTAAAAAATACAGTCTTTCCTCGAATTTTAACGATTCAACCGATTTGTCTGTATTCTCAAATAAATTCATTCTGACTGACATTTTAGGTGTTTATTCATGATGCAATGTATGTCATGCTATGCATATGATGCGAAAATGAAAATGAAAACGATTTTATGAAAATTTAAATATGCCCGGACAAAATTGGGGTATGACAAGATCTGGCTATCATGTCATCCACATATACTTCTATTTCATGATGAATCATATCATGGAACAAAACCACCATAACACGCTGGTACGTTGCCCCGGCGTTCTTTAAACCGAATGGCATTACTTTATAACAGAGCGTGCCCCATTGCGTCACAAACGTAGTTTTCTCCATGTCTTCAGGTGCCATCTTAATCTGGTTATAACCCGAGAATCCATCCATGAAGGAGAATACTTTGTGTTGAGCGGTGTTGTCTACCAGAACATCAATGTGCGGGAGTGGAAAGTCGTCTTTGGGACTCGCTTTATTCAGATCTCTGTAATCTACACACATTCGTACCTTACCATCCTTCTTTGGCACCGGTACCACATTAGCAACCCATTGCGGATAAGAAGTAACGGCCAGAAAACCTGCATTAAATTGTTTCATAACCTCGGCTTTGATTTTCTCAGACATTTCAGGACGCATGCGCCGAACCTTTTGCTTAACGGGACGACAATCTTCCTTCGTTGGCAAACGATGCACTACTATGTCAGTATCCAGTCCTGGCATGTCTTCGTAGGACCAAGCAAAAATCTCTATATAGTCCTGTAACATCTGAATCAATCTTCCTTTGACACTGTTTTCCAAGCCTGCTCCTATTTTGACTTCTTTCTTGTCCACTTCAGTACCCAGGTTTACAATTTCGATTGACTCTTCATGCGGCTGTATAGTTCTCTCTTCTTGCAGTAACAGTCTGACAAGTTCTCCAGGTACTTCACAATCTTCCTCACTTCCATCCTCGGCTTGGTAGATCGGATTTTCAAAGCCATAATGAACAGTAGTAGAATTATTATCAACAGGATCCAGAGTGGGTATGAATCTGCAATTCGTTACGTGAGCGTGTGTAAGAAAACATAGCCTCTTTGGAAGATGACAAGAAAGATAAAGAGCGCAATATTTGAATGCAAAAAGTCCATTGATTTATTGAATGTGAATATGCTTATGAAAATGACAAAACCCTTAACAAATTAGCTATTGTGCCCCGGGCTTAGACACAATGCTTTTAAGAAGTTCGATTGTAAAAAACTAAAAAAGTTGCAACACTAAAATAGACAATAACAATTACTCCTGACTAAAGGAAATCGAGATAGTGTCTTCAGCCTTCCAGTTATTGAGTCTGTCACCAATTGTTGGGGAAACCCAGCTATCCAGGTCGCAGTCGCTGTCAGCATCTTCTATAGCATTAATCTGATCTTTGACCATCCTTTCAGAGTTAACTGAATTGAAGAGTCAGTTGGAAGATCTGTTGGATAAGAAATTTATTCGTCCGAGTGTGTCACCGTGGGGTGCACCAGTGTTATTGGTTAAGAAGAAAGAAGGTACTATGAGGTTGTGTGTGGACTACAGGCAACTGAATAAAGTGACGATCAAGAATCGGTATCCTTTGCCGAGGATTGATGATTTGATGGATCAGTTGGTTGGTGCGAGTGTGTTCAGCAAAATAGATTTGAGATCTGGGTATCATCAGATACGTGTGAAAACTGAGGATATTCAGAAGACTGCTTTCAGAACAAGGTATGGACATTATGAGTATTCTGTAATGCCTTTTGGTGTGACTAATGCGCCTGGAGTGTTTATGGAGTATATGAATAGGATTTTCCATCCGTACCTAGATCAGTTTGTTGTGGTGTTTATTGACGATATTTTGGTGTATTCGAAATCTGAAGAAGAGCATGCTGAGCATTTGAGAGTGGTTTTAAGAATTCTACGAGAAAAGAAGTTATTTGCTAAACCGTCCAAGTGTGAATTTTGGTTAGAAGAGGTTAGTTTTCTTGGTCATGTGATTTCAAGAGGTGGTGTTGCTGTTGATCCTTCTAAGATAGAAGCGGTATCTAAGTGGGAAGCTCCGAAGTCAGTTTCTGAGATAAGGAGTTTTCTTGGACTTGCAGGATATTATAGGAAGTTCATTGAGGGATTTTCTAAGTTAGCGTTACCGTTAACGATGTTGACTAGAAAGGGGCAAGCGTTTGTTTGGGACCCAAAATGTGAAGAAGGTTTCCAAGAGTTAAAGAGAAGGTTAACTACTGCTCCTATTATGATATTACCAAGTCCGTCGGAACTATTTGAGGTTTTCTGTGATGCTTCATTGTTGGGTTTGGGTGGTGTGTTGATGCAGAACAAGCAGGTTATAGCTTATGCTTCGAGACAATTGAGGGTTCATGAGAGGAACTATCCGACACACGATTTAGAGTTGGCAGCCGTGGTTTTTGTTCTGAAGTTGTGGAGGCATTACTTGTACGGATCAAGATTTGAGGTTTTCAGTGACCATAAAAGTTTAAAGTATTTATTTGATCAGAAAGAGCTGAATATGAGACAGAGGAGATGGTTAGAGTTTCTGAAGGATTATGACTTTGGTTTGAATTACCATCCGGGTAAAGCAAACGTAGTGGCTGATGTATTGAGTCGGAAATCATTGCATATGTCTATGTTAATGGTTAAAGAATTGGATTTAATTGAGCAGTTTAGAGACTTGAGTTTGGTGTGTGAGAGTACTCACAATAGTGTTAAATTGGGAATGTTGAAGTTAACGAGTAGTATTCTGGATGAGATCAGAGAGGGTCAGAAATCCGATGTGCTTTTGGTTGATAAGTTGACTCTAGTGAATCAAGGTCAAGGTGGTGAATTCAGAGTTGATGAGAATGGTGTTTTGAAATTTGGTAATCGGGTGTGTATTCCGGATGTTACCGAGCTTAAGAAGAGTATTCTTGAGGAAGGACATCGTAGTGGCCTGAGTATTCATCCTGGAGCTACGAAGATGTATCATGATTTGAAAAAGTTATTTTGGTGGCCGGGGATGAAAAGAGAAATTGCGAGTTTTGTTTATTCCTGTTTGACTTGTCAGAAGTCAAAGGTTGAGCATCAGAAGCCGTCTGGGCTAATGCAACCGTTGGCTATTCCAGAGTGGAAGTGGGATAGTATCAGTATGGATTTTGTTTCTGGTTTACCGAGGACAAGTAAGAATTTTGAAGCTATTTGGGTGATTGTTGACAGATTGACAAAATCGGCTCATTTCATTCCGATCAGAATGGACTATTCGTTAGAGAGATTAGCTGAGTTGTATATTGAGAAAATTATAAGTTTGCATGGTATTCCGTCGAGTATTGTTTCGGACAGAGATCCTAGATTTACATCGAAGTTTTGGGAAGGTTTGCAGAGGGCTTTGGGAACTAAGCTGAGATTGAGTTCTGCATATCATCCGCAGACTGATGGTCAGACTGAGAGGACGATTCAGTCACTAGAGGATCTGTTGAGGGCGTGTGTTTTGGAAAAAGGAGGTGTTTGGGATTGTTATTTACCTTTGATTGAGTTTACCTACAACAATAGTTTTCATTCGAGCATTGGTATGGCACCGTTTGAAGCTTTGTATGGTAGGAGATGTCGGACGCCTTTATGTTGGTACAAGTCCGGTGAGAGTGCTGTGATTGGACCGGAGATTGTTCAACAAACTACGGAAAAGATTAAGATGATTCAGGAGAAGATGAGAATTGCTCAGAGTCGTCAGAAGAGTTATCACGACAAGAGAAGGAAGTCACTTGAGTTTCAAGAGGGAGATCATGTGTTCCTCCGTGTTACTCCGATAACTGGGGTTGGTCGAGCTTTGAAGTCGAAGAAGTTGACACCTCGATTTATTGGTCCTTATCAGATTTTGGAGAGGATAGGGGAGGTAGCCTATCGTATCGCTTTACCGCCGTCGCTTGCGAATTTGCATGAGGTTTTTCATGTGTCTCAGTTGAGGAGGTACATTCATGATCCGTCGCATGTGGTCCAAGTAGATGATGTACAGGTGAGAGATAACCTGACTGTTGAAACATCACCTATGAGGATTGAGGATCGAGAGTTGAAGCAGTTGCGGGGTAAAGAGATTGCTTTGGTGAAGGTAGCTTGGGGAGGACCAGCAGGTGGCAATGTGACTTGGGAACTTGAGAGTCAGATGAAGGAGTCTTATCCAGAGTTATTCGCCTGAGGTATGTTTTCGAGGACGAAAACTCTTTTAGTGGGGGAGAGTTGTAACACCCCGATAAAATAAGATAATTATTTAAATTGAGTTAATAATATATTTATTAATTTACTTAAATAATTGGAATTATTATTATTATTGGAATAATAATTATTGGAATATTATTGGGATTATTATTATTGGATTATTTTTATTATTGGAATAAAAGTAGAAATCAGTAAAAAGGTTCCATTTGGTAAAAAGAGTTTTTCACGTGAAAAGGGAAAAGAGACAGAAAAGTGGAGAAGGGCAAAGCGAACCAGAGAACAAGGGTTGAAGAGAGGAAGAACTTGAAGCTGAAGGATTTGTCGGATTAACTCAGGTAAGGGGGGTTTATCATCGTTTAATGGGTATTATGGGATAATATGTAATGGGTAGTGATAAACCATTGATTTACCTCTGATTGGAATAATTGTGCTGAAAATTGTGAACTTTTGGGATGAACGAATCTGGATTAAAATTGAGGGAAATCCGTAGGAATTAGATGCAATAGTGTTAGGATTTGTGAGATTGAATAAGATATGAATTGTGTTAGGGGATATGAACGAATAATGTGTAAAATTGGACTGTGGAAGGTTGAATTGGATAGATCTCGTAACAGAGAATGCCATAGCAGATCTGGAAATCTGGTTTCTGGTCATACGCGTATGGCACTAGGCAATACGCGTATGAGATGGTCTGGTACGCGTATGGCACTAGGCAATACGCGTATGGATGAGGAAAATGATGTTTTGAACGTGGTTTGGTCTCTGTTGGTACGCGTATGGGGACGTGATACGCGTAGCATACGCGTATGAGATGGTGTTACGCGTATGAGATTTGGTCAGGAGATGGGCCATACGCGTATGGGACTAGGCAATACGCGTATGGGCAGGATTGTGATTTTCTGTGCTGTTGTTGTGCAGTTTTTGGTTGTTCAGCTGAGTAATGTAATTCAGCTGATGTATGATATATTAGGGATCATTTCCCGTTGTTTTGAGTAGTATAGGTATTAGTAGAGTGTGCTAATACTGTGGTTGTTCTTTGGCATGATCTGATATGCTTATGTGATAAAATACTGATGATGTGTGATGGTATGCATGATCTTGTGAATGTATCAGTTATGTGTGCATTTGTGAATAGACTGTTTTATGGCTTAGAGTGTGAGCATATGTCTATTCTTGAATTGTGGTTGATGATTTAGCATTGCTAGGTGATTAGCATGCATATTGTGGCCTTTACGGTGGTAGCTAATTCCCATGGTGAGGAATTAGTGAGTTAGTCATTTTGGACTGTTGTTGATGTTTGCATGCTAGGTGAATTAGCGTGCATAGCATGGCCCTTGGGGTGGTAGCTAATTCCCATGGTGAGGAATTAGTGAGTGAGTCACTAGGTCTCAAATGAGTGGGACTAGTGGGCTTGGTAGCCGTGCCTGGATTTGGACGGTGAGGTGAACTATATGTTCACAAATAGTCGGTACCGCATGCATGGAGTCTCATTGCATAATATGTGTATGGCGTATAATATGAATGGATGTATTCCAATATTATACGTGTGTTTGTGTTGATATTGAGTATGAGCATGAGTTGTATTTGTATTGAGTATGATATCTGAATTGATGTGCCGTTACCGAATGTGTGATGTGATTAGGGTGATTAATGTGTTAAATTACTTAGCATTACATGATGTTTTATAATGCTTATTATATCGATTGAGAAACTCACCCTTACAACTATTTTTCAGGTAACGAGCAGTGATTGAGTAGAAGCTAGTGCTTGGAGTCTAGTGTAGCCTCCTTAGTGGGTCATGCTCTGATAGATGTAACATCGGGATGGGATGTTTTAATTGTTTTATTGTTGGTTGTTGAACAACTTTACATGTAATGTATTACATGGTTTGAATGTTGTTAGTTGTATCCGCTGCGTATTATGCAAATGTTTTATTTGATTAAATAAATGAGCATGACAGGATATTTTGGAAAGATGCGTGAAATGATTGTGTGACACCCTTAAGGGCATAATTACTCTGATGATATACTGCTATTTTAACTAAATATTTGGGGTATTTAGAAGGGTGTTACATTAGTGGTATCAGAGCATAGTCGGTCGAGTCGAGTCGTAATTATTCTGTTCCCCTGTATGGGATAGGTGTTGTGTAACCCTATCAGTACTTATTGTTTTAGCTTGTTGGGTTTTCAGAATAGAGATGGCTGGAAGAGGTAGAGACGATGCTGCGATTGCTGAGGCTCTGGGTATGCTGGCTGGAGTACTTGGAGGAAATCCGAATGTTGTGGGAATGGGAGCTGCTCGTCAACTGAGTGAGTTCCAGAAGAACAATCCTCCAATGTTCAAGGGAGCATACGATCCAGATGGTGCTCAGAAGTGGTTGAAGGAGATCGAGAGGATCTTCCGAGTAACTGAGTGTGCCGATAACCAGAAGGTCAGGTTCGGTACGCATATGCTGTCAGAGGAAGCAGATGATTGGTGGGTTGCTACCCGCACTGAGTTGGAAGCTGCTGGGAATGCTGAGATCAATTGGGCTGTGTTCAGAGAGAGATTCCTGAGGAAGTATTTTCCAGAGGATGTTAGAGGAAAGAAAGAGATAGAGTTCTTGGAATTGAAGCAGGGCAACCGGTCTGTTACTGAGTATGCTGCTAAGTTCACAGAGCTGTCGAAGTATTACACTCCCTATAACGAGGCTACTGGGGAATTTTCAAAGTGTGTGAAGTTTGAGAACGGGTTGCGTCCCGAGATCAAGCAGGCTATTGGGTATCAGCGGATTAGAGTGTTTTCTGATTTGGTTGGCTGTTGCAGGATTTTTGAACAGGATACCAAGGCTAGAGCAGAGAGCTATCAGCAAAGGGTTGATAGAAAAGGCAAGAATCAGAATGATCGTGGGAAACCGTATGCAGCTGGCAGAGGGTTTCAGAGACAGAGTGGGATGAAGAGGCCTAGTGGGGGAGACTCTAGTGCCCCTGCTAAGTGTTTCAGATGTGGTCAGGCTGGACATCGGATCCATGAGTGTACCAGTACTGAGAAGAAGTGTTACAAGTGTGGAAAAGGTGGTCATTTGGCTGCAGAGTGCCGGTCGAAGACTGTGACTTGTTTCAACTGTGGAGAGTTGGGTCATATCAGTCCACAGTGTCCTAAGCCGAAGAAGGAGAATCAGTCGGGAGGCAAGGTCTTTGCTTTATCGGGTTCTGAGACTTCTGCAGATGATCGTTTGATCCGAGGTACGTGTTATATTAATGGCTTTCCTCTTGTAGCTATTATTGACACAGGTGCGACTCATTCCTTTATATCTTTGGATTGTGCTATGAAACTTAGATTAGAGATATCTGAGATGCAGGGTAGTATGGTGATTGATACTCCTGCGAAGGGTTCAGTGACTACTACTTCAGTTTGTTTAAATTGTCCGTTGAGTATTTTTGGTAGAGACTTTGGGATGGACCTAGTGTGTCTTCCACTAGTGCAGATTGACGTTATTCTGGGTATGAATTGGTTGGTGTGTAACCGAGTTTATATCAACTGTTTTGATAAGACTGTGACCTTTCCTGAGATTGAGGAAGGAAAGAGTTTGTTTCTATCAGCAAGGCAGGTGAATGAGGAAGTAGCTGATGGGGCAGAGTTGTTTATGCTGTTAGCGACTTTGGAGGCTAAAGATAAATTGGTGATTGGCGATTTAGCCGTGGTGTGTGATTTTCCTGATGTGTTTCCTGAAGAAGTGAATGAATTGCCGCCAGAGCGTGAAGTTGAGTTCTCGATTGATTTAGTACCTGGTACTAGACCGATATCGATGGCTCCGTACCGTATGTCTGCTGTTGAGTTAACTGAATTGAAGAGTCAGTTGGAAGATCTGTTGGATAAGAAATTTATTCGTCCGAGTGTGTCACCGTGGGGTGCACCAGTGTTATTGGTTAAGAAGAAAGAAGGTACTATGAGGTTGTGTGTGGACTACAGGCAACTGAATAAAGTGACGATCAAGAATCGGTATCCTTTGCCGAGGATTGATGATTTGATGGATCAGTTGGTTGGTGCGAGTGTGTTCAGCAAAATAGATTTGAGATCTGGGTATCATCAAATACGTGTGAAAACTGAGGATATTCAGAAGACTGCTTTCAGAACAAGGTATGGACATTATGAGTATTCTGTAATGCCTTTTGGTGTGACTAATGCGCCTGGAGTGTTTATGGAGTATATGAATAGGATTTTCCATCCGTACCTAGATCAGTTTGTTGTGGTGTTTATTGACGATATTTTGGTGTATTCGAAATCTGAAGAAGAGCATGCTGAGCATTTGAGAGTGGTTTTAAGAATTCTACGAGAAAAGAAGTTATTTGCTAAACTGTCCAAGTGTGAATTTTGGTTAGAAGAGGTTAGTTTTCTTGGTCATGTGATTTCAAGAGGTGGTGTTGCTGTTGATCCTTCTAAGATAGAAGCGGTATCTAAGTGGGAAGCTCCGAAGTCAGTTTCTGAGATAAGGAGTTTTCTTGGACTTGCAGGATATTATAGGAAGTTCATTGAGGGATTTTCTAAGTTAGCGTTACCGTTAACGATGTTGACTAGAAAGGGGCAAGCGTTTGTTTGGGACCCAAAATGTGAAGAAGGTTTCCAAGAGTTAAAGAGAAGGTTAACTACTGCTCCTATTCTGATATTACCAAGTCCGTCGGAACTATTTGAGGTTTTCTGTGATGCTTCATTGTTGGGTTTGGGTGGTGTGTTGATGCAGAACAAGCAGGTTATAGCTTATGCTTCGAGACAATTGAGGGTTCATGAGAGGAACTATCCGACACACGATTTAGAGTTGGCAGCCGTGGTTTTTGTTCTGAAGTTGTGGAGGCATTACTTGTACGGATCAAGATTTGAGGTTTTCAGTGACCATAAAAGTTTAAAGTATTTATTTGATCAGAAAGAGCTGAATATGAGACAGAGGAGATGGTTAGAGTTTCTGAAGGATTATGACTTTGGTTTGAATTACCATCCGGGTAAAGCAAACGTAGTGGCTGATGTATTGAGTCGGAAATCATTGCATATGTCTATGTTAATGGTTAAAGAATTGGATTTAATTGAGCAGTTTAGAGACTTGAGTTTGGTGTGTGAGAGTACTCACAATAGTGTTAAATTGGGAATGTTGAAGTTAACGAGTAGTATTCTGGATGAGATCAGAGAGGGTCAGAAATCCGATGTGCTTTTGGTTGATAAGTTGACTCTAGTGAATCAAGGTCAAGGTGGTGAATTCAGAGTTGATGAGAATGGTGTTTTGAAATTTGGTAATCGGGTGTGTATTCCGGATGTTACCGAGCTTAAGAAGAGTATTCTTGAGGAAGGACATCGTAGTGGCCTGAGTATTCATCCTGGAGCTACGAAGATGTATCATGATTTGAAAAAGTTATTTTGGTGGCCGGGGATGAAAAGAGAAATTGCGAGTTTTGTTTATTCCTGTTTGACTTGTCAGAAGTCAAAGGTTGAGCATCAGAAGCCGTCTGGGCTAATGCAACCGTTGGCTATTCCAGAGTGGAAGTGGGATAGTATCAGTATGGATTTTGTTTCTGGTTTACCGAGGACAAGTAAGAATTTTGAAGCTATTTGGGTGATTGTTGACAGATTGACAAAATCGGCTCATTTCATTCCGATCAGAATGGACTATTCGTTAGAGAGATTAGCTGAGTTGTATATTGAGAAAATTGTAAGTTTGCATGGTATTCCGTCGAGTATTGTTTCGGACAGAGATCCTAGATTTACATCGAAGTTTTGGGAAGGTTTGCAGAGGGCTTTGGGAACTAAGCTGAGATTGAGTTCTGCATATCATCCGCAGACTGATGGTCAGACTGAGAGGACGATTCAGTCACTAGAGGATCTGTTGAGGGCGTGTGTTTTGGAAAAAGGAGGTGTTTGGGATTGTTATTTACCTTTGATTGAGTTTACCTACAACAATAGTTTTCATTCGAGCATTGGTATGGCACTGTTTGAAGCTTTGTATGGTAGGAGATGTCAGACGCCTTTATGTTGGTACGAGTCCGGTGAGAGTGTTGTGATTGGACCGGAGATTGTTCAACAAACTACGGAAAAGATTAAGATGATTCAGGAGAAGATGAGAATTGCTCAGAGTCGTCAGAAGAGTTATCACGACAAGAGAAGGAAGTCACTTGAGTTTCAAGAGGGAGATCATGTGTTCCTCCGTGTTACTCCGATAACTGGGGTTGGTCGAGCTTTGAAGTCGAAGAAGTTGACACCTCGATTTATTGGTCCTTATCAGATTTTGGAGAGGATAGGGGAGGTAGCCTATCGTATCGCTTTACCGCCGTCGCTTGCGAATTTGCATGAGGTTTTTCATGTGTCTCAGTTGAGGAGGTACATTCATGATCCGTCGCATGTGGTCCAAGTAGATGATGTACAGGTGAGAGATAACCTGACTGTTGAAACATCACCTATGAGGATTGAGGATCGAGAGTTGAAGTAGTTGCGGGGTAAAGAGATTGCTTTGGTGAAGGTAGCTTGGGGAGGACCAGTAGGTGGCAATGTGACTTGGGAACTTGAGAGTCAGATGAAGGAGTCTTATCCAGAGTTATTCGCCTGAGGTATGTTTTCGAGGACGAAAACTCTTTTAGTGGGGGAGAGTTGTAACACCCCGATAAAATAAGATAATTATTTAAATTGAGTTAATAATATATTTATTAATTTACTTAAATAATTGGAATTATTATTATTATTGGAATAATAATTATTGGAATATTATTGGGATTATTATTATTGGATTATTTTTATTATTGGAATAAAAGTAGAAATCAGTAAAAAGGTTCCATTTGGTAAAAAGAGTTTTTCACGTGAAAAGGGAAAAGAGACAGAAAAGTGGAGAAGGGCAAAGCGAACCAGAGAACAAGGGTTGAAGAGAGGAAGAACTTGAAGCTGAAGGATTTGCCGGATTAACTCAGGTAAGGGGGGTTTATCATCGTTTAATGGGTATTATGGGATAATATGTAATGGGTAGTGATAAACCATTGATTTACCTCTGATTGGAATAATTGTGCTGAAAATTGTGAACTTTTGGGATGAACGAATCTGGATTAAAATTGAGGGAAATCCGTAGGAATTAGATGCAATAGTGTTAGGATTTGTGAGATTGAATAAGATATGAATTGTGTTAGGGGATATGAACGAATAATGTGTAAAATTGGACTGTGGAAGGTTGAATTGGATAGATCTCGTAACAGAGAATGCCATAGCAGATCTGGAAATCTGGTTTCTGGTCATACGCGTATGGCACTAGGCAATACGCGTATGAGATGGTCTGGTACGCGTAAGGCACTAGGCAATACGCGTATGGATGAGGAAAATGATGTTTTGAACGTGGTTTGGTCTCTGTTGGTACGCGTATGGGGACGTGATACGCGTAGCATACGCGTATGAGATGGTGTTACGCGTATGGGATTTGGTCAGGAGATGGGCCATACGCGTATGGGACTAGGCAATACGCGTATGGGCAGGATTGTGATTTTCTGTGCTGTTGTTGTGCAGTTTTTGGTTGTTCAGCTGAGTAATGTAATTCAGCTGATGTATGATATATTAGGGATCATTTCCCGTTGTTTTGAGTAGTATAGGTATTAGTAGAGTGTGCTAATACTGTGGTTGTTCTTTGGCATGATCTGATATGCTTATGTGATAAAATACTGATGATGTGTGATGGTATGCATGATCTTGTGAATGTATCAGTTATGTGTGCATTTGTGAATAGACTGTTTTATGGCTTAGAGTGTGAGCATATGTCTATTCTTGAATTGTGGTTGATGATTTAGCATTGCTAGGTGATTAGCATGCATATTGTGGCCTTTACGGTGGTAGCTAATTCCCATGGTGAGGAATTAGTGAGTTAGTCATTTTGGACTGTTGTTGATGTTTGCATGCTAGGTGAATTAGCGTGCATAGCATGGCCCTTGGGGTGGTAGCTAATTCCCATGGTGAGGAATTAGTGAGTGAGTCACTAGGTCTCAAATGAGTGGGACTAGTGGGCTTGGTAGCCGTGCCTGGATTTGGACGGTGAGGTGAACTATATGTTCACAAATAGTCGGTACCGCATGCATGGAGTCTCATTGCATAATATGTGTATGGCGTATAATATGAATGGATGTATTCCAATATTATACGTGTGTTTGTGTTGATATTGAGTATGAGCATGAGTTGTATTTGTATTGAGTATGATATCTGAATTGATGTGCCGTTACCGAATGTGTGATGTGATTAGGGTGATTAATGTGTTAAATTACTTAGCATTACATGATGTTTTATAATGCTTATTATATCGATTGAGAAACTCACCCTTACAACTATTTTTCAGGTAACGAGCAGTGATTGAGTAGAAGCTAGTGCTTGGAGTCTAGTGTAGCCTCCTTAGTGGGTCATGCTCTGATAGATGTAACATCGGGATGGGATGTTTTAATTGTTTTATTGTTGGTTGTTGAACAACTTTACATGTAATGTATTACATGGTTTGAATGTTGTTAGTTGTATCCGCTGCGTATTATGCAAATGTTTTATTTGATTAAATAAATGAGCATGACAGGATATTTTGGAAAGATGCGTGAAATGATTGTGTGACACCCTTAAGGGCATAATTACTCTGATGATATACTGCTATTTTAACTAAATATTTGGGGTATTTAGAAGGGTGTTACACTTTACGCCATGGATGTAAACATCACCTCCGTAATTCCACGGAATAGCTTTGCTTGAGGAATATGGTACTGGGCCAGGTGCAGTAATGATTAGGGGAGCTACCCTGGGCTCAGCAGTAATCTTCACAGGCGCCCTGGTGTCGCATTACGCGAAAAACCGGCGGGAAAACAAGAACAACAGAGCCGCCACCGTGTGTAACACCCTTCTAAAATACCCCAAATATTTAATTAAAATATAACAACATATCAATCAGAGTAATATGCAATCAAGGGTGTCACACAATATTTCACAATAAATATTTAGTCATGCTCATTATTTAACTCAAAACATAATGTATTGCACAATACACAGCGGATAGAGATCAAATCGATCGTTCAAACATGTAACTGATCCAACAATCATCACAACACAATTAAAATGTTCCCTCCCGATGTTACATCTATCAGAGCATGACCCACTAGGGAGACTACACTAGACTCCAAGCATTAGCTTCTACTCAACTCATTGCTCGTTACCTGAAAAATAGTTGTAAGGGTGAGTTCCTCAATCGATATAATACGCATTATAAAATATCATGTCATGTTAAGTAAGTTAACACATTTCATCACCCTAATCATAACACACACTCAGCAACGGTAACATCAACTCATATTCATACTCATACTCATATCAACACAATCACCAAAACAACACGCATCATATTGGAATACATCCATTCATAATATACGCCATACATACATACATTATGCAATGAGACTCCACACATGCGGTACCGACTATTCGTGAACATATAGTTCACCTCACCGATCAAACCCAGATACGGCTACCAAGTCCACTAGTCCCACTCAATTGAGACCTAGTGACTCACTCACTAATTCCTCACCACGTGAATTAGCTACCACCGACTCACTAATTCCTCACCACGGGAATTAGCTACCACCAACTCACTAATTCCTCACCACGGGAATTAGCTACCACCAAGGACTACAACATGCCTGCTAACTCACCTAGCAATGCAAAATCATCAACAATAATCCACAATGGACTTATGCCCACACTCTAAGCCATAAAACAGTCCATTCACAACACATGCATAAGATATACACTCATAGCATTATGCATACCATCATACATCATCAACACATTCATCACAACATCATATCATGTCAATTAATCAATCACAGTATTAGCACACTCTACTAATACCTACACTGCTCAAAACAGCGGGAATTTATCCCTATTACATCATATGCCAACATAGGCCAACCCTCAGATAGGCACACAACATTAAAAAGCCAATTTTTCCACTCTGCAACAGTGTTAACCGGTTAACGCCCTGGGTTAACCGGTTAACGCAGCACAACACGCTTCCTGTCCCAAAACTTAACAGTGTTAACCGGTTAACGCCCTGGGTTAACCGGTTAACGCAGCACAGACAGCAATATCTCAGCAATCACAACAGTGTTAACCGGTTAACGCCCTGGGTTAACCGGTTAACGCAAGCAAAACAGCACATATTCACAATTCAAAACAGTGTTAACCGGTTAACACCCTGGGTTAACCGGTTAACGCAAGACAGAAGCTGTTCCTGCGCTAACTCAAGGCAGAATGTAGAATCCTCCGCATTTTCCGCCATTGGAGGACTTCCGGACCTCCGATTCCAATTCCGTAAAAAGCTATACGTTCGGGAAAACGCGACTCACGCAATTACGGATTCAATTACAATTTTTAACACAGTTTATCCAACATAATTCCAGCATTCAACAATCCCAATTAGGGTCAAATCAACGGCTTATCACTACCCATTATATATTATCCCATAATACCCATTAATCGACGATAAACCCCCCTTACCTGAGTTAATCCGGCGAATCTCAAGCTCCAAGCTCTTCTCTTCTCCAACCTTCTTCCTCTTGTTCTGCCTCTTTGCCCTTTTCCTCTTTCACAATCGCTTCTCTGCTTTTCACGTAACAAAACCTTTTACCAAAATGGAACTCTTTTTTCCTTATTTCACACTTATATATTTTCCAATTTATATTATTGTCCCAAAAATAATAATTCAATAATTCCCAAAAATAATAATAATAATTCCAATTATTTAATTAAATTAATAAATATATTATTAACTCAATTTAAATAATTATTTTATTATTATCGGGGTGTTACAACTCTCCCCCACTAAAAGAGTTTTCGTCCTCGAAAACATACCTCAAGCGAATAACTCTGGGTAAGACTCCTTCATCTGACTCTCCAGTTCCCAAGTCACGTTGCCACCTGCTGGTCCTCCCCAAGCTACCTTCACCAAGGCAATCTCTTTACCCCGCAACTGCTTCAACTCTCGATCCTCGATCCTCATAGGTGATGTTTCAACAGTCAGGTTATCTCTCACCTGTACATCATCTACTTGGACTACATGCGACGGATCATGAATGTACCTCCTCAACTGAGACACATGAAAAACCTCATGCAAATTCGCAAGCGACGGCGGTAAAGCGACCCGATAGGCTACCTCCCCTATCCTCTCCAAAATCTGATAAGGACCAATAAACCGAGGTGTCAACTTTTTCGACTTCAAAGCTCGACCAACACCAGTTATCGGAGTAACACGAAGAAACACATGATCTCCCTCTTGGAACTCAAGTGACTTCCTCCTCTTATCATGATAACTCTTCTGACGACTCTGAGCAATTCTCATCTTCTCCTGAATCATCTTAATCTTTTCTGTAGTCTGTTGAACAATCTCCGGTCCAACCACAGCACTCTCACCGGACTCATACCAACATAACGGTGTCCGACATCTCCTACCATACAAAGCTTCAAACGGTGCCATACCAATGCTCGAATGAAAACTATTGTTGTAGGTAAACTCAATCAAAGGTAAATAACAATCCCAAGCACCTCCCTTTTCCAAAACACAAGCTCTCAAAAGATCCTCTAATGACTGAATCGTCCTCTCAGTCTGACCATCAGTCTGCGGATGATATGCAGAACTCAATCTCAGCTTAGTTCCCAAAGCCTTCTGCAAACCTTCCCAAAACTTCGATGTAAATCTAGGATCTCTGTCCGAAACAATACTCGACGGAATACCATGCAAACTTACAATCTTCTCAATATACAACTCGGCTAATCTCTCTAACGGATAATCCATTCTGATCGGAATGAAATGAGCCGACTTCGTCAATCTGTCTACAATCACCCAAATGGCTTCAAAATTCTTATTTGTCCTCGGTAGACCAGAAACAAAATCCATACTGATACTATCCCACTTCCACTCTGGAATAGCCAACGGTTGCATTAGCCCAGACGACTTCTGATGCTCAATCTTTGACTTCTGACAAGTCAAACAGGAATAAACAAAACTCGCAATTTCTCTTTTCATTCCCGGCCACCAAAATAACTTCTTCAAATCATGATACATCTTCGTAGCTCCAGGATGAATACTCAAGCCACTACGATGTCCTTCCTCCAGAATACTCTTCTTAAGTTCGGTAACATCCGGAATACACACCCGATTACCAAATTTCAAAACACCATTCTCATCAACTCTGAATTCACCACCTTGACCTTGATTCACTAAAGTCAACTTATCAACCAAAAGCATATCGGATTTCTGACCCTCTCTAATCTCATCCAGAATACCACTCGTTAACTTCAATATTCCCAATTTAACACTATTGTGAGTACTCTCACACACCAAACTCAAGTCTCTAAACTGCTCAATTAAATCCAATTCCTTAACCATTAACATAGACATATGCAATGATTTCCGACTCAATGCATCAGCCACTACATTTGCTTTACCCGGATGGTAATTCAAACCAAAGTCATAATCCTTCAGAAATTCTAACCATCTCCTCTGTCTCATATTCAGCTCTTTCTGATCAAACAAATACTTTAAACTTTTATGGTCACTGAAAACCTCAAATCTTGACCCGTACAAATAATGTCTCCATAACTTCAGAACAAATACCACAGGTGCCAACTCTAAATCGTGTGTCGGATAGTTCCTCTCATGAACCCTCAGCTGTCTCGAAGCATAAGCTATAACCTGCTTATTCTGCATCAACACACCACCCAAACCCAACAATGAAGCATCACAGTAAACCTCAAATGATTCCGACGAACTCGGTAATATCAAAATAGGAGCAGTAGTTAACCTTCTCTTTAACTCTTGGAAACCTTCTTCACATTTTGAGTCCCAAACAAACGCTTGCCCCTTTCTAGTCAACATTGTCAACGGTAACGCCAACTTGGAAAATCCCTCAATGAACTTCCTATAATAACCAGCCAAACCAAGAAAACTCCTTATCTCAGAAACTGACTTCGGAGCTTCCCACTTAGATACCGCTTCTATCTTAGAAGGATCGACAGCAACACCACCTCTTGAAATCACATGACCAAGAAAACTAACCTCTTCCAACCAAAATTCACACTTCGACAGTTTAGCAAATAACTTCTTTTCTCGTAGAACTTCTAAAACCACTCTCAAATGCTCAGCATGCTCTTCTTCAGCTTTTGAATACACCAAAATGTCGTCAATAAACACCACAACAAACTTATCTAGGAACGGATGGAAAATCCTATTCATGTACTCCATAAATACTCCAGGCGCATTAGTCACACCGAAAGGCATTACAGAATACTCATAATGTCCATACCTTGTTCTGAAAGCAGTCTTCTGAATATCCTCAGTTTTCACACGTATCTGATGATACCCAGATCTCAAATCTATCTTGCTGAACACACTCGCACCAACCAATTGATCCATCAAATCATCAATCCTCGGCAAAGGATACCGATTCTTGATCGTCACTTTATTCAGTTGCCTGTAGTCCACACACAACCTCATAGTACCTTCTTTCTTCTTAACCAACAACACTGGTGCACCCCACGGTGACACACTCGGACGAATAAATTTCTTATCCAACAGATCTTCCAACTGACTCTTCAATTCAGTTAACTCAACAGCAGACATACGGTACGGAGCCATCGATATCGGCCTAGTACCAGGTACCAAATCAATCGAGAACTCAACTTCACGCTCTGGCGGTAATTCATTCACTTCTTCGGGAAACACATCAGGAAAATCACACACCACTGCTAGATCGCCAATCACCAGTTTATCTTTAGCCTCCAAAGTCGCTAACAGCATAAACAACTCTGCCCCATCCGCTACTTCCTCATTCACCTGCCTTGCTGATAGAAACCAACTCTTTCCTTCCTCAATCTCAGGAAATATCACAGTCTTGTCAAAACAGTGGATAGAAACTCGGTTAAACACCAACCAGTTCATTCCCAAGATAACATCAATCTGCACTAGTGGAAGACACACAAGGTCTATCCCAAAGTCTCTACCAAAAATACTCAAAGGACAATTCAAACAAACTGAAGTAGTAGTCACTGAACCCTTCGCAGGAGTATCAATCACCATACTTCCACGCATCTCAGATATCTCTAACTTAAGTCTCACAGCACAATCCAAAGATATAAAGGAATGAGTAGCACCGGTGTCAATAATAGCTACAAGAGGAAAGCCATTAATATAACACGTACCTCGGATCAAACGATCATCTGCAGAAGTCTCAGAACCCGATAAAGCAAAGACCTTGCCTCCTGACTGATTCTCTTTCTTCGGCTTAGGACACTGTGGACTGATATGACCCAACTCTCCACAGTTGAAACAAGTCACAGTCTTCAACCGACACTCTGCAGCCAAATGACCACCTTTTCCACACTTGAAACACTTCATCTCAGCACTGGTACACTCATGGACACGATGTCCAGCCCGACCACATCTATAACACTTAGCAGGGGCACTAGAGTCTCCCCCACTAGGCCTCTTCATCCCACTTTGCTTCTGGAAACTTTTGCCAGCTGCATACGGTTTTCCACGATCATTCTGATTCTTGCCTTTCCTATCAACTCTCTGTTGATAGCTCTCTGCTCTGGCTTTGGAATCCTGTTCAAAAATCCTGCAACAGTCAACCAAGTCAGAAAACACTCTGATCCGCTGATATCCAATAGCCTGCTTGATCTCGGGACGTAACCCGTTCTCAAACTTCACACATTTCGAAAATTCTCCAGCAGCCTCATTATAGGGAGTATAATACTTTGACAGCTCTGTGAACTTAGCAGCATACTCCGTCACAGACCGATTGCCCTGCTTCAATTCCAAGAACTCTATCTCTTTCTTTCCTCTGACATCCTCTGGAAAATACTTCCTCAGAAATCTCTCTCTGAACACCGCCCAAGTGATCTCAGCATTCCCAGCAGTTTCCAACTCAGTGCGGGTAGCAACCCACCAATCATCAGCTTCTTCTGACAGCATATGCGTACCGAACCTGACCTTCTGGTTATCGGCACACTCAGTCACTCGGAAGATTCTCTCTATCTCCTTCAACCACTTCTGAGCGCCATCTGGATCGTATGCTCCCTTGAACATTGGAGGATTGTTCTTCTGGAACTCACTCAGTTGACGAGCAGCTCCCATTCCCACCACATTCGGATTTCCTCCAAGTACTCCAGCTAGCATACCCAGAGCCTCAGCAATCGCAGCATCATCTCTACCTCTTCCAGCCATCTCTATTCTGAAAACCCAACAAGCTAAAACAATGAGTACTGATAATGTTACACAACACCTATCCCGTACAGGGGAAACAGAATAATTACGACTCGACTCGACCGACTATGCTCTGATACCACTAATGTAACACCCTTCTAAAATACCCCAAATATTTAATTAAAATATAACAACATATCAATCAGAGTAATATGCAATCAAGGGTGTCACACAATATTTCACAATAAATATTTAGTCATGCTCATTATTTAACTCAAAACATAATGTATTGCACAATACACAGCGGATAGAGATCAAATCGATCGTTCAAACATGTAACTGATCCAACAATCATCACAACACAATTAAAATGTTCCCTCCCGATGTTACATCTATCAGAGCATGACCCACTAGGGAGACTACACTAGACTCCAAGCATTAGCTTCTACTCAACTCATTGCTCGTTACCTGAAAAATAGTTGTAAGGGTGAGTTCCTCAATCGATATAATACGCATTATAAAATATCATGTCATGTTAAGTAAGTTAACACATTTCATCACCCTAATCATAACACACACTCAACAACGGTAACATCAACTCATATTCATACTCATACTCATATCAACACAATCACCAAAACAACACGCATCATATTGGAATACATCCATTCATAATATACGCCATACATACATACATTATGCAATGAGACTCCACACATGCGGTACCGACTATTCGTGAACATATAGTTCACCTCACCGATCAAACCCAGATACGGCTACCAAGTCCACTAGTCCCACTCAATTGAGACCTAGTGACTCACTCACTAATTCCTCGCCACGGGAATTAGCTACCACCGACTCACTAATTCCTCACCACGGGAATTAGCTACCACCAACTCACTAATTCCTCACCACGGGAATTAGCTACCACCAAGGACTACAACATGCCTGCTAACTCACCTAGCAATGCAAAATCATCAACAATAATCCACAATGGACTTATGCCCACACTCTAAGCCATAAAATAGTCCATTCACAACACATGCATAAGATATACACTCATAGCATTATGCATACCATCATACATCATCAACACATTCATCACAACATCATATCATGTCAATTAATCAATCACAGTATTAGCACACTCTACTAATACCTACACTGCTCAAAACAGCGGGAATTTATCCCTATTACATCATATGCCAACATAGGCCAACCCTCAGATAGGCACACAACATTAAAAAGCCAATTTTTCCACTCTGCAACAGTGTTAACCGGTTAACGCCCTGGGTTAACCGGTTAACGCAGCACAACACGCTTCCTGTCCCAAAACTTAACAGTGTTAACCGGTTAACGCCCTGGGTTAACCGGTTAACGCAGCACAAACATCAATATCTCAGCAATCACAACAGTGTTAACCGGTTAACGCCCTGGGTTAACCGGTTAACGCAAGCAAAACAGCACATATTCACAATTCAAAACAGTGTTAACCGGTTAACACCCTGGGTTAACCGGTTAACGCAAGACAGAAGCTGTTCCTGCGCTAACTCAAGGCAGAATGCAGAATCCTCCGCATTTTCCGCCATTGGAGGACTTCCGGACCTCCGATTCCAATTCCGTAAAAAGCTATACGTTCGGGAAAACGCGACTCACGCAATTACGGATTCAATTACAATTTTTAACACAGTTTATCCAACATAATTCCAGCATTCAACAATCCCAATTAGGGTCAAATCAACGGCTTATCACTACCCATTACATATTATCCCATAATACCCATTAATCGACGATAAACCCCCCTTACCTGAGTTAATCCGGCGAATCTCAAGCTCCAAGCTCTTCTCTTCTCCAACCTTCTTCCTCTTGTTCTGCCTCTTTGCCCTTTTCCTCTTTCACAATCGCTTCTCTGCTTTTCACGTAACAAAACCTTTTACCAAAATGGAACTCTTTTTTCCTTATTTCACACTTATATATTTTCCAATTTATATTATTGTCCCAAAAATAATAATTCAATAATTCCCAAAAATAATAATAATAATTCCAATTATTTAATTAAATTAATAAATATATTATTAACTCAATTTAAATAATTATTTTATTATTATCGGGGTGTTACACCGTGCGTTATTTATCCCTAAAAGAGGGAAAGGAAACGCTCAGAGTAAACCTGGAAAAGACGTGGTCTCGCGACCAAAGAGAATGGGATCGGGAGTCGGTTATGCGAAGGGAAGGTATTAGCACCCCTACGCATCCGTCGTACTCGACGGGATCCACGCACAATAGGAAGGAAAATGGTTGCTAAAAACACTGCTCACACACACACACTGGCTGAAGGAGACACAAGAAAACAGACTGAAATTGACTCGGCAGGATATCGCATCCTGGGCCTACTTAGTCTATCAAGCATAGACATCAGAGTCTAAGTAGTTCGGACTGGGGAAACGACACATGCTCGCTAGGATATCGCATCCTATGCATACGTATCTCCTTTGGACGAAGGAGAATCAAAGCATTCGTAGCTCGGCTAACACGCACACAAACAAACACAGGCAAAGGCAAACGTGGAGCCTGAATGCCAATCACTGGACTTACATCAGCATCCGAACCAAAACACACACAAGAAGGCAAACATGGAGCCTGAATGCCAATCACTGGGCTTACATCAGCATCCGAACCAAAACACACGCACACTGGAACCCGAATGCCACTCGATGGACTTACATCAGCTTCCAAGCACACAACAACACAAAACAAAGACACAGGAAGAGGAAGGGTCTCGATTGCAACTAGGGCAAGAGAAAGGGGAGGTCTCAATCGCAACGAGGGCGAGAGAAAAGAATTAGTGTTAGTTGTTAGTCAAACTCGATAAGACATCGCATCTCGTGCCTACGTATCTCATCTGGACATGAGAATCAGAGTTGCCGTAGTTCGGCTAAACTATTCCTGTTGGTTTGTGTTTTTTAAGTGGACGACGTCACTACGCAATCTACCTGATGCTCGACCTTTGGAGACTTACTCACCTGTAGTAGAAGGAGTTGACGTATCCTTAAGAGGGGATAATGTTCGTTTGTGTTTTAGGAAAGCTCAAGCAAGAAAGGAAGTCCTATACGAAGGAACCGTGCTACCTTAATTGTCATGCAAACGAGACTACGCGGAGTCTAGCAAACCTAGGGGATACAATCACATCACACAAACACATACAGCATGAAATAAACACACCAACAAGGGGCTCAAACATCAGGGCTAGGCTTTAGTCGAGGGGTCATATCAACCTCAACAAACAAGCCTCTGTATCGGGGTAAGGTTAGCTCTTAACCTTGCCATTGAGGGGCTAAGGTGAAGCTGATGAAAGGTGAGTGAAGATGAGACTTCACAGCTCTTATCCCTGGTCAGGGAGAGCTTCAGACAAAGGAGCGTGGGTTCAGAATGTGGGAACCCTTCTACGCTCAAGACTCTGACACAACTGTACATTGTACAAGATCTTGGGTTTGTGTCCCAATGCATCAACACAATGGTGTGAGCAGAGGGACGACTCAACAGAATAGTGGGAGATAGATTGCATATCTCTTTGATCCACCAATTGCCTCATTGAGGTCTTTACCTGCTTGGCACAAAAGTAAACAATCACAAACATCGCCTCTTAAGGAGGACTTCAGACAGGTGCCTGGCCAAGTAACAGGCCAGGTCTTCCAGACTACATGGAGACAAGAATGTTATACCTCAGTGCAAATTGCTTATCAAGCAAAGCAAAGCAATATTAGCAACTAATGTACCTGAAATCAATCAAATATCATCAGTATACTAATCACACAACTAAACAGCAAATGGTTCACAATTAGCTATACACAGACAAACACAATCCGATGCACCAAAGTGCAAGCAACTCAAAAGCCAAACATCCTACAAAACCAAACAAGTTAGTGTACAATTGTCAAATGATATCTCAATCAAATGTGAATACACCTCCTTAAGGTATTAACTTCTTAACCTGAAAAGTCAAAGTCAAACTCAAATGTGAGATACAAGACCACTAGGACAAGCCTAGGGTCCAACAGAGGGAAAAAAATGTAAACAGCAAGTGAAACATAATCAATGTCAAGATAGTTCAAATAAGAGGAGATACCAATTGGTCTCATGTCTAAACTATACACCAAATTAATTTCATGCACAAATTTGATCAAGCTAGGCAAATGTGAATCATATATGAGCAAACAGAATGATCCCACTCAAACAAATACCTAAACAGCTCAATAAATTCCACAAAAATTCCAGCCTAAACAGGACACACTCAATGAGCTCATATCAATTTTCATTCCATTTGGACAACAGGAAGTAGGTCAATGAAAATCATAAAGTCAGCAGCAATCCAAACAAGTCAACACATGGTAGCAAAATGATCATCAACTTCAATCAAATGCCAAACAGTGAAAACAATTAAGAAATAGATGGGACCAAAGCTAAAATACACCTAAACATGTTATGAATCACTCCATCAAATTTCACATTCATATGATACAGTATGAGCATTTCATGGGACATGGAAGTCAACTAGTCAAGCGAAGACCAAAAAAATGCTAAACAGCAATCAAAAATCTCAATTAAATGGAAAATGAATCAACAATTCATGCAAAAATTCATGGTGAAACTAGACATATACAAGACACAGCATGCAAAATTTGAGATCAATTGGAAAAGCCTAGGCATGTCAAATAAAATCATGAAATTGACCTATCCTAGTGTGACACAAATTGTCACACTCAAAAAGAATAAATCATATCTACCAATCCAGAGATCCAAAAATCACAAATGATATACCAAAATCTCCAGAAATGTGTCAAGAATCATCATATGAAATTTCATTAATTTTGGATAATATATGAGTATTTCATGTTAAAAATGGTGAAACATACAAAAAATGCACACATGGCAAAGATCCCTAGACAAAGGCAAAAAATCTCCATGCACAACTTGAGTTATCATACCTATAAAATTCTAGACAAAATTATGAATCCAACAAAAAAAGTCTCACTAATTTTGGACTTAAAATGGATTTTATGTGATTTTTTGAAGATTTGTTAATTTATTGGAATATTTATTTAGTGTTATACGAATTAATTTAATTGCAATGGCGGAATTGTAATTAATCCAAAACGTACAGCACATCATTTATGTGTTGTCATCGCTCCATTGGCCGGTTTTGGTGGTAAACAGAGTTTGAAAATTGCCATGCAAAGGAATGGATCAAACGAGAAAAATATCCAGATTCTCGTCGTTCTTCATCGCGGTTCATGTTCATCACCTTCCAGCTACGGTTACGAACTTTTCTTCACCAAAATGGACGAGCCTTATACCAATCTCTTCGACTTTCCACGTAGATTACAAATATGTCCATGATAATGTCTAAAGATCAACGTGTACCAAGATTCGATCGAAAGAAGTTTTGACGCATAAACTTTAATTCACCATATCTTGATGAATACTTGATGAAATCGCATGGTTCAAGCACCAAACTACTCTACGTTCAACATACTACAAGATCCATACAACAATTTCGTGAATTAACGAGTTTGAAATTTCACCTCTTGAAGATCACAGTGCGAAATCCTTGTGTATTTGGTCCTGATTCTTGAAAACAGATGGAGTAAATTGAATAGGAAGGTGATTAGTGATGAAACTTCAGCTCAACAAGTCTTGGAGATGGAGAAATCGCGAATTGCCATTGAAGCTCAAGGTTTGGACAGCTGCGAATTTGCACGGTTTTTGCTTCAATTTCCAAAAACAGTAATGCTAATACACCTGCAGATGAAAACTACACCAAGAATTTGCAAGAACAATGGTGAAATATTGATGAATTTGGAAAAAATGAGAAAGTTCAAAGTGAAAAAAAAGTGAAAGAATTGAGAGAGTTCTTGAGTTTTCTGTTATGGATCTGAAAAAAATGATTAGTGCTTAGTGAATACAGTTGCAATTATCTATTTATACCAAGGCTTAATCACAAAATTAATTAAGATTAGCAAAATGTACATGATTAGTGTTAATGTGCAATTTTCAAGTGTGGCCAAAATGCCCTTGGTTAATGCAGCTGATTTTTCTGTCCAAACTTGGTTCAAACAAGTCACAAATGATATTTAGAAATTGTTGCAAAAAGTCCCATGCCAAAATTCCAAATATTTTGAAAGTTGGACCATTTTGCCCTTGGTTTTTTAATTAGTGCACTTGAAAAATGGCCTTTTTATGTGAATGCTTTTGGCAAAATGTGGTGATGGATTATGAAAGTACACATTAAATGTGATTTTCTCAAAGAAGAACCATCCAATTTGGCCACTCCATGTGAGAGTTATGCCACTTTGATTTCAGGCATTTTCTGAAAATGACTGGACCTTATCTTGCTAACCACACATGGGAATTTCAAGTTCTTGGACTTTTTGGAAAGGTGAGATCAAGATATTCAACTTTCATGTTGGACAAAAATCCATTTGAAGCTTGTATGATGAAGTTATTTTGAGGAGAAAAAGTTTCCATTTTGGGCAGCTGAAATTACAGGTCACCTTCTATTTTTGGAAACTTTCTGTCTGACCTCCAAATCTTCAACCTTGGTCTTTGATATGTCAAATGAGACTTATATGGACATGAATGAGGCCTTTCAAACCATCTCACACCTTCCAATCCATAAAATCAGGCACAGTTGACCACAGTTGACTTTCTAGGGTTTCTGGTTGACTGAACAATGACTGATGACTTCTGAGCATCCAATCTTTGGCCAAATCACTTCAAAATGATCCTTAGACCATATGAGCTTGATAAATCCACCCTAGGGCTTTATTCCAATGAAAATAGCACATACTTGCTTGTTTTGACTGATTTTCCTGATTAGTTTAACCTAATTTGTCAGTGGGCTTGCACTTGGGCAAATGGACAATGCAATGTTATGCAGTGGACCATGTTATGTTAATGACCTAATATGAAATGAATGTACAAAAGGTAGGGTGCAAATTTGAGGTACTACACCTGGTAGCGGTAATCTTCACTGGAACTTTGGACCTAGCAATCACAGATATTTCTTCAATAGGGTTTTCCGCCTTAGGAATCTTTTCAAAGAGAATTGTATGATCATCCATCAGCCGTTGAATACCATTCCTCAACTCCAAACAATCATCGGGTCGGAGTATGCAGAGATCGCAATTTTCAGCACAACCTGGAAATAAACTAGCTTGCAATAAATTCCTCTTGATGATCGGGAGAGGAGATGCTAAGTCAGCTACATTAGAAATGCGAGAATCGTCATCCACAGCATTAACAGTCTTGTCATGATTAGGCATGGGAGCAGTGATGACATTAGGAGTCTCTGGCGGGTCAAATTCAATTTCTCCAGCGTCGATCATATCCTGAATCTTATTCTTCAACAACCAACAATCGTTTGTATCATGCCCGGGGCTATCAGAGTGGTATGCACACCTGGCATTAGGATTATAACGAGGAGAAGCAATGTTAACATTCGCAGGAGGGGCTCTGAGGGTAATTAGGTTTGCCTTTAGCATACCCTGCAGTGCTTGTACTAAAGTCATATTGATCTTGGTAAACTGCCTTCTCGGCCTGTCTTGTCTGTGCTGGAAGTTTTGAGATGGAGGTGCTGTAATAGTAACTGCTCCAACGGCATGGTCACGATTTTTCTTGTTATGACCCCTTTCACCGTACACAGCATTTGATTCATTCTTTCCCTGATGGGTCTTTCTGGTGCTTGCGGAGGTAGCTGCCTGTATCTTTCCACTTCGAATACCACTTTCAACACGTTCCCCTGTCAATATCAGGTCAGTGAAACCCGATGAAGAACTTCCCAGTAGATGGCTGTAGAATGGACCAGTCAGTGTACCCATGAACATGTCCACTAATTCTCGATCAGTCATAGGGGGTTTGACTCTGCCAGCCAAATCTCTCCATTTTTGAGCATATTCTTTGAAGCTTTCTTTAGATCCCATAGTCATATTCTGCAACTGTATCCGAGTAGGCGCCAACTCAGAATTATACTGGTAGTGCTTGTAGAAAGTTGTCGCTAAATTAGTCCAGGTGCGGATGTTAGAGCTCTCGAGCTGGTAATACCACTCCAACTGTGTGCCAGACAGACTCTCTTGGAAGAAATGGATCCATAGCTTCCTATCAGTGGTATACGGCTGAATCTTTCTCACATAAGCTCTCAGATGCATCTGAGGACAAGATGCCCCATCGTATTTAGTGAACGTGGGGATCTTGAACTTGCGAGGAATGACCACATCAGAGACCAGTCCCAAGCTTTCGAAATCCAGACCGGGCGCCTTCTGACCCTCCATAGCTAGCATACGTTCTTCTAGCAATTTGTACTTGTCATCTTTTGGGGAGTACTGTTCATTTTCATAATCTTCATCGTCGTCCTCAGGGCTGAAAGGATCAACATTCTCATCTTCTGAATCGGTCCCCTCTTCTTGATCCTTCGGAATCCTAATCTTGACTCCTGCAGTCTGTCCTTTAAGCCTTCTTCCAGGGTTAATGTAACTCACAGGTTCCTGGTCTTTCTTCTTCTCGAGCAAGAGGGCCTTCAGTTCCTCCTGTCCCTTGGACAAGCTCAGGATCATCTCCTGGAATTGAGCATTCTGAGTCTGGAGATCTTTGACAGTTTGTTCGAGGGCCATGTTTCTGTTTAGAAGGAAGACCGTAAGAACACTGATCTTTTAGAATACCTGTTATGCAATGTCATGTTATGCTATGCAATGTATGAAATGTTTTCAAGGACTTTTAGAATTTAACTTTGCGTAAACTACCAAAAAAAGGAAACTTTTGTTGTTTTTTTTTTACAAAACAGAGCAAAATTAAATCCCTAAGTCCTCGAAAGGGTTAGTACAATGCCATGATGTTATGATGTTATGTAAATAACAAGCACAAGCAAGTCACACAACAATCCTCCCTAGGTTTTAAGGCTTGCACGAGTTCCATAGGTAAGTACCCTCCCCACTGAAGTTTGGTTGGTTGAACCTGTCCTAGAATAGTAACCGGGTTCTAAAAGGATCTCCAATCATTGACCTTCTTTTAAGTCCACTTCAGTGCAACACCAAGTGGTTGACCAAAGCTTCCCTAAAGTCCAGTCTCAAAGAGTGTAGTATCGAGTATCAACCAACCCCAGTCGGAACCGAAGTCAGTTATCTCACTACTTTCTAATGGCTAGGATGAGTCAATTAGGGTTCTAAAGGTCTGGTTAATGCTTTGATGACACCACGCAGACGCCAAATTTTTCCTCAAGTAAACATGAGGAACATCCGGACATCCAAAGTGTCACATTAACCGTAGCCATCATTTTAACCATTCCAGTATACGCCGGATAGTCGCGATGATCTATTGCTACTTACCTAAGGTACACTAGATCCGGGTGTAGGATCTTTCACTCAAAAATACCCAAGCAATCCCTTAAAAGTAAATCAGACAATTTGAATAAGTGATCTTGTTTCTAAGGTAACCTCTCTTTTTAAGGCTCCCCAGCAGAGTCGCCAGTTCTGTCATACGGTGAACTGACTTCGTGTGTTTTTTGCTTTGGAAAGCAAATGTCGCGGTTAGCAAGAGTCGCCGCCGACTTTTCTTTCATCCAATAAGGAAAGGCGGAAAAGAACAGGAAAGACCTTAATTTAGATTTTGGGTTCGGGAGGTACATTATACAAAGGGAAGGTGTTAGCACCCTTTGTATCCATGGTTATCCATGGGCTCTTAATTGCTTGATCACTTATGTTATTTTTCTTGCCTGAAAAAGTGTTTGTGAACGGCTTAGAAAATGTTTTGAAAAGAGAGTTTAACTTTGTAATGATTCTTGCATGAATGTATACAAAGTATCTATCTCGTTTAATTTTGAAAAGCGGTTTGGAAAAATATAACTTGGTAATGATTCTAGTGTGAATGTATACCAAGTAGTTATTTTCTAGTAAATGTTTTGCAAAGGGTGATGTAGGAAAAATGTTTTAGGTTGTGAATCAGCAATTAAGAGTTATACCTACCCCAAGGTCTTTATGGGTATTTCCTATCCTTAGGAGGGTAGAACTGTCCTTACTATTGAGAAGTAAGTAGTTTTATCCTTTGGATGTAAAAGGGTCATCGTAGGGTCATCGATTGGTCATTGAAGGCAACATTTGTAAGGATACCTTAGCATTCGAAGGGACGATCATCATTTAACCGTAGGCTACACCGAAGGGTCATCGAGGGACGAAATCATATATTCGAAGGCAACATCCGAGGGACTATGATTTATTTTGTAGGGACATGATGATTTAACCGAAGGGTCCTTGCTAAGTGTATCCCTATATTCGCGGGAGATGACCATAATACCGTAATACTGTAATACCATAGGGTAACAAAGAGAGGTCCAAGATCACATATTCAAAGGCCATATTTTACAATCAATTATGTAATTAGGATGAATCTCCACATTAAAATTAATACATTTAAATCAATTAAGTAATTAGGTCCACATTAAAATCGATTAAGTAATCGGGATGAATCTCCACAAGGGTATCCCACAAATAAAGTGGAATACCTAGCCAGCTACCCTCTTCGGGAGTATGTGAGTCCTTACAATATTCAGCAAACAGGTCAGAATACCAAATCAGGGTGCAATCGAGGATTACACCGCAAAAGAAACACAGCAGTATGAATGTCAGGCAAAATAACGCATGATTAACATAGAACAGATCAGATAAGCATAGGACATAACAACCAAAATATTAGCGTCTGTCACGTTCGCCTCCGCCTCGCCTAGCGAAGGCTTAGCGAATGCTCGCTACCTGCTCGCTTAGCGATGTGCTAGCGAGCGACTGCGGGTTTCGAATTTCAGAACAATACAATCTCAGCATGCTGCACGCCCTATGGCATTCAATTACAGAAATAACATGGTCAAATATTCAGGATATTCAGGCATACTTAAACTCATATGCAAAATCTAATTACATATCCAAAAATTCAATCATGATGCATTATGTATTTAGAGATTACAGATTGGAAGCATAAAACAGTAGTGATGCGCAAACCTGTTTGCAATTGAATTGCAACGTTGAATTGGCAGATCACTTTTGGTATCGGATTGAGTTGGGCGGAGATAATCTCTGTGCAGATGAATTGCCTTCAGGGTTTCCTTTAGGGTTGCTCTGAATTCTCTTGGTTAACCTCCAAGGTTTGATTGCTAGGGTTCCGATTCGTTCCCTCCTCTCCCTTTCTGACTGGAATGTTGGTATTTATAATGGTTTGTTGTGACCTAATGGGCTCAGAATGAAGCCCAAAATTTTCTGATATTCGCAAGCTTCGCTAGGCGAGTGGCATAGCGAAGGGTTCGCTAGGCGAAGGATTTGCTCGCCTAGCGAGCATGCCAGTTTGAGCCATTTTCTGAATTTGGCCACCTGTGAGCTGGGTCTTTGTTCCAATGCTTTGAAAAATAAGCTGGAGTACCTTAGGAATGCCTTGTAATATTAGCGGGCAAATTTTGGGGTATGACAAGAAGTGAAATTTGTACCATAGAGGGAAACATCTTTAACCGATACGTGGACTAGTAGAACCGCCACTATAAGGTGTTTAGCCAAAAAGAAGAAATTAAGTGTTTGAGGGTGTATCTCAAAAAAGTCTAGGTAGAAATGCAGATTATTCGTTATACGTCCTAAAAGGGTATGTATGGAATCCCAAAGAAAGTGTATTTCGATGTCAAAGGAGTAATATGTCACTAGGTGAACGATCTATGATCGAAGGTAGATAATGGATATTGAAATATATGAATGATGCCCTAAGGTGAAGGAGGAATAATTAGAAGTATGCTCGCCAAGGATTCGCATCCTCGTGCCTACGTATTCTTATTGTGCAATGAGAAAGTCAGAGCAACCGTAGTTCGGAACCACGAGAATAGAGAGAGAGATATTTGTCTAAGCAACGAGGGCTCACAAGACAAACACCACTTCAAGGAATGGTTGTAGTATTATAGTACAAGGAATAATATCACTTACTGGGGAAACGGATAGTTTGAGATCAAAGGAGAATGGTATCTTGGATCCAAGAAGGAGATAGCCTCTGAATTGGAGAGCAAGGTAGGCATTTACCAATACGTGGACTAGCAGGCCGTCACTATAAGGTAAAGCCAAAAAGGAAAGGTTGAATTAAGTGTTTGGGGTTGTAGCCCAAACAACACTCGATTGAGGAGCTGGATTATCGTTAAGACATCCCAAAAGGATAAACAAGGAGTCCAAGGAGAAATATGATTGATCTTAAAAGATGGTATAGATTGAGTGATTGATTGGATGGAGAAGGTAGGTTGATAAATAAGATAGCCCGCGGAGAATCTGAATTCTCCTGCCTACGTACCCTTATAGTGCAATAAGGAAATCAGAGCTTTCATAGTTCAGCCCACTGTGGCTGAAAACAAGATGATTGATGAGGCCAAAGAAGTAGAATTGATTTAAATTAAGGATGGATTATAAATAAGGTAGCTCGCGAAGAAACTTGATTCTTCTTCCTACGTATCCTTATAGTGCAATAAGAAAATCAGAGCTTTCGTAGTTCATCCCACTGGGGCTGAAAACAAGGATGATTGGAGGCAAAAGAATGATTGAATGATTGAAATTGAAGTGATATAAATGGAGATAGTAGACTTGATAGTCGTAGAATAAGAATCACACTAAAGTCTATGAGTAAAGGTGGATACGATAAGTAACGAGCCAAACGTCTCGCACCCAAAGATATCCAGAATGAGTGTAGGAAAGCTCCAGTCTCATTCCTTCTTTACTACTTAAGGCTCGTGGCATGTAACTCTCGTCCTAACTTTCAAGTGGAGAGAGAAGAATCTTTGTAGTTGTTTCTTGTATCAATGAATACCTTATCAATCATTCGATTCGAATTGCACTAAAGTCTATGAATAAAGGCGAATACGATGAGCGCTGGGTCATACATCCCATACCCAAAGATACTCAGAATGGGGGTATGAATACCCCGGTCCCACTCCTTCTCTATTGCTTAAGGCTCGTATCGTGCAACTTGATTCATGCTTGATAAATTATTGATGTAGTCCTTGCTTGTTGTATTGCTTTATGAAGAGAGAGAGAGAGACTTGTCAATCGTATGATTAGAATTGTGCTAAAGTCTATGAATAGAGGTGAATACGATGAGTGCTAGGTCATACGTCCCATACCCAAAGATATTCAAAATGGGGGTAGGAATACTCCAGTCTCACTCATTCTCTATTACTTAAGGCTCATGCTACACAACCCCAATTTTGATTTAACAAACTCTTGCAGTTTCCACCTTTGATGTGCTTGTATGATCCGCTGCTTGGTATGACTGAGGATGCCTTGATTAAAGATCTTGACTTGAGGCCTTTAGCTCCACATCTTAGAAGAAAAGTCTTGTTAAGTGACCAAGGGTCTTTTGGTCACTCAATTTAGATTGTGGGATTATACAAGTTCAAAGGATTTAATTAATCAAAATTGTTTTTGATCAATTTAATCATGGGTTTTATTTTGGTTTAGGGAACTAGGTTGATCCTAATCTAGAAGTTAGTAATGGTTAGAACCTATCCTAAGGGATCATGCATTGTTTGATTAAAATTGATTAAGAATCTATGTTAGAATCCTAGGGGAACATGTGTACGATAATCAAAGTCTTGATCAAAAGTCTATATACCAGTCATAAGGGAACCTACAATTGTTAGGAAACGGTTAAATCCTAATGTTAAGTTATAGTCCTAATGGGATCATGTCATTAAATAGATAAAATGCCTAAAATTCCCCCTAAAGAGCAAAATTGTCATTCACAAAATATGTCCAAATACCATCACAAATCACATTCTAACTATAGCCTAAAAAAATTCTCAAATCCTAAAGATTGATTTTAACCTAATATGGAAATTTCACTATATCCTAAATTTTATCAAAAATCTAACTGTTTCTAATTAAACCTAATTTTTACCTAATTAAATCCATATTGACCTAATATTCTAAAAAAAGGATTTAATTTACTAATACCAAAATTAACCTAATTAACCTCACATTAATCTAGTTAAGCTAATTGCAAAAAGTAGAAATCAATTAAAATATAAAATAAAATTGAATTTGGTTGGGAGGTGTGAATCATTAGAGGGGGTGAGAAGCTGAAATTGTTATATGGGCTTCAGCCAAGCCCAAGTCTAGATTTTGGGTCCCAAGGGTGGGTGTGTACAAAAATAGAGTGTGGGCTTTGTTAAACCCACTATCAAGTTCACTCAATATTCACAGGGGGGTGCATAGTGAATGTGGGGTGTAAAACAGGTTTCAGTGGGCCTGGAAAGGGTTAAGCCCAATCATAATCTAACTAGAGCCAATGTTGACATGTGTAAGTCAACACAATTTTAAAACACATGTGCGCGTCATTCCTCTCACTCACATACATTCAGCTCATCGGCCGACCGCCGCAGACCACCGTGCCGGCGGCTGCCGCCGGCGACGGTGGTGCCCTAAACTAAGATTGTAACCACTATCAGACGTGCGAGGCTGCGTTGAAGATGGATTTGAGGATAGTTTGATGAAATTGTTCCAGTGTAAACCAAATCGAAGGAATTCTTGGAAGAACCCTAAGTTATCATGCTCAAATTAAATGGAATTTGAAGTGAATTGGCATCTACCACCATGGGGCTTGAAATCCTCTCCCTAGGTTCTACGCTTCGGTGACTTGAAAACATGAAAAAATCTAAGATTGAAGATTGACTTACCGGAGAAGGAGACTGGAAAATTTGTCAGGTGAGTTTCTACAGCATAATTCGTCCTCTTCTCTTCTTCCTTTCTTCGTCTTCTTCTTCTTCTTTCTTCTGGAAATTGGGAGCGATGAACCGTGAATTATGAGGTCTAGCTCAAACAATTTGAAGCATCAATGTGAAGCTTCAATGGCTTAGGAGAAAAGAAAGCTCTGAGTGAGTGGTGACAGAGAGATTGTTGTAGAGTGAGAGTGAGTTTGTAGGTAATACCCAAAAAAATGATGGTGATGATACTATTTAAATAGGAGTGAGGTTTGGAGTTTGGTTAGGCTTGGAACATTAGGTTTGAGCTCTATTAGAGGAGGCTTGGAGTTAGTTAACATTAGCTCACTGAGTTGGTAGTTAACTCAGTTAGTTAATCTTGACTCAGTTAGTTGGATATGTTATATTAGTTGGTGAACGAGCAAGCTTTGTTTTTGTTGACTGGATAATGTAGGTTACAACTTTAAGTGGAATTGGTATTAAAGCTTGAGTGATGACCTGCTGAACAAGTTTACCATTTAATGCCAACTTGGTTAGTGAATTAAGTTATTATAAATGAGTTTGGGTGATGCTATGTGTGTTGGTTGTTGTTAACTGTTATGTATTGCTTGGTGTTGGAATGCAGGTCAAAACATGTTGCCATGTGCTTATGCTTATACTGTATTGTAACTACTGCATTGGATTGTTGGGCATGATGCTCATGGTGAACCTTTGACCTTTTCTATTGCAGCAGGTTTGAGCCATGGCTTTGTGATACTGAATTTCCTTATTTCCTGGTGTGTGTGCAGGTGTGGCCCATGATACTTGGCTCATGACAAGTTTGGTATTGCAGGTCCAGAACTAGTGTGTATGGCTTGCTGCAGGTTTAAGTTATGCTAGATTGAAACTGGTTTGGACCTGAACCATGATGTGTGGTTTGGTTTAGTAGGTGTTTTGCATTATGCTCTTGGCCTTTTACTAACCTGCTCATGTTCAATGCTAGGTTTGTCCATGATACTAAGACTGATGCACCCTGTGATACAAACTGTTGTAAATATATAAGGATGGTGGATTGAATTGTATATAAGTGAATCCCAATCATCACCATAACTGAGCTGCCATGAACCTCTTGAGCTAGACATGGAAATTGAATGTTGTTAGACAACTTATGTTGCTTTGAACTGCATCAATGGCTCTGAATAATTTGGAATGTTGTAGGCTAGTGGGTTTTAACTGGTTCAAGGCTTAGCTGCAAGTATGCTTGATCTACCTTGACCAGGTTTTATGTTACTGAGTTTGGTTGTGAATATATCCCATTCTGCACTGCTTCCAATTGCCAATCTTGATTTGTTTCTAGTCTATGTAGGGATGTGGTTTGATGATGATTACAAGAAGAAAATTCTGTAACAGATGGACCCTTATTGTAACAAGATGTCACATCTGATGCAAAGCTTGTGGTTATGCTTGTTACCAACCTAAAGGACATGGTTATGCTACACAATTTCTAAGACTTCTGTTGGTCTGCAACATGCCTTACAGGTTTGTTTTGCCATCCTATTTGATCTTGACAAATGATGCTTAATGGTTGGATGTTGTTACTTCCTTGTGATGCGTTACAGGTTTTCTCATGGTCTTCTTATTGTAGAACTGCTTGTGCATTTCTAGGTCTAGTGTGTTAAGCATATTGTGGATTGACATGATTCTTCTATAGGATAGCAAGGAATGACCTGCTGCATGTGATGTATTGTAGGTTTTGTTTTTGTTGGTCCATCATTATGTTGCTCATGGTATGCATTGCTTGCTGATCCATTTCATGTCTTAAATGCACATTACATTCATGACTTGTATTCTGCAGCATGGAGTCATTGTCTTGATTTGAATGTATTGCAAACTTCATGGCTGCATGTTTCTGTCTTGGCTTTTCAGCAAGACAATCCATCTTCTAGCTTGGTTCAGCTTGTGTGCAACATGGTATGGAATGTAGCATTCATGTTTGTAGTATCATGATCAAAATGGAATGGTGTCTTAATGTGTGAAGTTGTTCTTGCATTGTAGGTTCACATTGGCCTTAGGTCACAAAGGCATGGTTATGCACATGGAAATTTGTCATGGGTTCAAGACATTTGGAGTAAAGCCACCATGAACAAACTTAAAGAACATGGTTACTTGTAAATGAAGAAATCATTGATCATGAAGCTAGAAGGGAAAATTGAGAACATGAGGATGAAAAGTGAACCTTGGTATTAGGTTTAGGGATTATGTAAGTTGAATTTGGTAAAAGTTGACCAAAAAGTCAACTATTGACCAAAGTCAACATTTGGTCAAAAATTGTTTTTTTCTCATGTAATGGACACTTGTATGATTATATAATGAATAAAATTGATATATTTTGAATGAATTGGATTGGATGAATCTTGTGTATGAACATGTTTAAAACAAACTTGACATGGACATGACTTAAGTATGAATGGAACCAAACTTGACAAGAAATTAACTATGTGTGACAATGGATTATCAAAGCTTAAGAAACAAACCATAACTTGCAAAGGAATATAATCAAGGCTAGGATCCATGGATGAACCATTAGACATGAACCAAAGGACATAGCAAGGACTCAAGTGGTCAATGACAAGTATGAGAAAGGGCGTGACAATAGATGAAGTGATCATTGACCAGATGGAAAAAGGAGGCATGATGGCGACCAAATGAAGTGGCATAGATGGAGAATAGAATGGGATCTATAGGACCAAAGGCTTGAGGTAAGACCAATGGCCTTAAGCCCAAATTAATGAACTAAGACTAAGGGGACAATGATCAAGCAAAGGTACCAAACATTCAATGGGTGAAAAGTGGATGAAACTAGGGTTTAAAGGCTATTAGATGGAAAGTCAAGCCACAAAACCGATTAAGACCATACCCTCCTTGATTAGGGTTTCCTGGAGGCCCACCCCTCGAGCAAGTCTTTTGAATAAAACCATATGCTTCAACAACAAGTCTTCCAATGTACGAGCATTCACTAGGGTTTTGATGGCCAAGACAAGATCCAAAGAAGCTCCATAGGATCCCACCATTATATCATCAAGAATTAGGGTTTTGAAGCCCCCTGAGGATTGCCTGGGCAACCCCTTATTGAATCCATACCTCCACCATCAAACAATTAGGGTTTCACATCCCATGTGCTTGATGAGATAGTCAGACCCTGCTTTTGACACTTGATCCCCATAAAAACCCTAGCTTCACAAGCCAAAAGTTTTGAATCCATGGTGATCCACTAATGCATATGAATGAATTATGAATGTATGTGAGTGATCCCCAAGTCAAGTGGTTGGATGGAAAACTAGGAAAAATGGAGGGTAAATTTTGGGGTACAGCATAATGATTTACTAGAATCTCATCTTTCATAAATTAATCAAGGATTAGTTAATTTTGATTGTGTTGTTTTGTTAAGACCAGTGCATACATTCTTATTATGCATACATCTTTCATTCACACAATTTAGAATAGTTGTAAGTCTCATGCCATTTGAATTTACCATCCATGATCTTTTGTTATCACAATTCCTTTTAACAAGTAAAGTCTTAATGTTTGACTTTTGTTTGGAATGTGGATTTAAATAAATAAATGTAGATTTTTTAGTTTGAGTCATGTTGTTATTTTTGAAAAAAAATCATAAAAAAGGTTTACAAGTTGATATTTTACTTTCACTTTGATTTTTAATGCATCTTTATGTTGACATATTTTCTTATCACTCATATGATTCAAATTAATTTCTAAGGGAACGCATTCTTTTTCACTTTTGCCATCCACTTGGTCTCACATTCATTCATGTTGCTATAATACTTAATTGATGACATTTATAATATGTACATTAGTTCACTTGATTTTGAATCATTCCATTTCCTTGTATTCAAGAAAGTTTTGTCTAAACTTTAATTTGAAATCCAAGCATAACACATTTTTTCCTTTACATTCATTTTGCATTGTCTAAGATTTGAAGAAAATTCTATTATGCTCTAAATTGATGTAAATTTGAATTTACACATTAAAAACAAACAAAAAAACACATTTAAGTATAGACCATGAATTTACAAGTCATCAAAGTTTTCCATCAAACTTCAATTCAAGTCTTGCCCAAAACCACCACCATGCTTCTAGTCTTGTGTCTTCATCTCCAAGCTATTTCCACCATAATGAATCTACAAAATAAAACAATTCAGTTACAATTAATGCCTAAAACAATAAGAAAAAGCAAATAGAATAAAAAAGAGAGAAAGTAGGACAAACTTGTTACAAATAAAGCATAACGAAGGAATTTACAAAGAAAGGGGATGGGAAATTACTGCTACAGTAAAGTACTAAGAAATGCAACAAACTTTGGTCACAACAAGACAAGATATGCAAAAAATGCAGCAAGTACAACAAGGATAGCGTTCATCAAAGTAGAAAAACATACACCAAACACCATTGATCCATCTGCATTATACACTCTTATCAACAACATCAGATACAACAATATAACTTAGCATCACTCATTACACATAAAGAGAGGGGAAGAAGGAGAATCAGAGTCATAGAAGGAAGAGGGTAAAAAATCGCACCTGAAGTAGCGTCATTGCCGTTGCAGTGTTGTTTCGCTCAGGTTGATAATTTTCTTCACTATTCTTTCCATTTTCTTCCGGATTCGTGTTGAATATTATATCTATGTGTGCTCATGAGTAAAGAGCATGTTTAATTTAGGTTTATTTTGAAATTTGTATGTTAGGATTTGGAACACTGTGGGTTTCGATTCAGACACATGACTGTGAATTTGTAGTGTTAAAATTTTGTATGTTAGGTTTATTTTGAAATTTGTATGTTAGGTTGATAATTTGATGTTGAAGGTTTGTTAATTCGAGTAGGATCTAAGGAACTGGATTGTTGTTTGTTCTCCATGTTTTTTCTTGATGTTCATTGTGTTTTCTCTCTTTGAGGAAGAAGAGAACTTTTCTCTTCCTTTTTCATCGTGTTCTTATTCTTCCCTTTTTAGTGTGATTTCTTTTTTTTAATGGAAATAAAGTAATAGTAAAAGAGAGACTAAGTTTATTAATTGAAATTTATTTGTTTTTTTTATAAAAAAGAAATAAGAAGGAAACAAATAGTTGCATGAGGAAGGCAATGAGATTTGTTTGTTTTTTCCACAATTTTAGTCAACATGTGTCAACCATTCGCTGATTGTTTTCTTTTTGTTTTTTTGTTTTAATTTCTTTTACCTTTTCTTTGAGGTGACAACCACCCCTCACTCTCTTTCTGGGAGATTTAGGGTTTCTCCTTTGAAATCAATTGGGCCTTGTAGCGAACAACTCAATGTAGTGTGACTTTTTGCGCTAAATTGTTATCTTGTCTTTTTTGTCTTTTCTCTTTTTATTTTTATTTTGTTTATATGTGTTTTTCTATAAAAAAAATAATGATAATAAAAAACAATTCTCTAAAAAATGAAATAGAGAGATTAAGTTTTTTTTTTATAGTTTTCTTAATATAATAAATAAAATGATAAAAAAAACTTTCTTTTTTCTGTTATTACATAAATAATTAAAGGGGAGAATTAAGAGTTTTTTTTTACTTTTCTTTTAAAAATAGAAAGAGTTCTTTTATTTTAGTTTTTATTTTCGTGTTTCAATTTATTTATTTAAAAAAATGTGTTTAGGCTTATATTTTTCTTATATAAAAATAAATAAATAAATACCCATAATGTTTAAAAATCAAAAATTAAATAGTAATAAGTTTCGATATTGTGATCATTAATTTATTTTAATTGTGTTACAAAAATAACAAATAAAAAAATAGAAAGAAAGGAAACAAATCGTATAAGGTGGTTTAATTGTTTTCTTTATTTGTTATGGTTTTTTGTCCATATTTCTTTTTAGTTCTAAAAAATATGATTACAAAAATGGTAATAAAGTTATAACAAAGTGATAATTTTTTTCTTCTTTTTTTGTTAAAATTTTTTTTTTAAAAAAAGGGGTCTAAAAAAGAGATATATATTTATCTTTATGTTTAGATTTATTATTTATTTTTTATTGTTTTACGAAAATAAAAAAAAATCATTAAAAAAAATGATAAAAAATATTAGTTTTAATTTCCATTTATTTATTTAGATATGCTATTTAGTTAAATATTTAGATTTTTTTGTTGTTGTTGTTGTTTAATTGGAATACACTGTCAGTGTAAAACCATTTTACACTATCATCCAATTAAAACTATTCATTTTGACATATAAGCATGTAACTAAAAATAAATATAATAATAATTATTAAATTATAATAAGAACAATTTCTCCACGTTTCTCTCTTTCTCTTTCTTCTTTCATGTTTCTCTCACTCTCTTTCTCTTTCTTCTTCCACGTTTCTCTCACTCCCTTTATTTCTCATTTCAGTTACATCTATTATTCTTCCCCCACTCCATCCATCTATTCAAAATTGATCTTTATACTTTCACAAATTTTATCTCACAAACTATATTTGCAAATCTCTACATACATGAGCTTAAAACCTAAACTAATAATATTTTCTACTTTTTTATAATTGTGTGACTTTCCAATTTTTTCTTGTTTTCTTCTTCTTTTAATATTAAATTTAAGTAGAATAATTTATGAACTTATACTGTTTGTTGAAACTTTATAAAATTTAAAGCAATGGTAGCTTGAGTTTTAACAAATAATATGTGATTTGATTAAAAGAGAAAGATATAATAAATTGTCTCTATAGATTGAGCATGAAAAAGAAAATAAAAATTAACGATCTTTATACATAAAAGCATTCAATATTAGACAAAATTTGAAAAAAAATTCAAAAGTTAAGAATAAATGGATAAGCACATAACTTTATAAAGAATGAGAAATGTTTCTCTAATCCCTCATAGACTCCAACATAAAAAAAAATCAACAAAATACCATTTGATCTAAACACAAAAATCACAGTAGAGTAAAATAGTAAGTGCAAAATGCCAACAACTTAAATAAGGCTATGATGAAGTCTCCAAAGAGCATAGAAGCAACTTGTTGAATTTTCCTGTTCTAAAAAGCTTGATAAGGCATGACTTGAATAAAAACCTTCAATTATAATATGAAAACAATTAATTATTAAAATTAACACTAGTATAAATATAAGCAAAAGTAGTAACATTAGAAAAAACTATTACCTCTTAATCAACCAACAATATAGAAGTTTCAAAATAGAGTCTGAAAATTGAATTTATCACCTAAAAATCATAAGTATGTTGTTAGTGAATAAAATTAACATGATAAAAAAATGAGAAGACATGTACATGTAATTTTAAGATACCTTGTTTGATTTAAATTTGGACATTTAGGCTTAGTATGACCCCTTTTCATGCAATAACTACAAGTAGAGAAACCTTTTCTGACCATCTCCAAACTACTTTTCATTCGCAAAGTCCACATACGTCCTTTAGTTGCTATAAGTGGAGGGTCATGCAAAGCTATGTTAACATCAGATACTTTTGGCATATCTTCATATTTTGAATCAACAAACTTCTTACTTAACTCTTCAATATTCAATAAATCAAGTTTTGCAATCCCATTTTGCAAACTTTGAATTGCAATATCTTGATGTTTTTCGGATTGTGAACCTCTTTCTAATAGTTCGAGGGAGTGAACCATAACACTATTAAACAATGAAGTGTCAGAAGTGTTGCTGCTTCCTTCTTGAAATCCTTCAATTGTCACTTCTTTTACCTTTTCTTTTTTAGCATTAATAGACCATCTATGTAAAACATACTGTGAAGGGAGACAATAAACCTTTTTCTTTATGAATACACATAATACATGTCTACAAAGAATACCTGAATATTCAAACATGTGACAACTATAATTTGCTTCTTTTGAAGTGACATTAAAATTCAAATAGTAGATAGGCTTCTCTTTGTAAATTTCACGAACTTTATACGTTGAGACTTCAATAGAAAACTTAACCTTTTTTGTGATAAATAATTGAGAACCAACCAACTCATCTTGAAATATTCTAAACATTTTTCTTGTATAAATTTTTAAAGTTTCTTCTTCCATGGGATATAAAGTTCGTAAAAGTGGCTTTGAATTTCTTGTTTTGAAAGTCTTCTCTCTTTCCTTGTTGTAACATGCATCAAGAGCTTTTTCATATTGTGTCACAAATTGGCTTAATGAAGTACTTGAATTCAAAAAATCCTTAAAATATTTGTTCATACTTTCACTCCTTTGAGTGGTAGACATTTCTGCACAAAAATTGTGACGTACATAAGCAGGAATCCATTTTTCTCGAATGGAGAATATCTTGTTTAGCCATTGATTATCTTGTAATCCATATTTATCAATCATTACTTCCCAATCAGAATCAAATTCTTCAATAGTGGTAGATTGGTGGATGCACTTGTAAAATTGATTTTTAAATTCACCATGTTCATGATAGACACGATTCAAGTATTCAGGAACTTTTTTCTCAATATGCCACAGGCAAAAATGATGATTATGCTTTGGAAATACCTTTGCAACTGCATTACTAATAGCAGCATCTTGATCTGTGATGATAGTTTTAGGAGAAATTCCACTCATCGCTTCTAACCAAGTACTTAGCAACCAAAAAAAACTCTCTATAGTTTCATCCCATAATAGAGCACAACCAAAAAGAATGGATTGTTGATGATGATTAACTCCTATGAATGGAACAAAAGGCATTTTATATTTATTTGTCAAATACGTTGGATCAAAAGTAACAACATCACCAAAGTATTTATATGCCATTTTGGACCTTGAATCAACCCAAAAACAATTTGCTAATCTTCCTTCAGCGTCCACTTGAAAAGCATAGAAAAACCCAGGATTCTTCAATTGACAACTTTTAAAATATGATTACATCATTTGAACATCTCCATTTTCTAACTTTTTTTGTCTCTTTTCAGTTAAGTAATTGATAACATCTTGTGGATTAAATCTAACATTATCAACACCACCACTTTCAATACATAAGACAGATCTTATTTTACTAGGGCCTAAACCAGAATCATGCAACACATCAATAAGTTTTTTTTTGCACAATTGTCTTCTTTCTATGTACTTGAAGAAACTATGAACTTTTAGGAGAAAATAGTTCATGATTATGCTCCCTTACAAATCTTGAAACAATCCATATTTCTCCATTTTTCTTTAAATACAACATTGCCTTGCATCCTACCCTTGTTTCATCGTGTACGATAATACTATTACTTTCTTCTTTCACATATTTTTTTGCCTGAAATCCCTCCTTTGAACAGAGAAATTCTCGACCTATTATCATACCATTTGTTCTTGATTTAGTAACACGACCCATACGAAAACTAAAACCTGTATTCTTAGCATACCTTGTGTAGTAAATTCTCGTCTCTTCAATTTATGCAAACTCCATTCCTTCGTATGGCTCTAAGGGAGGCTCTGTTGGTAGTCTGCTATTAAGAGGATCAATACCAACAACACTTTCAAGCATGTCATCAGAGCTAACTATGGTTGAATCTTCATGTATGTTTTGCATCTCTTAATCTGTTATAATAATACAAATAATATTTACACAGCTCTTAAACATGATAACAAAAATAATATTGCACTAGTAAAGCTAGTAAAATTGAATACAATACTTATATCTTTCTCTTTTAATCGAATCCCGTATTATTTGTTAAAACTCAAGCTACCATTGCTTTAAATTTTATAATGTTTCAACAATCAGTATAAGTTCATAAATTATTCTACTTAAATTTAATATTAAAAGAAGAAAAAAACAAGAAAAAATTGGAAAGTCACACAATTATAAAAAATTAGAAAATATTATTAGTTTAGGGTTTAACCCAATGTATGTAGAGATTTGCAAATATAGTTTGTGAGATAAAATTTGTGAAAGTATAAAGATCAATTTTGAATAGATGGATGAAGTGGGGGAAGAATAATAGATGTAACTGAAATGAGAAATAAAGGGAGTGAGAGAAATATGGAAGAAGAAAGAGAAAGAGAGTGAGAGAAACGTGAAAGAAGAAAGAGAAAGAGAGAAACGTGGAGAAATTGTTATTATTATGATTTAATAATAGTTATTATATTTATTTTTTATTACATGCTTATATGTCAAAATGAATATTTTTAATTGGATCCAATTAAAAATATTCATTTTGACATATAAGCATGTAATAAAAAATAAATATAATAATAATTATTAAATCATAATAATAACAATTTCTCCACGTTTCTCTCTTTCTCTTTCTTCTTTCACGTTTCTCTCACTCTCTTTCTCTTTCTTCTTCCATATTTCTCTCACTCCCTTTATTTCTCATTTCAGTTACATCTATTATTCTTCCCCCACTTCATCCATCTATTCAAAATTGATCTTTATACTTTCACAAATTTTATCTCACAAACTATATTTGCAAATCTCTACATACATGGGGTTAAACCCTAAACTAATAATATTTTCTAATTTTTTATAATTGTGTGACTTTCCAATTTTTTCTTGTTTTTTTCTTCTTTTAATATTAAATTTAAGTAGAATAATTTATGAACTTATACTGATTGTTGAAACTTTATAAAATTTAAAGCAATGGTAGCTTGAGTTTTAACAAATAATATGAGATTTGATTAAAAGAGAAAGATATAATAAATTGTCTCTATATATTGAGCATGAAAAAAAAGAAAATAAAAATTAACGATCTCTCTACATAAAAGCATTCAATATTAGACAAAATTTGAAAAAAAATCAAAAGTTAAGAATAAATGGATAAGCACATAACTTTATAAAGAATGAGAAATGTTTCTCTAATCCCTCATAGACTCCAACATAAAAAAAAAATCAACAAAAGACCATTTGATCTAAACACAAAAATCACAGTAGAGTAAAATAGTAAGTGCAAAATGCCAACAACTTAAATAAGGCTATGATGAAGTCTCCAAAGAGCATAGAAACAACTTGTTGAATTTTCCTGTTCTAAAAGGCTTGATAAGGCATGACTTGAATAAAAACCTTCAATTATAATATGAAGACAATTAATTATTAAAATTAACACTAGTATAAATATAAGCAAAAGTAGTAACATTAGAAAAAACTATTACCTCTTAATCAACCAATAATATAGAAGTTTCAAAATAGAGTATGAAAATTGAATTTATCACCTAAAAATCATAAGTATGTTGTTAGTGAATAAAATTAACAGGATAAAAAAATGAGAAGACATGTACATGTAATTTTAAGGTACCTTGTTTGATTTAAATTTGGACATTTAGGCTTAGTATGACCCCTTTTCATGCAATAACTACAAGTAGAGGAACCTTTTCTGACCATCTCCAAACTACTTTTCATTCGCAAAGTCCGCGGACGTCCTTTAGTTGCTATAAGTGGAGGGTCATGCAAAGCTATGTTAACATCAGATACTTTTGGCATATCTTCAGATGTTGAATCAACAAACTTCTTACTTAACTCTTCAATATTCAATAAATCAAGTTTTGCAATCCCATTTTGTAAACTTTGAATTGCAATATCGTGATGTTGTTCGGATTATGAACCTCTTTCTGATAGTTCGAGGGAGTGAACCATAATACTATTAAACAATGAAGTGTCAGAAGCGTTGCTGCTTCCTTCTTGAAATCCTTCAATTGTCACTTCTTTTACCTTTTCTTTTTTAGAATTAATAGACCATCTATGTAAAACATATTGTGAAGGGAGACAATAAATCCTACCTCAATTAGGTCTTTTGAGGACTGTAACGTGGCTTAGTTCATGGTTTTTGAAACAAAGGATGTAAGGCTCAAATTTTGTTTTAACCCACCCATTCTTCACGATGATCTCCAATCCTATGCTCAGTTAATTCAACATACACATTCAACTTTTAAGAGAGTTTGCAGGTGTAAGATCTCTTGAAATGACAGACACTTTATTTTGCTCTTCATGGATATTGGTGACCCTTTGATTCTTGATATGGTGGTCACTAAATCTTGTTTTTATTTTGTTAAGGGTTTTTGTGACCTCCTTTGTTTTTTGTTTTGATCCCTAACTTTTGCATGGACCACTTTTTGAAGCTTTAGTCCATCAGGATTACCCCGGTTTTTGCCTAAGTCTCCTTTTGGGGTATCGACTTAGCGAGCCTTTTTTATTTTATTTTTTAGAATTGTGACTGCCAAGTCATTGGTCATTTGAAGAACAATCCAAAATAACCTTTGGATTTTGCCTGGTTCCTTCTACGCTTCGGGATGTGCGCAAATAATATCATGTGGTTGATCTACCACCGGGATGCTTCGTGTTGTAATTTGAATGTGTAGTCAGATTAACTGAACACTACCCTGCCCCAGGTATAATGTAAGGTTTTTTAGATCCAAAAGAAACTCCTACTTCTAGGTTCGAAGTGGTTGACTAGGGATTAACTCCTTATCTCTCCAGTGTTTGGGGATTTGAAACAATTCCTGTACATCATCAGTAGGATTTTATCCGAAAGCATACATTCAACAATTATGGGTATCTTGTTTTCGTCATCCTCCCTCAAATCTTTGCTAAAACAAAAGTTATGATAAAGAAAAGTGAATGGGAGAAACACTGATGTATTTTTTGTTTTTGATATAAGAGAAGAAAAATGAGAGAATGCGAGATGATTAATTCAAAACATGCATCATTACTTCATCAATATTACCATTAAAAACAAACAATGTTTAAACACAAGCAGCTTTTAACAACAAAGAAACTACAAATGCAAAAATAGAAACAAATCAGTCCAACGATTGCCAGTGTTGAGGATGTCTTCCTGTCTGAACTACTGGCATTAGGAGATACTCTATGAAATCTTTGAACTCATTATGACGAGAGGTTTACGTGCACCAACAGGTTTTCTTCTGAAAAGGACATGTACCTTTTGTCGATCAATTGATGCACTTTAGCCTTGAAAGCATTGCAATCTTCAGTTGAATGCCCTATTGTTCCGGCATGATATCCATATTGCACATCAGGATCATATCCAAGTGGGTATGGTTCTGACAATGGCATGAGAGACTTGGGCTCCACTAGCGAGCTTTGAATTAGATATGGAAGAAGTTGACTGTATGACATAGGAATTGGATCGAGAGGAGCATTCCTTCTTTCCAGATCGTTTCGAGGCCTATGCTGGTTCAGATGCTGATTCTGATATCCTTGACCACGAGGTCTTTGATTTGTATAAGGAACAGTCCATGGTTACTTGAATGGTGCTCTAGGCCTTGCCGGTTGCCTATAAGGATAACGTGGTGTTGGAAATGGTGATTGCTGAGAAGGTGAAGAACCATAAGGGTTGGCTGGTGCATCGTGAGAATACCTAACATCTACCATGACTGCATTTATTTCATTATCCTCTTCCTTTTGGGAATCGCTGAGAGATTTTGTCTTGTTGGCTTGGTTGCTCGAGGCACCTTGGATTCTTCCACTTTTTAGGGCACTCTCGACGCGTTCTCCAATTGTCACTAAGTGAGCGAAGTCTGATGCTGCGCTGCTAATCATCCTTTCGAAGTATGGACTTTGCAGGGTGTCCCTGAATAATTCCATCAATTCTTTGTCTAAGACTGGTGGCTCAACGCAAGCCGCTAACTCTCTCCATTTTTGGGCATACCCTCTGAAGGATTCATTGTCTTCCTGAGATAAGGCTCTTAGCTGCATGCGGTCGGGTGCTATGTCCATATTATATTTGTATTGCTTCAAGAATGCGTTAGCTAGGTCCAACCATGATTGAACATGATTCCTTTCTAACTTCATGTACCAACTTAATGATGCCCCCGTCAAACTGTCCTGGAAACAGTGAATCATCAACTTATCATCGTGGGCATGAGAGGTCATTTTTCGATAAAACATCACCAAATGGTGCTTTAAACAACCATCCTCTTTGTACTTCTCACATTCTGGTGCTTTGAATTTTGCGGGTATAACTAGGCCAGGCACCAAACAAATGTCTAAAGCATTTAGTTCAAGAGTATTTTGTCCTTCTATGGCCTTGAGTCTTTTCTCTAGCACGCAACATCTTTTAGCGATCTCATCATCTTGTGGTTGTTCAGCATTAACCCCTAGGCTTGTTCCATGGGAATCTGGCACGGAGAATGCAAAACTGTGATACTCAACAACATCATGACAGGAAGAATCTTGAACAACATGACGTTCTTGTACAATAGAGTTATCAACCGGGGTTCGCGCAAGCTGAGGTTGGGTAGGACCATTTACTGGAGCTGGAATAACATTCTCTACGACTGCAGTCTGCTGAATGTTGTCCTCCCTCTTTTCTAAAGCTATCATAGCCTCTACAAGTTGGTCTATCTGGTTTTTCATCGAGTCAACATCTCCTCTTAATGCAATGTGATTTTGCTCCAATGGATCCATGGTTTTTCAAGAGCTACTTTAAGTCTGATATAAGTGTCGGGAAATCAACTGCAGGTTATGGACGAAGGATGGATGAGTTTTTTGTATATATTTTTTTGCGAAAAATGATATGCAATGGGTGATGAATGCAGATGCCATGATATGTATATGAATGTAATGACAGGTTCAGGATCATAGGTTCAAGGTGTTCTCAGATGGATCAATAACGGTTAAACGACAGGTATCTTTGATTAATGGAAACCCCATGGGTGGGCTCTACAGTTGGTAGGTTCCCAGAGTCATGGATATTTCTTGAGGACGTCAATGCCGTGACGAAGACTCATCGGACAATAATATCCTTAAGAAGATCTCGTCTAGGTGAGGTCTTCGTATTGTCCCAACAAGGAAGGCTCCATGGGGATTCTACTACACGACTCTCGAGTCCAGGGTTCTAACAAGGTTCTCAAATTCATAGATCGAGGTTGGAAATATTACTGTAAGGTAATAATACGTCCAAGGGATCTCATCTGATTGGGGCTTTCGTATTAACCCAATAAGCCTGGGACTTTTCAGGTAAATACTACATAACCACCGGGTATAATGGGTTAAAAGGTCCCTAAAGTCATTGATCCAACTTGAGAATACTATCGCTGTGACGAAGACTCGTCGGGCAATAATATCTCAAGAGAATCTCCTCTAGACGGGGTCTTTGTTTCTTCCCAACAAGGAAGACTCCTTGTGGGCGCCCACTACGCAACCACCAACTTAATCTTATGGTTTTTCTCAGACTCGGGTGGAGAGCCTATCTCACAAAGTATCACCAACCAGAGAACCCCCAATAAGACATGGTCAATAAATCATAATATAATAATTATGACAGAATGATAATAGCAGAATAAAAATAAAAGACAAACAAACAAGATTAACACACAATACAGAAACTGAACTAAATTAGGCTTCACTCTCTTTTGCTTGGAGCTAGTCCCCAGCAGAATCGCCATCTGTCGCATCTCAAAAAATACGATTCCTCGCGATGGTCGCGGAAAAATTTTACGTTCGAACAGAGTCACCACCGAACTTTATTTATCCCAACGAAGGAATAGGAAAATATCGATAAAACCTTTAGGAAATAGAATAATGGTCATCGCAACCATATTCGGGTTCGGGAGTGGATTGCGTAAGGGGAAGGTATTAGCACCCATTACGTCCGTTGTACTCAACGGGAACCTTTTAGTTCTAATGTGCGTTTCGAGTGTTAATTTATGTTTGTTTGTTATCTTCGGGTTATAAATATATTGTAAATAGAAATTGATGGGAACCTCAAAAAGGAGAAAGGGGAGGCTTTTTATTAGTGTGCTCACGAAGATAGAACAATCTCCTGCCTGTGTATCCTTAAATAAGGAAATCAGAGCATTCGTAGTTCGGGGAACTACGGTTGGTTGGTGTCTTTTAGTGAACAACTATTTTAAATCGCGTTCTAAAGACTAAACGCTGGCTTGTCTACTCTCGGCGGAGGCTTAAGTATTGGTTTGTTATGCGCATTAGAAAGGATTAACAATGTTCTTTCTGAAAAGAGTTTTGGTCACACAGGGGTGACAAGTTGGATTAATATGTTGGATGTTTTGTTTGATTGGTTATGATCGCACGAGGGCGATAAAAGATAGGTTTGATGTGTTGAGATATTTTGGGTTGGATGACGATTACTCAGATAGTCGAGTAAGACAACTCGTATCCTAACAGTCGGGAAAGGGAATAGAAGACTCTAGACCGTTTTCTTTTTCATCCTTAATTATAAAAAGGATTTAATGATTATTAAGGTGTTTTAAATGGATGACGAATACTCGGATAATCGAGTAAGACAACTCGTATCCTAATAATCGGGAAGAGGAATAGAAGACTCTAGACCGCTTTCTGTTTCATCTGAATATTTATGGAAATAAGGTTGTATAAGGTTAACATTTTTAGAATAAACGACAAGTGCTCGAATGGATGAATAAGACGACTCATATCCAAACATTTGAGAAGAGGAATTGAAAACTCAAGACCATCTCCCTTTTCGTATAGTTTTGATTGACAATGATTTGACTTACGGTAGGAGTCGGCAGAAAAATGACAATTGTTCGACTGACCGAGTAAGAGAACTCGTATTCAAACAATTAGGGAGAGAAGTTGAAAACTCAAAGTCATCTCCCTTTTCATTTAGTTCATTATGAAAGTAATTTGATTTAATCTTGGTTTAAGGTTTGTAAAGAAATGACGAGTGTCTAACTGACCGAGTACGAAAACTCGTATTCAAACAATCGAGGAGAGGGGTTAAAGGCTTAAAACCATCTCCCTTTTCATTTCGTCTTCATGAGAATAAATTGATTTAATTGGATTTAGACGATTTAGCAATGACAATTATTTGACTAACCGAGTAAGAGAACTCGTATTCAAACAGTTGAGGAGAGAAGCTGAAAACTCAAAGTCTTCTCCCTTTTCATTTCTTATTACAAAAATGATTCAGTTTGATTGTGCTTAGATGGATAGAAGTGACGACTATTTGACTAACTGAGTAAGAAAACTCGTATTCAAATAATCGAGGAGAGGAATTGAAAACTCAAAACCATCCCCCTTTTTATTTCCAAATGAAATGGCATTCAATTGTGATTTAGGTATTTTGAATTAATTTGAATGAAAATACTCGATGTTGAATCGATGTTTTAAATTTGTGTTCGTGAATAAATTAGGTTATTATTGGTGTATCAATCACCTACTTGATTAATTAAAATCGAATAGGTCTCATTGTAAGAAAGCCCAAGAGTAAGCTATGTGAGGTTGGTGACGATGCTTAAAAAGCGATCGACTTACAAAGGTGTTTGAAAATAGGCTCGACTTTGAATCGAGAGATATGTGATTTTAATGGTTTAAAGTGGTTTTAAATTGACGAGATTGAAATAGTGTCAGAAATGATTGTGAAACGATAGTGGAAGCAATCGATCAATGTTTAATTAACAAAATTAATTAATTAAAATTTGGTTAAATCGATTAATTAAATTAATTAAAATTAATTATCAAAATTATTGAATTGAATCGAATAACTAAGTTAATTAAAATTAATTAATCCAAAATAACTCAACTAGTCAAAATTTAATTAATTAATTTTAATTACAATCAAAAGATATAAGTGACAATTGTCGATTTATCTAACGGAATCGGTGTGCTCAAAACCGGTTTGTACGAAATGACAATACAATTAATGTCATTCGTAAGATCATAACTCGGTGAAATGTTCGATTAATGTATTGAAAAAAAAAGGTGGCATAACGACATGAAGTTGCCGAATCCACGGATCCAAAATCTAATTTAAAATTCAATACAATAAAATAACAACCCAATACTATCTACACCATAGAATCATTACAAAACTAAAAAATAAAGAACAAACCAGCAAGGCATAAATTAAGCAAAACAATTGCAACACAAAGTAACACATTGTAACACCTCAAAATTTGCCCTCCTCTTCTTGGGACTAGTTTAGCATATTGCATTTCATGTTTTAGGACATTAGGCATTTTGCATATTGCATATCATGTGAAAATCAGAAGTCATCCTCCTAAGTCTTTCTCAGAAAATAGAGAGGTTAAGAGATTTAAGCCTAAGGGTCTCATGGATTGATCACCAGTCATCTGAGGGTTGCTCTTCAGTTAGGGTTTTCTTGATTCCTCAAGGAGGGTGAATATTGTCTTGATTTCAAGGGTACATCATCATCATCTTGGTTTTGTCATCCTCAAGGTTTCAGAATTCATGCTCATGATCCTTGAGATCAGGGTTTTGACCTCTGGTCAACCGTAATCAGTTGCATTCTTTCAGTCAGGGATTTTTAAAGAAATGAGAATTCTATTGATGATGAAGATAATATGATCATTATGAAGAGCTTACAAGAGCTAGGGTGTCATTTTGGAGCCAATTCCTCCAGTGGTTGAGGCTCAAGCTGATCAGAGCACTGCTGAGTCATTTGTCAACCAGAAAGTCAATAGAAAGTCAACTGAGGGCTATGAGGTGGAGAAATGAGTTTCAACATCTCATTCATGTTCAAAGGGGGTTCATTGGTCATTACAAATGTATATCTTGAAGAATTTGAGGTCAGATCAAAAGTTTCCAAAAATGGAAAGTGACCTGTAATTGAAAGTTTCCAAAAATGGCAAGTTTTTGGTCCAAATTCAACTTGATCTTACACCATCAAAGAAGCTTCAAATGAATTTTTGTCCAACATAAAAGTTGAAGATCTCTATCTCCCATTTCCAAAAAGTTGAAAATCGTGAATTTATGATGAGTGGTTGGGGAGATATGGCTAAATGATCATCAAGTGTGCTTGAAACTTCAAAAGGGCATAACTTTTGACTCATAACTCCAAATTGAGTGGCTCTTTTTGTATATTGCTCCTCATGACCTATAATTTCCAAATCTATCATGGCATGGCATGAAAATTCATCACATGATCATATGCATATTCATGCTTATTTTGGAGGGAAAATGCTAAATTTGAAATTGGTGCATCATGGGAACAAATCACCATTGCCATTGTGTTAATTGGAAGCTTTTAAGTGAAATTGATCATCCATTGGTTACTGTTCACGTCCATTTGCTCCATGCACCATGCAAAATGTCATTTTTGGCCAAACACCTTATTTTCACTTAATCTTAACTAAACATGATTAATTTTGATTAAGAGTGGATTAACACAGCATATATATACATAATCATAACAGAATTTGGGGGGATTCACCATTTCTAGATCTAAAACTTTTTCCCTCCAAATTTTTCTCTCAATCCAAATTCAAATTTCTTTCACATAACCTTGCTATTTTCTTGCATATTCTTGTTCTGTGACATTGATTTGGTGTAGATCAAGCTCTCAACTGCAGCATTTGGCCAAGATTCGTGTGGTGCAAACTCAAGAACACAAGTATGGAAGTTCAGATTTGAGCAAGATCTAAGCCACTACAAGCTCCAATTTCTTCATAAAGCTTCATAACAGTGATAGAGGAGTGGATTTGAAGCTTTCCAAGCCTTGAATCGTGCGTTTTCTCAAACTGTTCTTCAAGAGGTAGGTTTTTTGAACCTCTTAATTCTTCAAATAATGCACATGTTCGTGTAGATCCTTCCATGCTGGTTAATCTGAGCTAAATTTCATGTGATTTGGATGAGAGATGCATGAGATATAGTGAATTAAAGTTTGACATGTCAAAATGTTTTTGATCGATTCTTAAGTTTCATGATGATTTGGCCTTGGTTAATGATTGATCTGTAACCTACATTGAAAGAGCTTTCAAATGATATAATTATTTTGGAATTCTGGAAAAAATTTGGTTGCTGTTCACTGTTGCTCCGCCGTCTTCGCGAAGAAGATGGTGGAAACCACCACGTACCGTACGCGTACAACATGCTTTGGTTTAGACTGTACGCGTACCATACGCGTATCATGCTAGGGTTTGTCTGGTTCAGGCGCGCGCACACGCTTCGATTCCTGCTGAAGCCATGTTTTCAAATTAATTTCCATTTCTTCATTTCCCTCCATAATTTCATGTACATGCTTCATTTTCATTTCAAATATTTTCCAACTTCAAAAAATCCTTAAAAATAGCTTGATGATCCAATTAATTCCAGATTTTTTTCTACACGATCATATGAATTTCTTCTATTTTTTGATGTGGATTTCTAGAATTGTGCATTGCTGGAATTTTAATTGTGCTAGACTAATTGAACATGTATGCTTTTGTGACCTTGCTTCATTCATCCTATCATAAAATGCTCATACATGATCCAAATGCCATGAAATTTTGCATAATGATTCTTAACATGTTGATGGATTTGTGTGATTTTATTTGGCATTTTTTGCTATTGTCTTCACTGTTTGGGACACATGTACTTTAGGTGTGACAATTTGTGTCACACAATTGGATGGTTTGCTTATGCATTTTTATTTCCATATCAATTGAACTTTGATGATGCTGATTTTTGGTATGATGATTGTGTTTGATGTGTTGAATGCTAATAAAAATTTCCAGAATTATTTGAGTCATTTCTGTTTTGATATAGAATTTTGATTCATGATGATCACTTGTGAGCTTTGAATTTGCCTTTGCCTTCTCTTGCACATGAATTGAACATGCTTAATGATTTTGATTTGGTCCTTTTTAGGACATGTTCATGATAGAGTAAAGATGATTCATGTTGAGTTTTAGATTCTGTTTTGAATTTTTACTTCACTTTTGACCCTAGGCTTTGCCTTAGGGGTTTGGACTCACATTTTGAGCTGTGCATTTCAGGTTTTCAAGCAATTAGCCACATTGGTTGATATGATCTCATCACTTGAGATACAAGCTACTTTTGTTGACTAACCTTGCTGTTTTGTAGGTCTTTTGGATGGTGAATCAATTTAGTTTGCTTGCATCTTATGCCTTGTGTAACACCTCAAAATTTGCCCTCCTCTCTTGGGACTAGCTTAACATATTACATATCATTTTTTAGGTCATTAGGCATTGCATATTGCATATCATGTGGTTACATTGTGCAAGCCATTCTCCCAAGTCTTGATCAGAAGAAAGGAGGTCATGTGCAAGCTAGGGTTTCATTGGACTGGTCATTAATCATCTGAGGATGTGGAGGTCCAAATTAGGGTTTTGTGGTTCTCAAGGAGATTGGTCTTTATCTTGGTTGAAATGATTCATCATCATCATCATGGTTTGTCATCATCAAGTGTTGGAGCACATTCTTTGAGATTAGGGTTTTGACCACTGGTCAACCCTAATCAGTTGCATTGGGCCAATCAGGGCATAGCAAGGAGATGGGGTCTATGATGGATATGGGGATCATCATGTGGTTTTATTGAGATTATTGAGGCTAGGGTTTCATCCTTGAGCCATTTCATCAGAAGATTGGGGCTCAGATTGATCAGTGCATGGCCAGATTCATCTATCAGTTGAAAAAGTCAACTGTGGTCAACTGTGCTTGATTTTATGGATTTGGAGGTGGGAGAGAGTTGGATACACTTCATTCATGTTGTAACAAGTGTTATTTGACATGTAAAAGCTCAAGAATGGAGAAAATAAAGTCAGAACAAAAATTGCCAAAAATAGAAAGTGACTTGTAATGGAAGTTTCCAAAAATGGAAAGTTTTTTACCACAAAATTACATGTCCAAGGAAGATTCAAATGAAAAATTGTTCAACATGAAAGTTGTAGAGCTTGTTCTAAACTTTCCAAAAAGTCCAAGAACTTGAAATTCCCATGTATGGTTGGCAAGTTATGGTCCATTCAATTTCAAAAAAGACCTATAATGAAAGGGGCATAACTTTCACATGGAGTGTCCAAAATGAGTGATCTTTTTATGAGCAAACTCCATTTCACATGTACTTTCATGGTGCATAATCAAAATTCATCAAAAATGGTCAATGCAAAAGGTCAATTTTCAAGTGCACTAATTAAAATCCAAGGGCAAAATGGTCCAAGTTGAGAAATAATTGGAATTTTGGAATGTGAGTTTTTGCAACACATCACAAATGCCAAATAGAAGTTATTCCAACTGTCGTGAGTTGTCAAGGATCAATATTTGGCTAGGCTATTTTTGAACTCTCACTTTAAGTGCATTTTTGGCATGGCATAGTGAAAATGAGAAATACAAGGTCAATTGCCATGAGACCAAAGCTAACACATTCCAAATGGCATTTAGAAGATGTCTGAGCTGTCACATTGCTGTCATATAGCCTAATGTGAAATGTCACTTTTGCCCTTGCATTAAGAAAATGACATTACACTAATTAACTCATTTTGGCTAATTTGGATTAAAAGGATGATTAAGGCATGAGTATAAAGCTCTAATTGTAACTGAATTGCAAATCACAATCACAATTCTCAAGGTTTGTAACTGATTTTCCCTCCAAATTCACAAAAACTCAAGAATCTTCATCAAACTTTTTTTGATCAAAACTCCACGAATTCTCCATCAATTTGCATAATTCCTTTTGGTTCGTGTTCTACAAGGCAAGATCTCCATCTGTTTCATCAAGCCATTGCCATAACCTTGCTGGATCGTGATTGTTCATCATGAGTGCATCAATGGCATTTCGAAGTTTCTTCCAATTTAAGCAACCTTGAGCTGAAGTACGAGTTTCTATCAACTTCCTAAGCCTTCTTCTTCATCTGTTTTGAGGAATTACACGAGGAAACACGAGATTTCATCACTGCTTCATTCAAGGTGCGTAAAATCGAATCTCACCAATTCTTGAATTATCATAGGCATTTTGTAGTGTGTTCAATGTAGATGATCATGATGTGTTTAGTTTTTGATTTGGTGAACTGATGAGGAAGTAATCGTGATTTTTAGTTTTGATAACATAACTTAAAATGCTCGATCCCGATTGTATGTTAGAAATTAGGAGAAATGAGTTACATATTCTGAATGTGCATTAAAGGACGGTTCTATGGACTATAAGTTTGTTGATTTTCATCAAGATTTGATGTTCATGATGTTGCTGCGTTTTTTGGAATTTCTTGAGTGAAGAACATGAATAGTAGCGCGTTTGATCCATACAATTGCCTTGCCTCGTTCAAAATGTGTTTGGCGCCAGTACTGTCCACTCATAGCGCGCCACCTAATCTATTCGATACTACGTCATTTTGGATTAGTTGTTTAATATTACAGGAATGCCACTGGCGCCTTTTATTTAATTATTATTCTTATTTCTTTTTCTTTTCATTTTCATTTTTGATTACAAATCTTTAAAAAATCATAGATCACTCAAAATTCATCCAATTTTTGTGAAATTTTTTGTGCCATGCTCATGATGATGTGAAGAATTTAATGATGATTTTTGTGAAATTTTTGCACGTGTGGAAATTTAATTGGCCTATTGATTTTGTTCATGTGTCATTTTTTGCATGTTTTGCCAAAACCATCATGAAATGCTCATACTTGTAAAGAAATGAATGAAAATTTTTGTGCTTATTCTGGACATGTTGATGGTGATTTTCATGTAGAGTTTGTGATTTTTGGATACTTGGTGATGGAGATATGTTTTTTTGAATAGAGGTGTGACAATTTGTGTCACACCAAGCTAGGTCATCTTTCTGATTTTATTTGCCTGGCCTAAAAATGTTGAATTGCTCCAATTTTTTGCATGAATGATCATTGATATGTCAAGATCACATGTGATTTTTTCTGGAATTTTTGATGGAGTTTTCTAATTGATTGATAATTTGCTTCTCTGTTGGCTCATTTTGTGAATTTGTGTGACACATGTTGGCATTTTGCTTGTGAAATTCTCATATGGTATTGGATGAAGATGAAATTTGGTGTGAGCATTGTAGACACATTGTAGGATATCATGGTTATGATCCCATTCATTTCTAATATGTTGTCACTGTTTTATGAATTATTGAAGTGGATGATTGTTTGGTTGCCTTGAATTGGCTTGTATGAATGTGTCTGGACTTATTGATTTTCATTGACCTACTTTCTTTTGTACAATTGAGCTGAAAATTGACATGCTATACATTGAATGTGTCCTGTTTAGGTGTGAATTTTTGTGGAATTAATTGAATTGATTTGGTATGCTTTTGAGTGAGATAGTTCTGTTTGGTCTTTTTGAGTTGCAAATTGCATGATTAATGTTAAATTGTGCATGAAATGATAATGGTGAATGGTATGAGCATGGGACCAATTGCATTTGCTTCTAATTTGTTTGAATGTGATTTTGGTTGAATTGCACTTGCTGTTTAGAATTTTCTATCCCCTTTGGACCCTAGGCTTGGCCTAGTGGTCTAGTTTCTCACATTTGGTTTGGATTTTCAGGTTGAAATGCAAAAGGCTTAAGGGAAAAAGTGCAAGTTGATTAAATTGAGTTTTGTTTGATGTTGTGAATTAACATTGGCTTTGTGTTGTAGGGATTGATGCTTGAGCTTAGGCTTATGGCTTGCACTTGTGTGCATTAACTTGTGTTGCTTTGTACAGATTAACTGATTAACAATTTGCTGTTTACTGTTGGTTTGTCTGAGTACTGATGATACTTGATTGATTTCAGGTACATTAAGTTACTTACAGTTCTTTAAGAACTTGCTTGCTGCTGCTTGGTTTTTAAACCAGTTGAGGTAGGACTTCTATTCTCCATGTAGTCTGGAAGACCTGGCCTGTTACTGGGCCAGGCAACTGTCTGAAGTCCTCCTTAAGAGGCGATGTTTGTGGTTGTTTACATTTGTGCCAAGCAGGTAAAGACCTCTATGAGGCAATTGGTGGATCAAAGGGATATGCAATCTATCCCCCACTATTCTGTTGAGTCGTCCCTCTGCTCACACCACTGTGTTGATGCATTGGGACACAAACCCAAGATCTTGTACTGTTGCACAATCGAGTCAGAGTCTTTGAGCGTAGAAGGGTCCCTCCATTCTGGACCCACGCTCCTTTGTCTGAAGCTCTCCCTGGTCAGGGGTAAGAGCTGTGAAGTCTAATCTTCACTCACCTTTCATCTGCTTCACCTTAGCCCCGCAATGGCAAGGTTAAGAGCGAACACCACCTTGTACAGACGACTTGCTTCGGCAGTCAAACCCATTGTTTGAGCCCACTTGACTGGATATAGTGTGTGCTTTGTGAATATTTGTTTGCTCTGTTTGCTTGTATGCTTGTATGCTTGTTTTCCTGGATAGGATTAGCTTGCAGTTGTGCAAGTAGGTAGAAACCGTAACATAGAGCAATGATGCATGATAACACTAGGCTCGAGTCCAGCTCCCTGGTAGTGTGTCTTCCCTTGGTTTCTGGCTAGATTTTCTTTCCCTTTCAGGGGAACTACATCGCCCTGATCCTCGTTCCAGACGAGGTATGTAGGCAGGAGACCGTGCGAGGTCTCTCTGGGCACTTTTTTTTCTTTTTGTGTGTGTTTGCTTGTTAACTCTGCTTGTGTGTCAGGATATGGACGTAAGCCCAACGATTGGCTGTACGTATCCTGATTGTGTTTGTTTGGTTCGGAAGTCGATGTAAGTCCAGCGATTGGCATTCGGGTTCCAGGTTTGCCTGTGGGTGTGTGTGTCTTGTTTGGCGTGCGTGAGCCGAACTACGGCAGCTCTGATTCTCGTTCCCGACGAGATACGTAGGCATAGGATGCGACGTCTTATCGAGCTCTCTTCCTCTTAACCCCACCTGTGTTGTCTTCGGTGCGTGTGTGTGTGTGTGGTATTTTAGCAACCTTTTCTTTTCTTAGAGCGTGGATCCCGTCGAGTACGACGGACGTGAGGGGTGCTAATACCTTCCCCTTGCGTAACCGACTCCCTTACCCTTTCTCTTTGGTCGCGAGACCATGCTTTTTCCAGGTTTCTCTGAGCGTTTCCTTTCCCTATCTTGGGATAAATAACGCGCAGTGGCGGCTCTGTGTTGTTTTTGTTTCAGCCCGCCGGTTGTTTTTCGCGGATGCGACACCTTACACCATTGTTGTTTGATAATTGGTTGTCTGACTGTTGTTGATTGTTTGATTTGTCTGAATGTAAATATTGACTGGTTTAGCTTTTCTTACAGGTACTTTAGTAGCTTTAACTCATTGTTTGAGTTGCTTTGCTTTGCTTGTGGTTGGCATACCACCTAGGTAACTTCCTATTCTCCATGTAGTCTGGAAGACCTGTCATGTTATGTTGGCAGGCACCTGTCTGAAGCCCTCCTTAAGAGGCAATATTTATGCTTGTTTATCTTTGTGCCTTGTACATGTAAAGACCTCCTAAGTGAAGAGGCAATGGCAGATAGAAGGGATGTGCAATCCATCCCCTGCTATTCGGTTGAGTCATTCATATTGCTCGCACTACGTGCTGATGCATTTGAATAAACACCCAAGATCATTGTATATTGAGTCAGTCATGTGGAGTAGAGTTCCTCATTCTGGACTCCCACACTTTCATTGATTGAAGCTCTCCTAGGCCAGGGATAAGAGCTATGAGGTCTTACCCTCATTCCCATTTCATCTGCTTCACCCTAACTCTCAATGTTAGGGTTAAGAGCTCAAAACACCCATAACAGAATCGGCTTGTTTGTCGAGGTTGACATGACCCCTTGACTAAAACCCAGCCTTGTATGAGCCACTTGTTTGCATATAGTGTGTGTGCTTGCTCTCTTGTGCTTGTGTTTGCTTATGTGCTGTTTAGGCTAGCTTGCTTCCTGTGCGAGTTAGGACTAGAGACCTCAACCTAGGACTATTGTGGATTGCATGACAACTTTTAGGCTCGAGTCAGTCTCCCTATTAGTTTGTTATTTCCCGGTCTCTGGTTAGGAGAAAGTTTCTCCCCTGTTAAGGGGAACTACGTCGCCCTGATCCTCATACCAGATGAGGTACGTAGGCAGGAGATCATGCGAGATCTCTCCGGGCAACCTTTTCTTTTTGTGTGTGTTTGCTTGACAGTTATTAAGCTTGAGTTCCAGACTCCCTATTAGCTTGTCTGTTTGATAACCTCTTGTTTGTGTGGAGTCTGACGTAAGTCCAGCGATTGTCAGTCGGTTTCCTGTTTGTGTTTGTGTGCTTGGAGTCTGATGTAAGTCCAGCGATTGGCAGTCGGTTTCCTGTTTGTGTTTGTGTGCCTGGAGTCTGATGTAAGTCCAGCGATTGGCATTCGGTTTCCTGTTTGTGTTTCTTTGTTTGGAGTCTGACGTAAGACCAGCCATTGGCAGTCTGTTTCCATTTGCGAGTTTCTTTCGATGTCTCAGTGTTTTTGTGTTGTGTTTTGTTTCGGCGTGCGTTAGCCGAACTACGGTAGCTCTGATTCTCATTCCAGGTGAGATACGTAGGCATAAGATGCGATATCCTAGCGAACCCGTTCCCCATTTCCCCGAACTACGCTGACTTTGATGTTTGTTTCTGACAAACTACGTAGGACCAGGATGCGACATCTTGCCGAGTTACCTTCCTCCGTCTTTCACCTGTGTTGTATTCCAGTGTTTGTGCATTCTTTGAGCAGTTTAATTAGCAACCTTATTCTATTCTTTTGAGCGTGGATTCCGTCGAGTACGACGGACGTGAGGGGTGCTAATACCTTCCCCTTGCGTAACCGACTCCCGATCCTTGTAATCTCCGGTCGTAAGACCATTCCTTTCCAGGTTTACTTCGAGCGTTTCCTTTCCCTCCTTTGGGATAAATAACGCACGGTGGCGGCTCTGTTTGTTTGCTTTTTCCCGCCGGTTGTTTTTCGCGTTGCGACAGCTGGCGACTCTGCTGGGGACATAAGGAAAGTCGACCTCTTGCTGGTCCATCTTCCCTAAGCGAGTCATTCCTAGCGCTCTCTAGGATATTTTTGGTTGCTTTTGCTGTTCTATTTATTGCATTAATAATTATGCTGTGATTGTATACATTTGCATAGATGTTTGCATGCATCATACTATCATTGTGCTGTCTTCTGTACATGTGGTTCCTCTGATTAGGGGTGGGTGTTCTGAGTGGGGCTAAAACCCAGGCCCGAGTATACACCTAGCATTAGTGTGGTCTCACGTTTCCTCACATGTTGGATCAACATGTTGTTGCGACGTGACTGTTAGATACCCAAAAGTGCTTATTTGAGCTATCAAATATGGGTATCTTTCACTCCATTTCCTTGCTAAAGTGTTCGGAAATAACCTTTGTTTTTGATGAATTGCAATACAATGATAAACGATCTTGGTACCTTTGATTTGTGTGTTATTGTGCAGGAATTAGGCATGAAATAATAGAAAATGAAGCCACAAGAAAGTTGGCAAAGGGACCAAAGAAAAGATGTATTCATCAGCTTGCTCGCTAGGCGAGGGCTGTGGCGAAGGGCTCGCTAGGCGAGCGCCCAGCGAGAACCCAGCGAAAAGCTCCAGTATTTTACAGTGGCAAACATCAACAAACTCGCTAGGCGAGCTGCCAGCGAGGTGTGTAGCGAACACGTCCAGACTTGGTGAAAAGCGCAGCCAACACTCACTCGCTAGGCGAGCCATTAGCGAGCTCCCAGCGAGCATTCCAGTAGCAAAACCTCTCAAGCTCGCTGGAGCGAAGGTTGAAGCGTGGGCTTCGCCTAGCGAAGGTTTTGTTCGCCTAGCGAACATGCCAGTCTGGCAAAGGTTGTTTCTCTGGGCGCAGGTGCCTCAGGTGCCTCATTTAGGGGCTCGCTAGGCGAGCCATTCTACTCGCCTAGCGAGCATGACAGCTCAGTAGCAGCTCTATAAGTAGTAGGGGCTATATTTTGGAGCCATACTTTTGCACCTCCATACTTTTGTACTTTTTAAATATTTTCCAGCATTGCTCTTGGGATCTTTTGTGACCTAGAAATCATTTCTCTTCATCTCTTAATAATCTTTCACAAAAAGAAGGTGGATTCCCATCCAATCTCGATTATTTGACTCGGATGTTGGTTAACCTTCTTCCGAAACTTGTTGACCAAGCTACCATGAAAATGAGTAGCTAAGTCCTTCTGTTTGTCAAGGTTAGATGTAGATGATCATTAGCTTTGTGTGTAAATGGGATGATCTTCATTTGTAAACTCTTTAATGGTGAATATATGGTGAAAACTTTGTTCTTATTCAAAACTCTTTGTGTTGGTTTATGATCGAGAGATGTTTACCAACTCTTAACCTAGGTTTTCATCCAATCTTGTTTGTTAGCTAGAGATAGTAATGAATGATTTTGTTCACCATAAGGTTGAACCAAAAAGTTGTCATTTTGATAGATTGTGTTAGAGATAAACAATGGATCAAAATGGGAAAACTCACAATGTGCGTTAGAGATAAACACATTGGAAGGACTTTGTGAAATAGTTTATCATCTAGAGGAGTTTATAAGTTTTGTTGATCGAACATATACATGCAAAGTGATCGTCGAACCCTAACTTTGGCAATATTTCTCAAATATTAAAACCAAAACTTTTACCGCATTTTATTACACTTTTATGCAAGATACCGTGACAAATACCAAAACCCCATTGTTACCTTAAGCTAAGAATTAAAACAACTGTCGAAAGGCGGTGATATCTCACAATCCCTGTGGAGACGATAACAAAAACCCGACACTTAAAATTACACTCAACAAAATGGCGCCGTTGCCGGGGATTGTGAATTGATATTGCGAGCATCGCAATGGTTGCTTAATTTTTAGCTTTCGAATTTTTGACTTGTGCTTGTAATTTGTTTGGTTTAGTGTGCAGCTTACGTTTTATGCGAGGGCAGATCCCTGTGGACGAACTTCTTTTTGATCCCGAGATCGAGAGAACCGCAAGGAGGCTTAATAGCAAAACGAGATGAAGGAGGCAACTGGCTAGACAGCGACAAGAACAAGGAGAAAGTTCTTCTACCACACATCCACCACCGTTCATACCAATCATGGAACCACCACCACCGCCCATTTCCACTCCATGTGTAAACAGTCCAAGGAACACTGCTCAGTTTGCCAACCACACGGGAAGGCAAGCCGAGATGAAAACAGGAACTCTCAATTTATTATATGGAAGTCCATTCACCGGAATGGACCATGAAGATCCCTTTGCTTTTCTCACAAAATTTTATGAGATAGCATTGGCGGCCGGAGTGGATCAGGCTCAGGAGCTACCGTTGTTCAGAAGATTATTTCCCCACGCTTTGCTCGGCAAAGCAAAAGATTGGTACTTAGATCAAACACCAGTCGTCATTGTCGCATCCGCGAAAAACAACCGGCGAGACTCAAATAAAAAAAACAACACAGAGCCGCCACTGCGCGTTCTTTATCCCAAGATAGGGAAAGGAAACGCTCAGAGAAACCTGGAAAGGAAATGGTCTCGCGACCAAAGAGAAAGGGTAAGGGAGTCGGTTACGCAAGGGGAAGGTATTAGCACCCCTCACGTCCGTCGTACTCGACGGGATCCACGTTCTAAAATAAAGAATAGGTTGCTAAAACATCACACACACACACGGGGAACGCAGGTGGGGTTAAGAGAAGGGAGCTCGATAGGACATCGCATCATATGCCTACATATCTCGTCTGGAACGAGAATCAGAGCCACTGTAGTTCGGCTTACACACGCCAAACAACACAAAACGCACAAACAGATGGCAAACATGGAGCCCGACAACCACTCGATGGAATTACGTCAGCATCCGAACCAAAACACACACCAGAGGGCAAACGTGGAGCCCGACCGCCAATCATTGGACTTACGTCAGCATCCGAACCAAACACACAATCAGATAACAAGTAAACACACACAAAAAAGAAAAAGGTTGCCCGGAGTGGTCTCGCACGACCACCTGCCTACATACCTCGTCTGGAACAAGGATCAGGGCGATGTAGTTCCCCCTCAAGGGAAAGAAACTCTAGCCAGAAACCAAGGGAAGACACACTACCAGGGAGCTGGACTCGAGCCTAGTGTTGTCATGCATCATTACCCTATGTTCAGGTTTCTACCTACTTGCACAACTGCAAGCTAATCCTATCCAGGAAAGAAGCAAGCATACAAGCATACAAACAGAACAACCCAAGCATTTCAAACAAATATTCACATAGCACACACTATAACCAATCAAGTGAGGCTCACACAATGGGTTTGACTGCCGAAGCAAGTCATCTGTACATGGGTAGTATTCGCTCTTAACCTTACCATTACGAGGCTAAGGTGAAGCAGATGAAAGGTGAAGTGAGGATGAGACCTCACAGCTCTTATCCCTGACCAGGGAGAGCTTTAGACAAAGGAGCGTGGGTCCAGAATGGAGGGACCCTTCTACGCTCAAAGACTCTGACTCGATTGTGCAACAGCACAGGATCTTGGGTTTGTGTCCCAATGCATCAACACACAGCCGTGTGAGCAGAGGGACGACTCACAGAATAGTGGGGGATAGATTGCATATCCCTTTGATCCACCAATTGCCTCTTAGAGGTCTTTACCTGCTTGGCACAAATGTAAACAACCACAAACATCGCCTCTTAAGGAGGACTTCAGACAATTGCCCGGCCAAATAACAGGCCGGGTCTCCCAGACTACATGAAGAATAGAAGTCCTACCTCAAGTGGTTTAAAAACCAAGCAGCAGCAAGCAAGTTCTTAAAGAACTGTAAGCGACTAAATGTACCTGAAATCAATCAAGTATCATCAGTACTCAGACAGACAACAATAAACAGCAAATGTTAATCAGTTAATCTGTACAATCAAGCAACACAGGTTAATGCACACAAGTGCAAGCTATAAGCTCAAGCTCAAGCTTCACAACCTACAAAACAAAGTCAAATTAGTTCAAAACATCCAACAATCCCAATTTAATTGACTTGAATCATTCTCCTTAAGCATTGTGCATTTCATCCTGAAAAGTCAATCCAAATGTGAGAAACTAGACCACTAGGCCAAGCCTAGGGTCCAAAAGTGAGAAAAAATTCTAAACAGCAAACAATTCTCAACCAAAATCAAATTAACACAAATAGAAAGCAAATGCAATTGATCCCATACTCATACCATTCACCACATTCATTTCATGACCAAAACAAGTCAAACTAGGTCAAATGCAACATCCAATGTCCAAACAGAATAACTTCAATCAAAAGCATACCAAAATAATTCCAAAAATCCTCAAATAATTCACACCTAAATAGGACATATTCAAGGTATAGCATGTCAATCTTCAGCTCAATTGGACAAAAGGAACTAGGCCAATGAAAATCAAGAAATCCAGACATAATTATTCAAGCCAATTCAAGGTATCCACATATGCATTCACTTCAAAAATTCATAAATCAATGAAACCAATTAAGAAATGAATGGGACCAAAACAGTGATGTCCTACAATGTGTCTACAACCAGCATACCAAATTTCACTTTCATCCAAAACCATATGAGAATTTCACACAAGATATACAAACATGTGTCATACAAGCTTGCACAATGAACCAACAGAGAAGAAAAATATCAATCAAATTGAAAATGCCATAAAAAAATCCAGAAAAATTCACCTAACATCTCAACATGTCAATAGTCATCCATGCAAAATTTCACTCTATTTCAATAATCATAGGTCATGCAAATAAATTCATGAAAGTTGACCTATCTAGGTGTGACACAAATTGTCACACCTAAGTTCAAAAAATCATATCTTACTCCACAGGTATCCAAAAATCACAAACTTTATATGTAAATCACCATCAATATATCCAGAATGAGCTCAAAAAATTTCAGGAATTTCTTTTATGGTATGAGCATTTCACAATGAAAATGGTAAAACATGCACAAAATACACACAAGTCAAACATCCCTAGGCAAAGTCAACATTTCATCATGCACAACTTGTAAAATCATGTCCATAAAATTCTAGAGGAAAAATGAGATTCAACAAAAAAACCTCAAAATTTTCTGATCAGCCAATAATTTTTTATGAATTTTCTAAGATTTGGTTGATTTTTAAATAATTATTTGAATGTTTTATTAATTAAAATTGTTCCAATGGCAGAATTGTAAATAACCATGGCCAGGGCGCGGTAAACACCGGATTTAAAAAGCCAAGCACAGAAACGGATCAAACTCAAATTATTTCCAGATTTTCATCACCTTCATCACATATTTTCCAGAATTTCATGAATATCAAGAACATCAAAACTCAACGAAAATTTACAAACTCATATCCGTTGGAAAGGTCTCAATGCGTAGATCTCAAATATGTACATGAATCATCCTAATTGTTCCTAAATTTCCTGAATCAAACACATTAGGTTTTGGCATCAATTCTTCTAATCGCGATATCTCTCTCTACAATCATCCATTTCAAAAACCAAAGGTATCATGATCATCTACGTTGCACACACTACAAGAAGCATATAGCAATTCAAGAAATCATGATGTTCGAATTTTAAGTACCTTGAGATGGCAGTAGCGATTCGTGTGGTGTTTGCGCTTCTTGATCCAAAACAGATGGAGTATGAGCTTCAAGATGTTGACTGGAGTGCTTTGCTTGGCTCGAATTTGCTCCTAGTGCAAGAAAATCCAATTCACCATGGATGCATCAAGAGTGAACAATCACGAATTGGTTGTTCTTTCAATCCAAATTACCAAAACAGTGCTAGAGGAAGGTGAATGAAGATCGAATCAAAAAGAATTTTGCCAAATGATCAAGAATTGAGAGAGTTTCGATCAAGTGAAGTTCTATGAAGTTCTTGAGATTTTAGAGAATTTGGAGGGAAAAGAGGTTGAGATCTTGTGAAAATGTGATTTTTTTCAGAAGTTTGTTATGATTAGGAATTTATACTCATGCTTAATCCATCTCTAATTACCAAATTAATCAAAATGAATGATAATTAGCAAAGTGTCATTTTCAAAGGCAAGGGCAAAATGGTATTTTCCTATGGGCTTTATGACAGCTCATTGACAGCTCACACACTCTCAAAATGACATGTGTGAGCTGTTGCAACTTGTCCCATGGCCATTGGATGTATATTTTTGATTTTCACTATGTCATGGCATGAAATGTATTTTTCAAGTGCAAGTTCAAAATGAATTGTCCAACCATTGCACCTTGACATGTTATGATGATTCCAACAATTTTCAAATTGCATTTGTGAGGTGTTGCAAAAATCCCCACTCAAAAATTCTCATTATTTCTCAAGTTGGACCATTTTGCCCCTGGATCTTTAACTGTACACTTGAAATTTGACTTTTTGCATTGACCATTTTTGATGAATTCCAATTATGCACCATGAAAGTACATGTCAAATGGAGTTTGCACATAAAAAGAACACTCAATTTGGACACTCCATGTGGAAGTTATGCCCCTCTGATTATGGGTCATTTTTGAAATTGAATGGACCATAACTTGCCAACCATACATGGGAAATTCAAGTTCTTGGACTTTTTGGAAAGGTGAGAACAAGATCTACAACTTTCATGTTGAACAAATTTTCATTTGAAGCTTCCTTGGACATGTAATTTTGAGGTCAAAAACTTTCCATTTTTGGAAACTTCTATTACAAGTCACTTTCTATTTTTGGCAGTTTTTGTTCTGACTTGATTTTCTCCATTCTTGAGCTTTGACATGTCAAATAACACTTGTTCCAACATGAATGAAGTGTATCCAACTCTCTCCCACCTCCAAATCCATTAAATCATGCACAGTTGACCACAGTTGACTTTTTCACTAATAGATGAATTTGGCAATGCACTGATCAATCTGAACCCCAATCCTCTGATGAAATGGCCCAAGGGTGAAACCCTAGCCTCAATAAGCTCCATAAAACCATGAAATGATCCCCATCTCCATCATAGACCCCATCTCCTAGCCATGCCCTGATTGGCCCAATGCAACTGATTAGGGTTGACCAGTGGTCAAAACCCTAATCTCAAGGAATCTGCTTCAACACTTGATGATGACAAACCATGATGATGACGATGTATCACTTCAATCAAGATGAAGACCAATCTCCTTGAGAATCACAAAACCCTAATTTGGACCTCCACATCCTCAGATGATTAATGACCAGTCCAATGAACCCCTATCTTGCACACAACCTCTTATCTTCTGACCAAGACTTGGGAGGATGATTTGCACAATGTAACCATATGATATGCAATGTGCAATGCCTAATGACCTAAAATTATATGCAATATGATATGCTAGTCCCAAGAGAGGAAGGCAAATTTTGAGGTGTTACAGCTGCCCCTATTCAATCCACTGTGAACCTGTCGATATGAATAGCCTCGGCTTTCAGATGATCAGGATGAAGAGTGATTGAATACCAAGAACAGACGAACAATTTGCACTCTAATGGAAAAATAATTTACAACGCCTGTCAGCATCGGCGAAGCTCACAATCTTGAAAGAAAATCCGTCTGGAACGGAGAAAGTCGGCCTGATCACCGAAAAATGTCGACCTGGATACCAAAATAAATGGTAACACAGGGACAACCATGGCCTGAACACCAATCATCCGCTCGGGATTATTATTCCTTTTTTTTTTTATTATATTTTTTCATTTTCTTGAACCCCGCAAATTTTCTTCTCTGCAAATGACCCTCAAATCACTGCATTTGAACCCCGTCCTCCTGTTTGCCAAAATAACGAACCCCGTTCTCCGATTTGAACCCCAGTCGCCTGACGATAACTTACGATCACCAATATGAACCCCGTTCTCCAGAAAATGCCGCAACATCTCCTTTTCTCCATTTGAACCCCATCTCCAGAAAATGCCTCAACATCTTCTTTTCTCCGTTTGAACCCCATCTCCAATTTCTTGTGATAATTCCGCTGGCAACGTCGGAAATAACACCAAACACCACTCTGAGGGCGACATGTCAGAGGGTATACCTTCACAAAAGGAAGGTAGCATGTGTATCTCTTCCTCAGAAGACACCTATAACGACCTCCATTGGCCTCAGCCAGAGTCTAAGGTGACACATGAACAGAAGATAATCCTAAGGACCTCATCCCGGATACAATCTTCAACTCCAATCTTCATTTGAACCCCAGAAAATGCCTCAGCATATCCTTTTTTCCATTTGAACCCCGGAATCGCGCTGATCGCGTAACGTCTTCTGATATTATTTCCATCTCTGTCCGACGGAAAAATTTCCTCCAGTATCGCACTACTGGGGAACACTGCTGATCTGACGTCATGATGCTGAACTCCTCAGAGTAACACTTTCAACCAGACACTGACTGATGACTGGGAGAAAACTCGACGTTTACTGGACATCGAACAATGATGTTGACAGGACACTAAAGAAAGCTCAACCAGACACTTACTGATGACTGGGAGGAAACACGACGTTTACCGGACATCAAACAATGATGTTTACAGACACCAAACAATGATGTTGACAGGACATCGAACAATGAGGTTGACAGGACATCGAACAATGATGTTGACAGGACATCGAACAATGATGTTGACAGGACATCAAACAAGGATGTTGACAGGACATCAAACATGATCGACCAGACATTAAACAATGACTGGGAAATAACTCGACGTTGACTGGACATCGAACAATGATGTTGACAGGACACTAAAGAAAGCTCGACCAGACACTTACTGATGACTGGGAAATACTGTTGCTCCAAACTCACAATGCTGAACTCCTCGGAGTATCGTCTTCACTGTCCGGCAAAACCAATCCTCAAGCGGTAACCACGACTTGAATCGCGCTGATCGCGTAACGTCCTCTGATTTTATTTCCATCTCTGTCCGACGGAAACATTTCCTCCAATACCGCACTACTGGGGAACATTGCTGATCTGACGTCGTGATGCTAAACTCCTCAGAGTAGCATCTTCCAACTTCTGTCGAAACCATCTCTCAAACAATAACCACCGCTTGAGTCGCGCTGATCGCGTAACATTCTCCGATCTTCATTCCCATCTCTGCCCGACGGAAAAACTTCCCCCAGTATCGCACTACTGGGGAATATCTCTGATTAACCCAAGATTCTGAACTCCTCGGAGTAACACCTTGCTCTTCGGGCCAAACCACCTCTCAAACAGTAACCACAGCTTGAGACTAGCTTATGCGTGCAATATGATGCATGATTGATTTTTCTGCGTAATGCTCCATACTTATGGAAATGCTACGCGACTTATTATTATTTTTTATGCAACATGCTATGCTATTTTTTCATGATGAATGTATAAAAACGCCCCCCTCAAGGGATTCTGCTGGAGAGCACGAGACACTCTGCTGAGGAACTCGTCATTACTCCGATCTCCACCCTGCTGGGGAATAGCACTGCTGCTGGGAAAAGGCAACCCTTGCTGAGGAAACCTCCTTTGCACCCAATCCGCTCGAAAAACTGCTGGGGATAAGCACCACCAACGCTCTGTGGGGATACAACAGTCTTTTAACTTGCTAGGGATATCAATCCCGACTCTGCTTCGGGGAACCCTCACAGATACCTGACGACTTTACTGGGGAAATGCTCACAGATACTCCGCTGGGAAAACAGCAACCTCCAGGCTTGGCGACCGGGGAAGCATCGATCCGACACCTGCTGGGGATAACCATCCTGACCCTGCTAGGGAAACGAATGCCACTCCGCTGGGGACACCCATGCCATCCATAGGTAGAACCAACTCAGCTGGGGATGTAAAATTCGTCTGTTACAGAAACTCGTCCAATCCACTGGTAGGATGAACACTGCTGGAGATATATTTCATTGAAACCCGCTCCACTCGGGGAGTAGCAACCTTCCGGCCTGGCTGCTGAGGAAACACCGTTTACCTGCCGGGGATAATCATCCTGACTCGGCTGGGGAAGCCACAGACCTTGATCTGCCAGGGATTTGGTCCTCACCACTCTGCTTGGGGACTTAGCTGGGAAATGAGAAAAGTTGGTACAAAACACCCGTCGACTCGTCGAACCATGGTATCCACCTCCCGATCTCGTATCAGCTTTCCACTCTTGAGAATTCCCAGACTCGTCTGGACCTTTTTCTGCTCCATCATCTTGTATTCCCAATCGCTTCGCGCTCGACGGAAACGTACTCCTGGGATTTATACATACTTTTCAATCTTCCGACTTTGAAGAGTCTTCTTGATTAATTTCAAGGGTCGTCGGACGTCTCAACGTCGCCTCTTCCTACCGTCCTTCATGCACTCGTCCCTGGTCGGACTCCGCGGGGAATTACATACTTTCAAGTCTTCCGACTTTGAAGAGTCTTCTTGATTACCATCAAGGATCGTCGCATGTCTCAACATCTTCGTCATCCCTTCATACATTCGTCCCTGATCGGACTCTCTGGGGAATTGTTACAAAGCTTCCACATCACAACCTGCAAGCGAGTGAAAAAGTACCTAACAGTTCCTGCAAAACAGATCGTCAGATAAAACCATGCCCCAGGCGTGTCAAGATTTCAACACTTGGGTCACTCAACCTTCCAAATAAGATTTCAAGCTTTCAATCTTATAAACATGCATTGGAAGGGACCTGTATGCATTAAAATGCAAGATTCTTTATCAAAAATAATCAGATGTTTTTGCAATCAAAGCGGTAATGAAAAACAAAAACAAAAAATTACTTGACTGAATATGCATTTTATTGATTAGAAAGTGTGGCTCAAATGAGCAATACAAAAGGAAGCAATTCCTGAAAAGAGGTAATTGCGCACAAAAGGAAAAATCTATCCTAATGGCAATGTGAAACCCGCAATCTCATCAAGTTCCAACTCGGTTACACCCCATATGTCCTCAGACTCTCCATGCTTTCTGCCTTTTGAACAAGACGCTTCTGATTGATCCCTACCGGGTATTATCCATGATGCTTTAACCAAAGCGAAAACGATCATGCTAGACGCAGTTGTTCGTTTCAATCCCTCTTTTGCCTGGACCGCCCTTTCGGGTTTTCAGTCCACCGGGATACCCTTTTTTGCCCAAGTCGCCTTTTCAGGTTTTCGACTTGCCGGGTGTACATCTTTTCATTTTTATCCCTAATTTTTGCCCGAACCTCTCTTTCTGTTTTTGGTTCGTCGGGATGCCCATTTTTGCCTGGACTATTTTGTTCTTTTCGTCCAGCGGGTCTTTTTACACGAAGTATTTTTTAACTGCGTCCGCATTCACAGGGGATGGAAAATCCTCGCCATCCATGGTCGTTAACAACAAGGCTCCGCCAGAGAAAACCTTCTTGACCACGAATGAACCTTCATAATTCGGTGTCCATTTGCCCCTTCGATTGTTTTGAGGAGGAAGGATCCTTTTCAGCACCATATCACCTACGTGATATACCCGAGGTCGCACCTTCTTATCAAAAGCACGCTTCATCCGCTGTTGGTATAACTGCCCATGACAGATGGCCGCCAGCCTCTTTTCTTCAATCAGGCTCAACTCTTCATACCGGGTCCTTACCCATTCAGCCTCTTGCAACTTCACGTCCATCAGGACTCTCAAAGAGGGAATCTGAACCTCAACAGGTAATACAGCCTCCATTCCATACACCAACGAGAAAGGAGTTGCCCCAGTAGATGTACGCACCGACGTTCGATACCCATGTAATGCAAACGGCAACATCTCATGCCAATCCTTATAGGTTACCACCATTTTCTGCACAATCTTCTTTATATTCTTATTGGCTGCCTCAACCGCCCCATTCATCTTCGGACGATAGGGAGAAGAATTGTGATGCTCGATCTTGAATTCCCGGCACAGCTCTGCCATCATCTTATTGTTCAAATTAGAACCATTATCAGTAATGATTCTCTCGGGAACCCCATATCTGCAAATGATGTCTCTCTTGAGAAATCTGGCAACAACCTGCTTCGTCACATTCTTATAAGAGGCTGCTTCAACCCATTTGGTGAAGTAATCAATAGCCACCAATATGAACCTGTGCCCATTCGAAGATGTAGGCTCAATCTTTCCAATCATATCAATGCCCCACATAGCAAACGGCCATGGAGACGACATCAAGCTCAAAGGATTTGGAGGCACGTGCACCTTATCAGCATAAATCTGGCATTTATGACACTTCCGCACGAAATTAAAACATTGGGCCTCCATTGTCATCCAATAATAACCCGCTCTCAGCAACTTCTTCACCATAGCATTCCCACTGGCATGGGTACCGAACGATCCTTCATGAACCTCTTTCATCAATTGGCTTGCTTCTTTATCATCAACACATCTTAGCAAGACCCAATCAAAATTCCTCTTGTACAAAACCCCATCCTTATTCAGGTAGAACACCATGGCCAACCTCCGCAGAGTCTTTCGGTCCTTCTTTGATGCTCCCTCAGGATATTCTTGAGTCTCTAGATAGCGCTTGATATCATAATACCACGGCTTCTCATCATCAGGCGTTGTATCAACATCAAACACATAAGCCGGTCTATCCAGACGACCTACCTCAACACTGGGGAACTGATTCCACCACTGCACCTTAATCAAGGCGGCCAGAGTAGCCAAAGCATCTGCCAAAGGATTCTCCTCTCTGGGCACATGATGCAACTTCACCTTGGTGAAAAACGTCAACAATCTCCTTGTATAATCTCGATACGGAACCAAATAAGATTGATGCATATACCATTTCCCGTTAACTTGATTTATCACCAGAGCCAAATCTCCATATATGACAAGGTTCTTGATCCTCAAATCAATCGCCTCCTCAATCCCCAATATGCAAGCTTCATATTCAGCTACGTTGTTGGTACATTCAAATGTTAGCCGGGCAGCAAAAGGAATGTGGGATCCTTTCGGCGTAACCAAAACAGCACCAACACCGCTTCCATTCACGTTAACGGCCCCATCAAACATCAGAATCCATTCGGATTCAGGGTCAGGCCCCTCCTCCGGGATTGGTTCCTCGCAATCTTTCGATTTGAGAAACATGATGTCCTCATCAGGGAATTCAAACTTCATTGGTTGATAATCATCAATAGGTTGCTGGGCGAGGTAATCAGACAATACACTCCCCTTGATTGCTTTTTGAGAGGTATACTGTATATCATATTCAGTCAAAATCATTTGCCACCTCGCAACCCGTCCGGTCAATGCTGGCTTCTCGAAAATGTACTTGATTGGATCCATCTTGGAAATCAATAAAGTGGTATGAACCAGCATGTACTGCCTTAGTCGGCGAGCAGCCCAGACCAAAGCACAGCAAGTTTTCTCGAGCAGTGAATATCTTGTTTCACAGTCGGTAAACTTTTTGCTAAGGTAGTATATGGCATGCTCTTTTCGACCAGACTCATCATGCTGCCCCAATACACACCCCATAGACCCCTCGAGGACTGTCAGGTACAGAATTAACGGTCTTCCCTCCACAGGAGGCATCAGAATCGGAGGCTCCTGCAAATACTCTTTTATCTTTTCAAATGCCGCTTGGCAATCATCATTCCACCTGACCATTTGATCTTTTCTTAACAACTTGAAAATCGGTTCACACGTGGCTGTTAGATGAGATATGAACCGTGAAATGTAGTTCAATCTACCTAAGAAACCACAAACTTCCTTCTCTGTTCTCGGTTCAGGCATTTCTTTTATTGCTTTTACCTTTGCAGGATCGACCTCGATTCCTTTCTCACTCACGATGAACCCCAGCAATTTACCGGACCGCACTCCGAACGTGCACTTGTTCGGATTCAACCTCAGTCTGAACTGTCTCAGCCGGTCAAACAACTTGGCCAAATCTACCAAATGCCCCTCTTCTGTCTGGGACTTTGCTATCATGTCATCAACGTAGCATTCGATTTCATGATGAATCATATCATGAAACAAAGTCACCATGGCCCTCTGATAAGTAGCACCGGCGTTCTTGAGACCAAATGGCATCACCTTGTAACAAAAAGTGCCCCATGGTGTGATGAACGTTGTTTTCTCCATATCATCTGGCGACATTTTGATTTGATTATAGCCAGAAAAGCCATCCATGAAGGAAAACACCGAGAATTGAGCTGTATTATCTACCAACACATCAATGTGAGGTAATGGAAAATCATCTTTTGGACTAGCTCTATTCAGATCTCGGTAGTCCACACACATTCTCACCTTTCCATCCTTCTTCGGGACTGGCACAATGTTCGCAACCCATGGCGGATAATTAGTGACAGCAAGGAAACCAACATCCCACTGCTTCTGCACTTCTTCTTTAATCTTCATTGCTATATCAGGTCGAGTTCTGCGCAACTTCTGCTTCACTGGAGGACAATCTGCTCTCAACGGTAGCTTGTGCACAACAATATCGGTATCCAATCCTGGCATATCTTGATAAGACCAGGCAAAGATGTCGACATACTCTTTCAACAATGCCACCATTCTGCCCTTTACACTTTCCTCCAAAGCAGCCCCGATTTTCACCTCTTTCTTAACCTCGTCGGTACCCAGATTCACAACCTCAATCGGCTCTTCATGCGGCTGAATCACCTTCTCCTCTTGTTTCAACAACCTGGCTAATTCCCCTGGCAGTTCACAATCTTCTTCGCCTTCTTCTTCAGCAAGATAGATCGGATTGTCGAAGTCATACAAGGGTGTAACAGGATTGTTATCAATGAGATCCGGGGAATATTTTTGAATTCGGAACGAGACAAATCAAAAGGGAAAAATGAAAACATTGTCATTTTTATTTGTTTTTTAAACTGCAAAAATAAATGAAAAACAGGGAACACCGCTTTTTGACTGAAAAACATCCATTTATTGATGATGCAAAAATGTTGCAAATGTATGACATGAGGTGGCCCTTACAATGGACCATTACGTGTCGGGCAACACGTATGGCTTTCATGCATATAAGATGAAAACAGAAATCATTACTCTTCCGGATGAGAGTGACCCGGATGATCTCTTCGGCCTTCCAGTTTTGGATTCCCATCCCTGGTGCGCACGGCTTTATCCACCGGTCCATGTCGTAGTCGCTATCAGCATCTTCACCCATCATACAGATGTGATCCGGATCCAGCATTCCGGCGCTTGTGAAGGTTACTGACGTACGACGTCCTCTGCCTTGCCCGGAGCCTCGACCCGGCTGATACCCAACCCCGAAACGGTCCTTCTTTGCGGGGACCTCCATCATTCTGCCCCAACCAGGAGCCTCTCCACTTTTAACCACCTCGGCGGCCTGCTTGTATGAAGCGATGGACGGTTTCTCTTCTTCCTTGGCAAACAGAGCATTCTCCACCTTAACGGTTTCGAAAGCCTGGCTTGGCGTTTCCCATATCTCACCATCCATCTCAACATATTTAAACGAGGACAGGTGGCTGACAAATATGTCCTCTTCCCCACAAACAGTGACAACTTGACCTTCCCAGATATACTTCAGTTTCTGGTGCAAAGTCGAAGTTACTGCCCCGGCAGCATGAATCCATGGGCGACCCAACAGGCAATTGTAAGCCGGCTGAATATCCATGACATAGAAAGTCGACTTGAACACCTCAGGTCCAATCTTCACTGGCAGCTCAACCTTCCCGAATACGGCCCGCTTCGACCCATCAAAAGCCCGTACAATCAAATCTGTAGGGGTCAAAATCAGCCCATCACAATTTAGCTTTGCCAGAGCTTTCTTCGGCAACACATTCAAGGAGGAGCCGGTATCAACCAGCACATGCGAAAGCACGGCTCCTTTGCATTCCATAGCAATGTGTAATGCCCGATTATGATTCCTCCCATCCACTGTTAAATCCATATCTGTGAAACCCAACCCATGACTGGCATGAACATTGGACACCACAGTTTCCAATTGGTTGATAGTTATCTCTTGAGGAACATAAGCTTTCTTCAGAATTTTCAACAAAGCTTCCCTATGCCCCTCAGAGCTCAACAGCAATGACAGAATTGAGATTTTGGAAGGAGTCTGCTGCAAATGATCCACCAACTTATACTCTGACTTTTTGATGATCCTCAGAAATTCTTCAGCATCATCATCAAGTTTGTTTTCCGACCCCGCAGGCGCCGGTGTCACCACAGGAGTATTTCCATCCACCACAGCCTTTCCTTTTGCCCTGGCTAAAGCCTCGGCCTTTTCTTTTTTATCCTTCTCTTCTTCTCCTCTCCTCAACGCATCAGGAGCAAACAACCTCCCACTGCGAGTGAAACCGCTGGGACCGGCATTATCCACCTTTAGCACGGTGGTTTCACTTGCAGATTGTTCCTCTATCTTCTCCCCATTGCAATACACCTCTCCACCATAATGCCACGGCACGACATCATCTTTGTCGTAAGGAATTGGTCCAGGTACCGTGATGGTAACTGGAGCCGCTTCAGCTAGATCAGACAAATCCACCGGGTCGAAATAGATAGTTATGGTGGCAACTTCCTCTTTTTCCTTATCAGCTCTCTCAATCAAGATACTCCCCTCGTCCATCAAACCCTGGACACTCTTCCTCAGAAGCTCACACCCGTTAACAGAGATAGTGCACTCAGCACACTCATGGCCGCAGCCCGGATAGACCCCATTTTTCAACAACAGCCCTTTGACCTCAGCCAACGGAGTCTTCAACTGGCCAATAGACGACAGCCCAACTTGATTCTCGTCAAAGATCGCATTCACCCCCCTTTGACCATGCGCGGGCATGGGATTTGCATTTACATTGGGAGATGGTGCGAAGTTGATTGCCTTTGAATCCACCAGGTCTTGAACTGTGTGCTTAAAAGCTTTACAGTTCTCGATGTTATGCCCAGGCGCACCTGAGTGGAATTCACACTTTGCATTCTCGTCATAGCTGGCTGGCCTTTGATCAGGTCTCAAAGGTGCCAGGGTCCTTGTCTGCACAAGCCCCAAATCTGTCAATTTCTTAAACAGGAAGGAATAGGTCACCGGAGGCCTATCAAATTGTCTGTCCACTGCCCTGCCCCTCATCTGATAACCAGCCCTTTGAGGCCTCTGCTGAAAGGGTTGTCTCTGTTGTTGTTGTTGTTGCTGTTGTTGCGGTGCAGGTTGAGACTCAGCAGGAATGGTTACCGCAGCAGTGTGCTGAAAGTAACGATCCCTACTAGGTCCTCGTTGAGCATAAACGGCACTGGTGTCACCTTCTTTCTTCCTCTGTCCATTATTACCGAATGGTTTCTTTGACCCTGAAGAAGAAGCGTTACCACCCTGAATCTTGCCAAGCTTCAACCAACTTTCTATCCTTTCCCCTGCCACGACGATATCAGAGAAGTTGGTGACTGGACATCCGACCATTCTTTCAGCAAAGGCCCCCTGCAGGGTCCCCATAAACAGATCTGACATCTCACGATCAACCAGAGGAGGTTGCACTCTTGCAGCCAGTTCTCTCCACCGCTGAGCATACTCTTTAAATCCTTCATTGCTTTTCTGAGACATACCCTGCAACTGGGTACGGCTCGGAGCCATGTCAGCATTAAACTGATATTGCTTGAAGAAAGCATCCCCAAGATCCTGCCAGTTTTTGATGTCAGCAAATTTCAGCTTGGTATACCATTCCAGGGATCCTCCGGACAGACTGTCCTGGAAAAAGTACATCCACAGTTTTTGATCCATTGTATATGCCGAAATTTTGCGGACAAAGGCCTGAAGGTGCGTCTCTGGGCAAGAACTCCCATTATATCTGTCGAAAGTGGGCGCTTTGAACTTCTGTGGGATCACAATCCCCTCAACCAGCCCCATATTGGACATATTGACCACCCCAGGAGTGGCATAGCTTTCCAACACTTTAATCTTTTCAGCCAGCAGCTGAATCTCCTTGTTCTGAGGCGGAGCACTGTAGGGAACAAACGGTTCATTCTGCATTGAAAACTGGTCAGCCTCCCTGTCTTCCTCCCTATCTTCATCAAACCCATAGAACGGAGGCAACATATTGTCTTTCAAATTCTGACTCGGCCCAGGTTGACCAGCAGCACCACCGAAACCGCCGGCATTATTCACAATACCAACAGTTGTCCTTTTTCCACCATCTCTAGACCCCAGCCCCTGGTTGGAGACTCCATCCAGGTTAACCCCGCTGTTTGCTGCAGAAGCTCGCTCGAGCTTCTCGACTTTATCTGCCAGAGCTTTCTGACCAACTGCAAAGCCTTGCATGATGTTGATCAGCTTAGTCATCTTATCCTTCAGCTCGAGGATATCTGTGTTTGGAAGATCCATGAGTCTAGGAGTATTGCGTCTGGTGTAATATCTGTGAGGGCGTGTTGAGTGCAAAAGTACAGTTCTGCGAGCGTGAGCAATGATTCCTGAAACAATCAAGCACGTTAGAAACAGATACCTGCAAAACAAAACACAAGTTATTATGATTATGCATGAATGCAGTGTCTATCCATATGAAGGACACTTTGTCTCTCGATCCTGGCATCATCGAGACAAACAATAATCCGGCATCAATATTTTGTATTCAGCATTTGATTCCATCGTGCAGATCGGAGATATGTGATTTAGCATGATACCCCCAACCATGTGTGTGCTTGTGTGAGTGCATACGGTAAAGCAAATAAAGCTCGAAGATCGATCACTGAATGAAAAAAACCATCACATAACAAAAAGCGCACAAACAGTGCCATGGTCATACATCAATCCAGATAAAAATCAAATACAATCCTCCGGAATTAGGAAAGAAATACAAGCAAGTAGATTCCGTCAACAAGCCTGACGGTAATCCACAACAAATGAAAGAACTAGCTGGATGAGGGTCCCACAGATGGCCCTATCTCATCTTCCATCTTCGCGAACTCAACGGCGAACCTGAGCTCGGTGTTCTCCTGCTGCAATCTCCCCACTTCTTTCTGATGAATCTTCATCTGCCTGAAGTAGTGATCTCTCTCTCCAATTCAGCTTTCTCTGCAAGTAACTGATCTCTGGCCCTCTTCATCTCAAGGAATTCTTCCATACTGACAGAAGAACTTGGACCCTCAATCAAAGGACACCCAAGATCGCCTCCCGGAAATGGTAGATGTGTAACCTCAATTCTCTTCCGCAACCAATTCTCAAATAATGGAAAATACCGACAATTGACCTTACCATAAGGAACCTTGCCCTTCCTCTGAATATCACGCCACTCATCCAATACCTGCCTCAGCTTAGCCTGGTTACCCTCAATCGGGAAGTAAAGAGACTCCTGGATCTCTCGCCCGAGAGGAGGACCCTCTACAGCAAACCCCATCTGTCTCCTGAGAAGCACCGGGCCGGGTTGTAATTGATGCAACCCTGAACTCCTACTAAAGGCACATTGGGTAGACTCCCGCAACTGTATATAAAATCCCGGCCTGCCAAACCATTATGAGTCCAAGCAATATCATCAGCCCGCAAACCCATCAACCTGAAGGACCACTTGACAGTAGGATCAAAATGAGCAAAAGCACCTCTGGAAGGCAAATACCCCATAAACCACCTGAAGAGCAACTGAGCACAGCACCGGATCAGACCACCACGCCGCTTCTCATTCCTGTTATGAACCGAGTAGTAAACATCCCCGATCAGAGTAGGAATATGGTTTCTCTGCATGAACAACCTAATAGCATTATGGTCCACAAAATTCTTCTGGTTAGGAAACAAAACAATCCCATAAATGCTCACAGCAATCAATGCGCAAACCGTCTTCCAGTTACCCATAGCAGCATGTTCCTTGGCATTAGCCTCCAAGAAACTCAAATGAAATCCAGGTAATTTTCCTTTCTCCTTCAAACCCTCCTTGATCATTTCCGGACTCAAATAAAGAGCACGGGAAATCCCAAGGACATCAGGCTCTGCCCTAGTGACATGGAAAGGAATCTGATCACGGATCTGTATACCCAAGATGCTAGCATAATCTTCCATCAGAGGTCCCAACAAATAATCTGGAAATACGAAGCATCTCAGCCCCGGGTCATAGAACTGAAGAAGAGTATGAATGGCACTTCTGTCACTGTTAGTGAGTCTGAAAACCATCTTCAGGATACTACCATATGACTCTCTGAACATCCCCACATGGTCGGGTGTAATCAATGCTACCATATCCTTCAGCACACCAATCTCCGGGTCAAAGAAACTGTAGGCCACATCATGCTTCAAACCGGTTCTCATGTCTGAGCAGAAAGTCTCTCAACCAGGATCTCGATCAAAAAGGTCCCTGCATATGGGTAAACATGTGTTAGATGCAGGTAAATGCAAAATGTAATGATGCTGATGAATGAATGCAATGCGTTGCCATCCTCCAAGCCATCTGATCATCTGCACCGAAACCTGGTTTCTGAACTGATCATAACCATCTGAGGAATATGCAACCACAAATCCAACCCACAGGCTCCGAAATAAACGGAAGACAGATACATCATCATCATCATCACCCAACAACCTCTGAACAGGTACCCATAACCTCTGAATCGGCCCGGGGAATCCCGAAATAAACGGATCCCCACTGATAAACAACTCGGCCCGGGGAATCCTGAAATAAACGGATCCCCCACTGATAAATCACGGACAGCACTCCAGCGTCTCAGAAATAAACGGCCATAAATCCGACTCATAAATAGGACCCCAATCCACGGAACCAAAAGTCACCATCTGAGTCACCATCTGAACATGCATCTGAAAGAATCACCCTCCCCTCACAGGTAAATTCTAAACAGGTCATCCTAAGGCGGATAATAGTCTCGACAATCGGGCAGAGATACTCAATGGGTTTGCCCTTTCGGGTGTGCCATTGTAGCTCTCCTGAGATCGTCTAAACCAAAAATCCGGGAAATGATCGGTCACCAGAGTCAACAACTCAGATGAAGTAACTAAGCCAAAGTGGATACTCCACAGAGGAAAGCACTATCAAATGAACCTCGTCCGGCTTGTGGTACATCACGCCGCCAAGCACATGTTAACCTAACACGAAAGAGGCGACATGAGACCACACTAGTCCTAGGTGTATACTCGGGCCTGGGTTTTAGCCCCACTCAGAACACCCACCCCAAACAGAGGATCCACCTGCACAGAGGACGGCAACAACATGACAGTATGATGCATGCAAATATTTAATGCAAATATATACACTGTTAGAATAATAAATGCAATAAATAACACAAAACAAGCAACCTAAACTGTCCTAGAACGCTAGGAGAGACTCGCTTAGGGAAGATGGACCAGCACAGGTCAACATCTGCAATGTCCCCAGCAGAGTCGCCAGCTGTCGCATCCGCGAAAAACAACCGGCGAGACTCAAATAAAAAAAAACAACACAGAGCCGCCACTGCGCGTTATTTATCCCAAGATAGGGAAAGGAAACGCTCAGAGAAACCTGGAAAGGAAATGGTCTCGCGACCAAAGAGAAAGGGTAAGGGAGTCGGTTACGCAAGGGGAAGGTATTAGCACCCCTCACGTCCGTCGTACTCGACGGGATCCACGTTCTAAAATAAAGAATAGGTTGCTAAAACATCACACACACACACGGGGAACGCAGGTGGGGTTAAGAGAAGGTGTTAGGGACCAATTAGTACTATTTTTATACCATTTTATTGGTCCCTTTTACCAAGTTTTGATTTAATTACACACTTTTATCTTCACTTATTTGTATAAATGCAATTAGGTTTAATTTATTTTGTTTTGAATAGTTATTTCACATTTTTTGTTAGTTGTGTAGAATTATGGATAAGCAAGACCTTGGTTTCAACATGGCATTTTGGAGGAAGCTTGCCAAACAAGGAAGCTGGGGAAGCAACAGTTCGCGCCGCGAACTTCCTTCGCGCCGCGAAGGCTGCGAATCCAGCAAGCTGACCAAGGGTCAAAAGTGCTGTGGTGCAGAAAAAGTAATTGCCATTTTGATGTCTGCCTGTGAAGTGCTTTTCTGCTGCAGATGACAATGTCCAATTAGGGAAATGTCAACCTTTTTGGTAGAGACAAAATAGTTTAACCTAGGTATTGAAACATTATTCCATACATTTCACACATTGTGCTGTAGAGCTGTTGTAATAGAGAAAAACAAAGTTTTTCTTCTTAAACCTTGTGCTTTGTAACAATGGTGATGAGGAGCTAAACTCCCTTTTGTCAAGATTGGAGGTAGTAGCTATTCTCATCTGTCTATGTATTCACTTTGATTTATATATGAGATAGAGATTGTTGATGTATTGATTACTGTTTTTGCTTTAAGTTGAAAACCAGATTTGAGTAGTTGTCGAGAGAGATTACTCGAGTTTAGACATAAAACAGATTTTCAAGTAGTGAATAAGTTGTAGAGATAGATTTATTCATTACTATTCTTTGATATTGAACATTAAAGGTTGCTATATTGATAGTTAGGTGGAGAGATCGTCTAAGGATCAATATAGTAACTATCACGATATCATTTAGACATAAATGACTTTGAGAGGATATTTGAACATCATCAATAATCTTGAATCTAATTATTTATCATAGGGAATCATAGATATTTGAAATAGTGAACTCCAATCTTGCCAAGCTTTTATATTTGACTAAACCACTTTATAGTTTTTGTTAACTTTCACTTACAAAATATTTTTCCAAACAAAATAACCCTGTTACTTTCTAAACTTATAACATTTGAATTATAGAACGGCGGTAATATTACCCAATCTCTGTGGATACGATACAAAAATATTTGCCAAAGATATACTCTTTCAACAAATTGGCGCCGTTGCCGGGGATTGGTGTCGATATTACAAGCATTGCAATAATTCATTGTTTTAAGTTTTGTTACATTTATTACTATCCCTCTTTTGTTTCACTTGGTTTGTTAGTTTTGTAGATTCTAGTGCATGCGAGGAAAAGCAACCGAGGAGCAACTTCAATTCGATCCTGAAATTGAAAGAACACTTCGGAAGCTCAATAGCAAAACACGAAGAAGAAGGAAACTAGCCGAAGAGAGGAACCGGAGAGAAGAAGCATCTACTTCCGCACTTGTTCCAATCGAAGAAGTGGTTGTAGAGGCTTGTGAAGGAAACATGGCGGAGGATAATCGTACCGAAATGTCCGCTAATAGTCCAAGAAGGAATGCTCAATTTGCCCGTGGAGGAAGAAATACGGAGATGAAGACCGGAATCCTCCAACTTCTCTATGCAACTCCATTCACCGGAATGGATCACGAAGATCCGTATACCCATCTCATCAAATTCTATGAGATTGCGGGTTCTACGGGAATAGACGAAGCGGGTGAAGAAACGTTATTCAAGAGGATGTTCCCACACTCCTTAGTGGGAAAGGCAAAGGAGTGGTACCTTGATCAAGAATCAAGAGTGATGACGGATTGGAATTTGTTAGAAGAAAAGTTCTTAGAAAGATACTTCCCTCAATCCCGATTCATGGAAGCCAAAACGGCTATAGCGGTATTCACTCAAGGAGGCAACGAATCTCTAAATGAAGCTTGGGAGAGATTCAAATCAATGTTGAGGAAGTGTAAGGGACATGGTTTTGATGAGCTTACTCAAATCCATATTTTTTTGAATGGTCTCCAATCAACTCATAAGACACTTCTGGACGCCACCGCGGGTGGATCGCTTATATCAAAAACTGCGGAAGAAGCTAAAGTCATTATTGAACGGATGGCCCGTAATGATCATCAAGGTCAACATGATCGTAGCCCTTCACAACGTAAGCCTGGAGTTCTAGAGTTGAATACAAATGATGCCATCCTTGCTCAAAACAAGCTACTCTCTCAACAAGTGGAGCTTCTTACTCAACAAATGGCCAAGCTTCCACAGCAAATAAAAGAGATTCAAGGGTTTCAAGTTCAGCATCAAGTAGCATGTTGCGAGTTGTGTCAAGGGGATCATCCTACTGGTTTTTGTCCTCCACCCCAAGAAGAAGTGAGTTATGTGAACAACCAAAATCAGGGATATCAAAGACAACAGCCTAACAATCAAGGCTATCAACCAAGAAACAATCAAGGCTACCAACCGTCAAGGTTCAACAATCAGAATTATCAACAGCAAAGCCCTTACCAACAACCAAACTCTCAAGGTCAGCAGTCGCAAGGAGGAAATTCCAAGCTAGAAGACACTCTTCAACAATTCATGCAAGCTTCCATGGCAAATCAGAAGAGTAACGAGGCGGCAATTAAAAATCTGGAAAATCAAGTAGGTCAACTCGCGAAGCAACTGTCGGAACAAAACGCAGGGCCTTCTTTCTCTGCTAACACTCAACCAAATCCAAAGGAGCATTGCAAAGCAGTCGTCACAAGGAGTGGTAAAGCGTTGGTAAGTGAAAAAGGTGAAGAAATTGTAGAAGAGAACACCACTGATGGGATGCTGGAAGAAACAGATATAGTTGGTGAAGGGGAAAATGCTTCTGGAAATGCTCAGTTCGCGCCGCGAACCACCTTCGCGCCGCGAAAAGAGCAGGTTTTGCCCACTGCTGTGCAGACTGATTTAGAAGGGAAAAAAGATGCTGAATCAAAGAAAAAGAAGAAATCTGAGAAGGGAGTGAATGTCATTCCAACGCAACATCTACCCTATCCACATGCTCCATCAAGGAAAGACAATGCTAGGCACTATGCACGGTTCATGGACATCTTCAAGCAACTCCAAATCAACATTCCATTTGCTGATGCATTAGAACAAATGCCACGGTATGCTAAATTTATGAAGGACATTCTTACCAAGAAAAGGCGACACATGGAAGATGAGACCATAATTCTTGATGCACGGTGTAGCGCAATCATCCAGAAGACTTTACCTAGGAAGGAGTCCGACCCGGGCCGGGTTGTTCTACCGGTAACCATTGGAAGCACATACGTTGGGAATGGTTTGATAGATTTGGGCTCTAGTATAAATTTAATTCCCCTTTCTATTGTCAAACGATTGGGAAATGTGGAGATTAAATCAACAAGAATGACCTTACAACTAGCAGACAAGTCTACAACCTCACCATACGGAATTGCCCAAGACATGCTCGTAAAAGTGGACAAATTTTTGTTTCCGGTGGATTTTGTAATAGTAGAGATGGATGAGGACCGCGATGTACCCCTAATCCTTGGAAGACCTTTTATGAAGACCGCTCGGATGATGATCGACATAGATGATGGGCTAATGAAGGTTAGAGTGCAAGATGAAGAGGTGACTTTTAACCTTTTCGAAGCAATGAAACATCCAACTGACAAGCACGATTCTTTTCGAATTGATGCAAGTGAAAAGGAAGTAGTGGAGGTCGTGAATCAAATCCATATTTCTAATCCTTTGGAAAGATCCCTTATCGGAGCATACAATGTGTTAACCGACAATGAGGAACGAGAGATCGAAGCGATGTTGCACGAGCTAGAATCTTGTGGTGAGCTGGCCTATCAAGAAGAATTAGTGGAAGATTTGGATGCAAAGAAGGAAACTGAAGAGCAAAAGTTAGAATTGAAGATGCTTCCGTCACATTTGAAGTATGTGTTTCTTGGAGATGAGTGTACCAAACCAGTGATTATAAGCAACACATTGTCCACGCAAGAGGAAGATAAGTTGATTCAAGTATTGAAAAAGAACCAAGGTGCGATAGGGTGGGTTTTATCCGATTTGAAGGGTATTAGTCCAGCATATTGCATGCACAAGATAATGATGGAGGAAAATTTCAAACCGGTTGCGCAACCTCAGAGGCGTTTGAATCCATCAATGAAAGAGGTGGTTCGGAAAGAAGTTGTCAAACTTTTAGAAGCCGGAATGATTTATCCCATATATGATAGTGCATGGGTGAGTCCGGTACAAGTGGTCCCCAAGAAAGGCGGAATGACGGTGATCAAAAACGATAAAAATGAGTTGATTCCGACGAGAACAGTGACAGGGTGGAGGATGTGCATCGACTATAGAAGGTTGAACCAAGCCACAAGGAAAGATCATTTCCCACTACCTTTCATGGACCAAATGTTGGAGCGGCTCGCCGGCAAAAATTTCTACTGTTTCTTGGACGGATATTCGGGGTATAATCAAATTTCAGTAAATCCGACAGACCATGAGAAAACAGCTTTTACATGTCCTTTTGGCATCTTTGCTTACCGAAGAATGCCTTTTGGATTATGTAACGCACCGGCCACATTTCAACGGTGTATGCAAGCGATCTTTTCAGACTTGATAGAAGAATGCATTGAGGTGTTCATGGACGATTTTTCTGTTTATGGATCATCTTTTGAACTGTGCTTAAAGCACCTTGATGTAGTTCTGGAGAGATGCGTGGAGACCAACCTAGTGCTCAACTGGGAAAAATGCAATTTTATGGTCACTGAGGGTATAGTACTTGGTCACAAGATTTCTTCTGAAGGGCTAGAGGTGGACAAGGCCAAGGTGGAGGTTATTGAAAAACTGCCACCTCCAACTAATATTAAAGGAATAAGAAGCTTTCTAGGACATGCCGGGTTCTACCGGAGATTCATACAAGACTTCTCAAAGATCGCAAAGCCATTGAGTAATTTGCTCAACAAAGGTACGCCTTTTCTTTTTGATGAGTCATGTCTTAAAGCTTTCTTAGATTTGAAAGAAAAGTTGATCACAACACCAATAATCGTAGCACCAAACTGGAACCTTGATTTTGAACTCATGTGTGATGCTAGCGATTATGCAGTGGGTGCGGTGTTAGGACAAAGAAGCGATAAAGTTTTCCATGCCATACACTATGCTAGTAAGGTGTTGAATGACGCGCAAGTTAATTACGCAACAACTGAAAAAGAATTGCTAGCCATAGTGTATGCACTGGAAAAATTTAGAGCTTATTTGATTGGTTCAAGAGTTGTAATCTACACTGACCACTCTGCAATAAAATATCTGCTTACCAAGCCGGATTCAAAACAAAGGCTTATTCGTTGGATCCTTTTACTACAAGAGTTTGATCTAGAGATTCGGGATAAAAAAGGTTCCGAGAACTTGGTAGCAGATCATTTGTCTCGATTGGTCAATGTAGAAATTACAAACAAAGAAGAAGAGGTGAGAGAAGAATTTCCAGATGAAAAACTCTATGCGATTCAAGTGAGGCCTTGGTTTGCTGATTTTGCTAACTACAAAGCAACTGGTTTAACACCGGAAGATCTCACTTGCAAACAAAGAAGGAAATTCTTAGCTGATGCAAAATATTATGTCTGGGATGACCCTTACCTTTTTAAAGTAGGGGCAGACAATATTTTGAGAAGGTGTGTAACAATGGAGGAATCAAGAGACATTCTGTGGCACTGTCACAACTCTCCGTATGGAGGTCACTATAGTGGTTTGAGAACAGCCACTAAAGTACTCCAATCGGGTTTTTATTGGCCATCTTTATTCAAAGATGCGCACGAACATGCGAAGAGTTGTGATGCATGCCAACGGAGTGGTGGAATAGGAAAACGGGATGAAATGCCTCTAACCAACATGCTAGAAGTAGAAGTTTTTGATTGTTGGGGTATTGATTTCGTTGGCCCATTCCCCTCTTCTTTCTCTAATGAATACATCTTAGTAGCTGTCGATTATGTTTCGAAGTGGGTGGAAGCAATTGCCTCACCCAAGGCCGATGCCAAAACTGTGATCAAATTTTTAAAGAAGAACATATTCTCACGTTTTGGTGTGCCTCGAGTGTTGGTGAGTGATGGAGGCTCACACTTCTGCAATACACCCTTAGAAAAAGTTCTGCAACATTATGGTGTAAAGCATAAAGTGACCACTCCCTACCACCCACAAGCGAACGGTCAAACTGAGGTTTCAAACCGGGAAATTAAACGGATCCTTGAGAAAACAGTTTCGAACTCAAGAAAGGACTGGTCCTTAAAACTTGATGAGGCTTTGTGGGCGTATCGCACCGCTTACAAAGCACCTATTGGGCTGACTCCGTTTCAACTGGTGTATGGGAAGACTTGTCATCTTCCAGTTGAAATGGAGCATAGAGCATTATGGGCTCTTAAGTTCTTGAACTTCGACTCCACTCTAGCTGGAGAGAGAAGGAAAGGTCAACTCCATGAGTTAGAGGAACTAAGGAACGATGCATACCATTCTAATAAGCTGTACAAGGAGAAGACAAAAGCATACCATGATGGGAAGGTCCGCCATAAAGAGTTTCATGTTGGACAGATGGTATTGCTTTTTAACTCAAGGTTGAAGTTGTTTCCGGGTAAATTGAAGTCTAAATGGTCAGGACCATTTGTTGTCAAAGAAGTACGGAATTATGGAGCCATTGTGATAGAGGACCCAAAGTCGCAAGAAAGCTGGACTGTCAATGGTCAAAGACTGAAAGTCTATCATAGCGGTGACATAAATCGTGATGTGTGTGTCCTTTCCTTATCTGGATCAAGCTAATTGAGGTACCGTCGAGCTCTTAACGACGTTAAACAAAGCGCTGGTTGGGAGGCAACCCAACGTTGCTAGTGTGCATTTTTAAATTTCTCTGTTTTGTGATTTTTAGCTCTGTTAAAGTTTTAAAAAAATTTGAAGTTCTGTTTTTGGCAGTTCGCGCCGCGACCTCCTGTTCGCGCCGCGAACTGAATGAATAAATTTGAGTGGGTTCTGTTTTTTGCAGTTCGCGCCGCGACCGCCTGTTCGCGCCGCGAACTGAGTGAAAATTTTTTAATTGGTTCTGTTTTCTGCTGTTCGCGCCGCGAACTTTGCGTGACAGAACTCATTTAAATACTGTTTAGGTCAATTCTGTTTCATTTCAAACCTTCCTCATTTCAAATCTTTTTGCCGCGCTCTCGCCTCAATCTCAAAACCCCACCAAATCTTAAAATCCTTCATTATCTCTTGTTCAAATCTTCTTCTTTAGCAAGTTCTAGCAATTCAAAAGGTATGTATGTTTGAAATTCTCTTTTCCAATTCCTTTTTGGGGTTTTTCAATTAGGGTTGGTTAGGAATCTATTTTCTCTGTCGAATGCTGTTTGAAATCACTTTGCATGCCTGAATTAGAATAGGATTAGTGTAGGGTTGAACATTTTGGCTGGTTGGGAGTAGTTTTATCCCTCATTGGTGGAACCCTAGGAAGTTTGGGGATTTCCTGAATTCGCAGAGTTCGCGCCGCGAACCACCCTTCGCGCCGCGAACTGTGAATTCCATAGCCATTTTCTTTTTGTTAATTGCTGGCTAATGCTGTTCATATCTGTTCTGTGGTTGTTCTGGTGTTGATTGCAGATGTCTAAGAGAACTAAGACCATGGCACCTCCTCAGGCCCGTGCTATCCGAAGGTTCATCAGTGAGGAACACGAAGCCCGATTTGAAAGCCTTGTCAAGAGAACCATTCTACCTGAAAGGTTTATCCGCCTGGCTCCAACTGGGGTGTATCACAGAGTGGTTGAGGCTTTTGAGCAAACAAAATGGATGAAGTTATGCGAGCCGGAAGCCGCAATCAACTACGACCTTGTCCGAGAATTCTATGCGAATGCGATGCATCGCGAGGAGGGTACGACCTTCATTTACCGGTCCAGGGTAAGGGGAAAGATTGTGTCATTTGGAAGGGATGACATTAATTCTTATCTAGGTCATCCCTTAACTCTTGAGGAGGGTGAGAGTTGTGAGTACAGTGTCATGGAGGTAGCCAACAGGTGGAATCTGGAAGCGGTCAATGCCACCCTTTGTCTCAGAGGAAAATCTTTTGAAGTGAATGACCAAGGGCATCCAAAATTGTGGAAGAGGGAAAATTTCAATTTGGAAGCTAGGGCTTTTTTGGTGCTACTGTTAACCAATATCAGACCAAGAAGCCACACCACCACAATTCCTATGGATGTCGGGTGTCTTTTGTACTGCATCATGATCGGGAAGACAGTGGATGTTGCAGCCCTCATTGCAGGAGAATTGAGGAAGATAGTGTTAAGCGGAACCAATTTCGGGGGCAAAGCTGGTGTGCTAGCCTATCCAGGACTCATCATGGGACTGTGCCGTAGGGCCAATGTTCCCATCCCTGAGGAAGTACACTTCTCGATCACCAGTGTGATCAGTGACGCTTATTTGAACAGGTTTCTGCAAAACCCGAATGAAAAGACGGATGCATCTGGTACTTCTTCCTCTCGAGCCCGATCCAGATCCCGATCTCAACCTCAACCTCAAAGTACCCCAGGTTTTGATCAGATGGCTTTTGCCAACTACTGCTGTGAGAACTTTGAGGCCTCCAGGAGGTCTCAATCATTTCTTTTTGATGCCATGCAGCAGCAGTTCCAGAACACGTTTCTGGCACCAGAGGCCCGAACTTTTCCATCGCAAGCTGATTATGCAGCTTATGCTAATTGGCCTGTGGGCAGGCCAAATTTTATGGGGGGTGCAGGAGGTAGTGCTGACCCAAATGAGGAGATGGAAGATGTTCTCGGAAGTGTAGGTGGTGATGAAGAGAAGGAGGATTGAATTTGTGGAGTTTTGAGAGTACTGTTTGTTTGAGTTTCTTTTTGCTAATTCTGTTTTTATTTTTGGGAATTTTGTAATGTACTTTTTAGTGGCTCTAGTTCACCATGACTTTATCTTAGCACTTTAATTTTTCTTTAGTATTTTTATAATTGCATGAGTACTTTTTGAAATTTAAGTGTGTTTTTAATCAAATTGGTTTACCAACAGTTCTATTTAATCGTTCTTACGCTTAAGTCAAGCCTAAAGCAACCAAGAATTATTCGCAAAGAAAGAAGCATAGGATACTTCGAGTGGTGATGATAAGAATTAGTGTCGGCATTTCAAGGTACACTTTATCGCTTTCTAGACTTAACATGAGTAGTTTAATGGTTGTGCAAATTTCAGTTCATAATTTCATTGAAGTATATGTCAGTGTGAATCAAAATAGGACTTAACCATTTGTGAGGAAGCTTTCCATTGTGCACTATAAAAGCGGGAAACCGAGCATTATTTTGACTCATTCTTATCATGCTAAATCATGCATCAATCCAATGCTGTGTGAAATTTTTGAAAATGATAGAGGCATTGTTTGTGAGAAAAACCACTTGACCAAAAAGCTTAAATCAACTAACCTTGTGAGGAGTAATCCTTAGTTAACCCCCTTTGAGCTTATTTTAGGATTCATTTGATTGATCATTGTAAAATCAATTGAAAATTGTGGAATAAATGAATCCTAAATTCTTTCGTATCAGTTGAAACCTCAAACCGAGTTGTTGCAAAAATTTTGCCTTTTGCTTATGTTTAAGTAGGGAGCATTATTGAATAAATTTGGTTTTGGAATCTAAAGTTGGGGAGAGTAAGTGAAAAGTTGATTAGAAACTTGGAAAAGTGAGTTTCTATGAAAGGGTAAGAATATGAAAAGAAACAAGAAAAAGAAATCACCCTTGAAACCATAGAGCATAAAAAAAAAAAAAAAAAAAAAAAGAAGTAAATGCTCATGGTTGTGTGGTTTTGAAAAGAAAAAGAAAAAGAAAAAGATAGGGACCAAGGAAAAGGAAATTGTGTAGAGTTGAATCTTTGGGAATGCTCCCTTAGGATAGGCAATTTGGTTGAATTCCTTTAATCTTATCCTTTCTTGTAACCTAAGCCACATTACAACCCTTGAAAGACCTCTTGATTCTCATTTTTCACATAACTTGGTAGTTGTTGTGATAACCGCATGATTTGAGTTGTTGTTGATTTAACTGCTTGGATGAGTGAAAGTAACCCTTCATGTTATTCATCAATATTGATGTGTGTGTGTAAGTTTGATTCAATTTTGACATGTATGACTTTGAAATCCTTGAAATGATTTTTGCACTTTACCATTTCCCTTATTTATGTTTTGTGTAGAGTTGAGATAAGTGAATTGAGAAAACGCCAAACGCTTTTGAACCATTTGAATGTCCTTGATGAATTCTTGTTTAAATCTTTTGTGTCATGACTTTGGTTGTAAGGGTGGAAACTTTTGTTTAGGGACAAACAAAATGCTAAGTTGGGGAGAGTTGTTAGGGACCAATTAGTACTATTTTTATACCATTTTATTGGTCCCTTTTACCAAGTTTTGATTTAATTACACACTTTTATCTTCACTTATTTGTATAAATGCAATTAGGTTTAATTTATTTTGTTTTGAATAGTTATTTCACATTTTTTGTTAGTTGTGTAGAATTATGGATAAGCAAGACCTTGGTTTCAACATGGCATTTTGGAGGAAGCTGGGGAAGCAACAGTTCGCGTCGCGAACTTCCTTCGCGCCGCGAAGGCTGCGAATCCAGCAAGCTGACCAAGGGTCAAAAGTGCTGTGGTGCAGAAAAAGTAATTGCCATTTTGATGTCTGCCTGGGAAGTGCTTTTCTGCTGCAGATGACAATGTCCAATTAGGGAAATGTCAACCTTTTTGGTAGAGACAAAATAGTTTAACCTAGGTATTGAAACATTATTCCATACATTTCACACATTGTGCTGTAGAGCTGTTGTAATAGAGAAAAACAGAGTTTTTCTTCTTAAACCTTGTGCTTTGTAACAATGGTGATGAGGAGCTAAACTCCCTTTTGTCAAGATTGGAGGTAGTAGCTATTCTCATCTGTCTATGTATTCACTTTGATTTATATATGAGATAGAGATTGTTGATGTATTGATTACTGTTTTTGCTTTAAGTTGAAAACCAGATTTGAGTAGTTGTCGAGAGAGATTACTCGAGTTTAGACATAAAACAGATTTTCAAGTAGTGAATAAGTTGTAGAGATAGATTTATTCATTACTATTCTTTGATATTGAACATTAAAGGTTGCTATATTGATAGTTAGGTGGAGAGATCGTCTAAGGATCAATATAGTAACTATCACGATATCATTTAGACATAAATGACTTTGAGAGGATATTTGAACATCATCAATAATCTTGAATCTAATTATTTATCATAGGGAATCATAGATATTTGAAATAGTGAACTCCAATCTTGCCAAGCTTTTATATTTGACTAAACCACTTTATAGTTTTTGTTAACTTTCACTTACAAAATATTTTTCCAAACAAAACAACCCTGTTACTTTCTAAACTTATAACATTTGAATTATAGAACGGCGGTAATATTACCCAATCTCTGTGGATACGATACAAAAATATTTGCCAAAGATATACTCTTTCAACAGAAGGGAGCTCGATAGGACATCGCATCCTATGCCTACATATCTCGTCTGGAACGAGAATCAGAGCCACTGTAGTTCGGCTTACACACGCCAAACAACACAAAACGCACAAACAGATGGCAAACATGGAGCCCGACAACCACTCGATGGAATTACGTCAGCATCCGAACCAAAACACACACCAGAGGGCAAACGTGGAGCCCGACCGCCAATCATTGGACTTACGTCAGCATCCGAACCAAACACACAATCAGATAACAAGTAAACACACACAAAAAAGAAAAAGGTTGCCCGGAGTGGTCTCGCACGACCACCTGCCTACATACCTCGTCTGGAACAAGGATCAGGGCGATGTAGTTCCCCCTCAAGGGAAAGAAACTCTAGCCAGAAACCAAGGGAAGACACACTACCAGGGAGCTGGACTCGAGCCTAGTGTTGTCATGCATCATTACCCTATGTTCAGGTTTCTACCTACTTGCACAACTGCAAGCTAATCCTATCCAGGAAAGAAGCAAGCATACAAGCATACAAACAGAACAACCCAAGCATTTCAAACAAATATTCACATAGCACACACTATAACCAATCAAGTGAGGCTCACACAATGGGTTTGACTGCCGAAGCAAGTCATCTGTACATGGGTAGTATTCGCTCTTAACCTTACCATTACGAGGCTAAGGTGAAGCAGATGAAAGGTGAAGTGAGGATGAGACCTCACAGCTCTTATCCCTGACCAGGGAGAGCTTTAGACAAAGGAGCGTGGGTCCAGAATGGAGGGACCCTTCTACGCTCAAAGACTCTGACTCGATTGTGCAACAGCACAGGATCTTGGGTTTGTGTCCCAATGCATCAACACACAGCCGTGTGAGCAGAGGGACGACTCACAGAATAGTGGGGGATAGATTGCATATCCCTTTGATCCACCAATTGCCTCTTAGAGGTCTTTACCTGCTTGGCACAAATGTAAACAACCACAAACATCGCCTCTTAAGGAGGACTTCAGACAATTGCCCGGCCAAATAACAGGCCGGGTCTCCCAGACTACATGAAGAATAGAAGTCCTACCTCAAGTGGTTTAAAAACCAAGCAGCAGCAAGCAAGTTCTTAAAGAACTGTAAGCGACTAAATGTACCTGAAATCAATCAAGTATCATCAGTACTCAGACAGACAACAATAAACAGCAAATGTTAATCAGTTAATTTGTACAATCAAGCAACACAGGTTAATGCACACAAGTGCAAGCTATAAGCTCAAGCTCAAGCTTCACAACCTACAAAACAAAGTCAAATTAGTTCAAAACATCCAACAATCCCAATTTAATTGACTTGAATCATTCTCCTTAAGCATTGTGCATTTCATCCTGAAAAGTCAATCCAAATGTGAGAAACTAGACCACTAGGCCAAGCCTAGGGTCCAAAAGTGAGAAAAAATTCTAAACAGCAAACAATTCTCAACCAAAATCAAATTAACACAAATAGAAAGCAAATGCAATTGATCCCATACTCATACCATTCACCACATTCATTTCATGACCAAAACAAGTCAAACTAGGTCAAATGCAACATCCAATGTCCAAACAGAATAACTTCAATCAAAAGCATACCAAAATAATTCCAAAAATCCTCAAATAATTCACACCTAAACAGGACATATTCAAGGTATAGCATGTCAATCTTCAGCTCAATTGGACAAAAGGAACTAGGCCAATGAAAATCAAGAAATCCAGACATAATTATTCAAGCCAATTCAAGGTATCCACATATGCATTCACTTCAAAAATTCATAAATCAATGAAATCAATTAAGAAATGAATGGGACCAAAACAGTGATGTCCTACAATGTGTCTACAACCAGCATACCAAATTTCACTTTCATCCAAAACCATATGAGAATTTCACACAAGATATACAAACATGTGTCATACAAGCTTGCACAATGAACCAACAGAGAAGAAAAATATCAATCAAATTGAAAATGCCATAAAAAAATCCAGAAAAATTCACCTAACATCTCAACATGTCAATAGTCATCCATGCAAAATTTCACTCCATTTCAACAATCATAGGTCATGCAAATAAATTCATGAAAGTTGACATATCTAGGTGTGACACAAATTGTCACACCTAAGTTCAAAAAATCATATCTTACTCCACAGGTATCCAAAAATCACAAACTTTATATGTAAATCACCATCAATATGTCCAAAATGAGCTCAAAAAATTTCAGGGATTTCTTTTATGGTATGAGCATTTCACAATGAAAATGGTAAAACATGCACAAAATACACACAAATCAAACATCCCTAGGCAAAGTCAACATTTCATCATGCACAACTTGTAAAATCATGTCCATAAAATTCTAGAGGAAAAATGAGATTCAACAAAAAAACCTCAAAATTTTCTGATCAGCCAATAATTTTTTATGAATTTTCTAAGATTTGGTTGATTTTTAAATAATTATTTGAATGTTTTATTAATTAAAATTGTTCCAATGGCAGAATTGTAAATAACCATGGCCAGGGCGCGGTAAACACCGGATTTAAAAAGCCAAGCGCAGAAACGGATCAAACTCAAATTATTTCCAGATTTTCATCACCTTCATCACATATTTTCCAGAATTTCATGAATATCAAGAACATCAAAACTCAACGAAAATTTACAAACTCATATCCGTTGGAAAGGTCTCAATGCGTAGATCTCAAATATGTACATGAATCATCCTAATTGTTCCTAAATTTCCTGAATCGAACACATTAGGTTTTGGCATCAATTCTTCTAATCGCGATATCTCTCTCTACAATCATCCATTTCAAAAACCAAAGGTATCATGATCATCTAAGTTGCACACACTACAAGAAGCATATAGCAATTCAAGAAATCATGATGTTCGAATTTTAAGTACCTTGAGATGGTAGTAGCGATTCGTGTGGTGTTTGCGCTTCTTGATCCAAAACAGATGGAGTATGAGCTTCAAGATGTTGACTGGAGTGCTTTGCTTGGCTCGAATTTGCTCCTAGTGCAAGAAAATCCAATTCACCATGGATGCATCAAGAGTGAACAGTCACGAATTGGTTGTTCTTTCAATCCAAATTACCAAAACAGTGCTAGAGGAAGGTGAATGAAGATCGAATCAAAAAGAATTTTGCCAAATGATCAAGAATTGAGAGAGTTTCGATCAAGTGAAGTTCTATGAAGTTCTTGAGATTTTAGAGAATTTGGAGGGAAAAGAGGTTGAGATCTTGTGAAAATGTGATTTTTTTCAGAAGTTTGTTATGATTAGGAATTTATACTCATGCTTAATCCATCTCTAATTACCAAATTAATCAAAATGAATGATAATTAGCAAAGTGTCATTTTCAAAGGCAAGGGCAAAATGGTATTTTCCTATGGGCTTTATGACAGATCATTGACAGCTCACACACTCTCAAAATGACATGTGTGAGCTGTTGCAACTTGTCCCATGGCCATTGGATGTATATTTTTGATTTTCACTATGTCATGGCATGAAATGTATTTTTCAAGTGCAAGTTCAAAATGAATTGTCCAACCATTGCACCTTGACATGTTATGATGATTCCAACAATTTTCAAATTGCATTTGTGAGGTGTTGCAAAAATCCCCACTCAAAAATTCTCATTATTTCTCAAGTTGGACCATTTTGCCCCTGGATCTTTAACTGTACACTTGAAATTTGACTTTTTGCATTGACCATTTTTGATGAATTCCAATTATGCACCATGAAAGTACATGTCAAATGGAGTTTGCACATAAAAAGAACACTCAATTTGGACACTCCATGTGGAAGTTATGCCCCTCTGATTATGGGTCATTTTTGAAATTGAATGGACCATAACTTGCCAACCATACATGGGAAATTCAAGTTCTTGGACTTTTTTGGAAAGGTGAGAACAAGATATACAACTTTCATGTTGAACAAATTTTCATTTGAAGCTTCCTTGGACATGTAATTTTGAGGTCAAAAACTTTCCATTTTTGGAAACTTCTATTACAAGTCACTTTCTATTTTTGGCAGTTTTTGTTCTGACTTGATTTTCTCCATTCTTGAGCTTTGACATGTCAAATAACACTTGTTCCAACATGAATGAAGTGTATCCAACTCTCTCCCACCTCCAAATCCATTAAATCATGCACAGTTGACCACAGTTGACTTTTTCACTAATAGATGAATTTGGCAATGCACTGATCAATCTGAACCCCAATCCTCTGATGAAATGGCCCAAGGGTGAAACCCTAGCCTCAATAAGCTCCATAAAACCATGAAATGATCCCCATCTCCATCATAGACCCCATCTCCTAGCCATGCCCTGATTGGCCCAATGCAACTGATTAGGGTTGACCAGTGGTCAAAACCCTAATCTCAAGGAATCTGCTTCAACACTTGATGATGACAAACCATGATGATGACGATGTATCACTTCAATCAAGATGAAGACCAATCTCCTTGAGAATCACAAAACCCTAATTTGGACCTCCACATCCTCAGATGATTAATGACCAGTCCAATGAACCCCTATCTTGCACACAACCTCTTATCTTCTGACCAAGACTTGGGAGGATGATTTGCACAATGTAACCACATGATATGCAATGTGCAATGCCTAATGACCTAAAATGATATGCAATATGATATGCTAGTCCCAAGAGAGGAGGGCAAATTTTGAGGTGTTACAGTCATGACAGACTGGAACGTGTTGGAAGAGAAGTTCATCGAAAGATTCTTCTCCCATAACCGGTTCATGGAATCCAAGACGGCCATCTCAGTGTTTTCACAAGGAATCAATGAATCATTAAATGAGGCGTGGGAAAGATTCAAATCCATGCTTCGGAAGTGTAAAGGGCATGGATTTGATGAATTGACTCAAATCCATATTTTCAAAAATGGACTTCAACCAAATTACAAGACGTTGTTGAATGCTACCTCGGGTGGCTCTTTATTGTCTAAAAGCGCTGAAGAAGCTACAAATATCATAAATCGAATGGCTCTAAATGATCATCAGAGTCAAAGTAGAGGCAACTCTTTGAAGAAGCCGGGAGTGCTTGAACTTGGGACGAACGATGCCATCCTTGCCCAAAACAAACTCATCTCACAACAAGTGGAACTCTTAACGCAACAAATAAAAGAGTTGAGAGAACCTTCTAAAGCTAAACAAATAGCTTGTTGTGAGCTTTGAAAGGGTGAGCATGACACCAGATTCTGTCCACCTCCCGGGTTCGAAGAAGTAAACTACATGGCAAACCAACGGGACTACCAACCGAGACAACAACAACAACAACCTTATCAACCATACCCTCAAAATCAACAACAAAATTTCCAAGGGAATCAAGGGTTCCAACCTAGGAGTAACTATTACCATAACCAAGGTTATGGAGGTGGTTCTTCTAGCCATCAAAACCCTCCCCAAAATCCTTATCAACCTCAACAACCGCCGGTCGTAACTTCTAAGTTGGAAGAGACATTGACACAATTCATGCAAATGTCAATGGCTAATCAAAAGAGCAACGACGCGGCTATAAAAAATCTCGAGACTCAAGTTGGGCAACTTGCTAAGCAACTCGCGGAACAACAAACCGGTCCTTACTTTTCGGCAAACACGCAAACAAATCCTAAGGAACATTGTAAAGCGATCATGACGAGAAGTGGGAGGGAGTTGATCAGTGAGAATAAAAAAAAAGATGAGAGAGAACAAAGAGAGGAAGCGAAAGAAAATGAGGAGGAAATAGTGGAGGAAAATATTGATGGTGAAGTGGGGGAGTGGAGTGAGGAGGAAAAAGTTGAAAAGAACGAAAAGAATGGTGAAGTTGAAAAGAAAGAAAGTGTGGAAATTGAGAAAAATACGAGTGGTGAAGTAATGGGGGAGGAAGTGAAAAAGAAAAGAGCGAGAAGTTCTAGAGTTGCTAAGGGAAAGGAGGTCGTGAGCACTACTCCAATCCAAAACCTTCCTTATCCTCATGCTCCGTCCAAAAGGGAGAATGAACGGCATTACGCCCGGTTCATGGATATTTTTAAACAACTACAAATCAACATTCCGTTTGCCGAAGCCTTGGAGCAAATGCCCAAGTATGCCAAATTCATGAAGGACATACTTACAAAAAAACGGAGGTATACGGAACCAGAGACCATTGTCCTTGATGCGAGCTGTAGTGCAATTATTCAAAGGACGCTTCCAAAAAAAGAGGTTGATCCGGGAAGAGTTACTTTGCTGGTTAAAATTGGTGATATCTATGTCGGGAAAGGACTAATTGACTTGGGGTCAAGCATTAATCTTATACCTTTGTCTATTATAAAGAGGCTTGGCAACATTGAAATTAAGTCCATCCGAATGACGTTGCAATTGGCAGATAAGTCGACTACCCATCCTCATGGCGTAGCCCAAGATGTTTTGGTTAAAGTCGACAAATTCTTTTTCCCAGTCGATTTTATTGTTATTGATATGGAAGAAGATGATGATGCTCCGCTCATCCTGGGCCGACCGTTCATGAAAACCGCGCGAATGATGATAGACGTTGATGACGGTTTGATGAAGGTGAGAGTCCAAAATGAGGAAGTTACATTCGATCTATTCGAAGCAATGAAGCATTCAAAAGATAGAAATGATAGCTTTCGCATCGATGTGATCGAAGAGGCAATTTTGGAGGTTTCTAAGCATATTCATGAGATATCTCCTATGGAGTTAGCTCTTGACGACTCATTTGAAGTTTTCACAGCTGAAGAAGAGCAAGCTCTTGATGAATGCTTAAGGGAACTTGATGGTTTAAACGAACTACAACCGTGGGAAGTTGAGGAGGAAGACTTGAAGAAGGAGGTTAATGACGAAAAATCGCCTATTGAATTGAAAATATTACCTTCTACTTTGAAGTATGTATTCCTAGATGAGGCCGAAGCAAAGCCGGTCATCATAAGCAACCTTTTGTCAAATGATGAAGAAGCCCGTTTGATCAATGTGCTAAAAAAAAATCAAGAAGCCATGGGTTGGACTCTTTCCGATCTAAAAGGAATTAGTATTTCCTATTGCATGCACAAGATCTTGATGGAAGAGGATTTTAAGCCGGTAGCTCAACCACAACGCCGCTTAAATCCTACTATGAAGGAGGTTGTTAGAAAAGAAGTTGTAAAGTTGTTGGATGCGGGAATGATTTACCCGATTTCGGATAGTCCATGGGTTAGTCCTGTGCATGTGGTTCCGAAGAAAGGTGGAATTACCGTGATCCGCAATGACAAGGATGAGTTGATCCCTACTAAAGTTGCAACGGGGTGGCGAATGTGTATTGATTATAGGCGGTTGAATACCGCAACTCGAAAAGATCATTTTCCACTCCCGTTCATGGATCAAATGCTCGAAAGACTCTCGGGGCAACAATACTATTGTTTCTTGGATGGCTATTCCGGGTATAACCAAATTGCGGTTGACCCGACCGATCATGAAAAGACGGCTTTCACATGTCCGTTTGGAGTTTTCGCATACCGAAAAATGCCCTTTGGGTTGTGCAATGCACCGGCGACTTTCCAACGATGTGTGCAAGCCATTTTTGCCGACCTTATTGAGAAAACAATGGAAGTCTTCATGGATGACTTCTCGGTATTTGGTGGTTCCTTTAGTCTATGCTTGGCAAACTTGAAAACGGTGCTTGAAAGATGTGTGAAGACCAATCTTGTGCTTAATTGGGAGAAGTGTCACTTCATGGTGACCGAGGGGATAGTGCTTGGCCATAAAGTCTCTGCAAGAGGGCTTGAAGTTGATCGAGCTAAGGTTGAAGTGATTGAAAAGCTACCTCCTCCGGTGAATGTGAAGGGAATCCGAAGCTTTTTGGGGCACGCCGGGTTCTATCGGTGCTTTATCAAAGACTTCTCAAAGGTAGCTAAGCCTTTGAGTAATTTGCTAGCTAAGGACCAGGTATTTCTCTTAACCGATGAATGTTTGCAAGCTTTTGAAACTTTGAAAGAAAAATTGGTTACCGCTCCAATTATAGTCGCTCCAAATTGGAATTTAAGTTTTGAGTTAATGTGTGATGCAAGCGACTATGCAATCGGAGCAGTATTAGGCCAAAGAAAAGAAAAAAAAATTCATGCGATACATTACGCAAGTAAAGTTCTTAATGAGGCTCAAATTAACTATGCCACCACTGAAAAAGAATTACTTGCGATAGTGTATGCGCTTGAAAAGTTTAGGTCTTATCTTATAGGGTCTAAAGTCGTAGTGTATACCGACCACTCGGCGATTAAATATTTGCTCACCAAACCGGATTCGAAGCAAAGGCTCATCCGTTGGATCCTCTTGTTGCAAGAATTTGATGTTGAAATCAAAGACAAGAAAGGATCGGAAAATTTGGTGGCGGATCATTTATCCCGCTTAGTTAATGTGGAGGTTACCACGTCAGAGAAGGAAATCCGGGAAGAATTTCCTGATGAAAAACTATTCAAAGTTCAAGTTAGGCCGTGGTTTGCAGACTTTGCGAACCACAAGGCTAGTGGTTTTGTGCCTCCCGACCTAACTTCGAACCAAAAAAGGAAGTTTCTTTCGGATGCCAAGTATTACGTATGGGATGACCCGTACTTGTTTAAGTTGGGTAGTGATAACCTTTTAAGGAGATGCGTTACTGGCGATGAAGTGCAGAGCATCCTTTGGCATTGTCACAACTCGCCTTACGGCGGACACTATAATGGGGTGAGAACGGCCACTAAAATCCTCCAGTCAGGATTTTATTGGCCCACTATTTTCAAAGACGCACATACCTATGCGCAAAGTTGTGATAGTTGCTAGAGAAGCGGTGGGATTGGTAAGAGAGACGAGATGCCTCTCCAAAACATCCAAGAGGTCAAAGTATTTGATTGTTGGGGCATAGATTTTGTAGGACCATTTCCACCCTCTTATGGTAACGAGTATATGCTTGTCGCAGTTGATTACGTTTCTAAGTGGGTTGAGGCGATTGCCTCACCTCGGGCGGATGCGAAAACGGTAATAAATTTTTTGAAGAAAAACATATTTTCCCGTTTCGGAACCCCCCGAGTGTTGATAAGTGACGGAGGGTCACACTTTTGTAATGCACCGTTGGAAAGCATTTTAAAACATTACGGTGTATCACACAGAGTGGCAACTCCGTATCACCCACAGGCTAATGGGCAAGCCGAGGTCTCTAATCGTGAGATTAAGAGAATCCTCGAAAAAACTGTGTCAAATTCGAAAAAAGAGTGGTCACAAAAATTGGATGAAGCGTTATGGGCATACCGTACCGCCTTTAAAGCTCCAATTAGCCTAACTCCTTTTCAATTGGTGTTTGGTAAAACTTGCCATTTGCCGGTCGAATTGGAGCACAAAGCCTTGTGGGCTCTGAAATTTTTAAATTTTGAAAATAATTTGGCCGGTGAGAAAAGGAAGGTGCAACTGCTTGAGTTGGAAGAAATGCGCAATGCCACATATCACTCAAGTTGGTTGTACAAAGAAAAGGTAAAAAAATACCATGACAAAAAGCTTCGAAAGAAAGAATTCGTGCCCGGACAGTTGGTCCTACTGTTCAATTCCAAGTTGAAGTTATTCCCCGGAAAGTTGAAATCAAAATGGTCCAGGCCATTTTGGGTCAAAGAAGTTAAGGAGTACGGAGCTATTATCATTGAGGACATGGAAAAGAAGGACAGTTGGACCATTAATGGCCAATGTTTGAAGGTTTATCTTGGCGGTCATGTGGATCGCGAGAGCTGTGCTATTCCTTTGGATGCTCCTCTGTGAGCATCGCACCGTCGAGCTTATCCGACGTTAAACAAGCGCTTGTTGGGAGGCACCCCAACATTGTAAGTATTTACAGTTTTTCTGTTGTGTCGTAGTGGGATTCTAATTGTTAAAACTTGCTGAATGTACCAGGAATGCTATTTTTGAAAACAAAAGCAAATGTTATCATGCTCGCTAGATGCTCGCTAGGCGAGGCAGTAGCGAGCAGATTCGCTAGCTGCTCGCTAGGCGAAGCAGCAGCGAGCGCTGCGTGGCAGCACTAATTTAATTCTCAGCAGGCCACTCATTTTGGGCCCAAACACAATTTTCCTTTTTACAACTCTGCTGAAGCACTCTCACGAACACTCACAAGCACTCTCTCACTTTTCATCTCTCTCACAAACACTCAAACCCTAAACTGAAGCATTGCAAACCTCACTGCACTTCAAATTCAATCAACCTCTTTCACTAAGGTTTGCCCTAACTCCATTTCTTTATGTTTGAACTTTGTAAAATTCTGATTTGCATGTCCTTTAGGGTGAATTTGAGGGAATGGTATTTTAGGTTTTGCATGTGGGAAACTTTAGGTTTTGCATGTGGGTTTCGAAGTACATGTATCCTAGAACGATTCTTTTCTTGATAGATCATTTTGTTCTGAAATAGATACCATGAGAACTTGGGTTTTGCCAGAATTTCACTGTAAACATTGCAGAACCCAAAAACCCGTAAAGTTCGCTAGCAACTCGCTAGGCGAACCAGTGGCGAGCATTCGCTGCCACTTCGCTAGGCGAAGCAGCAGCGAGCATGACAGTAGTTGGAATTCTGGTTTTGCTTTCTAATCTGTTTTGTGTTTGTGTTGCTTCCTCTTTATGTTTTGCAGATGGAATCCAGATCCGGAGCTTCGAAAAAGAGAAAGGGCGGGAACACATCTCGTTCCGTACCAATCCAATTCGACACCGACAAGTTTGTCGGGCCAAAGCAAGCCGCAAGATATATTGCTTTGGAAAAACGAAAGATTTTACCGGAAAAGAGATTCTTAATCAACCCTGAAGGCACGAACCGAACATTCGCCGGGTTGATCAACAGCAAAAAGTGGGATCGGTTAATATCCCCCCTGGAGCATTACGATATCGCAACAGTGCGTGAGTTCTATGCGAACGCACTGCCGGATGATGACGAGCCATTCACATGGACATCTAGAGTGTCCGGCCGTCCTATTACGTTCGATCGGGATGCAATTAACTGTGTCCTAGGTGAACCGCTCCAACTGGGAGCCGAGGAGAGAGACACCTACCACCAAGAATTAAGGCTTCACCGGGATACTGATGCAATTTCTGCTGCCCTGCTTTTGAGAGGGAAATCAGTTGAGTTGAACCCATCTGGGGTTCCCATGAGATACCATAGGGAGGACATGACTCCCTTGGCTCAACTGATCCTTTTGTTGGTTCTTACAAACATCGCACCCAAGTCTCATACTTCTACAGTGCCGATCCCAGTGGCACACTTGGTACACAGCATCCTCACTAACGTCCAGATTGATGTGGCGAGGATTATTGCTTATGAGCTGAAGTCCGTGATTGAAAGCGGGCTAAAGTCGGGGGCACGAGTGAATTGTCCCCTGGCTTTCCCTTGCCTAATCATGAGTTTGTGCCTGCAAGCGAGGGTGAGGCTACCCTCAAGGGGTCAAGTAAGGATCCCGCCACCCATTGATGACCGTTACGTGGCCAAGTATTGCAAACCGAAGAATGTACGAGGTAGTTCAGCTACTGAGGTTACCAGGGCTTCTGATGGTCCTGGTACTTCTACTCTAGGATCCGATCCTTTCCAGCAGGCTGTCTGCAACTACAACTGGGATTGGATGGCGGCAACTCAGCGCGCCATGCTCGATATGCACGATTCTATGCAGCTGTTACAGCTGCAGGCACGTGACCCCTCCGGTGATCACTCATTGATGACGCGTGAGCAGTTTCTGCAAAATGCTAGCTGGCCTGTGGACAGGCCTGTGTTTGGAGAGGGGGCGGGTGCTGGTGCGTCTTCTGGTGCTGCTGATGGAGATGATGATGATGATGAGGCTACCGATTCTGAAGCCGGTACTGATGAGGGTTATGAGTCCGTGGAGGGCTAAGTTATTTTATTTTTCATATTATGTTTTATTTCTATTGTATTTTCAGACTTGTGTATTTTGATGTTGGTTATGTACTTTTGGGGTGTTTTGTCCCCCATGAACAAATTTAAATTTTGAAGTAATATTATTATTTATGTTTTAAATTTCTTCTGTTTTAATAAATTTTTGGTTGGTTGAGTGTCAAACCTTCTAGATTGGTTGCTCCTCAAAGAAGTATCCAATGAAGGTGCATCCGAGCTTGGATGGCAATGATAAAAATAAACAAGTGAACAATGCTAAGGTACATGGTTACCTCCGGCTAGAATTTTAGAATGCACTAAGAACTTTACTCTTTTTTGTAATTGAGTATTGTCTTTTTGCAACATAATTGAATGAATGTTTCATCTAGGACTTAAAACCACAAATTGTGAGGAAACCTCCATTTTACACTTAAATGCTGGATTCTAATAAGCTTTGTTGATTCATTTTATTCATGCTTTGTCTTTTATTATTGTGAATATGTGGAAGCAATTAGAAATGATCAAGGCACTTGTTTTCTATCGAGCACAACCAGTTCCAAATACAACTTACCTGTGAGCAGAGAGAGTATTCGTTAACCCCTTTGAGCTTAAACAGTTGAATCTCAGCTTGAAATAAAGCGAGATTTCAAAAATCTTTTTCTTGAAACCCGGAAAATTTTGATAATTGTTCTTTTGCCGTAAAAAGTCAAGAGCATTCACTTAGGGTGAGTAAGAAATAAGTTGGGGAGAACGAAAATGAGAATCGGTAAGTGCCACAACTCTTGAAAAACCGAGCAAGCATATATAAAAAAAAAGATATATATATATATATATATATATATATATATATATCTATATATATATATATATATATATATATATATATATATATATATATATATATATATATATATATATATATATATATATATATATATATATATATATATATATATAACATAGAAAAGAGAAACATCTGTTTTGTAAATATGATGTGAAAGAAAAGAAAAAATAGAGAAAATAAAAATGAATGCTTGCTTGGAAGAAAAATAGTGAAAAACAAAAAAAAATTGAGTTGTGAAATAAGAGTTGTGAAGGTTTCAAATGAGAAATAAATGGAACGAAGTTGAGATGTGTGAATAATGTACAATGAATGTCTCTTTTGCATCGGCAATTTCGTTTTCAATGGCCTTAGAAATGACCCTTGTTTGTTAACCTAACCAAGCTTCAACCGAAAAGCCCTTAGTGATCTTCGTGCTTCCACATTACCATTTATAATTGTTATACATTGTATGAATTGAATTGATTTCTTCATTGTTTGTTAGAGAGTGAGATTATTCCCGCGGTTGCATACGCGTAATTTCTTCAATCCTTATTCGAAGAGGAGAGATAGGGTGATTCATTCAAGATAATATTGTTGTAGATAGATACATATTTCGCATTGCTACTAAGTCTTAGTTCTTGTGTATTATTTTTTATTCTAACCGTTGGAAATTTGTATCTGCTGGTTCGCTTGTGTTTGAGCCGTTTTATCCGATTTCGGAGAAACCTTTTTCTTAATGCAAATCCTCTTGTCCTTCAAGAGGCATACTTTGCTTGAGGACAAGCAAGAATCTAGTTGGGGAGAGTTGTTAGATACCCAAAAGTGCTTATTTGAGCTATCAAATATGGGTATCTTTCACTCTATTTCCTTGCTAAAGTGTTCGGAAACAACCTTTGTTTTTGATGAATTGCAATACAATGATAAACGATCTTGATACCTTTGATTTGTGTGTTATTGTGGAGGAATTAGGCATGAAATAATAGAAAATGTAGCCACAAGAAAGTTGGCAAAGGGACCAAAGAAAAGATGCATTCATCAGCTTGCTCGCTAGGCGAGGGCTGTGGCGAAGGGCTCGCTAGGCGAGCGCCCAGCGAGAACCCAGCGAAAATTTCCAGTATTTTACAGTGGCAAACATCAACAAACTCGCTAGGCGAGCTGCCAGCGAGGTGTGTAACGAACACATCCAGACTTGGTGAAAAGCGCAGCCAGTACTCACTCGCTAGGCGAGCCATTAGCGAGCTCCCAGCGAGCATTCCAGTAGCAAAACCTCTCAAGCTCGCTGGAGCGAAGGTTGAAGCGTGGGCTTCGCCTAGCGAACATGCCAGTCTGGCAAAGGTTATTTCTCTGGGCGCAGGTGCCTCATTTAGGGGCTCGCTAGGCGAGCCATTTTGCTCGCCTAGCGAGCATGACAGCTCAGTAGCAGCTCTATAAGTAGCAAGGGCTACTTTTTGGAGCCATACTTTTGCACCTCCATACTTTTGTACTTTTTAGATATTTTCCAACATTGCTCTTGGGATCTTTTGTGACCTAGAAATCATTTCTCTTCATCTCTTAACAATCTTTCACAAAAAGAAGGTGGATTCCCATCCAATCTCGATTATTCGACTCGGATGTTGATCAACCTTCTTCCGAAACTTGTTGACCAAGCTACCATGAAAATGAGTAGCTAAGTCCTTCATTTTGTCAAGGTTAGATGTAGATGATCATTAGCTTTGTGTGTAAATGGGATGATCTTCATTTGTAAACTCTTTAATGGTGAATATATGGTGAAAACTTTGTTCTTATTCAAAACTCTTTGTGTTGGTTTATGATCGAGACATGTTTACCAACTCTTAACCTAGGTTTTCATCCAATCTTGTTTGTTAGCTAGAGATAGTAATGAATGATTTTGTTCACCATAAGGTTGAACCAAAAAGTTGTCATTTTGATAGATTGTGTTAGAGATAAACAATGGATCAAAATGGGAAAACTCACAATGTGTGTTAGAGATAAACACATTGGAAGGACTTTGTGAAATAGTTTATCATCTAGAGGAGTTTATAAGTTTTGTTGATCGAACATATACATGCAAAGTGATCGTCGAACCCTAACTTTGGCAATATTTCTCAAATATTAAAACCAAAACTTTTACCGCATTTTATTACACTTTTATGCAAGATACCGTGACAAATACCAAAACCCCATTGTTACCTTAAGCTAAGAATTAAAACAACTGTCGAAAGGCGGTGATATCTCACAATCCCTGTGGAGACGATAACAAAAACCCGACACTTAAAATTACACTCAACAGTGACATACCACAAGTCGGACGAGGTTCTTTTGAGAGAGCTCTTCCTTTGTGGGGTATTCCACTTTGGTTGGGTTATCTCTTTAGAGCTGTTGACTTCGGTGACCGTTCTTTCCCGGATCTTTGGTTTAGATGATCTTATGAGAGCTGCAGCGGCACACCCGAAAGGGCAAACCCGTTGAGTATCTTGCCCGATTGTCGAGACCATTATCCGCCTTAGGATGACCTGATTAGAATTCACCTGTGAGGGGAGGGTTGATTCTTACAGATGCATGTTCTGATGGTGACTTTGATGGTGACTAATGGTTCAGTTATTGATCAGAGTCCTATTTATAAGTCGGATTTATGGATATTTATTTCTGAGACACCGGAGTTTTGTCCGTGGTATTTATCAGTGGGGATCCGTTTATTTCATGATTCCCTGTGTTGGTACAGATGATTGTGTTGATATCAGATCAGTGATTTCTCCAGTGATGATGGTGATATATTCTTCCGTTCCGTTTATTTCGGAACTCCTGAGTTGGATTTATGGTTACTCAGTACCTCAGATGGTTGTGATCAGTTCAGAGACCAGGGCTTCAGTACAGATGTTCAGATGACTTGGAGGATAGCACAGTGCATTGCATTCATACATCCGCATCATTCACATTTTGCATTTATCTGCATCTAACTCATGTTTATCCATATGCAGGGGACATTCTTGATTGAGATCCTGGTTGAGAGACTTCTTTGCTCAGATATGAGGCCCGGTTTGAAAGAGGACGTCGTCTACAGTTTCTTCAATCCAGAGATTGATGTGTTGAAGGATATGATGACATTGATTACACCTGACCATGTGGGGATGTTCCGTGAGGCTTATGGCGGTATTCTAAAGGTGGTTTTCAGGCTTACAGATGCAGATAGGAGTGCCATCCATACTTTTCTCCAGTTTTATGACCCTGGTTTGAGATGTTTCGTCTTCCCGGATTACTTGTTGGGCCTTTGATGGAAGACTATGCCAGTATCCTGGGTATTCGGATCCGAGATCAGATTCCATTCTATGTCACTAAGGAGGAACCTGATGTTGCTGAGATTTCTTGTGCTCTTTATTTGAGCCCAGAAGTGACTAAGGGGGGTTTGAAGGAGAAGGGAAAGTTGCCTGGTTTTGATCTGAGTTTCTTGGAGGCCAAAGCCAAAGAGTATGCTGCTTTGGGTGATTGGAGGGCCGTTTGTGCTTTGCTTGCTGTCAGCATTTATGGGATCATCTTGTTCCCTAATCAGAAGAACTTTGTGGACATTAATGCCATCAGGTTGTTTGTGCAGAGGAATCCTATTCCTACCTTGGTTGGGGATGTCTATTACTCGGTCCATAATCGGAACGAGAAGAGGCGTGGTGGATTGATCAGATGTTGTGCTCAATTGTTACACAAATGGTTCATGGGATATTTGCCTTCCAGAGGTGCCTTTGTCTTTCTTGACCATACTGTGAATTGGGCGACCAAGTTGATGGGTTGGCGAGCCAAGGACATAGCTTGGACTCACAATGGTGTGGCTGGACGAAACTTCATTTACAGTTGTGGGAGCTTTCCCAATGTGCCTCTTATAGGAGTTCAAGGTTGCATTAATTACAACCCGACACTTCTAAGGAGACAAATGGGGTTTGCCATGGAAGTTCCTCCTCTCGAGTGTGAGATTCAGGAGTCTTTCTACTTCCCTGCTGAGGGTAATCCGTCACAGTTGAGGCAGGTGTCCGGGGCATGGCGTAACATTCAGAGGAAGGGCAAGGTTCCTTTTGGTAAGGTTAATAGTAGGTCTCTTCCTCCATTTGATGATTGGCTTAGGAAGAGGATTGAGCTCACACATTTACCATTTCCTGGAGGTGATCCTTGGTGTCCTTTGATTGAGGGGCCACGTTATTCTGTCAGCATGGAAGAGTTCCTTGAGATGAAGAAAGCCAGAGATCAGCTGCAAGCCGAGAAGGCTGAATTGGAGATGAGTGTTGCTAGGATTCAGATGGCTAATCAGGAAATCAAAGGGAGAATAAAAGATCAGGATAAGAGACATGCTATAGAGGTGAAACGCTTTAAGATAGACACCGCTTATTATTGGAAGATCAGCCAAGCGTTGGAGTCGTCTACAAAGGAGCATGACATTACCAAGGAGAAGTTGGCTAGAGCTTTGAGGGATATTGAAGATGAGAAGAGGAGACAAATCCTTGTGAAGAATCAGAGAGATGTCAGAACTAAAGTCCTTGCCACGGAATGGGAAGCTGAGAAAGTGAAGATTATTGCTGAGAGAGATCACTATCTTGCTGAGAGGGATCATTATTTCAGACAGATGAAGATTCACCAGAAGGAGATAGGAAGATTGCAGCAGGAGAACGCTGAGCTCAGGTTCGCCGTGAAATTTACCAAGATGGTTGATGATGCAGAGCCCGCTGTGGGACCTTCTTTGGTGTAGACTTTTGTTATCATGTGTGAATTACCGTCAGGCCTGTTGACGGAATTCACTTGCTTGTATTTTCTTTCTGATTCTGGAGAATTGTATTTGATTTGTATCAGCCTGATGTATGACTTTTGCACGTGCAGTGCGCTTTTGATATACAGTGATTTTCATTCAGTGATTGATCTTCAAGCTTTATTTGCTTCTCTGTGCACACTCACATCACACACACATGGTTGGGTGATATCTTTGCTAAATCATAATTCTCTGCTCTGTATGGCAAAATCAAATGATGAATGTCAGAATGTGGCTGTCAAATTATTATCTGTCTCGATGAAGCCAGGATCGAAAGACAGAGTGTTCCTCATGTGGATAGACATTGCATTCATGCATGAATCATAATAACTTGTCTTCTATTTTGCAGGTGTCAGTTTCTAACGTGCTTGATTGTTTCAAGAATCATTGCTCGCGCATGTAGAATCATTCCCTTGCACGTAGCACGTCCGCACAGATATCCTACCAGACGCAACACATCCAGGCTGATGCATCTACCCAACGCAGATATTCTCGAGTTGAAGGAGAAAATGGGTGAGCTGATAAACGTCATGCAAGGGTTGGCATTGGGACAGAAAGCACTTGCTGATAAGGTGGAAAAGCTCGAGCGGGCTTCGGCTGCCAACAGTGGTAATAATCAGGAGGGTGTTTCCAACAATGTGTTGGTGTAAGCCCTAGAGGCCAATACTTTTGGTACTTGTATCGAATTATTTATTAATAATAAAAGGCTTTTTCTTTATTACGTTTGTTTAATAAAGTCCCTAGAATAGCTAGTCTGTTTAATGTATCAAGTATGACTTAATCATGAGATCACATTAAACATAAGGACACTATTCTTAAAGTATCCGTAGTCGAGCTTTAGTGTGAAGTGGGATAACATTAAAGCATTAAGACTATTATGTTTGTAGACTGATGATCACATCTCATGGATCATGGATAAAGAGTTATCAAGTCTTAAACATAGGTATGAATATTAAGAGTAATATTTATACCGGATTGACCCGCTATGAGAATACTATATAGAAAGTTATGCAAAGTGTCATAAGTTGTTCTCATGGTGATAATGGTGTATACCACTCTTCGACCTGAAACCACTATGGACCCTAGATGTAGAGTCGAGTGCTTTATTGCTGATCCAACGTTGTCCGTAACTGGATAACCATAAAGACAGTTAATGGGTACTCCACGAAGCATGCTAAGGGACATGAGTGACCTAGATGGAATTTGCCCATCCTGCGTAACAGGATAAATGTCTATGGGCCCAATATTGAACTGGACAAGGATGACACGGTCTATGCCTTGTGTTCAATATAGACATAAGGGCAAAAGGGTAATTATACACATAATTATTATCACAGAAGGAATTGTCAGATCACTTGACATTTTCGTGTCTTGGGTAGCAGTGATGTGTTGCTAGATACCGCTCACTGTTTATTATGTTAAATACATGATTTAACATAATTGCCAATGCCGCGAAAACCTATAGGGTCACACACAAAGGACGGATTGATGAGAGATAGAGTAACGAAGGAATACCGTAAGGTACGGTGCTCTTAAGTGGATTATAGAACATCGTAAGGTACGGTGTACTTGAGTAGAATACGAAATATGGTAAGGTACCATGGGCTTAAGTGATTTTGGGCATATTATAAGATATGGGCCAAAATACACTTAAGTGGGCTTTTAGCTTGAAGCCCACACAAGTGGTTCTATAAATAGAACCCTTGTGCAGAAGCACAAAGTGCGGTTGCATTTCTTTTCGTTTTCACTCTCTCTCTCTCTCTCTCACTCAAAGCCTTCATTCGTACCAGCTAGCACTGAGATTGAGGGAACCCGTTCGTGTGGACTGAGTAGAGACGTTGTCATCGTTCAACATTCGTGATCGTTTAGTGGATCTGCATCAAAGGGTTTTGATTGTCACAAGAGATCTGCACCAAAGGTTTCAGTCATCACAAGAGGTAAATATTCTATCACTGATCATGACCATTCGTAAGGATCTCTAAAGGAGAAAATTTTAATTTCTGCTGCGCTTTGGGTCGCAATTCTCCTTCACAATGGTCTCGGTGGGTTAAGAGATGGAGGAGATCTCAGAAAAAAGACTATTGCTGGGGTGGTGATCAATAATGGTGGTGGTTTTGGTGCTGTTACAGGTGGTGAACCGGGTCCGGTGAACAACAATTTGAAGGATAGTTTGTTTCCTTTCTTCGGGGCTGAGGAGGATAGAGAGGAAGACAGAGAAGCAGATCAGTTCTCCATGCTGAATGAACAATTAGGTCAATATGGTGTCCAACCACCAAATAAAGAGATTCAGGTGCTGGTGGAGAAAATCAGGGCTCTAGAAAGCTATGCTACTCCGGGGGTTGTTAATATGTCGAACATGGGGCTTGTTGAGGGGATTGTGATCCCGCAAAAGTTTAAAGCGCCTGCGTTTGATAAATACAATGGGAGTTCTTGCCCGGAAACTCATCTCCAGGCTTTCGTCCGAAAGATTTCTGCTTATACAATGGACCAGAAGCTTTGGATGTATTTCTTCCAGGACAGTCTGTCTGGGGGGTCTTTGGAATGGTACACCAAATTGAGGTCGTCTGACATTAAGAGCTGGCAGGATCTCGGAGATGCGTTCTTTAAACAATATCAATTCAATGCTGACATGGCTCCTAGCCGTACCCAATTGCAGGGTATGTCTCAGAAGCCTAATGAGGGGTTTAAAGAATATGCACAAAGGTGGAGGGAGCTGGCTGCCCGAGTCCAACCTCCGTTGGTGGATAGAGAAATGTCTGATCTGTTTATGGGTACCCTTCAGGGGACGTTTGCAGAGAGGATGGTTGGATGCCCGGTTACCAACTTTGCTGATATAGTGGTGGCCGAAGAAAGAATAGAAAGCTGGTTGAAGCTGGGAAAGATCCAGGGTAATGCTTCGTCGTCTGGATCGAAGAAGCCCTTTGGGAATGGTCAGAGAAAGAAGGAGGGTGATACAAGTGGTGTGTATACCCAAAGAGGACAGAGTAGGGATCGTTACTACCAGCACACTGCTGCGGTAACAATTCCTGCTGATAATTCACAACAACAACAACAACAACAACAACAACAACCGCAACAACAACGATAGCCATTTCAACAGAGACCGCAGATGGTCGGGTATCAGGTGAGAGGGCGAATGACTGATCGTCAATTTGATAGGCCACCTGTGACATATTCCTTCTTGTTGAAGAAGTTAAAAGATTTGGGGTTGGTCCAGCTGAGGACGTTAGCTCCGTTGAGACCTGACCAGAGGCCGGCTAGTTTTGATGAGAACGCCAAGTGTGAATTCCACTCTGGTGCCCCTGGACATAATGTGGAGAATTGTAAAGCTTTTAAGCATGTTGTCTAGGACTTGGTGGATTCTAAGGCTATCAATTTTGCACCATCTCCGAACGTGAATGCTAATCCCATGCCCGCGCATGGTCAAATGGGGGTGAATGCAATTTTTGAGGATGAGGGCCGAATCTGGGTGACGGATGTGAACCGGTTAAAGACTCCATTGACTGAGGTCAAGAGACAATTGTTGAGGAATGGGGTCTTCCCGGGCTGTGGTGATTGTTGTGTTGTGTGCACCGTTGCTACGGATGAGTGTGTTTTATTGAGGGAGGTTGTCCAGAGGATGATGGATGAGGGAAGCCTCAGGTTTGAAAAGGTTGATTTGGGAAAGGAGGATGTCTCCACCATAACCATATACTTTGATCCGACCGATTTGTCTACGCTGGCAGATGCGGCTCCAGTTACTATCACGGTACCTGGGCCTATTCCTTATGACCATGATGATGCGGTGCCTTGGCACTATGGTGGAGAGGTTTACTGTAATGGGGAGAAGTTGGATGATCAGACTGCAGGTGAAACCATCGTTTCAAAGGTGGATAATGTCGGACCCAGTGGTTTCACTCGCAGTGGAAGGTTGTTTGCACCGGATACTTTAAGGAGTGGGGAGGGAGAAAAAGAAAAGAAAGATAAGGCCGAGGCTTTAGCCAGGGCAAGAGGGAATCAGGTGGTAAATGAGGGTACTCCTGTGGTGACACCGGCGCCTGGTGGGTCGGAAAGAGAACTTGATGATGAAGCTGAAGAATTTCTGAGAATCATCAAGAAGTCTGAGTATAAGCTTATTGACCACTTGCAGCAAACGCCGTCCAAAATCTCAATCTTATCTCTGCTGCTAAGCTCCGAGGGGCATAGAGAGGCTTTATTGAAAATACTAAAGAGAGCCTATGTTCCCCAAGAGATTACAATCAATTAGTTGGAGACGGTGGTGTCAAACGTCAATGCCAGCCATGGGCTGGGTTTCACTGATTTGGATCTGACTATGGATGGGCGGAATCATAATAGGGCATTACATATTGCAATGGAGTGCAAAGGAGCCGTGCTTTCGCACGTGTTGGTGGATACCGGCTCATCACTCAATGTGTTGCCGAAGAAGGCCCTGGCGAAGCTGGACTGTGAAGGGTTGATCTTGACGCCCACGGACCTGATAGTTAGAGCTTTTGATGGCTCAAAGCGGGCTGTGTTTGGAGAAGTGGAGCTCCCGGTGAAGATTGGGCCCGAGGTGTTTAAGTCTGTATTCTATGTCATGGATATTCAGCCGACATACAGTTGCCTGTTGGGTCGCCCATGGATACATGCTGCTGGGGCAGTGACCTCGACTTTACACCAGAAACTGAAGTACATCTGGGATGGGTAGGTCGTCACGATTTGTGGGGAAGAAGACATCTTCGTCAGTCACCTATCATCGTTCAAGTACGTAGAAATGGACAATGAAATATGGGAAACACCAAGTCAAGCATTTGAAACCGTTAAGGTGGAGAATGCTATTTTTGCTAAAGAGGAGAAGCCGTCCATTTCTTCGTACAAACAGGCCGCCGAGGTGGTGAAGAGTGGAGAAGCTCCTGGTTGGGGGAAGATGATTGATATCGCCGTCAAAGAAGACAGGTTTGGGGTTGGTTATCAGCCGGGCCGAGGCTCATCTGGGCAGAACAGGGGTCGTCATCAGCCTTTCACGTTCACCAGTGCTGGAATGCTGGATCCAGATCACATCTGTGCGGTGGGTGAAGAGGTCGACAGTGACTGTGAGCTTGATCAGTGGATAAAACCGTGCGTACCAGGGATGGAGATCCAGAACTAGAAGGCCGAAAAGATCATCACTGTCACTCTACGTGAAGAGTAATATTTCCTGTTTTTCAATTCTGTCTGCATGAAAGCCATACGTTTTGTCCGAAACGTAATGGTTCATTGTAAGGGCCACCTCATGTGTTTCATTGTGCAATATTTACATCATAAATAAAAGGATGTTTTTCATTAAAAGCGGTGTTCCCTGTTTTTCATTTATTTTTGCAGTTTATAAAAAATAAAAATAAAAATGGCAATGTTTTCATTTTCTTTTTCAATTTGTCTCACTCCGGTTCTAAAGCAATGCATGAATTAACATTCATGCAGATGCGATCATTCGCCGGATCTCATTGATAACAATCCTGTTACACCCTCACATGACTTCGACAATCTGATCTATCATGCCGAAGAAGAAGGCGAAGAAGATTGTGAACTGCCTGAGGAATTAGCCAGGTTGTTAAAACAAGAGGAGAAGGTGATTCAGCTGCACGAAGAGCAAGTTGAGGTTGTGAATCTGGGTACCGACGAGGTCAGGAAAGAGGTGAAAGTGGGGGCTGCTTTGGAGGTGAGTGTTAAGAGCAGAATGGTAGCCTTGTTGAAAGAGTATGTCGATATTTCGCCTGGTCTTATCAAGATATGCCAGGGTTGGATACCGATATCGTTGTGCACAAGTTACCGTTGAGAGCAGATTGTCCTCCAGTGAAGCAGAAGTTGCGCAGAACTCGACCTGAGATGGCCATGAAAATTAAAGAGGAAGTTCAGAAGCAGTTGGATGTTGGTTTCCTCGCTGTCACTAATTATCCGCCTTGGGTCGCAAACATTGTGCCGGTCCCGAAGAAGGATGGGAAGGTGAGGATGTGTGTGGACTACCGGGATTTGAACAGAGCTAGCCCGAAGGATGATTTCCCATTACCTCACATTGATGTGTTGGTAGATAATACAGCTCAATTCTCGGTGTTTTCCTTCATGGATGGCTTTTCTGGCTATAATCAAATCAAAATTTCGCCAGATGATATGGAGAAAACAACGTTCATTACACCGTGGGGCACTTTTTGCTATAAGGTGATGCCATTTGGTCTCAAGAACGTCAGTGCCACGTATCAGAGAGCCATGGTGACTTTGTTTCATGATATGATTCATCATGAAATTGAATGCTATGTTGATGACATGATAGCAAAGTCCCAGACAGAAGAGGGGCATTTGGTAGATCTGGCCAAGTTATTTGACCGGTTGAGACAGTTCAGACTGAGGTTGAATCCGAATAAGTGCACTTTCGGAGTGCGGTCCGATAAGTTGCTGGGGTTTATTGTGAGCGAAAGGGGAATCGAGGTTGATCCTGCTAAAGTAAAAGCAATACGAGAAATGCCTGAACCGAGAACAGAAAAGGAGGTTCGTGGTTTCTTAGGTAGATTGAACTACATTTCGCGGTTCATATCTCATCTAACAGCCACGTGTGAACCTATATTCAAATTATTGAGAAAAGATCAAACGGTCAGGTGGAATAATGATTGCCAAGCGGCATTTGAAAAGATAAAAGAGTATTTGCAGGAGCCTCCGATTCTGATGCCTCCTGTGGAGGGACGACCGTTAATTCTGTACTTGACATTCCTCGAGGGGTCTATGGGGTGTGTACTGGGGCAGCATGACGAGTCTGGTCGAAAAGAGCATGCGATTTACTACCTTAACAAAAAGTTTACCGACTGTGAAACAAGATATTCACTGCTCGAGAAAACTTGTTGCGCTTGGTATGGGCTGCTCGCCGACTGAGACAGTATATGCTGGTTCATACCACTTTGTTGATTTCCAAGATGGATCCAATCAAGTACATTTTTGAGAAGCCAACATTGACCGGACGGGTTGCGAGATGACAAATGATTTTGACAGAATATGATATACAGTATACCTCTCAGAAAGCAATCAAGGGGAGTGTATTGTCTGATTACCTCGCCCAGCAACCCATTGAGGATTATCAACCGATGAAGTTTGAATTCCCTAATGAGGACATCATGTTTCTCAAATCGAAGGATTGTGAGGAACCAATCCCGGAGGAGGGGCCTGACCCTGAATCCGAATGGATTCTGATGTTTGATGGGGCCGTTAACGTGAATGGTAGCGGTGTTGGTGCTGTTTTGGTTACGCCGAAGGGATCCCACATTCCGTTTGCTTCCCGGCTAACATTTGAATGCACCGACAACGTGGCTGAATATGAAGCTTGTATCTTGGGGATCGAAGAGGCGATTGATTTGAGGATCAAGAACCTTGTCATATATGGAGATTCAGCTTTGGTTGTGAACCAGGTTAACGGAAAATGGTGTACGCATCAATCTCATTTAATTCCATACCGGGATTATACGAGGAGATTGTTGACATTTTTCACCAAGGTGGAATTACACCATGTGCCTAGAGAAGAGAATCCTTTGGCAGATGCTTTGGCTACTCTGGCCGCCTTGATTAAGGTGCAATGGTGGAATTAGTTCCCGAGTGTTGAGGTGGGACGTATGGATAGACCGGCTTATGTGTTTGCTGTTGACACAACGCCTGATGATGAGAAGCCGTGGTATTTTGATATCAAGCGCTATCTGGAAACCCAGGAGTATCATGAGGGAGCATCCAAGAAGGACCGAAAGACTCTGAGGAGGTTGGCCATGGTGTTCTATCTGAACAAGGATGGGGTTTTGTATAAGGGTAATTTTGATTGGGTCTTGCTCAGATGCGTCGATGACAGAGAAGCAAGCCAATTGATGAAAGAGGTTCACGAGGGGTCGTTTGGTACCCATGCTAGTGGGAATGCAATGGTGAAGAAATTGTTGAGGGCTGGTTATTATTGGATGACAATGGAGGCCCAATGTTTCAATTTCGTGCGGAAGTGTCATAAATGCCAGATTTATGCTGATAAGGTGCACGTGCCTCCAAACCCGTTGAGTTTGATGTCGTCTCCGTGGCCGTTCGCCATGTGGGGCATTGATATGATTGGAAAGATTGAGCCTATGGCTTCGAATGGGCACCGGTTCATATTAGTGGCTATCGATTACTTCACCAAGTGGGTGGAAGCAGCCTCTTACGCGAATGTGATGAAACAGGTTGTTGCCAGGTTCCTGAAGAGAGACATCATTTACAGATATGGGGTTCCCGAGAGAATCATTACTGATAATGGTTCTAATTTGAACAATAAGATGATGGTAGAGCTGTGTCGGGAATTCAAGATTGAGCATCACAATTCTTCTCCTTATCGTCCGAAGATGAATGGGGCGGTCGAGGCAGCTAATAAGAATATTAAGAAGATTGTGCAGAAGATGGTCGTGACCTATAAAGATTGGCACGAGATGTTTCCGTTTGCATTGCATGGGTATCGTACTTCGGTGCGTACGTCTACTGGGGCAACGCCATTCTCGCTTGTGTATGGAATGGAAGCCGTGTTACTGGTTGAGGTTCAGATTCCGTCGTTGAGAGTCCTGATGGACGTGAAATTGCAAGAGGCTGAATGGGTAAGGACTCGGTACGAAGAGTTGAGCCTGATTGAGGAAAAGAGGCTGGCGGCCATTTGTCATGAGCAGTTGTACCAGCAGCGAATGAAGCATGCTTTTGACCGAAAGGTACGACCTCGTGTATATCACGTGGGAGATATGGTGCTGAAAAGGATCCTTCCTCCTCAAAACGATCGTAGGGGCAAGTGGACACCCAATTATGAAGGTCCATTCGTGGTCAAGAAGGTTTTCTCTGGCGGAGCCTTGTTGTTGACGACCATGGATGGCGAGGATTTTCCATCCCCTGTGAATGTGGACGCAGTTAAAAAATACTTCGTATAAGAGACCCGCTGGACGAAAAGAATAAAATAGTCCAGGAAAAAATGGGCATCCCGGCAAACCGAAAAAATGAAAAAAGGTTCGGGCAAAAATTAGGGATAAAAAGAAAAAAACTGTACACCCGGCAAGTCGAAAACCCCACAAGGGCGGCTTGGGCAAAAAAGGGTATCCCGGTGGACTGAAAACCCAAAAGGGAGGTCCAGGCAAAAGAGGGGTTGAAACGAACAACTCTGTCTGGTGTAACACCCCGAATAAAATAAGAGAATTATTTAAATTAAGTTAATAATATATTTATTAATTTAATTAAATAAATTGAATTATTGGATTATTATTATTATTATTATTATTTGGAATAATAATTATTGGAAAATATATAAGTTGGAATAAGGAAAAAGGGTTTTCAGTATTGGTAAAGAGTTTTCACGTGAAACAGAGAAGCGGCTGAAAAGTGGAAAGTGGAGAAAGGGCAAAGAGGAAGAGCTAGAGAGCAAAGGTTGAAGAACGGAAAAGCTCGAAGCTTAGAGGTTGCCGGATTATCTCAGGTAAGGGGGGTTTATCGTCGTTTAATGGGTATTATAGATTAACATGTCGTGGGTAGTGATAAACCGTTGATTGGACCCTAATTGGAATTTAGAATGCTGAGAAAATTGTGATGAATAAGTTGTATGAAAACTGAAATTGAATCGATAATTGTATGTGTCGTGATTTCCCGATAAGGTAGCTTTTTACGGAAGTTAAATCGGAGGTCCGGAAGTCCTCCAACGGCGGAAAATGCGGAGAACTCTGCATTCTGCCTTGTGTCAGCGCAGGAACTGCTGTTTTGTCTGCGTTAACCGGTTAACCCAGGGCGTTAACCGGTTAACACTGTTATATTTTGTGGAAATGTGCTGTTTTGCCTGCGTTAACCGGTTAACGCAAGGCGTTAATCGGTTAACACTGTTGCGTTTTGCCAGAAAGTGTGTTTTGTCCTGCGTTAACCGGTTAACCCAGGGCGTTAACCGGTTAACACTGTTGGAAATTGGAAAAATTGATATTTTAATGTTGTGGACATAATTGGTTATTGGCCTATTATCGTTAATTTTGATGAGTAACTTTGTTGAGTTTATGTTATGAAGTGTTGATACAAATATGTTGATGAGTTGTGTTAAAGTTGTTGAAAATACTGAGTTGTAGGCTTGGTGAGCCAAAGTTGATTATAAGTTGATTTTTGTTGAAAACATTGTTGTGTTGCTATTATTATTATTATTATGTTGTCGAGGTTTAAAGTCGTGTATGCCATGTACATTCATATGCATTAAGTCGGAGCTTTGCTCACACCACGTTGGCCTGGATTGGCAAAATTTTAAGTTGAAAGTTGAAGGCTTACGCCTTGATGCCCAATAAAATGGCAATGATTTTAAGTTGGGAGTTTTACTCCGAATGGTACCACATGCATGACGAGTCGGGTCTCATTAGAGTCGCATTTTGTTGGTTTGTTGTATGGGTGTTTAATTTAGTTGAAAAGTGATGTTTGTGTTGGAATTGAGTACGATATTGGAGTTGATATGCCGTTACTGAATGCATGATATGATTTGGGTGATTAACGTGTGAATTTACTTAGCATTACATGATGCTTTATAATGCTTATTATATCGATTGAGGAACTCACCCTTACAACTATTTTTCAGGTAACGAGCAATGAGTTGAGTAGAAGCTAATGCTTGGAGTCTAGTGTAGTCTCCTAAGTGGGTCATGCTCTGATAGATGTAACATCTGGACGGGATGTTATAATTGTTTTATTGTCGGTTGTGGAACCATTTTACATGTAATGTGTTATACGTTTTAATTGGTTGATTTAATTCTATCCGCTGCGAATTATGCAAACAAAAATGTTTATTTTGATTAAATAAAGAGCATGACAGTTATTATGGTGTGAAATGTTGTGTGACACCCTTGATGGCATAATTACTCTGATATATATATTTGTTGTTTTTATTAAATGTTTATGTTGTGTGACCCCAAATATTTAATAAAAACAACAATATTTATATCAGAGTAATCATGCACCAAGGGTGTCACACAACATTTCACACCATAATAACTGTCATGCTCTTTATTTAATCAAAACAACATTTTTGCAAAATTCGCAGCGGATAGAATCAACCAACCATTCAAAACATATAACGTTTTACAGGTAAAAAGGTTCGACAATCAACAATAAACAATTAAAACATCCCGTCCCGATGTTACATCTATCAGAGCACGACCCACTACGTAGACTACACTAGACTCCAGGCACTAGCTTCTACTCACTCACTGCTCGTTACCTGAAAAAATTCTCATTATTTAATCCAAATGCGCCGTTGGAGGACTTCCGGACCTCCGATTCCAATTCCGTAAAAAGCGATACACTCGGGGAATCACGACTCACACAATTACCGATTCAATCACAGCTTAAACACAGTTTATTCATCACAAATTTTCAGCCCTCATCATCCCAATTAGGGTCAATTCAACGGTTTATCACTACCCATTACATGTTAATCTATAATACCCATTAAATGACGATAAACCCCCCTTACCTGAATTAATCCGGCGAATCTTTAAGCTTCAAGCTTTTCTCTTCTCCAACCTTCTTCCTCTTGCTCTGCTCTTTGCCCTTTTCCTCTTTTCAGCCGCTTCTCTGCTTTTCACGTAAAACCCTCTTTACCAAAAATGGAACTCTTTTTCCTTATTTCCAACTTATATATTTTCCAATAATTATTATTCCAATAATAATAATAATAATAATCCAATAATTCCAATTATTTTAATTAAATTAATAAATATAATATTAACTTAAATTAAATAATTATCTTATTTTTATCGGGGTGTTACAACTCTCCCCCACTAAAAGAGTTTTCGTCCTCGAAAACATACCTCAAGCGAATAGCTCCGGATAAGACTCCTTCATCTGACTCTCAAGTTCCCATGTCATGCTTTCGCCCGCAGCTCCCGACCAAACGACTTTAACCAACACAATCTCTTTTCCTCGAAGAGTCTTTGTTTCACGATCTTCAACTCGTACAGGCTTTGTCTCCATTGTTAAATTATCCCGCACTTGCACATCATCCATACTAACCACATGAGACGGATCTGAGACATACTTCCGAAGCTGCGACACATGGAATACATCATGCAAATTCGAAAGATTAGGTGGTAATGCCATCCGATAAGCAACTTTTCCCACCCGTTCTAAGATTTGATACGGACCAATGAAGCGAGGAGTGAGCTTTTTAGACTTCAAAGCCCTCCCAACACCGGTCACAGGCGTGACTCTCAAAAACACATGGTCACCAGCTTGAAATTCTAATTCCTTCTTCCGCTTGTCATGGTAACTCTTCTGCCTACTCTGAGAAGCTTTCATCTTCTCTCGGATAAACTTCACTTTCTCGGTAGTTTCTCGAACTAACTCTGGTCCAAGTACTACACCCTCACCAGATTCGTGCCAACACAACGGAGTTCTACATCTATGACCATACAATGCTTCAAAAGGCGCCATTCCGATACTAGAATGGTAACTATTATTATATGTGAACTCGATCAATGGAAGATAAGTGTCCCACGAACCTCCTTGTTCAAGAACACAAGCTCTCAGTAAATCCTCCAATGACTGAATAGTTCTCTCTGTTTGGCCATCAGTTTGAGGATGATATGCCGAACTCAACCTGACCATAAAAGTTTAAAGTATTTGTTTGATCAGAAAGAGCTGAATATGAGACAGAGAAGATGGTTAGAGTTTCTGAAGGATTATGACTTTGGTTTGAATTACCATCCGGGTAAAGCAAACGTAGTGGCTGATGCATTGAGTCGGAAATCATTACATATGTCTATGCTAATGGTTAAGGAATTGGATTTAATTGAGCAGTTTAGAGACTTGAGTTTGGTGTGTGAGAGTACTCACAATAGTGTTAAATTGGGAATGTTGAAGTTAACAAGTGGTATTCTGGATGAGATCAGAGAGGGTCAGAAATCCGATGTGCTTTTGGTTGATAAGTTGACTCTAGTGAATCAAGGTCAAGGTGGTGAATTCAGAGTTGATGAGAATGATGTTTTGAAATTTGGTAATCGGGTGTGTATTCCGGATGTTATCGAACTTAAGAAGAATATTCTTGAAGAAGGACATCGTAGTGGCTTGAGTATTCATCCAGGAGCTACTAAAATGTATCAGGATTTAAAGAAATTATTTTGGTGGCCCGGAATGAAAGAAGATGTGGCTCGTTTTGTGTATGCGTGCTTAACTTGTCAGAAGTCGAAGATTGAGCATCAGAAGCCTGCTGGGTTGATGCAACCGTTGGAAGTTCCAGAATGGAAATGGGATAGCATTTCCATGGACTTTGTAACGGGGCTGCCTGCTACCTTACGAGGGCATGATTCGATTTGGGTGATCGTTGATAGGCTCACGAAGTCGGCTCACTTCATACCTATTAACATCACTTACCCAATTGCGGAGTTGGCGGAGATTTACATCCGAGTAGTTGTAAAGTTGCATGGTGTTCCTCTGTGTATTGTGTCGGACAGAGATCCGAGGTTTACATCGGGATTTTGGAAAAGTTTGCAAGATTCGTTGGGATCTAAGTTGAGGTTGAGTTCGGCATATCATCCCCAAACTGATGGCCAAACTGAGAGAACTATTCAGTCATTGGAAGATTTACTGAGGGCTTGTGTTCTTGAACAAGGAGGTTCGTGGGACACTTATCTTCCATTGATCGAGTTCACATACAATAATAGTTACCATTCTAGTATCGGAATGGCGCCTTTTGAAGCATTGTATGGTCGTAGATGTAGAACTCCGTTGTGTTGGCACGAATCTGGTGAGAGTGTAGTACTTGGACCAGAGTTAGTTCGAGAAACTACCGAGACAGTGAAGTTTATCCGGCAGAAGATGAAAGCTTCTCAGAGTAGGCAGAAGAGTTACCATGACAAGCGGAAGAAGGATTTAGAATTTCAAGCTGGTGACCATGTGTTTTTGAGAGTCACGCCTGTGACCGGAGTTGGGAGGGCTTTGAAGTCTAAAAAGCTCACTCCTCGCTTCATTGGTCCGTATCAAATCTTAGAACGGGTTGGAAGAGTTGCTTATCGGATGGCATTACCACCTAATCTTTCGAATCTGCATGATGTATTCCATGTGTCGCAGCTTCGGAAGTATATCTCAGATCCGTCTCATGTGGTTAGTATGGATGATGTGCAAGTGCGAGATAATTTAACCGTAGAGACAAAGCCTGTGCGAGTTGAAGATCGTGAAACAAAGACTCTTCGAGGAAAAGAGATTGGGTTGGTTAAAGTCGTTTGGTTGGGAGCTGCGGGCGAAAGCATGACATGGGAACTTGAGAGTCGGATGAAGGAGTCTTATCCAGAGTTATTTGCTTGAGGTATGTTTTCGAGGACGAAAACTCTTTTAGTAGGGGAGAGTTGTAACACCCCGAATTAAATAAGAGGATTTATTTAATTAAGTTAATAATATATTTAATAATTTAATTACATAAATTGAATTATTGGATTATTATTATTATTATTATTATTATTATTATTATTTGGAATAATAATTAGTGGAAAATATATAAGTTGGAATAAGAGAAAAAGGGTTCATTGTTGGTAAAGAGTTTTCACGTGAAACAGAGAAGCGGCTGAAAGGTGAAAAGTGGAGAAAGAGCAAAGGTTGAAGAACGGAAAAGCTTGAAGCTTAGAGACTGCCGGATTATCTCAGGTAAGGGGGGGTTTATCGTCGTTTGATGGGTATTATAGATTAACATGTCATGGGTAGTAATAGCCGTTGAATTGACCCTAATTGGGATTTAGAATGCTGAGAAAATTGTGATGAATAAGTTGTATGAAAACTGAAATTGAATCGATAATTGTATGTGTCGTGATTTTCCGATAATGTAGCTTTTTACGGAAGTTGAATCGGAGGTCCGGAAGTCCTCCAACGGCGGAAAATGCGGAAACTCTGCATTCTGCCTTGTGTTAGCGCAGGGACTGCTGTTTTGCCTGCGTTAACCGGTTAACCCAGGGTGTTAACCGGTTAACACTGTTATATTTGGTGAAAATGTGCTGTTTTGCCTGCGTTAACCGGTTAACCCAGGGCGTTAACCGGTTAACACTGTTGCGTTTTGCCAGAAAGTGTATTTTGTCCTGCGTTAACCGGTTAACCCAGGGCGTTAACCGGTTAACACTGTTGGAAATTAGAAAAATTGGTATTTTAATATTGTGAACATAATTGGTGATTAGCCTATTATCGTTAATTTTGATGAGTAATTCTGTTGGGTTATGTTATGAAGTGTTGATATAAAAATGTTGATAAGTGGTGTTAAAGTTGATTTTGTTGAAAATACTGAGTTGTAGGCTTGATGAGCCAAAGTTGATTATAAGTTGATTTTTGTTGAAAACGTTGTTGTGTTGAGATTATTATTATGCTGTTGACATTTTAAAGTCGTGTATGTCATGTACATTCATATGCATTAAGTCGGAGCTCTGCTCACACCACGTTGGCCTGGATTGGCAAAATTTTAAGTTGAAAGTTGAAGGCTTATGCCTTGATGCCCACTAAACTGGCAATGATTTAAGTTGGGAGTTTTACTCCGAATGGTACCACATGCATGATGAGTCGAGTCTCATTTGAGTTGCATTTTATGTTGTTAATGAGTTGTATTTTATGTCGTTATGGAGTTGCATTTTACGTTGTTATTGAGTATGATATCTGAGTTGATGTGCCGTTACTGAATGCCTGATATGGTTAGGGTGATTAACGTGTAAAATTACTTAACATAACATGATAAATTATAATGTTTGTTATATCGATTGAGGAACTCACCCTTACAACTATTTTTCAGGTGATGAGCAGTGAGTTGAGTAGAAGCTAATGCTTGGAGTCTAGAGTAGTCTACGTAGTGGGTCGTGCTCTGATAGATGTAACATCGGGACGGGATGTTTTTAATTGTTTATTGTCGGTTGTTGAACCATTTTTCATGTAATACGTTATATGTTTGTGGAATGGTTGAGTTGATTTATATCCGCTGCGAATTGTGCAAAAAAATGTTATTTTGATTAAATAATGAGCATGACAGTTATTATGTTGTTAAGTGTTGTGTGACACCCTTGGTGCATAATTACTCTGATTGATATTTGTTGTTGTAATTAAATATTTGGGGTATTTTAGAAGGGTGTTACATTAGTGGATTATCTCAGGTAAGGGGGGTTTATCGTCGTTTAATGGGTATTATAGATTAACATGTCATGGGTAGTGATAAACCGTTGAATTGACCCTAATTGGGATTTAGAATGCTGAGAAAATTATGATGAATAAGTTGTATGAAGACTGAAATTGAACCGATAATTGTATGTGTCGTGAATTTCCGATAATGTAGCTTTTTACGGAAGTTGAATCGGGGGTCCGGAAGTCCTCCAACGGCGGAAAATGCGGAGAACTCTGCATTCTGCCTTGTGTTAGCGCAGGAACTGCTGTTTTGTCTGCGTTAACCGGTTAACCCAGGGCGTTAACCGGTTAACACTGTTATATTTTGTGAAAATGCGCTGTTTTGCCTGCGTTAACCGGTTAACCCAGGGCGTTAACCAGTTAACACTGTTGCGTTTTGCCAGAAAATGTATTTTGTCCTGCGTTAACCGGTTAACCCAGGGCGTTAACCGGTTAACACTGTTGGAAATTGGAAAAAGTTGATATTTTAATGTTGTGAACATAATTGGTGATTGGCCTATTATCGTTAATTTTGATGAGTAAATTTGTTGAGTTTATGTTATGAAGTGTTGATACAAATATGTTGATAAGTTGTGTTAAAGTTGTTGAAAATACTGAGTTGTAGGCTTGGTGAGCCAAAGTTGATTATAAATTGATGTTGTTGAAAACATTGTTGTATTGCTATTATTATTATGTTGTTGACAGTTAAAGTCGTGTATGCCATGTACATTCATATGCATTAAGTCGGAGCTTTGCTCACACCACGTTGGCCTGGATTGGCAAATTTTAAGTTGAAAGTTGAAGGCTTATGCCTTGATGCCCAATAAAATGGCAATGATTTTAAGTTGGGAGTTTTACTCCGAATGGTACCACATGCATGACGAGTCGAGTCTCATTAGAGTTGCATTTTGTTGGCTTGTTGTATGGATATTTAATTTAATTGAGGAGTGGAATTGTGTTGATATTAAGTATGATGTTTGAGTTGATGTGCCGTTACTGGATGTATGTTACGATTAGGGTGATGAAATGTGTGAATTTACTTAGCATTACATGATGATTTATAATGCTTATTATATCGATTGAGGAACTCACCCTTACAACTATTTTTCAGGTAACGAGCAGTGATTGAGTAGGAGCTAGTGCCGGGAGTCTAGTGTCGTCTACTTAGTGGGTCGTGCTCTGATAGATGTAACATCGGGACGGGATGTTTTAATTAGTTTATTGTTGGTTGTTGAACCTTTTTACCTGTAACATGTTATATGTTTTGAATGGTTGGTTGATTCTATCCGCTGCGTATTATGCAAATGTTTTATGTTTTGAGTTAAATAAAGAGCATGACAGTTATTATGGTGTGAAATGTTGTGTGACACCCTTGATTGCATATTTACTCTGATTGATATGTGTTATTTTAATTATATATTTGGGGTATTTTAGAAGGGTGTTACATTAGTGGTATCAGAGCAGGTCGGTCTGTCCGGCCAGTTGTCGTGTCGTTACTGTCAAACAATTGTGTAATTGTTACTAATCTAACTTTTATGTTGTGTTGTGGTGATAAGTTGAAATGGCTGGAAGGAATGACGCTGCAATGGCTGCCGCAATGCAAGCGATGGCACAAGCTGTGCAGAACTTGCCAAATGCTGGTGGTGATGCTGGATCACGTAGCTTGGCGACTTTTCAGAGAGAGAATCCGCCGGTGTTTAAAGGGAAGCATGATCCAGATGCAGCCTTGGGATGGTTGAAAGAGATTGAGAGAATCTTCTGTGTTATGGATTGCACTCCAGCTTAGAAGGTTCGGTATGGTACTCACATGCTAGCAGTCGAAGCTGATGACTGGTGGCTAGAGACTCACGAGAGGTTGACCGTGGCAGGTGAAGTCATTACTTGGGATGTATTCCGTAGGGAATTCATGAGAAAGTATTATCCGGAAGATGTCCGTGGTAAGAAGGAAATTGAGTTCCTTGAGCTGAAGCAAGGAAACATGTCTGTCACTGATTATGCTGCGAAATTTGTGGAGCTGTCCAAATTTTATCCTCATTACACTGGTGCTGGTGCTGAATTTTCAAAGTGCATCAAGTTTGAAAATGGACTGCGCTCTGAAATTAAGAAGGCTGTTGGGTATCAGAAGATACGCATTTTTACTGAATTGGTTGATAGCTGCAGGATATTTGAAGAAGACAATAATGCTCATTACAAGATTGTCAGTGACCGCAGGGGCAAGCAACATCAAAACCGTGGCAAGCCGTATGATGCTCCAGCTGGAAAAGGGAAGCAAAGAGCTGCTCCGGCTCAGAGAGCTAGTGGGGGAGGTGCTCCTGCTGGTATAGTTTGCTTCAAATGTGGTCAGGCTGGTCATAAGAGTAATGTATGCACTGCTGAAGTAAAGAGGTGTTTTCGTTGTGGTAAGACTGGCCATGCAATAGCTGATTGCAAGCACAAGGAAATGATTTGTTTTAATTGTGGCGAAGAAGGGCATATTGGAAGTCAGTGTCAGAAGCCAAAGAAATCTCAGACTGGAAAGGTGTTCGCTTTGACCGGAACTCAAACCTCCAGTGAGGACAGACTTATCCGAGGTACGTGTTATATTAATGGCTTTCCTCTTGTAGCTATTATTGACACAGGTGCGACTCATTCCTTTATATCCTTGGATTGTGCTGTGAAACTTAAGTTAGAGATATCTGAGATGTTTGGTAGTATGGTAATTGATACTCCTGCAAAGGGTTCAGTGACTACTACTTCGGTTTGTTTAAATTGTCCTTTGAGTATTTTTGGTAGAGACTTTGGGATGGACCTAGTGTGTCTTCCACTAGTGCAGATTGATGTTATTCTAGGTATGAACTGGTTGGTGTTTAACCGAGTTTCTATCAATTGTTTTGATAAGACGGTGGTCTTTCCTGAGATTGAGGAGGGAAAGAGTTTGTTTCTATCAGCAAGGCAAGTGAATGAGGAAGTAGCTGATGGGGCAGAGTTGTTTATGCTGTTAGCGACCTTGGAGGCTAAAGATAAGCTGGTGATTGGCGATCTAGTCGTGGTGTGTGATTTTCCTGATGTATTTCCGGAAGAGGTGAATGAATTACCGCCAGAGCACGAAGTGGAGTTCTCGATTGATTTGGTACCTGGTACTAGGCCGATATCGATGGCTCCGTACCGTATGTCTGCTGTTGAGTTAACTGAATTGAAGAGTCAGTTGGAAGATCTGTTGGATAAGAAATTTATTCGTCCGAGTGTGTCACCGTGGGGTGCACCAGTGCTATTGGTTAAGAAGAAGGAAGGTACGATGAGGTTGTGTGTGGACTACAGGCAACTGAATAAAGTGACGATCAAGAATCGGTATCCTTTGCCGAGGATTGATGATTTGATGGATCAGTTGGTTGGTGCAAGTGTGTTCAGCAAAATAGATTTGAGATCTGGGTATCATCAGATACGTGTGAAAACTGAGGATATTCAGAAGACTGCTTTCAGAACAAGGTATGGACATTATGAGTATTCTGTAATGCCTTTTGGTGTGACTAATGCGCCTGGAGTATTTATGGAGTATATGAATAGGATTTTCCATCCGTACCTAGACAAGTTTGTTGTGGTGTTTATTGATGATATTTTGGTGTATTCGAAATCTGAAGAAGAGCATGCTGAGCATTTGAGAGTGGTTTTAGAAATTCTACGAGAAAAGAAGTTATTTGCTAAATTGTCCAAATGTGAATTTTGGTTAGGAGAGGTGAGTTTTCTTGGTCATGTGATTTCAAGAGGTGGCGTTGCTGTTGATCCTTCTAAGATAGAAGCGGTATCTAAGTGGGAAGCTCCGAAGTCTGTTGCTGAGATTCGAAGTTTCCTTGGTTTGGCTGGTTATTATAGGAAGTTCATTGAGGGATTTTCTAAGTTGGCGTTACCATTGACGATGTTGACTAGGAAGGGGCAAGCGTTTGTTTGGGACTCAAAATGTGAAGAAGGTTTCCAAGAGTTAAAGAGAAGGTTAACTACTGCTCCTATTCTGATATTACCGAGTTCGTCGGAATCATTTGAAGTTTACTGTGATGCTTCATTGTTGGGTTTGGGTGGCGTGTTGATGCAGAATAAGCAGGTTATAGCTTATGCTTCAAGACAGTTGAGGGTTCATGAGAGGAACTATCCGACGCATGATTTAGAGTTGGCGGCTGTGGTGTTTGTTCTGAAGTTATGGAGGCATTACTTGTACGGGTCAAGATTTGAGGTTTTCAGTGACCATAAAAGTTTAAAGTATTTGTTTGATCAGAAAGAGCTGAATATGAGACAGAGAAGATGGTTAGAGTTTCTGAAGGATTATGACTTTGGTTTGAATTACCATCCGGGTAAAGCAAACGTAGTGGCTGATGCATTGAGTCGGAAATCGTTGCATATGTCTATGCTAATGGTTAAGGAATTGGATTTAATTGAGCAGTTTAGAGACTTGAGTTTGGTGTGTGAGAGTACTCACAATAGTGTTAAATTGGGAATGTTGAAGTTAACAAGTGGTATTCTGGATGAGATCAGAGAGGGTCAGAAATCCGATGTGCTTTTGGTTGATAAGTTGACTCTAGTGAATCAAGGTCAAGGTGGCGAATTCAGAGTTGATGAAAATGGTGTTTTGAAATTTGGTAAGCGGGTGTGTATTCCGGATGTTGCCGAACTTAAGAAGAGTATTCTGGAAGAAGGACATCGTAGTGGGTTGAGTATTCATCCTGGAGCTACGAAGATGTATCACGATTTGAAAAAGTTATTTTGGTGGCCGGGAATGAAAAGAGAAATTGCGAGTTTTGTTTATTCTTGTTTGACTTGTCAGAAGTCAAAGATTGAGCATCAGAAGCCGTCTGGGCTAATGCAACCGTTGGCTATTCCAGAGTGGAAGTGGGATAGTATCAGTATGGATTTTGTTTCTGGGTTACCGAGAACAATTAAGAATTTTGAAGCTATTTGGGTGATTGTTGACAGATTGACAAAGTCGGCTCATTTCATTCCGATCAGAATGGACTATCCGTTAGAGAAATTAGCTGAGTTGTATATTGAGAAAATTGTAAGTTTGCATGGTATTCCGTCGAGTATTGTTTCGGACAGAGATCCTAGATTTACATCGAAATTCTGGGAAGGTTTGCAGAAGGCTTTGGGAACTAAGCTGAGATTGAGTTCTGCATATCATCCGCAGACTGATGGTCAGACTGAGAGGACGATTCAGTCACTAGAGGATCTTTTGAGAGCTTGTGTTTTGGAGAAGGGAGGTGCTTGGGATTGTTATTTACCTTTGATTGAGTTTACCTACAACAATAGTTTTCATTCGAGCATTGGTATGGCGCCGTTTGAAGCTTTGTATGGTAGGAGATGTCAGACACCTTTATGTTGGTATGAGTCCGGTGAGAGTGCTGTGGTTGGACCGGAGATTATTCAACAGACTACAGAAAAGATTAAGATGATTCAGGAGAAGATGAGAATTGCTCAGAGTCGTCAGAAGAGTTATCATGATAAGAGAAGGAAGTCACTTGAGTTTCAAGAGGGAGATCATGTGTTCCTCCGTGTTACTCCGATAACTGGGGTTGGTCGAGCTTTGAAGTCGAAGAAGTTGACACCTCGATTTATTGGTCCTTATCAGATTTTGGAGAGGATAGGAGAGGTAGCCTATCGTATCGCTTTACCGCCGTCACTTGCGAATTTGCATGAGGTTTTTCATGTGTCTCAGTTGAGGAGGTACATTCATGATCCGTCGCATGTGATCCAAGTAGATGATGTACAGGTGAGAGATAACCTGACTGTTGAAATATCGCCTATGAGGATTGAGGATCGAGAGTTGAAGCAGTTGCGGGGTAAAGAGATTGCCTTAGTGAAAGTAGCTTGGGGAGGACCAGCAGGTGGCAATGTGACTTGGGAACTGGAGAGTCAGATGAAAGAGTCTTATCCAGAGTTATTTGCTTGAGGTATGTTTTCGAGGACGAAAACTCTTTTAGTGGGGGAGAGTTGTAACACCCCGAATAAAATAAGAGTATTATTTAAATTAAGTTAATAATATATTTATTAATTTAATTAAATAAATTGAATTATTGGATTATTATTATTATTATTATTTGGAATAATAATTATTGGAAAATATATAAGTTGGAATAAGAGAAAAGGGTTTTCATTTTTTGGTAAAGAGTTTTCACGTGAAACAGAGAAGCGGCTGAAAAGTGGAAAGTGGAAAAGGGCGAAGAGGAAGAGCTAGAGAGCAAAGGTTGAAGAACGGAAAAGCTTGAAGCTTAGAGATTGCCGGATTATCTCAGGTAAGGGGGGTTTATCGTCGTTTAATGGGTATTATAGATTAACATGTCATGGGCAGTGATAAACCGTTGAATTGACCCTAATTGGGATTTAGAATGCTGAGAAAATTATGATGAATAAGTTGTATGAAGACTGAAATTGAACCGATACTTGTATGTGTCGTGAATTTCCGATAATGTAGCTTTTTACGGAAGTTGAATCGGGGGTCCGGAAGTCCTCCAACGGCGGAAAATGCGGAGAACTTTGCATTCTGCCTTGTGTTAGCGCAGGAACTGCTGTTTTGTCTGCGTTAACCGGTTAACCCAGGGCGTTAACCGGTTAACACTGTTATATTTTGTGAAAATGCGCTGTTTTGCCTGCGTTAACCGGTTAACCCAGGGCGTTAACCGGTTAACACTGTTGCGTTTTGCCAGAAAATGTATTTTGTCCTGCGTTAACCGGTTAACCCAGGGCGTTAACCGGTTAACACTGTTGGAAATTGGAAAAAGTTGATATTTTAATGTTGTGAACATAATTGGTGATTGGCCTATTATCGTTAATTTGATGAGTAAATTTGTTGAGTTTATGTTATGAAGTGTTGATACAAATATGTTGATAAGTTGTGTTAAAGTTGTTGAAAATACTGAGTTGTAGGCTTGGTGAGCCAAAGTTGATTATAAATTGATGTTGTTGAAAACATTGTTGTATTGCTATTATTATTATGTTGTTGACAGTTAAAGTCGTGTATGCCATGTACATTCATATGCATTAAGTCGGAGCTTTGCTCACACCACGTTGGCCTGGATTGGCAAATTTTAAGTTGAAAGTTGAAGGCTTATGCCTTGATGCCCAATAAAATGGCAATGATTTTAAGTTGGGAGTTTTACTCCGAATGGTACCACATGCATGACGAGTCGAGTCTCATTAGAGTTGCATTTTGTTGGCTTGTTGTATGGATATTTAATTTAATTGAGGAGTGGAATTGTGTTGATATTAAGTATGATGTTTGAGTTGATGTGCCGTTACTGGATGTATGTTACGATTAGGGTGATGAAATGTGTGAGTTTACTTAGCATTACATGATGATTTATAATGCTTATTATATCGATTGAGGAACTCACCCTTACAACTATTTTTCAGGTAACGAGCAGTGATTGAGTAGGAGCTAGTGCCGGGAGTCTAGTGTCGTCTACTTAGTGGGTCGTGCTCTGATAGATGTAACATCGGGACGGGATGTTTTAATTAGTTTATTGTTGGTTGTTGAACCTTTTTACCTGTAACATGTTATATGTTTTGAATGGTTGGTTGATTCTATCCGCTGCGTATTATGCAAATGTTTTATGTTTTGAGTTAAATAAAGAGCATGACAGTTATTATGGTGTGAAATGTTGTGTGACACCCTTGATTGCATATTTACTCTGATTGATATGTGTTATTTTAATTATATATTTGGGGTATTTTAGAAGGGTGTTACGAGCAGTGAGTGAGTAGAAGCTAATGCGTGGAGTCTAGTGTAGTCTCCTTAGTGGGTCATGCTCTGATAGATGTAACATCGGGAGGGAACATTTTAATTGTGTTGTTGATGTTTGTTGAACCAGTTTACATGTAGTATGTTACATGTTTTGAATGATCGATTTGATCTCTATCCGCTGCGTATTGTGCAATACTTTATATTTTGAGTTAAATAATGAGCATGACTAAATAGTATGACGAATGGTGTGAAGTGTTTGTGTGACACCCTTAATTGCATATTTACTCTGATTGATATATGTTGCTAATGTAACACCCTTCTAAATACCCCAAATATTTAATTAAAACAACAGCATATAAATCAATATCAGAGTAATCATGCACCAAGGGTGTCACATAATACTTCACATAATTCACCGTAAAAATCAGTCATGCTCATTATTTAATCCAACATAAACACTTCTTTAAAAATTCGCAGCGGATAGAAACATTCAACATCTGTAATATCTTAAAATTAACATTTATTCAACAAATAAAACATCCCTTTTCCCACTGGAGCATCATACGGCTTGCCACGGTTTTGATGCTGCTTTCCCTTGCGGTCACTGACAATCTTGTAATGAGCATTATTGTCCTCTTCAAATATCCTACAGCTATCAACCAGATTAGTAAAAATGCGTATCTTCTGGTACCCAACAGCCTTCTTAATTTCAGAGCGCAATCCGTTCTCAAACTTGATGCACTTTGAAAATTCAGCACCACCACCAGTGTAATGAGGATAAAATTTGGACAACTCCACAAATCTCGCAGCATAATCAGTGACAGACATGTTTCCTTGCTTCAGCTCAAGGAATTCAATTTCCTTCTTACCACGGACATGATGCTTTATAATGCTTATTATATCGATTGAGGAACTCACCCTTACAACTATTTTTCAGGTAACGAGCAATGAGTTGAGTAGAAGCTAATGCTTGGAGTCTAGTGTAGTCTCCTAAGTGGGTCATGCTCTGATAGATGTAACATCGGGACGGGATGTTATAATTGTTTTATTGTCGGTTGTGGAACCATTTTACATGTAATGTGTTATACGTTTTAATTGGTTGATTTAATTCTATCCGCTGCGAATTATGCAAACAAAAATGTTTATTTTGATTAAATAAAGAGCATGACAGTTATTATGGTGTGAAATGTTGTGTGACACCCTTGATGGCATAATTACTCTGATATATATATTTGTTGTTTTTATTAAATATTTGGGGTATTTTAGAAGGGTGTTACATTAGTGGTATCAGAGCAGGTCGGTCTGTCCGGCCAGTTGTCGTGTCGTTACTGTCTAACAATTGTGTATTGTTACTAATCTAACTTTTAAGTTGTGTTGTATTGATAAGTTGGAATGGCTGGAAGGAATGATGCTGCAATGGCTGCCGCAATGCAAGCAATGGCACAAGCTGTGCAGAACTTGCCAAATGCTGGTGGAGATGCTGGATCACGTAGCTTGGCGACTTTTCAAAGAGAGAATCCGCCGGTGTTTAAGGGGAAGCATGATCCAAATGCAGCCTTGGGATGGTTGAAAGAGATTGAGAGAATCTTCTGTGTTATGGATTGCACTCCAGCTTAGAAGGTTCGGTATGGTACTCACATGCTAGCAGTCGAAGCTGATGACTGGTGGCTAGAGACTCACGAGAGGTTGACCGTGGCAGGTGAAGTCATTACTTGGGATGTATTCCGTAGGGAATTCATGAGAAAGTATTATCCGGAAGATGTCCGTGGTAAGAAGGAAATTGAGTTCCTTGAGCTGAAGCAAGGAAACATGTCTGTCACTGATTATGCTGCGAAATTTGTGGAGCTGTCCAAATTTTATCCTCATTACACTGGTGCTGGTGCTGAATTTTCAAAGTGCATCAAGTTTGAAAATGGACTGCGCTCTGAAATTAAGAAGGCTGTTGGGTATCAGAAGATACGCATTTTTACTGAATTGGTTGATAGCTGCAGGATATTTGAAGAAGACAATAATGCTCATTACAAGATTGTCAGTGACCGCAGGGGCAAGCAACATCAAAATCGTGGCAAGCCGTATGATGCCCCAGTGGGAAAAGGGAAACAAGGAGCTGCTCCGGCTCAGAGGACTAGTAGGGGAGGTGCTCCTGCTGGTATAGTTTGCTTCAAATGTGGTCAGGCTGGTCATAAGAGTAATGTATGCACTGCTGAAGTAAAGAGGTGTTTTCGTTGTGGTAAGACTGGTCATGCAATAGCTGATTGCAAGCACAAGGAAATGATTTGTTTTAATTGTGGCGAAGACGGGCATATTGGAAGTCAGTGTCAGAAGCCAAAGAAATCTCAAACTGGGAGGGTGTTCGCATTGACCAGAACTCAAACCTCCAGTGAAGACAGACTTATCCGAGGTACGTGTTATATTAATGGCTTTCCTCTTGTAGCTATTATTGACACAGGTGCGACTCATTCCTTTATATCTTTGGATTGTGCTGTGAAACTTAAGTTAGAGATATCTGAGATGTTTGGTAGTATGGTAATTGATACTCCTGCGAAGGGTTCAGTGACTACTACTTAGGTTTGTTTAAATTGTCCTTTGAGTATTTTTGGTAGAGACTTTGGGATGGACCTAGTGTGTCTTCCACTAGTGCAGATTGATGTTATTCTGGGTATGAACTGGTTGGTGTTTAACCGAGTTTCTATCAATTGTTTTGATAAGACTGTGGTCTTTCCTGAGATTGAGGAAGGAAAGAGTTTGTTTCTATCAGCAAGGCAAGTGGATGAGGCAGTAGCTGATGGGGCAGAGTTGTTTATGCTGTTAGCGACTTTGGAGGCTAAAGATAAACTGGCGATTGGCGATCTAGCCGTGGTGTGTGATTTTCCTGATGTGTTTCCTGAAGAAGTGAATGAATTGCCACCAGAGCGTGAAGTTGAATTCTCGATTGATTTGGTACCTGGTACCAGACCGATATCGATGGCTCCGTATCGTATGTCTGCTGTTGAGTTAGCTGAATTGAAGAGTCAGCTGGAAGATCTATTGGATAAGAAATTTATTCGTCCGAGTGTGTCACCGTGGGGTGCACCAGTGCTATTGGTTAAGAAGAAAGAAGGTACTATGAGGTTGTGTGTGGACTATAGGCAACTGAATAAAGTGACGATCAAGAATCGGTATCCTTTGCCGAGGATTGATGATTTGATGGATCAGTTGGTTGGTGCGAGTGTGTTCAGCAAGATAGATTTGAGATCGGGATATCATCAGATACGTGTGAAAACTGAGGATATTCAGAAGACTGCTTTCAGAACAAGGTATGGACATTATGAGTATTCTGTAATGCCTTTTGGTGTGACTAATGCGCCTGGAGTATTCATGGAGTATATGAATAGGATTTTCCATCCGTACCTAGATCAGTTTGTTGTGGTGTTTATTGATGACATTTTGGTGTATTCGAAATCTGAAGAAGAGCATGCTGAACATTTGAGAGTGGTTTTGGGAGTTCTACGAGAAAAGAAGTTATTTGCTAAATTGTCCAAGTGTGAATTTTGGTTAGGAGAGGTGAGTTTTCTTGGTCATGTGATTTCAAGAGTTGGCGTTGCTATTGATCCTTCTAAGATAGAAGCGGTATCTAAGTGGGAAGCTCCGAAGTCTGTTGCTGAGATTCGAAGTTTCCTTGGTTTGGCTGGTTATTATAGAAAGTTCATTGAGGGATTTTCTAAGTTGGCGTTACCATTGACGATGTTGACTAGAAAGGGCAAGCGTTTGTTTGGGACTCAAAATGTGAAGGAGGTTTCCAAGAGTTAAAGAAAAGGTTAACTACTGCTCCTATTCTGATATTACCGAGTTCGTCAGGATCGTTTGAGGTTTATTGCGATGCTTCATTGTTGGGTTTGGGTGGCGTGTTGATGCAGAATAAGCAGGTTATAGCTTATGCTTCAAGACAGCTGAGGGTTCATGAGAGGAACTATCCGACGCACGATTTAGAGTTGGCAGTTGTGGTATTTGTTCTGAAGTTATGGAGGCATTACTTGTACGGGTCAAGATTTGAGGTTTTCAGTGACCATAAAAGCTTAAAATATTTGTTTGATCAGAAAGAGCTGAATATGAGACAGAGAAGATGGTTAGAGTTTCTGAAGGATTATGACTTTGGGTTGAATTACCATCCGGGTAAAGCAAACGTAGTGGCTGATGCATTGAGTCGGAAATCATTACATATGTCTATGCTAATGGTTAAGGAATTGGATTTAATTGAGCAGTTTAGAGACTTGAGTTTGGTGTGTGAGAGTACTCACAATAGTGTTAAATTGGGAATGTTGAAGTTGACAAGTGGTATTCTGGATGAGATCAGAGAGGGTCAGAAATCCGATGTGCTTTTGGTTGATAAGTTGACTCTAGTGAATCAAGGTCAAGGTGGCGAATTCAGAGTTGATGAAAATGGTATTCTGAAATTTGGTAAGCGGGTGTGTATTCCGGATGTTGCCGAACTTAAGAAGAGTATTCTTGAAGAAGGACATCGTAGTGGCCTGAGTATTCATCCTGGAGCTACGAAGATGTATCATGATTTGAAGAAGTTATTTTGGTGGCCGGGAATGAAAAGAGAAATTGCGAGTTTTGTTTATTCCTGTTTGACTTGTCAGAAGTCAAAGATTGAGCATCAGAAGCCGTCTGGGCTAATGCAACCGTTGGCTATTCCAGAGTGGAAGTGGGATAGTATCAGTATGGATTTTGTTTCTGGGTTACCGAGGACAATTAAGAATTTTGAAGCTATTTGGGTGATTGTTGACAGATTGACGAAATCAGCTCACTTCATTCCGATCAGAATGGATTATCCGTTAGAGAGATTAGCTGAGTTGTATATTGAGAAAATTGTAAGTTTGCATGGTATTCCGTCGAGTATTGTTTCAGACAGAGATCCTAGATTTACATCGAAATTCTGGGAAGGTTTGCAGAAGGCTTTGGGAACTAAGCTGAGATTGAGTTCTGCATATCATCCGCAGACTGATGGTCAGACTGAGAGGACGATTCAGTCATTGGAGGATCTTTTGAGAGCTTGCGTTTTGGAAAAGGGAGGTGCTTGGGATTGTTATTTACCTTTGATTGAGTTTACCTACAACAATAGTTTTCATTCGAGCATTGGTATGGCGCCGTTTGAAGCTTTGTATGGTAGGAGATGTCGGACACCTTTATGTTGGTATGAGTCCGGTGAGAGTGCTGTAGTTGGACCGGAGATTGTTCAACAGACTACGGAAAAGATTAAGATGATTCAGGAGAAGATGAGAATTGCTCAGAGTCGTCAGAAGAGTTATCATGACAAGAGGAGGAAATCACTTGAGTTCCGAGAGGGAGATCACGTGTTTCTTCGTGTTACTCCGATAACTGGGGTTGGTCGAGCTTTGAAGTCAAAGAAGTTGACACCTCGATTTATTGGTCCTTATCAGATTTTGGAGAGGATAGGAGAGGTAGCCTATCGTATCGCTTTACCGCCGTCACTTGCGAATTTGCATGAAGTTTTTCATGTGTCTCAGTTGAGGAGGTACATTCATGATCCGTCGCATGTAGTCCAAGTAGATGATGTACAGGTGAGAGATAACCTGACTGTTGAGATATCGCCTATGAGGATTGAAGATCGAGAGTTGAAGCAGTTGCGGGGTAAAGAGATTGCCTTAGTGAAGGTAGCTTGGGGAGGACCAGCAGGTGACAATGTGACTTGGGAACTGGAGAGTCAAATGAAGGAGTCTTATCCGGAGTTATTTGCTTGAGGTATGTTTTCGAGGACGAAAACTCTTTTAGTGGGGGAGAGTTGTAACACCCCGAATAAAATAAGAGAATTATTTAAATTAAGTTAATAATATATTTATTAATTTAATTAAATAAATTGAATTATTGGATTATTATTATTATTATTATTATTTGGAATAATAATTATTGGAAAATATATAAGTTGGAATAAGGAAAAAGGGTTTTCAGTATTGGTAAAGAGTTTTCACGTGAAACAGAGAAGCGGCTGAAAAGTGGAAAGTGGAGAAAGGGCAAAGAGGAAGAGCTAGAGAGCAAAGGTTGAAGAACGGAAAAGCTCGAAGCTTAGAGGTTGCCGGATTATCTCAGGTAAGGGGGGTTTATCGTCGTTTAATGGGTATTATAGATTAACATGTCGTGGGTAGTGATAAACCGTTGATTGGACCCTAATTGGAATTTAGAATGCTGAGAAAATTGTGATGAATAAGTTGTATGAAAACTGAAATTGAATCGATAATTGTATGTGTCGTGATTTCCCGATAAGGTAGCTTTTTACGGAAGTTAAATCGGAGGTCCGGAAGTCCTCCAACGGCGGAAAATGCGGAGAACTCTGCATTCTGCCTTGTGTCAGCGCAGGAACTGCTGTTTTGTCTGCGTTAACCGGTTAACCCAGGGCGTTAACCGGTTAACACTGTTATATTTTGTGGAAATGTGCTGTTTTGCCTGCGTTAACCGGTTAACCCAAGGCGTTAACCGGTTAACACTGTTGCGTTTTGCCAGAAAGTGTGTTTTGTCCTGCGTTAACCGGTTAACCCAGGGCGTTAACCGGTTAACACTGTTGGAAATTGGAAAAATTGATATTTTAATGTTGTGGACATAATTGGTTATTGGCCTATTATAGTTAATTTTGATGAGTAACTTTGTTGAGTTTATGTTATGAAGTGTTGATACAAATATGTTGATGAGTTGTGTTAAAGTTGTTGAAAATACTGAGTTGTAGGCTTGGTGAGCCAAAGTTGATTATAAGTTGATTTTTGTTGAAAACATTGTTGTGTTGCTATTATTATTATTATGTTGTCGAGGTTTAAAGTCGTGTATGCCATGTACATTCATATGCATTAAGTCGGAGCTTTGCTCACACCACGTTGGCCTGGATTGGCAAAATTTTAAGTTGAAAGTTGAAGGCTTACGCCTTGATGCCCAATAAAATGGCAATGATTTTAAGTTGGGAGTTTTACTCCGAATGGTACCACATGCATGACGAGTCGGGTCTCATTAGAGTCGCATTTTGTTGGTTTGTTGTATGGGTGTTTAATTTAGTTGAAAAGTGATGTTTGTGTTGGAATTGAGTACGATATTGGAGTTGATATGCCGTTACTGAATGCATGATATGATTTGGGTGATTAACGTGTGAATTTACTTAGCATTACATGATGCTTTATAATGCTTATTATATCGATTGAGGAACTCACCCTTACAACTATTTTTCAGGTAACGAGCAATGAGTTGAGTAGAAGCTAATGCTTGGAGTCTAGTGTAGTCTCCTAAGTGGGTCATGCTCTGATAGATGTAACATCGGGACGGGATGTTATAATTGTTTTATTGTCGGTTGTGGAACCATTTTACATGTAATGTGTTATACGTTTTAATTGGTTGATTTAATTCTATCCGCTGCGAATTATGCAAACAAAAATGTTTATTTTGATTAAATAAAGAGCATGACAGTTATTATGGTGTGAAATGTTGTGTGACACCCTTGATGGCATAATTACTCTGATATATATATTTGTTGTTTTTATTAAATATTTGGGGTATTTTAGAAGGGTGTTACATCTGGCATGATCGTTTGTACTTTGGTTATGACATCCTGGATAATCCCCGGCAGGGATCGGTCGGAAGCGTCTTGTTCAGAAGGCAGAAAGCGCGGAGAGTCTTGAGGATATATGGGGTGTAACCGAGTTGGAACTCGATGAGGTCACGGGTTCACATTGCCATTAGGATAGATTTTTCCTTTTGTGCGCAATTACCTCTTTTCAGGGATTGCTTCCTTTGTATTGCTCAGTTTTGAGCCACCCTTTTCAATCAAAAAAATGCATATTCAGTCAAATAATTTTGTTTTTGTGTTTCATTACCGCTTTGATTGCAAAAACATCCGTTTATTTTGATAAAGAATCTTTGCATTTTTAGACATACAGGTCCCTTCCAATGCATGTTTATAAGATTGAAAGCTTGAAATCTTATTTGGAAGTTTGAGTGACCTAGGTGTTGAAATTTTGGCACGCCTAGGGCACGTTTTTATCTAACAATCTCTTTTGCAGGTGCTGTTAGATATTTTCACTCACTTGCAGGTTATGATGTGAGGTTTTGAAAAAAGATCCCCGTGGAGTCCAGTCAGGGACAAGAGAAATAGAAGAATGGTGAAAAGACGGCGAAGAACGTGCGACGATCCTGGGAATTAATCAAGAAGACTCTTCAAAGTCTGAAGAATTGGAAAGTTTGTATGAATCCAGGGAGTTCGATCTCCGTGGAGTACGGAGAAGTCGGGAATACAAGGTGATGAATCAGGAAAGTCTAGACGAGTCTGGGAGCTCTCAAAAGTGGAAAGCTGACACTGGATTTAGATGTTGAATACCAGGGTTCGACGAGTCGACGGGTGTTCTGTGCCAGACTTTCTTTATTTCCCTAGCAGAGTCGGAATTGCTATCTCCCCAGCAGATTCAAGGTTTGTATCTTCCCTAGCAGGGTCGGGATGGTTATCTCCCCAGCAGGTTTGAGATCGGTGTTCCTCAGCAGCCAGGCCTGAAGGTTGCTATTTCCCCAGCGGAGGTGTCTGTTGGTAGCTGTTTCCCCTAGCACGGCGGAGCTTGTTAGTTTCCCCCAGTAGGTCGAAGATTGTTGTTTTCCCCGCAGAGTGCGTTAGCGTTTTATTCCCCAGCGAAGTCCCCAAGCGGATCGGGTTCAGCGGAGGTCATCCCTGGGGAGGGTTGCCTATTCCCCAGCCGCAGTGCTATTCCCCAGTAGGGTGGAGATTGGAGTGTTGTCGAGTTCCTCAGCAGAGTGCCTCGAGCTCCCCAGAAGAGTCCCTTGAGGGGGATACTTTTTATGCATTCATCATTTAGATAAGCATAGCATATTGCATAGCTAATTGCGTAGCATTTCCATGATTATGGAGCATTACGCTAAAAAAAATCATCATCATGCATAAGCATTGCAAGCATAAGCTAGTCTCAAGCCGTGGTTACTGTTTGAGGATTGGTTTTGCCAGAGGGCGAAGATGTTACTCTGAGGAGTTTGGCATCGTGATTTTGAATCAACGATATTCCCCAGTAGTGCGATATTGGAGGAAGGATTTCTGTCGGGCGGAGATGGAAATGATAATCAAAGAAGTTTCAGGGTCCAAAAAGAAAAATAAAGAGAATAATCCCCAGCTGAGCACAATTTGTTCGTTCACAATGGATTAAGCAGGGATGGAATGCTCATGACTTGTTATCCCCAGCATAGGTCGTTGGCCCGCGTGCCGCCTCATTTATCACATGTTCTTATTTTTGCCGATGCTGACAGGCATGACAAGTTTTTGGGTATTCAGACCGTTATGGCACTCAGGCCAGTTTTCCGATTTTCAGATCGAAGAAGTTTCCGATGATCAGGTCGAAGTACTTGTGGCACTCAGGCCAGTTTTCCGATTTTCAGATCGAAGAAGTTTCCGATGATCAGGTCTAAGTACTTGTGGCACTCAGGCCAGTTTTCCGATTTTCAGATCGAAGAAGTTTCTGATGTTCCGGTCGAAGTACTTGTGGCACTCAGGCCAGTTTCCGGTTTTCAGATCGAAGAAGTTTCCGACGATTAGGTCGACGTACTTGTGGCACTCAGCCAGTTTTCCGATGTTCAGATCAAAGAAGTTTCCGACTTTCAGGTTGAAGTACTTGTGGCACTCAGGCCAATTTTCCGATGTTCAGATTGAAGAAGTTTCCGACTTTCAAGTTGAAGTACTTGTGGCACTCAGGTCAGTTTTCTGGTATTCAGACCGAAGCGGCATTCAGGCCAGTTTTTCGGGCATTCAGGCCAATCTCTCGGTATTCAGACCGACATTAATACTCTCATATTCCGAGGTTCAGTATTCAGACTGACGAGCGGCGTTCAGGCCATGGTGGTTCCTGTGTTACCATTTATTTTGGTATCCAGGTCAATATTTCTTCTCGGTACTCAGGCCGACTTTCTCCGTGCCAGACGGATTCTTCTTTTGAGATTGCTTCTTTGCCGATTCTGACAGGCATTGTTAATTATTTTCCCAGCGGAGTGCAAATTGTTTGTCGGTTCTTGGTATTCAATCATTCTTCACCCTTATCATCTGAAAGCCGAGGCTATTCATATCGACAGGTTCACAGTAGATTGAATAGGGGCAGCTGTAACACCTCAAAATTTGCCCTCCTCTTCTTGGGACTAGTTTAGCATATTGCATTTCATGTTTTAGGACATTAGGCATTTTGCATATTTCATATCATGTGAAAATCAGAAGTCATCCTCCTAAGTCTTTCTCAGAAAATAGAGAGGTTAAGAGATTTAAGCCTAAGGGTCTCATGGATTGATCACCAGTCATCTGAGGGTTGCTCTTCAGTTAGGGTTTTCTTGGTTCCTCAAGGAGGGTGAATATGTAATGATTGCAAGGGTACATCATCATCATCATGGTTTTGTCATCCTCAAGGTTTCAGAATTCATGCTCATGATCCTTGAGATCAGGGTTTTGACCTCTGGTCAACCCTAATCAGTTGCATTCTTTCAGTCAGGGATTTTTAAAGAAATGAGAATTCTATTGATGATGAAGATCATATGATCATTATGAAGAGCTTACAATATCTAGGGTGTCATTTTGGAGCCAATTCCTCCAGTGGTTGAGGCTCAAGCTGATCAGAGCACTGCTGAGTCATTTGTCAACCAGAAAGTCAATAGAAAGTCAACTGAGGGCTATGAGGTGGAGAAATGAGTTTCAACATCTCATTCATGTTCAAAGGGGGTTCATTGGTCATTACAAATGTATATATTGAAGAATTTGAGGTAAGATCAAAAGTTTCCAAAAATGGAAAGTGACCTGTAATTGAAAGTTTCCAAAAATTGTAAGTTTTTGGTCCAAATTCAACTTGATCTTACACCATCAAATAAGCTTAAAATGAATTTTTTTCCACATGAAAGTTGAATATCTCTCTCTCCCATTTCCAAAAAGTCTAAGATCATGAATTTATGATGAGTGGTTGAGGAGATATGGCCAAATGATCATCAAGTGTGCTTGAAACTTCAAAAGGGCATAACTTTTGACTCATAACTCCAAATTGAGTGGCTCTTTTTGCATATTGCTCCTCATGACCTATAATTTCCAAATCTATCATGGCATGGCATGAAAATTCATCACATGATCATATGCATATTCATGCTTATTTTGGAGGGAAAATGCTAAATTTGAAATTGGTGCATCATGGGAACAAATCACCATTGCCATTGTGTTAATTGGAAGCTTTTAAGTGAAATTGATCATCCATTGGTTACTGTTCACGTCCATTTGCTCCATGCACCATGCAAAATGTCATTTTTGGCCAAACACCTTATTTTCACTTAATCTTAACTAAACATGATTAATTTTGATTAAGAGTGGATTAACACAACATATATATACATAATCATAACAGACTTTGGGGGGATTCACCATTTCTAGATCTAAAACTTTTTCCCTCCAAATTTTTCTCTCAACCCAAATTCAAATTTCTTTCACATAACCTTACTATTTTCTTGCATATTCTTGTTCTGTGACATTGATTTGGTGTAGATCAAGCTCTCAATTGCAGCATTTGGCCAAGGTTCGTGTGGTGCAAGCTCAAGAACACAAGTATGGAAGTTCAGATTTGAGCAAGATCTAAGCCACTACAAGCTCCAATTTCTTCATAAAGCTTCATAACAGTGATAGAGGAGTGGATTTGAAGCTTGCCAAGCCTTGAATCGTGCGTTTTCTCAAACTGTTCTTCAAGAGGTAGGTTTTTTGAACCTCTTAATTCTTCAAATAATGCACATGTTCGTGTAGATCCTTCCATGCTGGTTAATCTAAGCTAAATTTCATGTGATTTGGATGAGAGATGCATGAGATATAGTGAATTAAAGTTTGACATGTCAAAATGTTTTTAATCGATTCTTAAGTTTCATGATGATTTGGCCTTGGTTAATGATTGATCTGTAACCTACATTGAAAGAGCTTTCAAATGATATAATTATTTTGGAATTCTGGAAAAATTTTGGTTGCTGTTCACTGTTGCTCCGCCGTCTTCGCGAAGAAGATGGTGGAAACCACCACGTACCGTACGCGTACATCATGCTTTGGTTTAGACTGTACGCGTACCATACGCGTATCATGCTAGGGTTTGTCTGGTTCAGGCGCGCGCACACGCTTCGATTCCTGCTGAAGCCATGTTTTCAAATTAATTTCCATTTCTTCATTTCCCTCCATAATTTCATGTACATGCTTCATTTTCATTTCAAATATTTTCCAACTTCAAAAAATCCTTAAAAATAGCTTGATGATCCAATTAATTCTAGATTTTTTTCTACATGATCATATGAATGTCTTCTATTTTTTGATGTGGATTTCTGGAATTGTGCATTGCTGGAATTTTAATTGTGCTAGACTAATTGAACATGTATGCTTTTGTGACCTTGCTTCATTCATCCTATCATAAAATGCTCATACATGATCCAAATGCCATGAAATTTTGCATGATGATTCTTAACATGTTGATGGATTTGTGTGATTTTATTTGGCATTTTTTGCTATTGTCTTCACTGTTTGGGACACATGTACTTTAGGTGTGACAATTTGTGTCACACAATTGGATGGTTTGCTTATGCATTTTTATTTCCATATCAATTGAACTTTGATGATGCTGATTTTTGGTATGATGATTGTGTTTGATGTGTTGAATGCTCATAAAAATTTCCATAATTATTTGAGTCATTTCTGTTTTGATATAGAATTTTGATTCATGATGATCACTTGTGAGCTTTGAATTTGCCTTTGCCTTCTCTTGCACATGAAATGAACATGATTAATGATTTTGATTTGGTCCTTTTTAGGACATGTTCATGATAGAGTAAAGATGATTCATGTTGAGTTTTAGATTCTGTTTTGAATTTTTACTTCACTTTTGACCCTAGGCTTTGCCTTAGGGGTTTGGACTCACATTTTGAGCTGTGCATTTCAGGTTTTCAAGCAATTAGCCACATTGGTTGATATGATCTCATCACTTGAGATACAAGCTACTTTTGTTGACTAACCTTGCTGTTTTGTAGGTCTTTTGGATGGTGAATCAATTTAGTTTGCTTGCATCTTATGCCTTGCACCATTGTTGTCTGATAATTGGCTGTCTGACTGTTGTTGATTGTTTGATTTGTCTGAATGTAAATATTGACTGGTTTAGATTTTCTTACAGGTACTTTAGTAGCTTTAACTCATTGTTTGAGTTGATTTGCTTTGCTTGTGGTTGGCATACCACCTAGGTAACTTCCTATTCTCCATGTAGTCTGGAAGACCTGTCATGTTATGTTGGCAGGCACCTGTCTGAAGCCCTCCTTAAGAGGCAATGTTTGTGCTTGTTTATCTTTGTGCCTTGTACATGTAAAGACCTCCTAAGTGAAGAGGCAATGGCAGATAGAATGGATGTGCAATCCATCCCCTGCTATTCAGTTGAGTCATTCATATTGCTCGCACTACGTGCTGATGCATTTGAATAAACACCCAAGATCATTGTATATTGAGTCAGTCATGTGGAGTAGAGTTCCTCATTCTGGACTCTCACACTTTCATTGATTGAAGCTCTCCCAGGCCAGGGATAAGAGCTATGAGGTCTTACCCTCATTCCTATTTCATCTGCTTCACCCTAACTCTCAATGTTAGGGTTAAGAGCTCAAAACACCCATAACAGAACCGGCTTGTTTGTCGAGGTTGACATGACCCCTTGACTAAAGCCCAGCCTTGTATGAGCCACTTGTTTGCATATAGTGTGTGTGCTTGCTCTCTTGTGCTTGTGTTTGCTTATGTGCTGTTTAGGCTAGCTTGCTTCCTGTGCGAGTTAGGACTAGAGACCTCAACCTAGGACTATTGTGGATTGCATGACAACTTTTAGGCTCGAGTCAGTCTCCCTATTAGTTTGTTATTTCCTGGTCTCTGGTTAGGAGAAAGTTTCTCCCCTGTTAAGGGGAACTATGTCGCCCTGATCCTCATACCAGATGAGGTACATAGGCAGGAGATCATGCGAGATCTCTCCGGGCAACCTTTTCTTTTTGTGTGTGTTTGCTTGACAATTATTAGGCTCGAGTTCCAGACTCCCTATTAGCTTGTCTGTTTGATAACCTCTTGTTTGTGTGGAGTCTGACGTAAGTCCAGCGATTGGCAGTCGGTTTCCTATTTGTGTTTGTGTGCTTGGAGTCTGATGTAAGTCCAGCGATTGGCGGTCGGTTTCCTGTTTGTGTTTGTGTGCTTGGAGTCTGATGTAAGTCCAGCGATTGGCATTCGGTTTCCTGTTTGTGTTTCTTTGTTTGGAGTCTGACGTAAGACCAGCCATTGGCAGTCTGTTTCCATTTGCGAGTTTCAACGTCTCAACGTTTCAACGTTTTTGTGTTGTGGTTTGTTTCGGCGTGCGTTAGCCGAACTACGGTAGCTCTGATTCTCATTCCAGGTGAGATACGTAGGCATATGATGCGATATCCTAGCGAGCCCGTTCCCCATTTCCCCGAACTACGTTGACTCTGATGTTTGTTTCTGACAAACTACGTAGGACCAGGATGCGACATCCTGCCGAGTTACCTTCCTCCGTCTTTCACCTGTGTTGTATTCCAGTGTTTGTGCATTCTTTGAGCAGTTTATTTAGCAACCTTATTCTATTCTTTTGAGCGTGGATTCCGTCGAGTACGACGGACGTGAGGGGTGCTAATACCTTCCCCTTGCGTAACCGACTCCCGATCCTTGTAATCTCCGGTCGTAAGACCATTCCTTTCCAGGTTTACTTCGAGCGTTTCCTTTCCCTCCTTTGGGATAAATAACGCACGGTGGCGGCTCTGTTTGTTTGCTTTTTCCCGCCGGTTGTTTTTCGCGTTGCGACACACATGATACTTCATCAACGACAATAATCAATTTTTAAAACACCAATTACGAGATCTTAAATCAGGATGGAAGTTCTTAAAGCCGAATTGGATCCATAACACCATGGGTGACCTCTTTTTATGCTATACACTACTTTATATATGGAAAAGATCTAAAGTAGAAGTTAGGATGCATTAAGTTTAAATATCCACACCAACTTACTAATACTAAATCTCGTGTACTGACCAACAATGATAATTAAAAATAAGAATACAAAATCATATGAATAACTTAAATAAAATTAAGCCACATGCAAAATGGAAAAATTTATAATAGCCAATCAAGGTGTACTTATGTAATGTTTACCATTCTAACAGAGCCACAGGAAAGTAATAGTATTAAATACGTAACAAATCCATCACAATTAACACTAAGCGACCTCGATATAGTTCAATATGCACATTAATTTAACATGATGTAGTTAGTGTTGCATAAATAGAATATCAGTAAACATTTTAAATATCATTATAAACAAATGCATTGTCCATAATAATAATAAAACACTTGCCGAAATGGAAATATATTGAACATGATTAAAACAGATATCAGTAATAATTTATTAGGTGCAACACTCACAAGTTATAGCATTAAACAATGAGGAACAATATCCTTCTAAAGTCAGTAACAACAACAATTTGGTAAGATGATTTGCATACTCAAATACACTATGAAATCGGCAGAACGCAATGCAACCGAAGTTGTAACCGACCACCTAATGGGAGAAAGCTCATAACAACAAATAGTCTCTACAGCTTGGAGATGATTTACAAAATTGAAACAAAAATTTTGCAGTGTGAAATCAGTATACACTCAACGTACTCGACATATACCAGACGGATCGGTGCCAAATATAAGTTGCAATTCAATATATATAATGCTCACAAATTATCATAACAGCAAAAACCTTCTAGAGTTAGTTACAACAACACCTTGGTAAGATAATCTACAGACTAAAGTACAATATGAAATCAGTAGAGAACAATGAGGCCAAAGTCGTATTCAAACCGACTACCAAATGGAATCAATTTCAGAATATCCATATTACTATAATAGTTGCAACATTTGGTGATACAAGAGAAATCAACACAAACCAGTGATAAAAGTTTACTGTAATAATAGAGTTATTCTCAAAACAAACCAGTGATAAAAGTTTACTATAATAACAGAGTTATTCTCAAAACAAACCAATGATAAAAGTTTACTATAATAGCAGAGTTATTCTCAAAACAAACCAGTGATAAAAGTTTACTGTAATAACAGAGTTATTATCAAAACAAACCAGTGATAAAATTTTACTGTAATAACAGGGTTATTCTTAAAATCACAACACAGTAAGCATACGAAATCGAGAATTTTACCGAAGTTGTGTCACTGCTGTCATTTGTTGTCGTTGCAGAGCTGAAAGGTTTGTTGCTTGGTTTCGTCGGTTGTGGAAGCACAGCGGAAAGAAACGAGGCGAAGTTGCTCAAATTCCCGTTGTTGCGGAAACACTGGTTGAGTCAAGGTTGTGGTCGACGGTGTGAATAGTGAATTCGAACACGAACAGAGGTTTGTCGGTGATGAGCTGAGCCGTGTCGATTCCGGCGGAAGGAAAAAGATGAGCGAGGCGATGGTGTCGATGTGGTGTTCTGCGGCGGGTTTTGAAGGTGTGCCGACAATGGTGTTTTTTGCCGGTTTTGTGAGGGATTTGAATGGTTGGATCGGCGGGTGCTGTGGTATCGTGACGACAAACTGCGAGGTTACGTTTTGTCGTTGATGGTTGGTTTACTTGGTGAGTTTTGTGGAGTGTTCAGGTGAGTGAGGGGTGTCCCCTCTTTTCTGTTTCTTGTTTCCTTTTTTTAGCATGTGAAGGAGGCGTGTGAAGAGTTATGAATGGTAGCTGATGATGTGATGTTTTTGAGAGAGTGAGGTGCTTTCTTGGTAGGTGAGGGAAACATGTTTGTTATATGAGTGCAGATTGGATATCGTGAGTGAGTGTGATAGGTGGCGTGAGAGGATAGAACTTGAGGTGAGTGTCTCAATTTATTTCCTTTTTCTTTCCCTGCTTCCCTTTCACGTGAGAGAGAGAGAGGCTAAGAGAGTGATGAGAGGGACATGAGCTATCAAAAAAGATTTTTTTCTAAGATTTTTAATATTAGCTATTTAAAAAGGGATCCAATGTTAAAAACATATTTTATTTGTTAACCATTATTATTACTTATTATTAAAGAAAAATATTTATTAAAAATTCCTAAATAATAATTTTATTTAAGTAATAATAATAATAAAAAAATCTCTAATTTGGATACTAGAACAAAGAAATAAAGGATCGATTATAAATAGAAGTCGGACGAAAATTTGCTCGAAAAATTAAATCAGACACATTAAAATGACCAACACAAAATATACTTATTGAAAAAATACAGCATTTCTTCAAATGCTGAAATAAATTTTCACCGGTTAAAAGGCTCAGGCGAGTCAAAATTGGGGTATGACAGCTGCCCCTATTTCATTATCTCGAGCTAGAAGGTAAGAATGACAACAGTCTTCGTACATTCGTAGTGGAAGGTAATTAAATACGAAAAGACCCAAATTTTGTCCTAGGAAATGTGAGGAAGAAATGCAAAAAAAAGAAAATGCAGTGAGAAATACAGTAAGAAAAATTTTCAAAAAGGTAAAATGAAACAGTCGAGACTCTCTGCGAATCGTCAGAACAGTATCTTGGATGTCATAATCGAGATATTCCGGTAATGGAATGATACCTCAACTGCATCTAAGACTTTTTAGAAAATCAGCAGAAGAGTATCTTGGACGTCATAGTCGAGATAGTTAGTAATGGAGTGACATCCCTAGCTAAATCTCAAGACTTTTCCAAGATGCTAGAGCAGTATCAAGAAAACAAATGAGATTCTTCAAATGAATGAAATAGTATCTCAAACAGACAAATGAGATTCTTCGTATAAATGAAGCAATATCTCAAACAGATAAACGCGATTCTTCAGATAAATGAAGCAGTATCTCAAACAGATAAACGAGATTCTTCATATAAATGAAGCAGTATCTCAAACAGATAAACGAGATTCTTCAGATAAATGAAGCAGTATCTCAAACAGATAAAATAAGATTCTTCATATCAATGAAGCAGTATCTTAAACAGATAAAATGAGATTCTTTAGATAAATGAAGCAGTATCTCAAACAGATAAATGAGATTCTTCAGATAAATGAAGCAGTATCTCAAACAGAAAAATGAGATTCTCTGTATCAAATCGAAACAACATCTTATCTGATAGAATTAAGATATTCCAGCAAGGGAAAGATACCTTAATCGAATCTAAGACTCTCCGAGGATATTAGAGCAGTATCTCTAAAAAAATCTGAAATGAGACTCTTCATATTGATGTAGCAGCATCTCAAACAGTAAAAATGAGATTCTCTGTATCAAGTCGAAACAGCATCTTATATGATAGAATTAAGATATTCCAGCAGGGGAAAAATACCTTAATTGAATCTAAGACTCTCCGAGGATATTATAGCAGTATCTCTAAAGAAAATCTGAAATGAGACTCTTCATATTGATGAAGCAGTATCTCAAACAGTAAAAATGAGATTCTCTGTATCGAGTCGAAGCAGCGTCTTATATGATAGAATTAAGATATTCCAACAAGCGAAAGATACCTTAATTGAATCTAAGACTCTTCGAGGATATTAGAGTAGTATCTCTAAAAGAATATGAAATGAGACTCTTCATATTGATGAAGCAGTGTCTCAAACAGTAAAAATGAGATTCTCTGTATCGGGTTGAAACAACATCTTATATGATAGAATTAAGATGTTCCAGCAAGGGAAAGATACCTTAATTGAATCTAAGACTCTCCGAGGATATTAGAGCAGTATCTCTAAAAAACAAATGAGATTCTTCATATTAATGAAGCAGTATCTCAAACAGATAAATGAGATTCTTCAGATAAATGAAGCAGTATCTCAAATATTTGTCTGTTGGGGGAATTTTAAGAAAAGACTCCTTTTGAGGGAGATTTACTAGAAATGCTCTGCAGGGGAAAAGCTCATAAGAGACTTTTTAGCGTAACCTCTGCTTGGGGAGCAATGATTATAAAGAAAAATGCTGGAAATATCATTTTTAATCATAAAGTTCAAAAATGATTTGCTGAGAAATAATTCTACGAGCACATGCAGGGAAATAACTTTATTTGGAAATGAGAAACGTCCAGGATATACATGAATGACCTTGGATCCTGAAATTTTGTGTTTGATTCTCGTATGATGTTCCACTTTAGGTAGGAATACCATGCATGGGATGATGCATGAGATGCATGTACGTATGCAATTGCTGGGGATATTTGGCTGTGTATGAGAATGCAAATGATTTTTTTTTTTGATTTTGTATAAGGTTATGCATAAGTATGCTGATGATTGATATGACTGTTTTTTTTTTGAATTTTCTGTTTGGTAGGAAAACCATGTATGGATGATTCATGTGATGCATGTGGGAATGCAACTGGGTAATTGGATGCTTTTGTAGGGTTTAATTCTTGATTGCCAATGAGGTTGGACTTTAAATGGGAACTGCCAGGTGAGAATTAGTGAACAATATTGAACTGTCAGATGAGAACAGAACTTGAAGGATATGTCACCAGACGAGAACTGGTGAAAATAAATGAAATGTTAGACGAGTCTGACTTTGTTTTTGTTTGTCAGACGGGAACTGACTTTTAAAATAGGCTACCAGACGAGAACTGGTTAAAATAATTGACTACCAGACGAGAATTAGTATCGAAATAGATGACCTACCAGACGAGAACTGGTATTTGGCAAATGATTTGTCGTACAAGAACTGATTTTTGATATAGTTTGCTAGACGGGAAATGGACTTTGGAATAAGTTGCCAGATGAGAACTTGACTTTGAAATAAATTTCCAGACGGGAACTGGGCTTCGAAATAAATTTCCAGGCGGGAACTGGTTTTTTGAGAATGGTTTGCCAGACGGGAACTGGGCTTTTGAAATAAGTTGCCAGACGGGAACTGGGCTTTGAAATGAATTTCCAGACGAGAACTGGTTTTTAAAGTAAGTTGCCAGACGGGAACTGGGCTTTTGAGATAAGTTGCCAGACGGGAACTGGACTTTGAAATAAATTGCCAGACGAGAACTGGACTTTGAAATGGCCAAGCGATGTTGGGCTTTGGCGTCAGATTTTAGGTTTCAAGGCTTTTTGATGTCAGGTTCATGTTATGGGTAATGCCTGATAAATGATATGATATGCATGGCTTTATGCTAGAGCAAAGCGACATGACTAATGCATGATGATGATTTATGTAATGATTGGAAGGTTTCCAAAATGCCCCTGCGCGGGTATTGGAAGAGAAGGTTTTTTTTTGCAGAAAGGCTTTTTCCTATCAAAAGGTTATTTTATGGGGTGATAGCGTGATTCCCCGACACTTATCTTGAACTTTGTAGTTAATGACGTGTGAAAAAGCTTTCGCTTGAACAGCTTGAAGTCAGGGAGAGGACTCGCTCTTGTATGGCTCATCTTGCCCCAATGTGATGGGTCTATGCAAAATGTTTACGTCGAAAGGATTTTGAAAGCAATTGTACCGTAATTTAGAGATGGATTGCCCCAGAATTTTGATCCATGAAAGGATTTATCCTTGGTTAACCGACTCTTGGAGTGGTTGACTTTTCTGTGCTCTTGAGGTAGCTTGCCCCAGTATGAGTGTTGAAGCGACTTAACTCACCCTAACTGAATATTGAAGGGGTTTGCCCCTGGCCAACAGAACCTCTAGGTGATCTGCCCCTAGTTAATAGAGTCCTGAGATGATTTGCTCTGGATCAACTGATTCTTGAAATGATTTGAACATTTATTAACAGATGTTAGGGGACTGTTTCAAGCTGACCAATTCTTGGAGTAATCTTCCTATGACCAACTGATGTTTAGGTGGCATGCCTCCGATTCATAGGTTGTGAGGTAGTCTTGATTCGGGTTAGCACCAACGAATGTCCAAGTTCCTTTGATTGTTCCTTATTGTTGGAATTTCCCTGGCGTCAAGTACTGACTTGCAGTTAAAATTCTTTGCTCAGAAATGGTAATTTTAATGCGATACTCATGCAGGTTTTGAAAAGAATTTATTTGAATGACGTGATAATGTGTGACGAGTGGACCATGAGTCCAAATGTAATACTGATTTAGCAATTTAAAGTGTGAAAGACACAGTGAGAGTAATGACATCGATGTTGAAGATTAGCAAATCTTTAAGAGTCAGTTTACACAACCTTGTTGTAGTATGTTTTCAGAATAAACCCTACCTCAATTAGGTCTTTTAAGGATTGTAACGTGGCTTGGTTCATGGTTTTTGAAACAAAGGATGTAAGCCTCAAATTTTGTTTTAACCCACCCATTCTTCACGATGATCTCCAATCCTATGCTCAGTTAATTCAACATACACATTCAACTTTTAAGAGAGTTTGCAAGTGTAAGATCTCTTGAAATGACAGACACTTTATTTTGCTCTTCATGGATATTGGTGACCCTTTGATTCTTGATATGGTGGTCACTAAATCTTGTTTTTATTTTGTTGAGGGTTTTCGTGACCTCCTTTGTTTTTTGTTTTGATCCCTAAATTTTGCATGGACCATTTTTTGAATCCATCAGGATTGCCCCGGTTTTTGCCTAAGTCTCCTTTTGGGGTATCGACTTAGCGGGCCTTTTTTATTTTATTTTTTAGAATTGTGACTGCCAAGTCATTGGTCATTTGAAGAACAATCCAAAATAACCTTTGGATTTTGCCTGGTTCCTTCTATGCTTCGGGATGTGTGCAAATAATATCATGTGGTTGATCTACCACCGGGATGCTTCGTCTTGTAATTTGAATGTGTAGTCAGATTAACTGAACACTACCTTGCCCCAGGTTTAATGTAAGGTTTTTTAGATCCGAAAGAAACTCCTACTTCTAGGCTCGAAGTGGTTGACTAGGGATTAACTCCTTATCTCTCCAGTGTTTGGGGACTTGAAACAATGCATGTACATCATCAATAGGATTTTATCCGAAAGCATACATTCAACAATTATGGGTATCTTGTTTTCGTCATCCTCCCTCAAATCTTTGCTAAAACAAAAGTTATGATAAAGAAAAGTGAATGGGAGAAACACTGATGTATTTTTTGTTTTTGATATAAGAGAAGAAAAATGAGAGAATGCGAGATGATTAATTCAAAACATGCATCATTACTTCATCAATATTACCATTAAAAACAAACAATGTTTAAACACAAGCAGCTTTTAACAACAAAGAAACTACAAATGCAAAAATAGAAACAAATCAGTCCAACGATTGCCAGTGTTGAGGATGTCTTCCTGTCTGAACTACTGGCATTAGGAGATACTCTATGAAATCTTTGAACTCATTATGACAAGAGGTTTACATGCAGCAACGGGCTTCCTTCTGAAAAGGACATGTACCTTTTGTCAATCAATTGTTGCACTTTAGCCTTGAAAGTATTGCAGTCTTCAGTTGAATGCCCTATTGTTCCGGCATGATATCCACATTGCACACCAGGATCATATCCAGGTGGGTATGGTTCTGACAATGGCCTGAGAGACTTGGGCTCCACTAGCGAGCTTTGAATCAGATATGGAAGAAGTTGGCTGTATGACATAGGAATTGGATCGAGAGGAGCATTCCTTCTTTCCAGATATTTTTTAGGCCTATGCTGGTTCAGAGTCTGATTCTAATATCCTTGACCACGAGGTCTTTGATTTGTATAAGGAATAATCCATGGTTGCTTGAATGGTGCTCTAGGCCTTGCCGGTTGCCTATAAGGATAACGTGGTGTTGGAAATGGTGATTGCTGAGAAGGTGAAGAACCATAAGGTTTGGCTGGTGCATCGTGAGAATACCCAACATCTACGATTACTGCATTTATTTCATTATCCTCTTCCTTTTGGGAATCGCTGAGGGATTTTGTCTTGCTAGCTTGGTTGCTCGAGGCATCTTGGATTCTTCCACTTTTTAGGGCACTCTCGATGCGTTCTCCAATTGTCACTAAGTGAGCGAAGTCTGATGTTGCGCTGCTAATCATCCTTTCGAAGTATGGACTTTGCAGGGTGTCCCTGAATAATTCCATCCATTCTTTGTCTAAGAGTGGTGGCTCAACGTAAGCCACTAACTCTCTCCATCTTTGGGCATACCCTCTGAAGGATTCATTGTCTTCCTGAGATAAGGCTCTTAACTGCATGCGGTCGGGTGCTATGTCCATATTATATTTGTATTGCTTCAAGAATGCGTTAGCTAGGTCCAACCATGATTGAACATGATTCCTTTATAACTTCATGTACCAACTTAATGATGCCCCAGTCGAACTGTCCTGGAAACAGTGAATCATCAACTTATCATCGTGGGCATGAGAGGTTATTTTTCGACAAAACATCACCAAATGGTGCTTTGGACAGCCATCCCCTTTGTACTTCTCACATTCTGGTGCTTTGAATTTTGTGGGTATAACTAGGCCAGGTACCAAACACATGTCTAAAGCATTCAGTTCAAGAGTATCTTGTCCTTCTATGGCCTTGAGTCTTTTCTCTAGCCCGCAACATCTTTTAGCAATCTCATCATCTTGTGGTTGTTCAGCATTAACCCCTAGGCTTGTTCCATGGGAATCTGGCACGGAGAATGCAAAACTGTGATACTCAACAGCATCATGACATGAAGAATCTTGAACAACATGACGTTCTTGTACAATAGAGTTATCAACTGGGGTTCGCACAAGCTGAGGTTGGGTAGGACCATTTACTGGAGCTGGAATAACATTCTCTACGACTGCAGTTTGCTGGATGTTGTCCTCCCTCTTTTCTAAAGCTATCATAGCCTCCACTAGTTGGTCTATCTGGTTTTTCATCGAGTCAACATCTCCTCTTAATGCAATGTGATTTTGCTCCAATGGATCCATGGTTTTTCAAGAGCTACTTTAAGTCTGATATAAGTGTCGGGAAATCAACTGCAGGTTATGGACGAAGGATGGATGAGTTTTTTGTATATTTTTTTTTTGCGAAAAAGGATATGCAGTGCGTGATGAATGCAGATGCCATGATATGTGTATCAATGTAATGATAGGTTCAGGATCATAGGTTCAAGGTGTTCTCAGATGGATCAGTAACGGGTAAACGACAGGTATCTCTGATTAATGGAAACCCCATGGGTGGGCTCTACAGTTGGTAGGTTCCCAGAGTCATGGATATTTCTTGAGGACGTCACTGCCGTGACGAAGACTCATCGGACAATAATATCCTTAAGAAGATCTCGTCTATGTGAGGTCTTCGTATTGTCCCAACAAGGAAGGCTCCATGGGGATTCTACTACACGACTCTCGAGTCTAGGGTTCTAACAAGGTTCTCAGAGTCATAGATCGAGGTTGGAAATATTATTGTAAGGTAATAATACGTCCAAGGGATCCCATCTGATTGGGGCTTTCGTATTAACCCAATAAGTCTGGGACTTTTCAGGTAAATACTACATAACCACATGGTATAATGGGTTAAAAGGTCCCTAGAGTCATTGATCCAACTTGAGAATACTATCGTCGTGACGAAGACTCGTCGGGCAATAATATCTCAAGAGAATCTCCTCTAAGCGGGGTCTTTGTTTCTTCCCAACAAGGAAGACTCCTTGTGGGCGCCCACTACGCAACCACCAACTTAATCTTATGGTTTTTCTCAGACTCGGGTGGAAAGCCTATCTCACAAAGTATCACCAACCAGAGAATCCCTAATAAGACATGGTCAATAAATCACAATATAATAATTATGACAGAATGATAATAGCAGAATAAAAATAAAAGACAAACAAACAAGATTAACACACAATACAGAAACTGAACTAAATTAGGCTTCACTCTCTTTTGCTTGGAGCTAGTCCCCAGCAGAGTCGCCATCTGTCGCATCTCGAAAAATACGATTCCTCGCGATGGTCGCGGAAAAAATTTACGTTCGAACAGAGTCGCCACCGAACTTTATTTATCCCAATGAAGGAATAGGAAAATATCGATAAAACATTTAGGAAATAGAATAATGGTCATCGCAACCATATTCGGGTTCGGGAGTGGATTGCGTAAGGGGAAGGTATTAGTGCACCCCTTACGTCCGTTGTACTCAACGGGAACCTTTTAGTTCTAATGTGCATTTCGAGTGTTAATTTATGTTTGTTTGTTATCTTCGAGTTATAAATATATTGTAAATAGAAATTGATGGGAACCTCAAAAAGGAGAAAGCGGAGGCTTTTTATTAGTGTGCTCGCAAAGATACAACAATCTCCTGCCTACGTATCCTTAAATAAGGAAATCAGAGCATTCGTAGTTTGGGGAACTACGGTTGGTTGGTGTCTTTTAGTGAACAACTGTTTTAAATTGCATTCTAAAGACTAAACGCTGGCTTGTCTACTCTCGGCGGAGGCTTAAACATTGGTTTGTTGTGCGCATTAGAAAGGATTACCAGTGTTCTTTCTGAAAAGAGTTTTGGTCACACGGGGGTGACAAGTTGGATTAATATGTTGGATGTTTTGTTTGATTGGTTATGATCGCACGAGGGTGATAAAAGATAGGTTTGATGTGTTGAGATATTTTTGGTTGGATGACGATTACTCGGATAGCCGAGTAAGACAACTCGTATCCTAACAGTCGGGAAAGGGAATAGAAGACTCTAGTCCGCTTTCTTTTTCATCCTTAATTATAAAAAGGATTTAATGATTATTAAGGTGTTTTAAATGGATGACGAATACTCGGATAATCGAGTAAGACAACTCATATCCTAATAATCGGGAAGAGGAATAGAAGACTCTAGACCGCTTTCTGTTTCATCTGAATATTTATGGAAATAAGGTTGTATAAGGTTAACGTTTTTAGAATAAACGACAAGTGCTCGAATGGATGAATAAGACGACTCATATCCAAGCATTTGAGAAGAGGAATTGAAAACTCAAGACCATCTCCTTTTTCGTATAGTTTTGATTGACAATGATTTGACTTACGGTAGGAGTCGGCGGAAAAATGACAATTGTTCGACTGACCGAGTAAGAAAACTCGTATTCAAACAATTAGGGAGAGAAGTTGAAAACTCAAAGTCATCTCCCTTTTCATTTAGTTCATTATGAAAGTAATTTGATTTAATCTTGGTTTAAGGTTTGTAAAGAAATGACGAGTGTCTAACTGACCGAGTACGAAAACTCGTATTCAAACAATCGAGGAGAGGAGTTAAAGGCTTAAAACCATCTCCCTTTTCATTTCGTCGTCATGAGAATAAATTGATTTAATTGGATTTAGACGATTTAGCAATGACAATTATTTGACTAACCGAGTAAGAGAACCCGTATTCAAACAGTTGAGGAGAGAAGTTGAAAACTTAAAGTCATCTCCCTTTTCATTTCTTATTACAAAAATGATTCGGTTTGATTGTGCTTAGATGGATAGAAGTGACGACTATTTGACTAACCGAGTAAGAAAACTCGTATTCAAATAATCGAGGAGAGGAATTGAAAACTCAAAACCATCCCCCTTTTTATTTCCAAATGAAATGGCATTCAATTGTGATATAGGTATTTTGAATTAATTTGAATGAAAATACTCGATGTTGAATCGATGTTTTAAATTTGTGTTCGTGAATAAATTAGGTTATTATTGGCGTATCAATCACCTACTCGATTAATTAAAATCGAATAGGTCTCATTGTAAGAAAGCCCAAGAGTAAGCTATGTGAGGTTGATGGCGATGCTTAAAAAGCGATCGACTTACAGAGGTGTTTGAAAATAGGCTCGACTTTGAATCGAGAGATATGTGATTTTAATGGTTTAAAGTGGTTTTAAATTAATGAGATTGAAATAGTGTCAGAAATGATTGTGAAATGATAGTGGAAGCAATCGATCAATGTTTAATTAACAAAATTAATTAATTAAAATTTGGTTAAATCGATTAATTAAATTAATTAAAATTAATTATCAAAATTATTGAATTGAATCGAATAACTAAGTTAATTAAAATTAATTAATCCAAAATAACTCAACTAGTCAAAATTTAATTAATTAATTTTAATTACAATCAAAAGATATAAGTGACAATTGTCGATTTATCTAACGGAATCGGTGTGCTCAAAACCGGTTTGTACGAAATGACAATACAATTAATGTCATTCGTAAGATCATAACTCGGTGAAATGTTCGATTAATGTATTGAAAAAAAAAGGTGGCATAATGACATGAAGTTGCCGAATCCACGGATCCAAAATCTAATTTAAAGTTCAATACAATAAAATAACAACCCAATACTATCTACACCATAGAATCATTACAAAACTAAAAAATAAAGAACAAACCAACAAGGCATAAATTAAGCAAAACAATTGCAACACAAAGTAACACATGATACTTCATCAACGACAATAATCAATTTTTAAAACACCAATTACGAGATCTTAAATCAGGATGGAAGTTCTTAAAGCCGAATTGGATCCATACCACCATGGGTGACCTCTTTTTATGCTATACACTACTTTATATATGGAAAAGATCAAAAGTAGAAGTTAGGATGCATTAAGTTTAAATATCCACACCAACTTACTAATACTAAATCTCGTGTACTGACCAACAATGATAATTAAAAATAAGAATACAAAATCATATGAATAACTTAAATAAAATTAAGCCACATGCAAAATGGAAAAATTTATAATAGCCAATCAAGGTGTACTTATGTAATGTTTACCATTCTAACAGAGCCACAGGAAAGTAATAGTATTAAATACGTAACAAATCCATCACAATTAATAATAAGCGACTTCGATATAGTTCAATATGCACATGAATTTAACATGATGTAGTTAGTGTTGCATAAATAGAATATCAGTAAACATTTTAAATATCATTATAAACAAATGCATTGTCCATAATAATAATAAAACACTTGCCGAAATGGAAATAAATTGAACATGATTAAAACAGATATCAGTAATAATTTACTAGGTGCAACACTCACAAGTTATAGCATTAAACAATGAGGAACAATATCCTTCTAAAGTCAGTAACAACAACAATTTGGTAAGATGATTTGTAGACTCAAATACACTATGAAATCGGCAGAATGCAATGCAACCAAAGTTATGTCACTGCTGTCATTTGTTGTCGTTGCAGAGCTGAAAGGTTTGTTGCTTGGTTTCGTCGGTTGTGGAAGCACGGCGGAAAGAAACGAGGCGAAGTTGCTCAAATTCCCGTTGTTGCGGAAACACGGGTTGAGTCGAGGTTATGGTCGACGGTGTGAATAGTGAATTCGAACACGAACGGAGGTTTGTCGGTGATGAGCTGAGCCGTGTCGATTCCGGCGGAAGGAAAAAGATGAGCGAGGCGATGGTGTCGATGTAGTGTTCTGCAGAGGGTTTTGAAGGTGTGCCGACAATGGTGTTTTTCGCCGGTTTTGTGAGGGATTTGGATGGTTGGATCGGCGGGTGTTGTGGTGTCGTGACGGCAAACCGCGAGGTTACGTTTTGTCGTTGATGGTTGGTTTACTTGGTGAGTTTTGTGGAGTGTTCAGGTGAGTGAGGGGTGTCCCCTCTTTTCTGTTTCTTCTTTCCTTTTTGTAGCATGTGAAGGAGGCGTGTGAAGAGTGATGAATGGTAGTTGATGATGTGATGTTTTTGAGAGAGTGAGGTGCTTTCTTGGTAGGTGAGGGAAACATGTCTGTTATATGAGTGCAGAGAGGATACCGTGAGTGAGTGTGATAGGTGGCGTGAGAGGATAGAACTTGAGGTGAGTGTCTCAATTTATTTCCTTTTTCTTTCCCAGCTTCCCTTTCACGTGAGAGAGAGAGGCTAAGAGAGTGATGAGAGGGACATGAGCTGTCAAAAAAGATTTTTTTCTAAGATTTTTAATATTAGCTATTTAAAAAGGGATCCAATGTTAAAAACATATTTTATTTGTTAACCATTATTATTACTTATTATTAAAGAAAAATATTTATTAAAAATTCCTAAATAATAATTTTATTTAAGTAATAATAATAATAATAAAACAATCTCTAATTTGGATACTAGAACAAAGAAATAAAAGACCGATTATAAATAGAAGTCGGACGAAAATTTGCTCGAAAAATTAAATCAGACACATTAAAATGATCAGCACAAAATATACTTATTGAAAAAATACAGCATTTCTTCAAATGCTGAAATAAATTTTCACCGGTTAAAAGGCTCAGGCGGGTCAAAATGCAACCGAAACAGTCGCTGAAAAAATATAACGAGCACACCAGGTTAAACTACGTGAACCGTAGATTAATAATACTAGTGTCTGTAATTTTTATTTTGAAACTTTTTACCCGCTGATTTGTGCACGTTCTTGAGAAAATGATTCAGCCGATTTGTCTATATTTTCAATAAATTTATCCTGACTGATATTTTAGTTATTATTCATGATGGAATGCATGTCATGCTGTGCATATGATGCAAATTAAAAATGAAATCAATTTTACAAAAAATTAAATATGCCCAGACAAAATTGGAGTATGACAAGTTCATGATTATGCTCCCTTACAAATCTTGAAACAATCCATATTTCTCCATTTTTCTTTAAATACAACATTGCCTTGCATCCTACCCTTGTTTCATCGTGTACGATAATACTATTACTTTCTCCTTTCACATATTTTTTTTGCCTGAAATCCCTCCTTTGAAATGAGAAATTCTCGACCTATTATCATACCATTTGTTCTTGATTTAGTAACACGACCCATACGAAAACTAAAACATGTATTCTTAGCATACCTTGTGTAGTAAATTCTCGTCTCTTCAATTGATGCAAACTTCATTCCTTCATATGGCTCTAAGGGAGGCTCTGTTGGTAGTCTGCTATTGAGAGGATCAATACCAACAAAACTTTCAAGCATGTCATCAGAGCTAACTATGGTTGAATCTTCATGTATCTTTTGCATCTCTTAATCTGTTATAATAATACAAACAATATTTACACAACTGTTAAACATGATAACAAAAATAATATTGCACTAGTAAAGCTAGTAAAATTGAATACAATACTTATATCTTTCTCTTTTAATCAAATCCCATATTATTTGTTAAAACCCAGGCTACCATTGCTTTAACTTTTATAAAGTTTCAACAATCAGTATAAGTTCATAAATTATTCTACTTAAATTTAATATTAAAAGAAGAAAAAAACAAGAAAAAATTGGAAAGTCACACAATTATAAAAAAGTAGAAAATATTATTAGTTTAGGGTTTAACCTCATGTATGTAGAGATTTGCAAATATAGTTTGTGAGATAAAATTTGTGAAAGTATAAAGATTAATTTTGAATAGATGGATGGAGTGGGGGAAGAATAATAGATGTAACTGAAATGAGAAATAAAGGGAGTGAGAGAAACGTGGAAGAAGAAAGAGAAAGAGAGTGAGAGAAACTTTAAAGAAGAAAGAGAAAGAGAGAAACGTTGAGAAATTGTTATTATTATGATTTAATAATAATTATTATATTTATTTTTAATTACATGCTTATATGTCAAAATGAATATTTTTAATTGGATGATAGTGTAAAATGGTTTTACACTGACAGTGTATTCCAATTAAGCTCACTGTCAGTGCAAAACCATTTTACACTATCATCCAATTAAAACTATTCATTTTTACATATAAGCATGTAATAAAAAATAAATATAATAATTATTATTAAATCATAATAATAACAATTTCTCCACGTTTCTCTCTTTCTCTTTCTTCTTTCACGTTTCTCTCACTCTCTTTCTCTTTCTTCTTCCACATTTCTCTCACTCCCTTTATTTCTCATTTCAGTTACATCTATTATTCTTCCCCCACTCCATCCATCTATTCAAAATTGATCTTTATACTTTCACAAATTTTATCTCACAAACTATATTTGCAAATCTCTACATACATGGGGTTAAACCCTAAACTAATAATATTTTCTAATTTTTTCTTGTTTTTTTCTTCTTTTAATATTAAATTTAAGTAGAATAATTTATGAACTTATACTTATTGTTGAAACTTTATAAAATTTAAAGCAATGGTAGCTTGAGTTTTAACAAATAATATGGGATTTGATTAAAAGAGAAAGATATAATAAATTGTCTCTATATATTGAGCATGAAAAAAAAGAAAATAAAAATTAACGATCTCTCCACATAAAAGCATTCAATATTAGACAAAATTTGAAAAAAAATTCAAAAGTTAAGAATAAATGGATAAGCACATAACTTTATAAAGAATGAGAAATGTTTCTCTAATCCCTCATAGACTCTAACATAAAAAAAATCAACAAAAGATCATTTGATCTAAACACAAAAATCACAGTAGAGTAAAATAGTAAGTGCAAAATGCCAACAACTTAAATAAGGCTATGATGAAGTCTCCAAAGAGCATAGAAGCAACTTGTTGAATTTTCCTGTTCTAAAAGGCTTGATAAGGCATGACCTTAATAAAAACCTTCAATTATAATATGAAGACAATTTATTATTAAAATTAACACTAGTATAAATATAAGCAAAAGTAGTAACATTAGAAAAAACTATTACCTCTTAATCAACCAACAATATAGAAGTTTCAAAATAGAGTCTGAAAATTGAATTTATCACCTAAAAATCATAAGTATGTTGTTAGTGAATAAAATTAACATGATAAAAAATGAGAAGACATGTACATGTAATTTTAAGATACCTTGTTTGATTTAAATTTGGACATTTAGGCTTAGTATGACCCCTTTTCATGCAATAACTACAAGTAGAGGAACCTTTTCTGACCATCTCCAAACTACTTTTCATTCGCAAAGTCCGCGGATGTCCTTTAGTTTCTATAAGTGGAGGGTCATGCAAAGCTATATTAACATCAGATACTTTTGGCATATCTTCAGATGTTGAATCAACAAACTTCTTACTTGACTCTTCAATATTCAATAAATCTAGTTTTGCAATCCCATTTTGCAAACTTTGAATTGCAATATCGTGGTGTTTTTCGGATTGTGAACCTCTTTCTGATAGTTCGAGGGAGTGAACCATAATACTATTAAACAATGAAGTGTCAGAAGCGTTGTTGCTTCCTTCTTGAAATCCTTCAATTGTCACCTCTTTTACCTTTTCTTTTTTAGCATTAATAGACCATCTATGTAAAACATATTGTTTAGGGAAACAATAAACCTTTTTCTTTATGAATACACATAATACATGTCTACAAAGAATACCTGAATATTCAAACATGTGACAACTACAATTTGCTTCTTTTGAAGTGACATTAAAATTCACATAGTAGATAGGCCTCTCTTTGTAAATTTCACGAACTTTATACGTTGAGACTTCAATAGAAAACTTAACCTTTTTTGTGATAAATAATTAAGAACCAACCAACTCATCTTGAAATATTCTAAACATTTTTCTTGTATAAATTTTTGACGTTTCTTCTTCCATGGGATATAAAGTTCGTAAAAGTGGATTTGAATTTCTTGTTTTGAAAGTCTTCTCTCTTTCCTTGTTGTAACGTGCAACAAGAGCTTTTTCATATTGTGTCACAAATTGGCTTAATGAAGTACTTGAATTCAAAAAATCCTTAAAATATTTATTCATACTTTCACTCCTTTGAGTGGTAGACATTCCTGCACAAAAGTTGTGACGTACATAAGCAGGAATCCATTTTTCTCGAATGGAGAATATCTTGTTTAGCCATTGATTATCTTGTAATCCATATTTATCAATCATTGCTTCCCAATCAGAATCAAATTCTTCAACAGTGGTAGATTGGTGGATGCAATTGTAAAATTGATATTTAAATTCACCATGTTCATGATAGACACGATTCAAGTATTCAGGAACTTTTTTCTCAATATGCCACATGCAATAATGATGATTAACCTTTGGAAATACCTTTGCAACTGCATTACTAATAGAAACATCTTGACCTGTGATGATTGTTTTAGGAGAAATTCCACTCATTGCTTCTAACCAAGTACTTAGCACCCAAAAAAAAAACTCTCTATAGTTTCATCCCATAATAGAGCACAACCAAAAAGAATTGATTGTTGATGATGATTAACTCCTGTGAATGGAACAAAAGGCATTTTATATTTATTTGTCAAATACGTCGGATCAAAAGTAACAACATCACCAAAGTATTTATATGCCATTTTGGACCTTGAATCAACCCAAAAACAATTTGCTAATCTTCCTTCAGCGTCCACTTGAAAAGCATAGAAAAACCCAGGATTCTTCAATTGGCAACTTTTAAAATATGATAACATCATTTGAGCATCTCCATTTTCTAACTTTTTTTTGTCTCTTTTCAGTTAAGTAATTGATAACATCTTGTGGACTAAATCTAACATTATCAACACCACCACTTTTAGTACATAAGACAGATCTTATTTTAGTAGGGCCTAAACCAGAATCATGCAACACATCAATAAGTTTTTTTTGCACATTTGTCTTCTTTCTATGTACTCGAAGAAACTCTGAACTTTTAGGAGAAAATAGTTCATGATTATGCTCCCTTACAAATCTTGAAACAATCCATATTTCTCCATTTTTCTTTAAATACAACATTGCCTTGCATCCTACCCTTGTTTCATCGTGTACGATAATACTATTACTTTCTTCTTTCACATATTTTTTTGCCTGAAATCCCTCCTTTGAACAGAGAAATTCTCGACCTATTATCATACCATTTGTTCTTGATTTAGTAACACGACCCATACGAAAACTAAAACCTGTATTCTTAGCATACCTTGTGTAGTAAATTCTCGTCTCTTCAATTGATGCAAACTCCATTCCTTCGTATGGCTCTAAAGGAGGCTCTGTTGGTAGTCTGCTATTGAGAGGATCAATACCAACAACACTTTCAAGCATGTCATCAGAGCTAACTATGGTTGAATCTTCATGTATCTTTTGCATCTCTTAATCTGTTATAATAATACAAACAAAATTTACACAACTGTTAAACATGATAACAAAAATAATATTGCACTAGTAAAGCTAATAAAATTGAATACAATACTTATATCTTTCTCTTTTAATCAAATCCCATATTATTTGTTAAAATTCAAGCTACCATTGCTTTAAATTTTATAAAGTTTCAACAATCAGTATAAGTTCATAAATTATTCTACTTAAATTTAATATTAAAAGATGAAAAAAACAAGAAAAATCTGAAAGTCACACAATTATAAAAAAGTAGAAAATATTATTAGTTTAGGGTTTAACCTCATGTATGTAGAGATTTGCAAATATAGTTTGTGAGATAAAATTTGTGAAAATATAAAGATCAATTTTGAATAGATGAATGGAGTAGGGGAAGAATAATAGATGTAACTGAAATGAGAAATAAAGGGAGTGAGAGAAACGTGGAAGAAGAAAGAGAAAGAGAGTGAGAAAAACGTTAAAGAAGAAAGAGAAAGAGAGAAACATGGAGAAATTGTTATTATTATGATTTAATAATTGTTATTATATTTATTTTTAAGTGCATGCTTATATGTCAAAATGAATATAATAATAATTATTAAATCATAATAATAACAATTTCTCCACGTTTCTTTCTTTCTTCTTTCACGTTACTCTCACCCTCTTTCTCTTTCTTCTTCCATATTTCTCTCACTCCCTTTATTTCTCATTCCATTCCAGTTACATCTATTATTCTTCCCCCACTCCATCCATCTATTCAAAATTGATCTTTATACTTTCACAAATTTTATCTCACAAACTATATTTGCAAATCTCTACATACATGGGGTTAAACCCTAAACTAATAATATTTTCTAATTTTTTATAATTGTGTGACTTTCCAATTTTTTCTTGTTTTTTTCTTCTTTTAATATTAAATTTAAGTAGAATAATTTATGAACTTATACTGATTGTTGAAACTTTATAAAATTTAAAGCAATGGTAGCTTGAGTTTTAACAAATAATATGGGATTTAACAAATAAAATTTAAAGCAATAGTAGCTTGAGTTTTAGCTTGAGTTTTAACAAGAAATTCAAAGCCACTTTTACGAACTTTATATCCCATGGAAGAAGAAACTTCAAAAATTTATACAAGAAAAATGTTTAGAATATTTCAAGATGAGTTGGTTGGTTCTCAATTATTTATCACAAAAAAGGTTAAGTTTTCTATTGAAGTGTCAACGTATAAAGTTCGTGAAATTTACAAAGAGAGGCCTATCTACTATGTGAATTTTAATGTCACTTCAAAAGAAGAAAATTGTAGTTGTCACATGTTTGAATAATCAGGTATTCTTTGTAGACATGTATTATGTGTATTCATAAAGAAAAAGGTTTATTGTCTCCCTTCACAGTATGTTTTACATAGATGGTCTATTAATGCTAAAAAAGAAAAGGTAAAATAAGTGACAATTGAAGGATTTCAAGAAGGAAGCAGCAACGCTTCTGACACTTCATTGTTTAATAGTATTATGGTTCACTCCCTCGAACTATCAGAAAGAGGTTCACAATCCGAAAAACATCACGATATTGCAATTCAAAGTTTGCAAAATGGGATTGCAAAACTTGATTTATTGGATATTGAAGAGTCAAATAAGAAGTTTGTTGATTCAACATCTGAAGATATGCCAAAGGTATCTGATGTTAACATAGCTTTGCATGACGCTCCACTTATAGAAACTAAAGGACGTCCGCGGACTTTGCGAATCAAAAGTAGTTTGGAGATGGTCAGAAAAGGTTCCTCAACTTGTAGTTATTGCATGAAAAGGGGTCATACTAAGCCTAAATGTCCAAATTTAAATCAAACAAGGTATCTTAAAATTACATGTACATGTCTTCTCATTTTTTTATCATGTTAATTTTATTCACTAACAACATACTTATGATATTTAGGTGATAAATTCAATTTTCAAACTCTATTTTGAAACTTCTGTATTGTTGGTTGATTAAGAGGTAATAGTTTTTTCTAATGTTACTACTTTTGCTTATATTTATACTAGTGTTAATTTTAATAATTAATTGTCTTCATATTATAATTGAAGGTTTTTATTCAAGTCATGCCTTATCAAGCCTTTTAGAACAGGAAAATTCAACAAGTTGCTTCTATGCTCTTTGGAGACTTCATCATAGCCTTATTTAAGTTGTTGGCATTTTGCACTTACTATTTTACTCTACTGTGATTTTTGTGTTTAGATCAAATGGTCTTTGGTTGATTTTTTTTTATGTTGGAGTCTATGAGGGATTAGAGAAACATTTCTCATTCTTTATAAAGTTATGTGTTTATCCATTTATTCTTAACTTTTAAATTTTTTCAAATTTTGTCTAATATTAAATACTTTAATGTAGAGAGATCATTAATTTCTTTTTCTTTTTCATGCTCAATCTATATAGACAATTTATTATATCTTTCTCTTTTAATCAAATCCCATATTATTTGTTAAAACTCAAGCTACCATTGCTTTAAATTTTATAAAGTTTCAACAATTAGTATAAGTTCATAAATTATTCTACTTAAATTTAATATTAAAAGAAGAAAAAAAAACAAGAAAAAATCGGAAAGTCACACAATTATAAAAATGTAGAAAATATTATTAGTTTAGGGTTTAACCTCATGTATGTAGAGATTTGCAAATATAGTTTGTGAGATAAAATTTGTGAAAGTATAAAGATCAATTTTGAATAGATGGGTGGAGTGGGGGAAGAATAATAGATGTAACTGAAATGAGAAATAAAGGGAGTGAGAGAAACGTGGAAGAAGAAAGAGAAAGAGAATGAGAGAAACGTGAAAGAAGAAAGAGAAAGAGAGAAACGTGGAGAAATTGTTATTATTATGATTTAATAATAATTATTATATTTATTTTTAATTACATGCTTATTGTCATACCCCAAAATTTGCCCGTTAATCTCACAAAACATTTTTGAGACACTCCCACTTATTGTTCAAGACATTGACCTTAAAGGAGCAAGGACCCAACTCACAAATGGCCCAATCCAGAAATAGACCCATACTGTCATGCTCGCTAGGCGAGCAAAACCTTCGCCTAGCGAACCCTTCGCTACAACGCTCGCCTAGTGAAGCTTGCGAATATCAGAATTTTTGGGCTTCATTCTGAGCCCATTAGGTCACCACAATCACTATAAATACCGACACTTCAGTCACGAAAATGGACAGACGAAGACGGACAGAAACCCTGGCATAGAAACCCTGGAGACTAACTCAGAGAATTCCGAGTAAAGAAACCCTGAAGGCCGCTCATCCGCACCGAAGTTACCACCGTCCAACTCCATCCGATACCAAGAATGATCAGTCCCTTCAACATCGCAGCTCAGTTGCAAACAGGTTTGCGCATCACTACTGTTTTATGCTTTTAATCGGTAATCTCTACATACATAAGGCTTCATGATTAAATTTTCGGATATGTAATTTAATTTCACCTATGAATTTAAGTATGCCTGAATTTCTGAATGTTTGTCCATGCTATTCCTGTAATTAAATGCCATAAAGTTCAGGGTTCCGGAGATCATGCTGCTATCAAACTCAAAACCCGTAGCCGCTCGCTAGCACATCGCTAAGCGAGCCTGTAGCGAGCACTCGCTAAGCCTTCGCTAAGCGAAGTAGGAGCGAACGGGACAGTGGCTGTTTTGTTTCTTTTCTGTTCTGCCTTATGTTTATCTAATCAAGATTTATTATAATTCTGCATTATTTGGCCTGACTTTATGACTGTTGTGTTTACTTTGTGGTGCAATCTTCAATTGTACTTTATCTCGATGTTCTAACCCGTGTGCTGAATTGTGTAAAGGCTTACACATTCCCGAAGAAACGGCCGGCTAAGTATTCCACTTTATTTGTGGGATACCCTTATGGAGATGGATTCTGAATTACTTAATTTTAATGTGGAGATACATCCTAAATTATCTAGCTGATTTTAATGTATTGATTTCATCGATTTTAATGTGGACCTAATTACTTAATCGATTACGGCTATCTAATTAATTGTAAAACTTTGCCTTTAAATATGCGATCTTGGACCTCTCTTTGTTACCCTACGATATTACGGTATTACGGTCATGTCCCGCGAATGTGGGGATGCACTTAGCAAAGACCCTTCGGTTAAATCATCATAGTCCCTCGAATGTTGCCTTTGTCCCTCGATGACCCTTCGGTGTATCCTACGGTTAAATGATGATAGTCCCTTCGAATGCTAAGGTATCCTTACAACCGTTGCTTCCAATGACCAATCGATGACCCTACGATGACCCTTTTACATCCAAAGGATAAAACTACTTATTTCTCAATAATAAGGACGGTTTTACCCTCACAAGGATAGGAAATGCCCATCAAGACCTTGGGTAGGTATAACTCTTAATTGCTTACTCACAATTTAAAAATACTTTTCGCACTTCACAAATACTAGAAAATCACCACTTGGTATACATTCGTACTAGAATCATTACCAAGTTATATTTTTCTAAACCGCTTTCAAAATTAAACGAGATAAATACTTTGTATACATTCGTACAAGAATCATTACAAAGTTAAACTCTCTTTTCAAAACATTTTTTAAGCAATTCACAAACACCTTTTTCAGACAAACATAAGTGATCAAGCAATTAAGAGCCCATGGATAACCATGGATACAAAGGGTGCTAACACCTTCCCTTTGTATAATGTACCTCCCGAACCCAAAATCTAAATTAAGGTCTTTCCTGTTCTTTTCTTCCTTTCCTTATTGGATGAAAGAAAAGTCGGTGGCGACTCTTGCTATCCGCGACATTTGCTTTACAAAGCAAAGACACATAAAGTCAGTTCACCGTATGACAGAACTGGCGACTCTGCTGGGGACTTAAAAAGAGAGGTTACCTTAAAAAACAAGATCACTTATTCAAATTGTCTGATTTACTTTTAAGGGATTGCTTGGGTATTTTATACTTGAGTGAAAGATCCTACACCCGGATCTAGTGTACCTTAGGTAAGTAGCAATAGATCATCGCGACTATCCGGCGTATACTGGAATGGTCAAAATGATGGCTACGGTTAATGTGACACTTTGGATGTCCTGATGTTCCTCATGTCTACTTGAGGAAAAATTTGGCTTCCGCGTGGTGTCATCAAAGCATTAACCAGACCTTTAGAACCCTAATTGACTCATCCTAGCCATTAGAAAGTAGAGAGATAACTGACTTCGGTTCCGACTGGGGTTGGTTGAGACTCGATACTACACTCTTTGAGATTGGACTTTAGGGAAGCTTTGGTCAACCACTTGGTGTTGCACTGAAGTGGACTTAAAGGAAGGTCAATGATTGGAGATCCTTCTAAAACCCGGTTACTATTCTAGGACAGGTTGAACCAACCAAACTTCAGTGGGGAGGGTACTTACCTATGGAACTCATGCAAGCCTTAAAACCTAGGAATGATTGTTGTGTGACTTGCTTGTGCTTGTTATTTACATAACATCATAACATCATGACATTGTGCTAACCATTTCAAGGACTTAGGGATTTAGCTTTGCTCCGTTAAACAGGTTATGGCTTCCAGGAAGACTATCCGGATCAACTTCGTAGCAATCTCTCCTCAACTCAAGGATTTAGTGTCAGAACTTCCCGATCATGCTCAGTTCATCAAGAAACATGGTTCTCTCCTCAATTTGGTTACCACTGGTTTCAAAGAAGATATGATGAGAGTTCTATTCCAGTTCTTCGATCCTAAACATCATTGCTTCACTTTCCCAGATTATCAGTTGGTGCCCATGTTAGAAGAATTCTCCAGGCTGGTGGGGATACCTGTCCTTGATCAAACACCTTTCAGTGGTTTAGAAAAGATTCCGAAGTCTGAAGAAGTTGCCATGGCTTTACACTTGACAAAATCCGACATTGAAACTAATTGGGTAACAAGAAGTGGAGTTAAGGGTTTACTTGCCAAATTTCTGATGAATAAAGCCCGAGAATTCCTAAAAGTTAGGGATGTCCATGCTTTCGAAGATATTCTAGCATTACTGATCTATGGTTTGGTGCTATTCCCTAATCCAGACCAATTCATAGACGTGAATGCTATTAAGATATTCCTCACTCATAACCCTATGCCTACCTTGCTCGGAGATATATTGCATTCCCTTCACACTCGTACTATGAAAAGGCAAGGGACTCTCATGTGCTGCGTACCTTTATTGTCTAGGTGGTTTATTTCACACTTTCCTCAATCAGTCTTGAAGAATGATCAAAATTTGAAGTGGTCTCAGAGGATAATGTCGCTCTCCCATTCAGACATCTGTTGGTGTCCTAATCTCAGAGAAAATGTTATCCTCATCGACCGTTGTGGAGAATTCTCTAACGTACCACTCCTGGGGATAAGAGGAGGTATTACTTATAATCCAGCTTTAGCCCTACGTCAGTTTGGTTATGCTCGAAGAGATGGTCCACATGAAGTAATCCTTCAAAGCACAGTGTTTGACTATGACAATGACTCTCAAGATCTCCGTCAAAAGTTTGTACGAGCTTGGGGCATGGTAAAAAGAAGCACTTTAGGACAGAAAAATTCTATTCCTATGGAGCCTTATCTCAGATGGGTACGCGCAAGAGCTCGTGAACTTGTCATGCCATATCTCGCAGTCGGACCGCTGATTGTTGAACCAGAAGTTGAGGGAGGTACCCCTCAGATCATTCCTTATCCAGATATGCCTACCGATGTTGAAGAATTGAAGAGATCCTGGATCCAGTTGAGGGAGGAAAGGGATACTTTTGAAGCCCAGTTCTGTGCTGAAAGGAAGAAAGTGTTGGAACTCACCTGCCAGCTTAATGAGGAACGAAGACTCAATACATATCTTCGCCCGAAAAGAAGCCGCCCCTGGGAGACTTGAGCTTTTATTGTATTTTATTATTTATTGTAATGAACATTGATTAAAAATTATTAATAAAAGTCCTTTCTTGGTGGTTCACGTAAAGTTAAATTCCAAAAGTCCTTGAAAACATTTCATACATTGCATAGCATGACATAACATTGCATAACAGGTATTCTAAAGGATCTATGTTCTCACGGTCTTCCTATTGCAAACAGAAAAATGGCTCTCGAACAAACTGTCAAAGATCTCCATGCTCAGAATGCTCAATTCCAGGAGATGATGCTGAGCTTATCCAAGGGGCAGGAAGAACTGAAGGCTCTCTTGCTCGAGAAGAAGAAAGACAAGAAACCTGTGAGTTACATTAACCCGGGAAGAAGGCGTAAAGGACAGGCTGCGGGAATCAAGATTAGACTTCCGAAAGATCAAGAAGAGGAGACGGAAAATGATTCGGAAGATGAGAATGTTGATCCCCTCAACCAGGAGGACGATGATGAAGATTATGAAGATGAACAGTACTCTCCAAAGGAGGATAAGTATAAGTTGTTGGAAGAACGCATGCTAGCTATGGAGGGTCAGAAAGCGCCCGGTCTGGATTTCGAAAGCTTGGGACTGGTCTCTGATGTGGTCATTCCTCGCAAATTCAAGATCCCCACTTTCACTAAGTATGATGGTGCGTCTTGTCCTCAGATGCATTTGAGAGCTTATGTGAGAAAGATTCAGCCGTATACCACTGATAGGAAACTATGGATCCATTTCTTCCAGGAGAGCCTGTCTGGCACACAGTTGGAGTGGTATTATCAGCTCGAGAGCTCTAACATCCGCACCTGGACTGATCTAGCGACAGCTTTCTACAAGCACTACCAATACAATTCTGAATTGGCGCCTACTCGGCTACAGTTGCAGAATATGACTATGGGCTCTAAAGAAAGCTTCAAAGAATATGCTCAAAAATGGAGAGATTTGGCTGGCAGAGTCAAACCCCCTATGACTGATCGAGAATTAGTAGACATGTTCATGGGTACACTGACTGGGCCATTCTACAGCCATCTACTGGGAAGTTCTTCATCAGGTTTCACTGACCTTATATTGACGGGTGAACGGGTTGAAAGTGGTATTCGAAGTGGAAAGATACAGGCAGCTACCTCCGCAAGCACCAGAAAGACCCATCAGGGAAAGAATGAGTCAAATGCTATGTATGGTGAAAGGGGTCATAACAAGAAAAGCCGTGACCATACCATCGGAGCAGTCACAATTGCAGCCCCGCCAGCTCAAAACTTCCAGCCCAGACAAGACAGGCCAAGAAGGCAGTTTACCAAGATCAATATGACTTTAGCACAAGCATTGCAGGGTATGCTGAAGGCGAATTTAATTACCCTCAGAGGCCCTCCTGCGAATGTCAACACTACTTCTCCTCGTTATAATCCCAATGCCAGGTGTGCATATCACTCCGATAGCCCCGGGCATGATACAAACGATTGTTGGTTGTTGAAGAATAAAATTCAGGATATGATCGACGCGGGAGAAATTGAATTCGATCCTCCGGAGACTCCTAATGTCATCACTGCTCCTATGCCTAACCATGACAAGACTGTTAATTCTGTGGATGACAATTCTCACATTGCTAATGTGGCGGACTTAACATCTCCTCTCCTGATCATCAAGAAGAATTTATTGCAAGCTGGTTTATTTCCAGGTTGTACTGAAAGTTGCGACCTTTGCGTACTTCGACCCGATGATTGCCTGAAGTTGAGAGGTGGTATTCAGCGGCTGATGGACGATCGTAAAATTCTCTTCGAAAAGATTCCTAAGGTGGAAAACCCTGTGGAAGAAATATCTGTGATTGCTAGGTCCAAAATTCCAGTGAAGATTACCGCTACTAGAGTACCTGTGAAGATTACTGCTGAGCCCAAGGCAGCTCCCCTAATCATTACTGCACCTGGCCCAGTACCGTATTCCTCAAGCAAAGCCATTCCGTGGAATTATGGAGGTGATATTTACATCCATGGTGTGAAGCAAGTTGGTAATTCTGCTAATCCTAATGGCATTGTTGGGACTAGTAAAGTTACTCGAAGTGGAAGGATCTTCTCTCCAGAAATCTCGCCTCCCGCCCCTGAAACCCGAGGAAAGGAACCAGTTAACCCTTCTCAGTCAGGGACACCCGTCGAAGTTACTACTGAAGATGTTGCCAAACAAGAAATGGAAGAAATGCTGAAAATCATCCGCAAGAGTGATTTTGATGTGGTAGAACAGCTGGGGCATACTCCGTCTAAGATCTCGATGTTATCCTTGTTATTATCTTCTGAATCTCATGCCAAAGCGTTGATAAAATTCTTGAAGACCGCTCATGTACCTCAGGAGACATCCGTCGATTAGTTCGAAAACTATGTTGCTCACCTGGCCGTTGATAATGGCCTAGGCTTTTCTGATGCTGACCTGACACCAGCAGGAAAGAATCACAATAAAGCTCTGCATATCTCCATTGAGTGTAAGGGGATCACTTTGTCTCATGTGTTGATCGATAACGGCTCTTCTTTAAATGTGCTACCGAAAGCCGTGCTCGATAAACTTGACTGTAAAAGCATTGAATTGAAGCCTAGTGACATTGTGGTGCGTGCTTACGATGGCGCGAAGAGTGTTGTCCATGGTGAAGTGGTTCTCCCTATCAAGATAGGACCTCAAGTCTTCAACACTATCTTTCACGTAATGAACATTCGTCCTGCTTATTCCTGCTTGCTGGGACGCCCTTGGATTCATGGGGCAAGTGCTGTAGCTTCATCTCTCCATCAAAAGCTGAGGTATCCAGTAGAGGGTAAGATTGTCACTGTGTGTGGAGAAGAAGAATATATTGTCAGTAGTGTGCAGACCTTCAGATACGTCGAGATGGATGGTGAATTCTTTGAGACTCCTTCTCAGTCATTTGAAGTAGTTCCTCCGACCAGCCCTGTCCTTAAGCCAACTCCCCTGGTGCCCAAGGTTATTCGTGCTCCTCCTGCCATGATTTCTCTGAAAGATGCTCAAGCCGTGGTTGAAAACGGTGGTCGTACCGGTTGGGGTCAACTGATCAATGTACCATACAAGTCTGACAAGTCTGGCCTGGGATTTAACTCTGAAAGGGTGGTCAAAGATCAGATTAATGCTGTAGTAGATGCTGATAGCGATCGCGACCTGGATAGCTGGATTTTCCCAACAATTGGTGACGGACTCAATAATTGGAAGGCTGAAGACACTATCTCGATTTCCTTTAGTCAGGAGTAATTGTTATTGCCTATTTTAGTGTTGCAATTTTTAATTGAACTTCTTAGAGCATTGTGTCTATGCCCGAGGCACAATAGCTAATTTGTTAAGGGTTTTGTCATTTTCATAAGCATATTCACATTCAATAAATCAATGGACTTTTTGCATTCAAATATTGCGCTCTTTATCTTTCCTGCCATCTTCCGAAAAGCTATGTTTTCTTACACACACTCACGTAACGAATTGCAGATCCATATCCACTCTGGATCCTGTTGATAATAGTTCTGCTACTGTTCATTATGACTTTGAAAATCCGATCCACCAAGCTGAGGATGGAAGTGAGGAAGATTGTGAAGTACCTGGAGAGCTTGCCAGACTGTTACTGCAAGAAGAAAAGACCATACAGCCGCATGAGGAATCAATTGAAGTTGTAAATCTGGGTACTGAGGTAGACAGGAAAGAAGTCAAAATAGGAGCAGGCTTGGAAAACAGTGTCAAAGAAAGATTGATCCAGATGTTACATGACTATGTAGAGATTTTTGCTTGGTCTTATGAAGACATGCCAGGACTGGATACTGATATAGTAGTGCATCGGCTGCCAATGAAGGAAGATTGTCGTCCTGTTAAGCAGAAGGTTCGCCGCATGCGTCCTGAAATGTCTGAGAAAATCAAAGCCGAGGTTATGAAACAATTTGATGCAGGTTTTCTGGCTGTTACTTCTTATCCTCAATGGGTTGCTAATGTGGTACCGGTACCGAAGAAGGATGGTAAGGTGCGAATGTGCGTCGATTATAGAGATTTGAATAAAGCAAGTCCCAAAGATGACTTTCCACTTCCGCACATTGATGTTCTGGTAGATAACACCGCTCAACACAAGGTATTCTCATTCATGGACGGCTTCTCAGGTTATAATCAGATTAAGATGGCACCTGAAGACATGGAGAAAACTACGTTTGTGACGCAATGGGGCACTTTCTGTTACAAAGTAATGCCATTCGGTTTAAAGAACGCCGGGGCAACGTACCAGTGTGCTATGGTGGTTTTGTTCCATGATATGATTCATCATGAAATAGAAGTATATGTGGATGACATGATAGCCAGATCTCATGCTGAAGAAGAACATCTCGATCATTTGTACAAATTGTTTGAGAGGTTGAAGAAATACAAGCTGAGATTGAACCCGAACAAATGCACCTTTGGAGTAAGATCCGGTAAACTCTTGGGATTTATTGTCAGTGGTAAAGGAATTGAGGTTGACCCGGCCAAGGTGAGAGCTATCCAAGAAATGCCAGTGCCCCGTACAGATAAGGAAGTCAGAGGTTTCTTGGGACGTTTGAATTACATCGCCCGGTTTATTTCCCATTTAACTGCTACCTGCAAACCCATCTTCAAACTACTGAGGAAGAATCAAGATATGATATGGAATGGTGAATGTCAAGAAGCTTTTGACAAAATCAAGAAGTATCTCCAGGAACCTCCGATCCTGATGCCACCAGTTGAAGGAAGACCTCTAATCATGTATTTGACCGTGTTAGAAAATTCAATGGGGTGTGTGTTGGGGCAACATGACGAGTCTGGTCGAAAAGAGCATGCCATATACTACCTTAGCAAAAAGTTTACCGACTGTGAAACAAGATACTCACTGCTCGAGAGAACTTGCTGTGCTTTGGCCTGGGCTGCTCGCCGACTAAGACAGTATATGTTGAATCATACCACTTTGTTGATTTCTAAGATGGATCCCATCAAATACATATTTGAGAAACCTGCCCTCTCCGGAAGAATAGCGAGATGGCAGATGATTTTAACAGAGTATGATATCCAGTATACTACCCAGAAAGCAATCAAAGGAAGCGTGCTAGCCGATCATTTGGCTCATCAAGCAGTGGATGATTACCAATCTATGAATTTTGAGTTCCTAGATGAGGATGTCATGCTTGTTACTGATTATGAAGAACCTGGACCGGATGAAGGACCCGAACTGGGATCCCGATGGACTATGGTTTTTGATGGATCTTCTAATGCATTGGGCAATGGTGTTGGTGTTGTAATCATTAGTTCAAGATAAAACACCATCACTCTTCTCCGTATCGGCCAAAGATGAATGGCGCCGTGGAAGTTGCTAATAAGAATATTAAGAAGATTATACAAAAGATGACAGTAACATACAAAGACTGGCATGAGATGTTACCGATTGCTCTTCACGGTTATCGCACTTCAGTACGCACTTCGACGGGGGCAACTCCCTTCTCTTTAGTCTACGGAATGGAAGCCGTCTTACCGGTGGAAGTTCAGATTCCCTCTCTAAGAATCATGAAAGAGACAGGTTTAGACGAGGATGAATGGATCCAAACTCGACTCGATCAGACAAATTTGATTGATGAGAAGAGACTTGCGGCTGTTTGTCATGGGCAGATATATCAGAAGCGCATGACCCAGGCATTTAACAAAAAGGTCCAGAGACAGGTGTATCGAATTGGCGACTTAGTTATCAAGCGTATCATTCTACCACAAGGTGATCCCAGAGGTAAATGGACCCCCACATACGAAGGGCCATTTGTAGTTAAGAAGGTATTCTCTGGTGGAGCCATGATACTTGCTACAATAGATGGTGAATGTAACACCCTTCTAAATTACCCCAAATATTTAATTAAAATAACAACATATATCAATCAGAGTAGATATGCAATTAAGGGTGTCACACAAACACTTCACACCATTCACCATAATAACTGTCATGCTCTTTTATTAATTCAAAACATAAAGCATTTGCACAATACGCAGCGGATAGAGATTAAATCAATCATGCAAAACATGTAGCATATTACATGTAAACTGGTTCACAACCAACAATAAAACATTTAAAACATCCCATCCCGATGTTACATCTACCAGAGCATGACCCACTAAGGAACTACACTAGACTTCAAGCACTAGCTCCTACTCAATCACTGCTCGTTACCTGAAAAATAGTTGTAAGGGTGAGTTCCTCAATCGATATAATAAGCATTATAAAATATCATGCAATGTTAAGTAATTTAACACATTTCATCACCCTAATCATAACACACATTCAGTAACGGCACATCAACTCAAACATCATACTCAACACCAACATAAAGCACACTTATAATCTCAATTCATACTCAACACCAACACAAAACACACGTATAATATTGGAATACATCCATTCATATTATACGCCATACATACATTATGCAATGAGACTCCATGCATGCGGTACCGACTATTCGTGAACATATAGTTCAACTTCACCGACCAAATCCAGGTACGGCTACCAAGCTCACTAGTCCCACTCATTTGAGACCTAGTGACTCACATCACTAATTCCTCACCATGGGAATTAGCTACCACCCCAAGGGCCATGCTATGCACGCTAATCACCTAGCATGCAAACATCAACAACAGTCCAAAATGACTAACATCACTAATTCATCACCATGGGAATTAGCTACCACCATAAAGGCCACATTATGCTATGCCAAATCACCTAGCATGCAACATCAACAACAATTTACAATGGACATATGCTCACACTCTAAGCCATAAAACAGTCCATCCACAATTACATACATAATATATATACATTCACAACATTATGCATATTTTCACACATCATCAGCATATTTATCACATAATCATATTATGTCATGCCAAATAATTCAGTCACAGTATTAGCACACTCTACTAATACCTATCCTACTCAAAACAACGGGAAATAATCCCTACTATATCACACACCGATATAGGCCAATCACCAATTATGTTCACAACATTAAAATATCAATTTTTCCAATTTCCAACAGTGTTAACCGGTTAACGCCCTGGGTTAACCGGTTAACGCAACACAGAACACGCTTTCTGGCAAAACTCAACAGTGTTAACCGGTTAACGCCCTGGGTTAACCGGTTAACGCAGACAGAACAGCAATTTCTCAGAAATCACAACAGTGTTAACCGGTTAACACCCTGGGTTAACCGGTTAACGCAGACAAAACAACAATTTTTCACAATTCATAACAGTGTTAATCGGTTAACACCCTGGGTTAACCGGTTAACGCAAGACAGAAAGTTGTTCCTGCGCTAACACGAAGCAGAATGCAGAATTCTCCGCATTTTCCGCCGTTGGAGGACTTCCGGACCTCCGATCCCAATTCCGTAAGAAGCTACGTTTTCGGAAAATCACTACCCATCCAATTACAGATTCAATTTCAGTTTTAACACAACTTATCCAATACAATTTTTCAGCATTCAACATCCCAATTAGGGTCAAATCAAC